>NC_068417.1:30481857-31109357 GCF_023724105.1 Carassius gibelio
TGCTTCATTTACAACAGTGAGCGCAAG
Organism: Carassius gibelio; assembly: GCF_023724105.1. Lineage (NCBI taxonomy): Eukaryota > Metazoa > Chordata > Actinopteri > Cypriniformes > Cyprinidae > Carassius > Carassius gibelio. The sequence continues at coordinate 30,481,885 of NC_068417.1, forward strand.
CCAGATTTAATTGATTATTACGTTTTGAATATGGATATTTTTCTTTAAAAAAAAATGCATCGATTCGCTACAGAAATCCTTTGTTCCTGAGCTGTGTGAGACAGTTTTTTTTTTAATGGAAGGGTGCTTTTTATTTAACTTCATGCAACACCTACTGGGCCCACTTATCGTTTTAATCATACACTAAATTTAATTATATCGCATGGAATCTATCTTACTGATATAGATATTGTACCTCAAAGTGAAAGTGACAGTGAAAGTGACGTGACATTTAGCCAAGTATGGTGACCCATACTCAGAATTTGTGCTCTGCATTTAACCCATCCGAAGTGCACACACACACACAGAGCAGTGAACACACACACAAACACACACACACACTGTGAACACACACCTGGAGCAGTGGGCAGCCATTTATGCTGCGGCGCCCGGGGAGCAGTTGGGGGTTCGATGCCTTGCTCAAGGGCACCTAAGTCATGGTATTGAAGGTGGAGAGAGAACTGTACATGCACTCCCCCCACCCACAATTCCTGCTGGCCCGAGACTCAAACTCACAACCTTTTCAATTGGGAGTCCGACTCTCTAACCATTAGGCCACGACTTCCACAAGTGATCATGTTACCAACCATTTCCTTGTATCGTGCATGCTGAGTATCACTGATATTCACTATATGACTCAGCGTTACCATCTTGGCAGCTGGTAACCTGCCTGATTTATCTCAACTGCTCTGTGTACCCAAAAATACACATGAATTAGATGAAATGACTGGAAACAGTGGGCACTATTTTCTCTAATACATTAGAAACTGTTGCCCCCATCAAATTGAAAAAGGTTAGAGAAAAACGTAATGTGCCATGGTATAACAGTAATACCCACTCTCTCAAGAAAGAAACTCGTAGTCTTGTGCGAAACATTTAGTAAACCTAACTTGGAAGGTTTTAGAATTGCATGGAAAAACAGTATCTCCAGCTATAGAAAGGCTCTAAAACTGCTAGGGCAGAGCATATCCACAAACTAATTGAAAACAACCAAAACAATCCAAGGTTTTTATTTAGCACAGTGGTTAAGTTAACAAATAACCATACGACACCCAATTCAAATATTCCATCAGCATTTAATAGTAACGACTTTATGAATTGCTTCACTGATAAAATATATAACATCAGATATACAATAGCGAATATAGATTCTACAGCATCTAATACTTCAGTTTCATCCAGCGCAGCCAAAGATAAACTGCAGTGCTTTACAAATATAGGACAGGAAGAGCTAAATACACTTATCACCGTGTCTAAACCAACAACATGTTTATTAGATCCTGTGCCCACTAAATTACTGAAAGAGTTGTTACCTGTAGACGAAGAAATGCTTCTCAATATCATTAACTCGTCGTTATCTTTAGGTCATGTCCCAAAACCATTCAAGCTAGCGGTTATTAAGCCTCTTATTAAGAAACCAAAACTAGATCCTACTGAACAGGCAAATTATAGGCCTATTTCAATTCTTCCATTTATGTCTAACATTTTTAGAAAAAGTTGTGTCTGCTCAATTGAGCACCTTCCTGTACAAAAAATGATCTGTATGAAGAATTTCAGTCAGGTTTCAGGCCCCACCATAGCACAGAAACTGCACTTGTTAAAATTGCAAATTAACTGCTTCTTGCGTCAGATCAAGGCGGCATCTAATTTCTAGTTCTTCTTGATCTTAGTGCTGCGTTCGACACCATAGATCATGACATACTCATAGATTGATTACAAAACTATACAGGTATTCAAGGGCAGGCTTTAAGATGGTTTAGATCCTACCTGTCCGATCGCTACCATTTTGTTTACTTAAATGGGGAGTCATCTCATTTATCATCAGTAAAATATGGAGTGCCCCAAGGATCTGTCCTAGGTCCCCTTCTATCTTCAATCTACATGTTGCCCCTTGGTAATATTATTAGAAAATATGGAAGTAGCTTCCACTGTTATGCTGATGATACTCAGCTATACCGTATCTCAATGAGACCAGATTAAACTTCTAAATTATCTAAGCTAACAGAGTGTGTTAAAAATGTAAAAGATTGGATGACAAATATTTCTCCAATTAAATTTGGATAAGACAGAAATATTAATTATTGGACCAAAAAAACACTACACAGAATCTTGAAGATTACAATCTGCAACTAGATGGATGTACTGTTACTTCCTCTACAGTCAAAAATCTGGGTGTTATATTAGACAGCAACTTGTTTTTTGAAAATCATATTTCCCATGTTTCAAAACCTGCATTCTTCCATGTTAGAAACATTTCCAAGCTACGAAACATGTTTTCTATTTCTGATGCAGAAAAGCTAGTTCATGCATTTATGACCTCTAGACTGGACTATTGTAATGCACTTCTAGGTGGTTGTCCTGCTGCTTCAATAAACAAGCTACAGGTAGTCCAAAATGCAGCAGCTAGAGTCCTTACCAGGTCAAGAAAATATGATCATATTACCCCAATTTTACAGTCTCTGCACTGGCTACCTATTAAGTTCCGTATGCTACAAATTATCATTACTTACCTATAAGGCCCTAAATGGTTTAGCTCCTGCATACCTAACTAGCGTTCTACCACGTTACAATCCATCACGCTCCCTAAGGTCACAAAACACTGGACTTTTGGTAGTTCCTAGGATAGCAAAGTCCACTAAAGGAGGTAGAGCTTTTTCACATTTGGCTCCCAAACTCTGGAATAGCCTTCCTGATAATGTTCGGGGTTCAGACACACTCTCTCTGTTTAAATCTAGATTAAAAACGCATCTCTTTCACCAAGCATTTGAATAATAATCTTAAATTGTGAGTGTAGGTGCATCTGATCAAATGCACATTTTTATTCTTTAGCTTGGGTTACACTAATGAATTTTACTTTGTTGAATCACCAGCTATGCTAATGATGTCTCTATTTGTTTCTATGTTTTGCCACTGGATTTACATCCCGTGGTAACTAGGATTTACACAAGCTTCAATCTAGATCCAGAAAACCTGAGAATGATGCTGACCCTCAGAGTACCCAGATGATGCAAACTCTGAATCAACAAACATAACTAACAAATATTGCTACAAGAGTGACTGCATCATATGATAATTATTAATTATCACAAAAAAAGTGAATAAAAACTAAATCTAAGCAGAGCGACTTGGACGGCAACCGGATTCGGCGGCGCCATCTTGGAAAGTTACAATTCCAAGATAGAATACATTAATACATTGACAACTAATTTGTATGATTTACGAGATGGACAATTCATACAAATGTGTAAAACCTCACTCGTATGAATTTGTATGATTTTTGCTAAATCATACATATTTGACAAGTTCCCCAATCAGTGCCGTCCTTTGGGCAGTGCAACTGGTGCAGTCACACTGGGCCCTTTGGCGAACAGGTCCTCGCATCAGCTAAGGATGCCCCTTTTCCCAATTCGTATGAATTCATATGAATGACCTACCACTAAACCTACCTGTCACTGGGTACTAGAAAAATGTACAAAATCATACGAGTGAGGTCATATAAATTTGTATGAATTAGCCACCTCGTAACACACATACAAATTAGTTGTGAGATAGCTTTGCAGTTCAGCAGTTCCTCTGCTGCTTTCTGTAGGTCACTGATGATAGTTCACCACAGAGAAAACATGCACCAGCATATCTAGTTTAAAAGTAGCCTAATGTATTTAGACTTGTACATGTGCTAATGTATTAATTTATGGAATCTGTCCGTAATCCCAGGATCAACTGGGCACAGACTCGGCGAGTGATAAATCTCCACTTGACCGTCAGTATTGAGTCACTTACTTTTATTGCACTGGACTTAGGAGACCCTCCAAACTCAAGAGAGAATTCCACAGAACCTGAATATTTAGAACACTTCATTGTGTCAATGTGATGTTACTGAGATATGCTATGAACATGGTACATCTCTACACAAGGTTACACGTGGCTGCCTGGTTTCACATCTTGGTCTTGTAGGGGGACCTATACCTTAAACAGTACTGTGGAGGTTTAGCTCAAGGGCCCTTGTGAAACTGGAAGTAAGCCGATGTTTGTAAGATGAGTTGGAAGCAGGGGCCACCCAGATCACAACCACAAGTTGTGTATGTTTGCAAAGACAAGTTCACACTTTAAAGTATATGATTTTCTAAACATGTACCATTATGTTCTATGGAAATACACTGCACATGAATCAAAGAAACACTTCTAATGCATCAATGCGTAAAACTTGACTTTTATATACAATATTAGCCAAACTATATGGAACACATTTTCTATATTATTTAAAATCCTTATATTCCATAAATTATTCTTCAAAATGGAATAAGTATAATAATTAATTTTGTGTTCTTTTTCACTTTTTCTTTTCTTTTTCTTTTACTTTTACTCATGAACCCTGGATTTTCACCAATTACACTTTGAATATGAAAAAGCTTTTTATTATTATTATTATTATTATTATTATTTTAACAAAGCCTCTGAGAAAGACACTATAGATCTATGTGAAACAGCTTTGACATGTCAACATCTATTCAAAGCAATAAAACATTCAGAATGAATAGCGCTTAACAATATCAAATGATTTATATGTAGACCTACAGTAGTACACAAACAGCCAGCAAGCTGCAACGCTGCACGGTTTCCACTTGAGGTTTAGACAACCGTGAGAACTGAGATACATGAATCTATAAAGATACCAGAAAACTGCTCTGAATCTAAAGTTAAACCTCTACTCTAGACAAAGTTGACAGACCCTGTCTGACATTGGCTGTCAGCTGAACAAACAAGCGGAACATTTTTATGGTTTTGGTTTAGCATTTCAGTTTAGTTTAACCACACTGTGTAGCGCTTATATTTATATGCAGTGTTTCATACAGGCCTATATGCACACATAAACAATACATACAATTTCGTAAGACTTTTTAAATTTTATTTATTGTGAATTTATATTTATTCTGTTTACTGTATCCGATAATGGCGTCTGAGTTTATACAGCCATGAACACATTAATAGAGATGGTGACATAATATAATTATGCTAAAACTGCATTTACTACATGTGATTTTATTGAAATAAAATCATGTTTATATAATATATTTATAATTAATATAATTAATTAATGTAATTTATATTTAATATATACATAATATAAATAATGTTTAATAATAAAACAATGTATTTCCATCCAAATTATACTTAAAAAGGCAAAAACAACACATTTTTTTTTATTTAGCCACTAAATTCATATCTATGAACAATGACTTACATTTTTATCCAGATTAATTTATACAGGCATTAATTAAATCATGTTAACAATATAAACAATTCTCTCTCCTACAAAAATGCGGAAATCTTGCAGATATTTCTACCTCTTCTGGGTCCAACAGCACTGAAATCTGAACCCAACAGTCTCCTCAAAAACAAAACAAATAATATTCACATTCTCTCTTTTAAGATCATTCCATTTGTGTCAAGATATAGTATTCAGAGAGACCAATGTATGACAAAAACATTAAGATACTCACATCGACAACAGCTAACATGTAACAATCACAAATATTGCAAAACCAAGGTCTTTGATTGTTAAAACAGACTAACTAGTGAAAAAAAGTTCTTAAATACATATTTAATATTAACCCTCATGCGTTGTTGGGGACGTTTTCATCCACTAGGGGGTAAAGTTGAGTCTTATTTTGGTCACAACTTTCTCTGTTTCTATGGAATTATATTTGCTTAAAAAAAATTCACGTAACTTTATAAAACTGAACTTACATTTTTCAGAAACTATCAAAAATATTCCATTACAAAAGAAGAAAAACAATGAAAATAAAAAAAACCTCTCTTCAAAGCTCTTCAAATATGCTTCATTCTTTGTTAATGTTTTTCAAAGATTCGTTTTCGCTAATCGTTGATTCTGAATGCATTGACACAGATTTCGCTTACGCTTCACAGTTTTTCGTTTGGTGTTTTGACACAAACCTCTCATGGGGAAGGGCTTAACAGTGATCTACTCTGATTGGATAGTGAGCTTTTGATGGACAGGTGCTCTCTGACCGGGAAGTACAGACGTCACTCAGTGGCGAACATATTGGAAAGCTCTCGCGCTGATTTGTATGCAATACATCGTGCTTTGTATTACTAAATATGTAAATTATATTTGACCTTTAAACGTCTCAGTCTGTAAAGATGAGCTCTCAGGAGAGACATGGAGCGGCATCATCATGTCAAAGATTAGTAGCAACATTGGCTTTGATACATTGTTAGTATTTGTGCACCATTAGATTAATTTTTTTTTCTTCCTCATTTATTGTTCGTGGCTGTTTTTGCCCCATTGACTTCCATTATAATGACATTTTTTGATTGCAAAGCCAAGACACCATACATTCATGCATTACTTTAAAAATAAATTATTTCTCCATCTTCATTGATAACTCATTTCCATTTATGTAAAATCTCTGAGTATGAGAGAGACCTTTGCGCACTTACCTTGATGTATCTGAAAAAAATCTAAATAAGCACCTCAGCTCTCAGAACTACATGGAGTAAACAATAAAAAAAAGTGTGTTTATACACCTGCTGCCTTTTGATGGTGAAAAGTACAAACCAATCAAAAACAAGTGGATTTAAACACTTGCATTCCACCCTGCTGGTAATTTGATGGTGAGAAGAGCAGCAAGCAACATGAGAAAGGGCTTGACTTGTACCGAAGCTTTAAAAATGATTGTGCAGCTTGACCCCTCCAGCGAGCTGCAGGATGTATTTTCTTCTCCCTCTGACACCACAGACTCAGAGTCAGATCCTGATTTTGTTGTGGCACCCTCATCATCTTCTCCAGCTTCCACTGAAGGCGAGGAGGATTCAGAGGATCCTGTATCTGGGTGGATTGGGAGAAACGGCAAAGTGTGGTTTTCCACCAACGTGGAGACAACTCACTTCCTGCAGCCTGCCAGAGGCATGGAAGTTAAGCCATTGCAAGGGTCCAGAAGTGTGTGTGTGTGCATCAAGAATGCATGCTTTTATGGTGTCATGGCTTTGCAATATAAAAAGTGTTATAATGGAAGTCAATGGGGCAAAAACGGCCAAGAACAATAAATGAGGGAGAAAAAAATAAAATCTAATGCTGCATGACAACTAACAATGCGTCAAAGCCAATGTTGTTTAACTAAACTTTGACATGCCCAAGACTGTGATAAAAGGTAAAAATATATCCAGCCACAATCACTTTTTATATTTAAAATAAGTAATTTTGTGTGTTTTTCCCCAAAATCAGTTACATAATTTAAATGACTCCCTAAAACATAAATGCAACTAATATATATATATATATATATATATATATATATATATATATATATATATATATATATATATATATATATATATATATATATACTTTCTATTAATAAGCCATTTGCTTATATATTATATATTTATGCCCATCATTAGAGTAATTTGAGATATACTATAAACGTAAAGAGTAATGTAAAAATATGGCTGTCAATACAATCAAAACATTTTAAATCTTTTTTTTTTTTTACTTCTAAGCCTTTTCCATCTTTAGAAAGCAGAATGAAGCAGTTACATTATTACATTACATTACAGTTACATTACAAAAAATGCAGCACACTCATTCAAATGAAATCTTTTTAATTAATTTACATTTTTACATTTTTTTTTTACCCAGTTTGAAAACCTCTGATTTACAGAATGCTTGTATGTTAGACTGGCTTGTACTCAGTTGTTTGCATGAGCAGCAGGAAAGTATCATAAGCGCATGCATGCATGTTTATGATTTTGGCTGCTTTAGGGTAGCATAAGTGCTGTCGACCGTGCTGGTACAATTCTTTTTACGCAGCTTGGTAAAATCGACTTCAGCGTACTAAAAAACAATGAAGAAAACAAAATGAGCATTTTAGGTGCAGTTGTCACTAAAGCAACATTTTCTAAATGTTTTTAAATATTATAGTGGGAATAATAGGTCAGCATGAATCCCATCTTACAGAAATAAATGTTCTAAATTGTAAAGTTATGATGGTGGTTACCTGTAATTGGTTTGGGTTCTGTTGTTGTTCTATAACTTGAGTCTGTTGTTGATCAGTGTTGAGTAGCTGTGATCGTTCTGGAGATCTTCTTTTTCCACCAACGATAACTTTTACTACTCCTTAAACGAAAAAGTGATTTCAGTATTTAATAAAGGTTGTACTATTATTTCTTAAGTTCTAACGGCATTATGTAAGTCACATAAATGGCACAATAGCAATAAAATTGTCAAAATTAAATAAATTAAAATATCATCATAATAATATTTTTACAGATGGCCAAAAATAACTCACCAATCAGTATAGTGAGCAGAAGTCCATTCATCAGAGCAGATATGATGATAATAATCTGACATTGTTTTGGATTCTGATCTGGAAACTCCAGCACTGTATGATTGTGACAGTTAGTTAAGTAAGAAAGTGCCCACAGTTTGTTAAAGTAACAGTTGTTGCACTGTTGGTACAAAAGTTGTGATTCTGTAAACTTGAAAATTGTGATAATATATGAGAAATAATATGGATATAATTATGTTTCTAAAAAAAAATGGAATCAGTAAGTGACAAATGTAGTCATTAACAAAATGTATTGGTCACTGCAAGAGTAAATGAACTCACTGTTGAAGTATATTCTGGTGCTGTTGCTGAGTTTTGGAGGTTTGTATGTGTTCATACAGAAATAAACTCCTAATTCATCAGCAGTCACATTATTAATAACCAGACCATGTTTAAACTGCACTGAATATTTCTTTCTGAATGATTTATTGAAGTAATAAGGTGATGTTGTGGTTGATTCTAGAACGACTGTTGGAGGATCTGCTGGTTTCAGTAAAATCCAATAAACCTCATTTTCATCAAGATCACAGTTTATGATCACATCTGATCCCAGATCAGTTAATAGATCTGATACTGCAGCTTTACAACAGATTAATACATCTGTAAGATAATAAAAATACATAAGCAAACATGATTAAGAATACCTGCTAAAACCACTGAGAATCTATAACATAAAACAATAGGCTATATGACAAAGCAGATGCAAACATACATATAACAAGTAATAAACTCACAGAGCTGAAGCTGAAGGATCTTCATGTTGCTGTGAATAAAACAGATAAATATAATGAAACCTTTCTCACCCAGCAACTCTACAGCAGCTCTGAAGCAAAGACAGAAAGGAAAAAACCCTCCCACATTGGTCAAAGTCAAGTTTGCTCTGTCCACACTGTACACACTTTTTTAACACCTATGCCCCGCCACGATAATCACTTCATTCATCAATGTAAGTACGTTCATTTTCTGTTTTACACCCATTGTTTTTCAATCATATTTGATTATTTCATGTATTAAACTGTATTAAAAAATAAGTCCTCCTTAATAATAAAAAAAAATAAAGGGTTGAAGAGAGGTCTACTAATTGTTACAAAGCAGCTTTACAGAAAATTAAGTTTCTACAATATTCAGTAGTAGCTTATAAGTGGTGACTGTCAGTTTGTGCACATTATGACAGGATTTTTCAGAAAAATGAATACAAGACATAGTCAGCCAGACAATGAACATTATTATCAGCAAATATTATATGATGCAGTCACACTTGTACCAATATTTGTTAGTTCTGTATGTTGTTTCAGGGTTATCATCAGCTGAGGTCCTCTGAGGGTCCGCATCATCTCTTTTCAGGTGTTCTGGATCCTCGATAGAGAAACAGATTGTAATGATGAGACAGAGACGTTTGGATCCATGTGCAGAACTTTAATGATGAGAATGGTCAGACAGGCAATGATCAGTAATGGCGTCAGGCATGTAGGGATAACCAGAATCGAAAACAGAAACAAGCAGATGTCGGGGGCAAGCAGCAGAGAATCAGAGTCGGTATAAACAATCCAAAGGTCAGGTACAGAAGGAAAACACAAGGAAAACGCTCAGAAATGTCAGACTGGCTAAACAAGACTTCGCAGAGAGTGGGAGTGAGTGTGCTGCTTTTATTTGTGTGTAAATGAGGTGCAGGTGTGGCAAGGAAATTGGCTGATGAATGATGTGCAGGTGTGGCAGGGTGATTGTGATGCAGTGACTCATGGGGAATGTAGTTTGGGTGTGGTGCAACAGATGAGAGGTGCTAGAGTCCGCGTGACATCTAGTTGTTGATGTGGAATGGTTCTGATTGGAGTGCCCTCTACTGAAGTTCATGGGCACTCCATCTAATGATTGTGACTCTGTCCTTGAAGATCACCGGTGATTTGACTTGACTCTGAAAGGTCAACGGTGACTAGCCTTGTCTCTGGAAAGTCCATGGTGACTAGTCCTGACTCTGGAAGGTCAACGGTCACTAACCCTGACTCCGGAAGGTCAACGGTGACTAGCCCTGACTCTGGAGGGTCCACGAGCACCTGACTAGACTCTGGAGGGTCAACCGGAACCTGACTCAACTCTGAAAATTCAAGGAAATTGGCTGATCAATGATGTGCAGGTGTGGCAGGGTGATTGTGATGCAGTGACATGACACAATGCCCACTGACCCATTCATCCATTTTTTTTTCTCCCCATCAGATTGACAAAGAATATTACCATCTCACCAGCACTTTCATCTGTCACAATAAAATGGAAAGAGATAAACTATGATGCAAATCTTTCTGGATTGAGACCACATTTAACAACAACAACAAAAAAATCACAATACAGGTAAATCTTTTATTTGTAGAACATTGTCAACTTTTTATTTATTATTTATGTATTTACTACTTTGAGGAGAGAGATAGTGCTTTTTCTGTTCTACATCTACTGATAAACAAATATGAAAGGCAAATTATCTCTCTCTCTCTAACCTGAAACACTGCATGCTTGCTACTCTAACATCATTCAAAGAGGAACATGATTCAGAATGCAGTGTTTTAACAGAGGCTTCACCATATTCATGTAAGTACTTGAATTATTATGTTACATCAAGATTGACTAAGTAACACTCAACACTTCCCCTTTATAATGCATACATTCAAGAATTACAATTGTATAATTCAAAGAAATATCAAGAAGGATACCACAAAATGTCCAAACTGTTTTCCATGAGGTTCTTAAGCTGGATCAATTGCAGAGGCTTGACAGTACATGCTTGACAGTGAAGCTTAACTGATGATCCATCACAACTCCTAGGTTTCTGGCTGTCCTTGAAGGAGTAATGGTTGATGAACCCAGCTGTATAGAGAAGTTGTGATGAACCAATGGTTTGGCTGGAATCACCAGGAGTTCTGTCTTCGTAAGGTTAAGCTGAAAGTTATGGTCATTCATCCAGCTAGAAATGTCACTCAGACAGGCTGAAATGCGAGCAGCTACCATCGGGTCATCTGGCTGGAATGAGAAGTAGAGTTGGGTGTCATCAGCGTAGCAGTGATAAGAAAAGCTGTGCTTCTGAATGACAGATCCTAATGACGTTATGTAGATGGAGAAGAGAAGTGGTCCAAGAACTGAGCCTTGAGGAACCCCAGTAGCAAGGTGTTGTGACTTTGAAACATCACCCCTCCAAGACACACTGCAGGATCTGTCAGAGAGGTAGGAATGACAGGAGTGCGGTTCCAGAGATGCTCATCTTTCTGAGGGTGGACAGGAGAATCTGGTGATTAACAGTGTCAAAAGCAGCAGACAGGTCCAGTAAGATGAGTAGTTCAGGTATGTAACCAAAATTTCAAGTGGTACACATGTAGTATGCCCTATGTCATAGTGTATCAGTTGGGTGACACCTGTTTACTTAGTGGATGACATCAGCCATTCATGAACTGTACAAGTTTCCTGTACAATGTATTCTACTGTGGGGGAAAATATTTAGACTGCATTGTCCAAGCCCTACATATATTTATATTAATTTTTTTCTAAAGGACTGAGAGACGACACAATGGTAGGGGAAGGGGCCATTGTAAACTTGGATTTGGAAAATAATTAAATCAGATTACGAGAAATTCAAATCATCCAGGACAACACCTTTTTCAAGAACATTCAACGAGTAGGTCTTTCCACATTGGCTCGCATTCTAAAGCTAAACCAAATCATAATGAAACAACTTTATAAGGTGCTGTTTGAGAGAAACTCTCAAAGAAACAAAGATTTCAAACGAACATACTGTATGTGGATGTACTATATTGACTGCAGTACACTACACGCAACATTGTTTCCCAGTGTATTGGATAACACCATATTGACTAATTTTTGTTCTTTGTTTTCAGGGAGTACTGGAAATGGATGCTCATGCAATCCCACATGAGTTCATCTTTATAGATGAGGCTGGGTTCAACCTAGCAAAGAACAGAAGAAGTGGAATTAACGTCATTGGCCACAGAGCCATTATAGATGTTCCTGGCCAACGTGGTGGGAACATCACAATGTGTGCTGCCATCTCCAGTATCCATGGTGTCCTCCACTATCATGCCAACCTCACATTTCTGGACAGACTTCACAACATTCTCATACCACCAGAGAATATGAATGATACAGACCATCAAAGAAACAGTACGTTGTAGTATGGGACAACGTGAGCTTTCATTGTGCAGCCCCAGTCCAAAAATGGTTTGCTGACCACCAAACATTACTTGTGCAATACTTCCCACCATACTTACCATTTCTGAACCCCATAGAAGAGTTATTTTCGGCATGGCGGTGGAAGGTATACGACCGGCAGCCCTTTGTGCGCATGCCTCTTGTGCAGGCCTTGGAAAAGGCATGTGATGAGATTGATGTGGGTGCAATTCAGGGATGGATAAGGCACTCAAGGCGCTTCTTCCCTCGATGTCTGGCAAGGGAAGGTATTGCCTGTGATGTTGACGAGACGTTGTGGCCAGACCCGGTTGTGTGGCAAGATGCTGCCTAATTATTTTTCTTGCCTCTTCTTTTACTGTAATATATTTTTTCAGAAATGTTCTTTTTCAGTTTACTGTTTTGTAAGAATAGTTTTGTTCAGTCCCATGTAAATCTATCTGCTCTGCTGTGCATATGTTGCAATGACTTGTTTACTGTAGTGAAAAAAAAAAAAGTTGCAACTGCATGTGTGTGTATCTACAAATATTTCTGTGCATGTGAACAATCTGATACATATTTTAGTATTATGGCAAAGCATACTAAAGATAGGGGTGCTTTTCATTATGCCCAACAGTGTGTAGCTGGTTAGGCAGAAATCTGGTAATATGAAATAAGTGTGTGCCTAACCAACTTTCAGCTTGGCAAAGCAGTTCATTTCACATTCAAAATGCACTACAACTACCAAACCACTATATTCAGGTCTCAAATCAACTCATTCTTCCAGAACACTAGCAAAGGTTGACGGCCGACAAACACACTTTGTCACCCACAAAACAATGACCTTAAAAACACTAACAACATGTAGCATTATACAATGTTTTCTTTTGTAAAACAAGGACACATCTCTGTTTATAATTCACTGCAAAATATGTTATTGTAATGAATCATACATGATGCAGAATTCGTCAAGATTTTATGTAATTTATGTTTTTTTTTTTTTAAGTAATTCCAAATTAGAAGAATTTGTATACACACGATCCACTGATACGGATACAATAGTAATGCTAATCTACTAATTGTCCAATTGTTTTTATAACATTTAAATGTAAGATTTAAAATATATTTCATTCAAATATAACTGTAGAAATGTAGCAAATTGCTGTCTTATCCAGTTTTGTATTATGTTATTGTTTTGAACATAAGTTTAACAGTTTTGAAAACAGTATGCAAGCATGTGCTTATTGGCCAGTACGTACAAAGAGTTTTGGCATATTTTGTGTCTGAGTGAGAAAATAATTCATGAAATTTGAGAGATGTAGTCGTTGAATGCATTTTGTGCAAAAAAGAAAAAAAAAAGAAAAAAGATAATTGATCCTCAGTTTAACCCACATAGACTGCGTCTGTAAAAATCTGTAAGTATTTTGATAAAACAAGACTAGTTTGAAAAATCGTGTTTTAGCAATTGGAAAAAACTGTAACTCGATGCGGTGCGGACACGCCGCTTCCATTATGAGCGCGCACACCGCGCCTACATTGGAAATAACAAACTTCAGCGCGCAAAAGACGCGAAATGTGAACGGCCCCTAATACAGCATTTTGCTACTTTTAAACAGTAATATTTTGATAAAATATATTTTAAATCTTAAAATTAAATGCTATAATAACAATTGGACAATTAGTAGATTAGCATTACTGTTGTATCTGTATCAGTGGATGGTGTGTATACAAATTCGTCTATTTTGGAGCTACCCCAAATTTTTATAAATAAATGACATTAAATACTGACGAATTCTGCATCATGTCTGATTAATTCAAGTAACAAAGTGTGTTTGTCGGCTGTCAACCTTTGCTAGTGTTCTGGAAGAATGAGTTGATCTGAGACCTGAATAAAGTGGTTTGGTAGTTGTAGTGTATTTTGAATGTGAAATGAACTGCTTTGCCAAGCTGAAAGTTGGTTAGGAGAACTGTGTGAAGAGTTTTGCAAAAGTGACCAAAGTATTGAGAAATGTGTCCTAGTGTCTGTAAAAAAAACTGTAATTCGCATAATAACTTCGACTGTTTGCCCTTTTGAACTATTATAACGATCGCTCGTTCAGTGACATGGCCGCTGTAATAAAATAAAATAAAACCAATCAATCAATCAATTTGTGCACTTTTTTGTGATTTTACTTGGGGTGTTTTTTTATTTATATATTTACCTCTAAAAGTAAAATATACTTTTGTAAAATATGCAACATTTTATGTTATATTTGATAAGTTTTACTTAAATAAAACAAAAACGAATAATAATAATAATAAAAAAGAAGAAGAAAAAAAAAAGAAAAGAAAAAAGAAAAACCCTTCCAGGAAGTTCAGACAGCCAAAACCTAAAATGTTGGTGACTTTGGTGACATCTGGTGACTCATGATGGTAAAGAATTGTAAAAATGTCAAAAATATAATTTGTGATATTCGGACAGCATATCTCAGCACCAGAATACCAAGTTTTGTACAGCTCAGATTAAGAAAACTATAAATAAATAAATAAATACATTTGCCCCAATTTGTTCTGAAGGATGTTTTAAGGTTAGTTAAAAACATGATCTATTTATTTGACCAGGGAATCTCCTCTTGTTGATTTTCAGCGGTTTCTCACGTGTATAAACTACTCTGTGTTTTTAATGCTGACTTAAACGTGATGTTTTGTTGAGTTGCATTAACAACATTTCTGGATGCAAAAGCCACAAAATGTCTAATAAAGCCACAAAACTTCTAAGATCACTAAATCTTTTATTTCCTTCTTGATTTTGTTCACTTGTGTTTTTAGGAACCATCAGAGTATGTTTTAAGACGGTGAAATCATGTAAAAAAAAAAAAAAAAAACACATGAAAGCAAAACCTGGGTGTGGGTCTTTAGTCTTGGGACATTTTCTCTCTTTGAGGGCCCAGTGAGGGTCAGGGCCTCTAGGGGCCTCAGCATATCTCAGCACCAGAATATCATCTTATTCATATACAGTTTTTTTACAAACGCTATGACAGTTTTTGTTTCTTAAACTCTTAACATGGTTAGCACATTTAAAATGCTTGAACTTATTTTACACACAAGCTCAACCGAGACCAAAACAATGTAATTTTACAGTCAAATTTACAAATGCTTTCACACTGTATGTCAGAACAGATAACATCATGTTCTAAACATAACTTATATAGGCTCAAGTCAAAGTTAACAGCTGTTCATATTGTGAATTGAAACAAATGTATTCCCTGTGTTTTATTCTATTGCTAATGAGAAACAGCTTATTGCAGTTATGCAAATGTATAAATCACAGATGGTTCCCATATAGGAACCACACTCAGGTGTGAAAAGAGGACTCTTTGGGCTGATCTTGTGTGGAAAAGGAACAATATAGAGCAACACAAAGAAAGAAAGAAAGAAAGAAAGAAAGAAAGAAAGAAAGAAAGAAAGAAAGAAAGAAAGAAAGAAAGAAAGAAAGGAAAAATGCCTGCACGAGGGAGAGGAAGACGAGTACCAGGACAAGGGAGAGGAGTGGGAAACTTTACCATTTACTGTATTAGAGTGACTGTATGTCTCTGGTCTCTAATATGTAACTGTATTTTGTCTCTCTAAGGATTCAACGTCTACCTCCCTCAGGGGGCAGAAGAAAGCTCTTGACTGAAGAACAGGAACTTGCTATTGTCAACATGGTGATTGCTGACAATGAAATACAACTGAAGGACATTCAGTCCAGAGTTGTAGAGGACAACCTTGTCTTTGGGAACATTGCAGTGAGCGCATCAAAGAACTCCGTCAACAATACATCCAGGTATGGTGATGCAATACAGTCATTACTGTACTATACACAGTGTGTTTTGCAGTAAGCTACTCTATAAACCTGGAGTACATTAGAAAAGCTCTATATAAATGTAATGAATTAATTACATTAGAACATACAGTAGATATGCAGTACAGCACAGCATTTACATACACTGTGTCTAATTACTTTCAGAGATTCATGGAGTTGGAGGCCAATCAAGTCCCACATGTAATTATCTATGTTGACGAGGCTGGCTTCAACTTGGCGAAGTCATGTGGCCAAAAGCAGAAGACCGGGCAGATTAGAAGATTTCTTTGTTTTTAATATTATAACTCTGGTGCTTTTTCTGTTTGTATATCTTGCAGTAATGTCCTGTTGCAAATAAAGTCTTTATTGCAGCAATTTTGTGTCTGTATTTTTTATTTTTTTTACATAAACAGTACATTTTTGTACATTAGATTAACAGTACTAATCTGAGATGGTCATTCATTTTTTTATTTTTTTTTTTCTGCAGCAAAAGAAACAAAATGCATGCATTTACTAAATCAAACAAAACAAAAATGTAGAGAGGCTTCAAAAGACACTACAGTGCAAAACACAATATATGATCAATACAATATACATATACTGACACATGAAATAATGCAGTTTCTGTAATTCCAGTTGATGATACTGAGAACATGTGTTAGTGTTTTTAATAATTATTTGATTTTGAAACATGTTTGCAGTGTTTTGTTAGACCTAGTGTATTGTAATTGTATTGTTTATTATTGTATTTTGAAAATTAGTTTTGGGGTTTAGATTACATTGTGTGATTTTGAGCATGAAATTAACTGTTTGGCCAATTGTGTGTTTTAGGTGTGTTGGTGCGTTAAGAGTGTAGGAAACTTGTTAAATGTATTGAAAAAAAATGTCAAAGCGATTGTTAAAAACTGTAAAACCAGTATCTTGGTGCTGAATGTCACTACAGTAACATCACTACTTACAGTAAATATAAAACATCAAAAAATGCCATCAGGTTCACCTCTGAACCCGAAGGACCAGCCTGATGAAAACAGACTCCAAAAGCAATTTGAACACATAAAAGAAAAGCAGACTACAAAAACACATGCAGTACAATAGACTCAGCTCTTGCTCAAAAGGCAATTATTTATTATATGAACAATAGCTGAAATAATGTGATTAACATGATCATAATATGAAAGAACAGATGTCTATAGTAAGACCCTGCTGAAAAGACCAGATTAGACCAACAAGGTCTTTTTGGTTATTTTTATACTGGTATGGTCTTGGTTTAGCTGGTGGACTTAGTTTCTGACTATTATCTTTCTCATAATTCTGGATGATTGAGGAAATGTTGGTTAACCCAGTTATACCCTAGTTAACATATCTGTTTATCATGAATGACCTGCAGAGGGCAGCAGAGGAGTTCTAATACAAACAGAAAATACTCAAGTGTCTTTGAGAAACAATAGACAAAATATCACCTGAGTATAAGCTTCAATAAAAATACATTGAAATTAATGAAAGTGAAAGGGGATTCATAGTTTTGAATAATTTTATAAAAAATGTCTTTATCTCACACATACAACAATTTTGAGGTTTCTTTTAAAACTGTTTTCACTCACAGTAAGAGATATGAATCCACCAGTGAGGTCCACGGTAATAAAAGGTGAATATAACGGCAAAATATTAACGTGTCTTTGGTGCTAGAAGGATATTGCATAATGTCATAAACTAAACATAATTATTTGACAGCTGCTTTACGAAATACATTTTAAATGACAGAAATAATCACGGGGTCAATTTCAAATTAATAAATGTTATCTCATTTTGCCATTTTAGGCTTTGCTTGACAAAATTCACACAACTCACTGACGTGGTTTTTAAGCTGTAGTCTAACTGTTATCCAAACGTGTTAAAATCAGAGAAATCTGAGAAATCAAATACATTTTGGGATTGTAATATATATATATATATATATATATATATATATATATATATATATATATATATATATATGCTTCCATTTGCATATTCCGTTAGATAATCTGAATAATATTTGAGCAGCACTTCAGATTTAAATAAACCATATGATTAAATACTTTTTGATTTTAGACTGAACAACAACACAGAGATGAGAGAACAGACCCAAGACTGTCAGACAGAGCTTTATTTAAAAACAACAACAACAACAACAAAAAAACAATCTGAACTCAATAGAGATAAATAAAAAAAGGTTTTCCTTGTTTCCTATGTTTAGACTAAAATATATAATATGTTTTATGTAGAACTCTTTTTTTCTCTCTTTTTTTTCTCTCTTTTTTTTAAATTGAAAGAATTTGAATTGTAAATGAAAGAAAATGTAATACAACACATTTAGTGGTTATTTCTTCTTCTACTTATTCGGAACACAAAATTGTGTACAGAAAAAAATAATGAAAAAAATATTTTCGAAACAGTTAGCAAAGTGAAGTAATAAGTCCCACAAAATAACTTTTTTCCCTTTATCAAATAGCAACACTCAAATTATAATATTAAGAATTTGCCATTACTATTATATATTGCCATTATACTATTATATATACAAAAACATTCAAAAGGCTAAATGTAAATGAACCAGATCAAAAGTTTACACCAGAGCTGTTAACTGAAGGAAAATGTACCAATGCCTTTCTGTGTAAACTCTGGCTGCTAATGGTGAGAATATTAAATTGTATTCAGATATTCAATATTTAGTTGAACAGTTTATACAAGTCATCAAGATTTATGTCTATATAGGATGTCCTAATTTTTGTTTTTTTGTTTTTCTCTGGAAAATTGTGACAACTAACCCCAGTTTCCCCCAGTTTCCCCCAGTACCTGGATGACATATTGATTTTTTCTTCTTCTCTCCAGGAACATGTGCAGCACGTCCGATGAGTGCTTCAGAGGTTGCTAGAGAATGGGCTTTTTGTCAAGGCGGAGAAATGCGAGTTTCATGCACAGTCAATCCCATTTCTGGGGTATATCGTGTCAACTGAGGGAATCCACATGGATCCTGAGAAGGTTAAGGCTGTAGTAGAGTGGCCAAGTCCAGATTCCCGTATATATATTTATTAAGACACACTCCAAAGGCCACATTAAAAACTTCACCAATGGAGGACTGCATTATTTGGATGTTTATTTGTTTATTTTTTCTAATGCGTATATGATTTTATCATTTTAGAACAATAAGAAAAGATAACTCATCAATCACTACAATGATCAGAAGTCCATTTATCAGAGCAGATATGAAGATAATAATCTGAAATTTTGTTTGATTCTGATTCTGATCAGTGCAGTCGAAGTGGAAGAAGTTGCTTTACATGTTGTTAAATATGTATATCTATATATAAACAATAAGCATCATGAAGTACAACAGTGTTTATACTGCAATGCTGCTGTTTCTATTTGAGGTTTATAAACTGTGATACATACAGGTTTTAGAAAACTATTTGTGTAAATACTGAAAATAATGTAATTTACAACAAGTACAATGGTTTTGTTTAATCATTTTGGCATGTACAGTATTGTTCAAAATAATAGCAGTACAATGTGACTAACCAGAATAATCAAGGTTTTTAGTATATTTTTTATTGCTACGTGGCAAACAAGTTACCAGTAGGTTCAGTAGATTGTCAGAAAACAAACAAGACCCAGCATTCATGATATGCACGCTCTTAAGGCTGTGCAATTGGGCAATTAGTTGAAAGGGGTGTGTTCAAAAAAATAGCAGTGTCTACCTTTGACTGTACAAACTCAAAACTATTTTGTACAAACATTTTTTTTTTCTTTCAGGGATTTAGCAATCCTGTGAATCACTAAACTAATATTTAGTTGTATGACCACAGTTTTTTAAAACTGCTTGACATCTGTGTGGCATGGAGTCAACCAACTTGTGGCACCTCTCAGCTGTTATTCCACTCCATGATTCTTTAACAACATTCCACAATTCATTCACATTTCTTGGTTTTGCTTCAGAAACAGCATTTTTGATATCACCCCACAAGTTCTCAATTGGATTAAGGTCTGGAGATTGGGCTGGCCACTCCATAACATTAATTTTGTTGGTTTGGAACCAAGACTTTGCCCGTTTACTAGTGTGTTTTGGGTCATTGTCTTGTTGAAACAACCATTTCAAGGGCATGTCCTCTTCAGCATAGGGCAACATGACCTCTTCAAGTATTTTATCATATGCAAACTGATCCATGATCCCTGGTATGCGATAAATAGGCCCAACACCATAGTAGGAGAAACATGCCCATATCATGATGCTTGCACCTCCATGCTTCACTGTCTTCACTGTGTACTGTGGCTTGAATTCAGAGTTTGGGGGTCGTCTCACAAACTGCCTGTGGACCTTGGACCCAAAAAGAACAATTTTACTCTCATCAGTCCACAAAATGTTCCTCCATTTCTCTTTAGGCCAGTTGATGTGTTCTTTGGCAAATTGTAACCTCTTCTGCACATGCCTTTTTTTTAACAGAGGGACTTTTGCGGGGGATTCTTGAAAATAGATTAGCTTCACACAGACGTCTTCTAACTGTCACAGTACTTACAGGTAACTCCAGACTGTCTTTGATCATCCTGGAGGTGATCATTGGCTGAGCCTTTGCCATTCTGGTTATTCTTCTATCCATTTTGATGGTTGTCTTCCGTTTTCTTCCACGTCTCTCTGGTTTTGCTCTCCATTTTAAGGCATTGGAGATCATTTTAGCTGAACAGCCTATCATTTTTTGCACCTCTTTATAGGTTTTCCCCTCTCTAATCAACTTTTTAATCAAAGTACGCTGTTCTTCTGAACAATGTCTTGAACGACCCATTTTCCTCAGCTTTCAAATGCATGTTCAACAAGTGCTGGCTTCATCCTTAAATAGGGGCCACCTGATTCACACCTGTTTCTTCACAAAATTGATGACCTCAGTGATTGAATGCCACACTGCTATTTTTTTGAACACACCCCTTTCAACTAATTCAACTAATTGCCCAATTGCACAGCCTTAAGAGCGTGCATATCATGAATGCTGGGTCTCATTTGTTTTCTGAGAATCTACTGAACCTACTGGTAACTTGTTTGCCACGTAGCAATAAAAAAATATACGAAAAACCTTGATTATTCTGGTTAGTCACATTGTACTGCTATTATTTTGAACAATACTGTATAATAATAGTAATTTTATTTACGTGATCATCAACTTCACATGAATTTGGCATTTACTGTACCAGCAGGCCCAGAAATCTCTGCTGGACCACTGCAACATTAAAGGGGGGGGTGAAATGCTATTTCATGCATACTGAGTTTTTTACACTGTTAAAGAGTTGGATTCCCATGCTAAACATGGACAAAGTTTCAAAAATTAAGTTGTACGTTTGAAGGAGTATTTTTGTTCCCAAAATACTCCTTCCGGTTTGTCACAAGTTTCGGAAAGTTTTTTTCGAGTATGGCTCTGTGTGACGTCAGAATTTCCTTATATGGGTCCTGAGGGCACGTCTGCCAGAAGAGCGCGCGCTCCCGTATAGCAGAGCACTGAGACCACAACAGGCATTCACTGATCAGAGCGAGAGCATCGCGAAATGTCACAAAAGGAGTGTGTTTTTGGTTGCCAGGGCAAGACAACCCTGCACAGATTACCAAAAAAAAAAAAAAAAAAACAGCATTAAGGGACCAGTGGATGGAGTTTATTTTTACAGAGCATCAACAGAGTTGTGCAAGTGTTTTTGTTTGTTCCCTGCATTTCGAAGATGCTTGTTTTACAAACAAGGCCCAGTTTGACGACGGATTTGCGTATCGTTTATTTCTTAAGGATGATGCAATCGAAAAAAAACTAAAAAGGGTCACGATCGTGTGTTGGAACCGCAGGCGGTGAGTAAAACTGCTTAAAATATCTCTGCCTTCTTGTTAGTGCGTCCGCCTCCCATGCCGGAGACCCGGGTTCGAGCCCCGCTCGGAGCGAGTCGTTGCTGCTGCTGCTCTCATTCAGTTTCAACCTTGGGATCTGATTCTGATGGTTTGTTTTGGATGATGGTTTTTCCCTCACGGTAATGTCACAGCTTCCACATGCTCTCAACGCAAAAGCCTACTGGCATTCGTGATTCACAAGATTAACAGGATATTGAGTGAAAACGAGCATTTCACCCCCCTTTAAATTGAGAACTACCACTTGCAGCCTCCAGAGGGCAGGAGAAGCTCCAGAAAAATTACATATGGTCATTTTTTAATTAACCAAAAATATCACCTATGACATAAAAGTTCTGAAAACATATTGACTACTATTTCTAGAGTAGGTTTTAGAATAGAACTAAATCGTTTCTCCAATAGTTCCTTTCATTTACAATTCCAGTTCTTTTGACATACAATATGTATAAGAGTAGACTGATTAATATTGATATACTGCAGCTCTGCAGACTGTTGTCAGAAGAGCACAACTAGTTGTTGGACAGAAACACACAAACCACAAAATGAGAGGATGGTGTCTTTGTCTTTAACGCTTCACTGCTTTAAAACCTGCACTTCCAGTAGTTACCACTTGGGGCTTTTTTGTTGTTTTATGATTGTTCACTCAAAACTATAGAAAGTCTATCATTAATTACTCACCCTCATGTTGTTTCAAACCTGTAAGATCTTTGATCCATTTCAGAAAACAAATTAAGTTATTCTGGATGAAATCCGAGAGCTTTCTGACCCTTCATAGAAAGCATCACAACTAACACGTTCAAGGCTGAGAAAGGTGGCTTTTGTATTTTTTTCTTTCATCAGGAAAGTGAAAAAGATTTTTAGCGCACAAAGCAGACATACTGCAATGCTGCTCTTTTTCCATTGGTGGTTAAGACTGTGAGAACTTGATCAAAATAAAGATATTTACTCTGCTGTCATTTCACAGTTAAACCTCAACTCTAGACAAAGGTGAGAAGATGTTCGTGGTCAAGTGTCACATGTTTCTGGTTTTGGTTTAGCACTTCATCAGTTGAGTTTAATTACGTAGTGTTATTTATTGTTATATTATTATTTATTAACAATGAATCTGGAAATGGATCTAAAGGTTTGTCTGTGTTCATACAGTCAGAAACTCCAAATTCTGCGATACTAACATCACTAAATATGATGCTGAAATTATTTAGCAAAACATCTTTCTCAGATTATCAAGAGTGACATACTCAAAGACACACAACAAAACGTACACATGAAAAGTATGTATTCATAATGAAGCAACTCCATAATAAACATATTCTAAAAATCGCTTCATTATGAATTCCAGGTTATAATAACTGAATTGTGTTCTTAGAATAAGGGTGTTTTTCATAAATGTCAAGTTGGGAAAAGTATTTATGTGAGTTTAAATATTGGTATTGTCACGGGAGGAGCACAAGACAGACACAGTGGGCGTGGCGTCAGGCCTCAGAGAGGCTTTTATTAACAGAAATCATAAAACAAAGGGAATAAAAGTGGCCAAAGGGGAAAAGTGTCCAAAATAACAGGGAATCTGGTGTCCTCGTCGTGCTGCGGGATTTGTGTAGGTCGGGCAGTGTTCATCGAGGAAGGGTCCAGGTAAGGGGCGGAGTCCGGCGGCCGCACGCGCTCCCCTCCTTGGTCCGGGGCGCGAGGGGCGGCGGCTTCATCTAGCGGCCACATCTCTCTCGTCGGCCGCGGCGCTGGTAGGGGATGGACGGCCCGGCATCCTGGCCCGTCGGCCGTGTATACGGGTGCGGTTCCCTTCCGGATCGCGGGTCCGGCAGCTCACGTCTTGGTGGCGCGGGAGTCCCTCAACGCACCCTTCCTGGACCCACGAGGACACCAGTGTGCATGCACGGGGAAGAGACCGGTCTCCTGAGGAGAGGCGCGTTGGGCTTTTAAACAGCGGCGGTAATGAGGCTCCACTTCCTTCAGGTGTGCCCCATCACACGCCGCCAGCCCTGACTCGTCCAGCGCCCCTCCTCTCACACACCCACTCCAGTCGGGAGCCTGGTGAAGGGCGGCGATTTAGGACGGGGTGCCGGTGACAATCAGGGAGGAGGCAGCTGACTCGTCACATTCCCCCTCCCAAGCGACATCCCCGTCCCCAGGGCGCCACCCACACGGGAGTGCTACCATCCTCAACCAGGCTCCAAACGGTCGGAGTGGGCGGGGCTTCCTCTCCGGGCGGTCCTCCCTCTCGCAGCGCACCAGAACAGGGACAGAGAAACCGGGTTTTAGTGACAGCCTCAACCAACCACCGGGCAAAATGACAATGGAAAAGTCACTTACCCCTTGTGTGGCTGGGAGGCTGTCCCCAGTTTTCCTCCGTCCCAGTCTGGGTTCTCACGAACGTTTGCAAGCGAGAGGGAGTGACGTCACCAGACGTTTCCCAACTGCGCTGTCTAGGCTCCGCCTGCCCGCATTCTCCACCAGTGTCACGGGAGGAGCACAAGACAGACACAGTGGGCGTGGCGTCAGGCCTCAGAGAGGCTTTTATTAACAGAAATCATAAAACAAAGGGAATAAAAGTGGCCAAAGGGGAAAAGTGTCCAAAATAACAGGGAATCTGGTGTCCTCGTCGTGCTGCGGGATTTGTGTAGGTCGGGCAGTGTTCATCGAGGAAGGGTCCAGGTAAGGGGCGGAGTCCGGCGGCCGCACGCGCTCCCCTCCTTGGTCCGGGGCGCGAGGGGCGGCGGCTTCATCTAGCGGCCACATCTCTCTCGTCGGCCGCGGCGCTGGTAGGGGATGGACGGCCCGGCATCCTGGCCCGTCGGCCGTGTATACGGGTGCGGTTCCCTTCCGGATCGCGGGTCCGGCAGCTCACGTCTTGGTGGCGCGGGAGTCCCTCAACGCACCCTTCCTGGACCCACGAGGACACCAGTGTGCATGCACGGGGAAGAGACCGGTCTCCTGAGGAGAGGCGCGTTGGGCTTTTAAACAGCGGCGGTAATGAGGCTCCACTTCCTTCAGGTGTGCCCCATCACACGCCGCCAGCCCTGACTCGTCCAGCGCCCCTCCTCTCACACACCCACTCCAGTCGGGAGCCTGGTGAAGGGCGGCGATTTAGGACGGGGTGCCGGTGACAATCAGGGAGGAGGCAGCTGACTCGTCACATTCCCCCTCCCAAGCGACATCCCCGTCCCCAGGGCGCCACCCACACGGGAGTGCTACCATCCTCAACCAGGCTCCAAACGGTCGGAGTGGGCGGGGCTTCCTCTCCGGGCGGTCCTCCCTCTCGCAGCGCACCAGAACAGGGACAGAGAAACCGGGTTTTAGTGACAGCCTCAACCAACCACCGGGCAAAATGACAATGGAAAAGTCACTTACCCCTTGTGTGGCTGGGAGGCTGTCCCCAGTTTTCCTCCGTCCCAGTCTGGGTTCTCACGAACGTTTGCAAGCGAGAGGGAGTGACGTCACCAGACGTTTCCCAACTGCGCTGTCTAGGCTCCGCCTGCCCGCATTCTCCACCAGTGTCACGGGAGGAGCACAAGACAGACACAGTGGGCGTGGCGTCAGGCCTCAGAGAGGCTTTTATTAACAGAAATCATAAAACAAAGGGAATAAAAGTGGCCAAAGGGGAAAAGTGTCCAAAATAACAGGGAATCTGGTGTCCTCGTCGTGCTGCGGGATTTGTGTAGGTCGGGCAGTGTTCATCGAGGAAGGGTCCAGGTAAGGGGCGGAGTCCGGCGGCCGCACGCGCTCCCCTCCTTGGTCCGGGGCGCGAGGGGCGGCGGCTTCATCTAGCGGCCACATCTCTCTCGTCGGCCGCGGCGCTGGTAGGGGATGGACGGCCCGGCATCCTGGCCCGTCGGCCGTGTATACGGGTGCGGTTCCCTTCCGGATCGCGGGTCCGGCAGCTCACGTCTTGGTGGCGCGGGAGTCCCTCAACGCACCCTTCCTGGACCCACGAGGACACCAGTGTGCATGCACGGGGAAGAGACCGGTCTCTTCCCCGTGCATGCACACTGGTGTCCTCGTGGGTCCAGGAAGGGTGCGTTGAGGGACTCCCGCGCCACCAAGACGTGAGCTGCCGGACCCGCGATCCGGATGGGAACCGCACCCGTATACACGGCCGACGGGCCAGGATGCCGGGCCGTCCATCCCCTACCAGCGCCGCGGCCGACGAGAGAGATGTGGCCGCTAGAGGAAGCCGCCGCCCCTCGCGCCCCGGACCAAGGAGGGGAGCGCGTGCGGCCGCCGGACTCCGCCCCTTACCTGGACCCTTCCTTGATGAACACTGCCCGACCTACACAAATCCCGCAGCACGACGAGGACACCAGATTCCCTGTTATTTTGGACACTTTCTCCCTTTGGCCACTTTTATTCCCTTTGTTTTATGATTTCTGTTAATAAAAGCCTCTCCGAGGCCTGACGCCACGCCCACTGTGTCTGTCTTGTGCTCCTCCCGTGACAGTATTTAATAATTACTATTTATATATTGATATATAATATATATATTTAATAAAGGAAGGCATTAGAGGCAGTCATATTACAACCCAAGCTGAAATAAGTATATTTCAAATTTAAGGATAAGTTTTTCCATCCATAAAACATATTTTTTTTAAAACCCTGAGTTAGAGAAAAGTATATACAAACCACAACAAAATACAGCAACAGACTTAATTTGACTCTTTTATTAATACAGATGTAATTTATAGGCATCAGTTAAACCATCTTGACAAAATAAACAGTCCTCTGTATTGTATCAAATGTAACCTCATCTTGTTCCTACAACACTGAGAAGAGAATGATCAGGCTTCACACAAATAATGAATAATGTGCACAGAATCCAATCTAAGGTCAAAGTTGTAGAAAAAGAAATATCCACATCGACAACCTCTCAGATAAACAATATTCAGCAGATAGTGATTAAGACAAATAAACTGTTTCAAATGACAAAGAAACGAGCTAGTAAAAAAAAAATATATAAAGAAAAGTAAATAATAAGAATAATAGTAATAATAATAATAATACAAATTTCTAAACTCCACATTTCATCTGAAGCAGGAGATTGCAAATGTTTTGATGCCACGACACCAAAAAATGATGTTTCTCTCAAGGACCCAATACAAAACAAAGACAGGGACATAATTTCATTTGTAAAAAAAAAAAAATATTTATACAATGAACAACAAGTGTGTCCTGCATAGACAGTAAATAGACAGTAATATTTTCTACAGATTATTAGAGTGCTGTTACAAACCCAATTCTAAAAAAGTTGGGACATTGTACAAATTGTGGATTGTGTTCACTGACAGTGTTTTCTGGAAGTATTCCTGAGCCCATGTTGTGATTTCCATTACAGTAGCATTCCTGTATGTGATGCAGTGGGCTCGAAGATCACGGGCATCCAGTATGGTTTTCTGGCCTTGACCCTTACGGACAGAGATTGTTCCAGATTCTCTGAATCTTTGGATGATATTATGCACTGTAGATGATGATAACTTCAAATTCTTTGCAATTTTCCCTGAGAAACTCATTTCTAATATTGCTCCACTATTTTTCCCCGCACCATTGGGTGAATTGGTGATCCTCTGCCCATCTTGACTTCTGAGAGACACTGCCACTCAGAGAGGCTCTTTTTATACCCAGTCATGTTGCCAATTGACCTAATAAGTTGCAAATTGGTCCTCCAGCTGTTCCTTATATGTACATTTAACGTTTCCAGCCTCTTATTGCTACCTGTCCCAACATTTTTGGAATGTGTAGCTCTCATGAAATCCAAACTGAGCCAATATCTGGCATGACATTTCAAAATGTGTCACTTTCAACTTTTGATATGTTATTTACATTCTATTGTAAATAAAACATGAGTTTTTTAAATTTGTAAATTATTCAATTCCTTTATTACTCACAATTTGTACAGTGTCCCAACTTTTTTGGAATCGGGTTAGTATACAGTATGTTAATTATAAAGAGAAATATAAAAGCTGTCGGTTCTATAAAATAATTATGATACATTTATCAAGACTTCTAACCAGTCTTTAGAAAGCAGAATGAAATATAAACAATGTGAAATGTAGTATTTTTTTTTTTTACTTATTTGTATATTTATTTTTATTTAATTTTTTTATTTGGTGGTGGTGGTGGGGGGGGGGGGGGGTCCACTGGATTCGTTGCACTGAACATTTTTTACACAGTTTGGAAACATCTACCATTGCATTCTAAAAATAAATATTTATCTAAGCAATACAAAAATTAACCAAAAAAGTGTCAGAACGCTATTCTGCAGGTCAGCAAGAACCCTCAATAATTATCAAGACAGAAATTAATTTTAGTAATAAGGATGGATTCACAGTTTTTTAAGTGTAGACTGTCCTGATGTTGTTCTGTAACTTGTTTCTGCTGTAGATCAGTGTTGAGTTGTGATTGTTCTGCTGACCTTCTGTTTCCATCAAAAACTTTTAATAGCCCTAGAAATAGAACAGTTTTTTTTCTTCATTTTTTAGATTCAGTATTTACAAAAGGTTGCACAATAATAATGTAGTCAAAATCATACAAATCATACCAATATTTTTACAGATGGCTGAACACAACTCACCAATCAGTACAATGATCATAAGTCCATTCATCAGACCTGCTATGATGATAATAACCTGACATTGTGTCTGATTCTGCTCAATATATTCAGTCACTGTCTGATTGTGACACTCAGTTAACACAGTTAGAGGAGTTGCTTCTGTAATAAAAATATACAGTCTGTTACTGTAGACATTTTTTTCCTGACTACAGATTTGTAGCACTTAAGATAATTATAATATACTAATTGGAATTTATATAATAGTTTTTTTTTTTTTTTTTATCTGTATTACTAATGACTAGTAAGTATGCAAGCAGTGATAATCAACATGTCAGGAAAATGAACTCACCGTTGAAGTATATTCTGGTGCTGTTGCTGAGTTTTGGAGGTATGCCTGTGTTCATACAGTAATAAACTCCTAATTCATCAGCAGTCACATTATTAATAACCAAACGATGTTTAAACTGCACTGAATATTTCTTTTGGAATATTACATTATGGTAAAAAGCTGATGTTGAGAATGACTGTAGAATGACTGCTGGAGGATCTGCTG
The DNA here is from genome assembly GCF_023724105.1 of Carassius gibelio. Classification (NCBI taxonomy): domain Eukaryota; kingdom Metazoa; phylum Chordata; class Actinopteri; order Cypriniformes; family Cyprinidae; genus Carassius; species Carassius gibelio. The sequence goes on from NC_068417.1 coordinate 30,511,276, forward strand.
CTTTCAGTAAAATCCAATAAACCTCCTTTTCATCAAGATCACAGTTTATGATCACATTTGATCCCAGATCAGTTATTAGATCTGACACTGCATACTGACAACACATTAATACATCTGTAAGATAAAAAATAATTAAACCCCTGTCATGCATAGCATAAAACTATTAATAATTTTAATAAAGTTACAAAGTGTATAAATGTGCAGATATCATGTAAAAACTCACAGAGCTGAAGCTGAATGATCTTCATCTTGTTGTTGTGGGTTAAGACACTTCAGTATAAGATCTGCTTTCTTCCCAACAACACTGAAGATGAATCTACTGCAGCTCAAAAGCAAAGACAGGAAGACAACAAGAACAACAACAACAAAAAAAACTTCACACATCAAGCAGAGGAAGTCAAAGTGAAATTTTCTCTGTCCACAACACCTAATCCTTCCTCACCATCATCACTTCATGAAGTTTATCACGTTTGATGTTTCTCAGATATTTGGTAGATTTCTTAGATTATGTCTGAAATTCAGAAATTCTCATCTCTTCAGGACACTCATGTAGTGTGTGTTTGAAGGCTGGGATCCTGACGCACTTGTTTGGTTTGGTTTGAGTTTAGTTTCAGGATCCAGTAGCTAATTCTCTATGTTTTGTTTTGTATTTTGTTGGAGGCACATGCTTCAGTTGCTCTTGTGCCAATTAGACAGTGGCCTGCAAATTGCATATTGTGATTCACTGTGTTCTGACACCTTTCTACCATTGCCAGAATTATATATATATATATTGAGTTTGTCTAGCCATCACTATTTTGTTAAAGCTACTCAGATTTTTTTGCTTGCCCATTCTCCCTGCTTCCAACAGTGGATTCAGTTCTGTGCTTATAGCAAGCCACAATGTTTTAATTAATGTTGGTGGACAAAATCTTGTCCCCATCGAAGACTACCACAAACCATTTCATGGCAACTTTAAAAGGATCTAACATCACTGGTGTCAGAAACTGACTCACTCACTCACTCCCTCATAAAAACAATCCCTTGCCGTCACCTACTGGAGTAACTATGTAACCTGCACTGAAATCTTGTTATAATATCCACCACTAATGCACAGACTGACGGAGTGTTGGTACATCTGTTGGTGTATCTGCTGGTACAGTTAATAATCAAAAATTTAAAGGTCAGTGGAAAATCCAGTCTTTATCCTTGTTGTTTTCAGTTCTTTATATGAGTCATAAACTGTATAAAAACACGGACATAGTGTCCGTGACGTGCCCTGTAGATTCCTGTAGATCATTTTTGAATCTCAAAGTGGACGGAGCGGGCAATCTGCATCTTGGTAATGTATCACTGTGTGTTACTCCAGGGTAATCCGAAATGGCCCAAAAGGCAGGAGCTAGTTGCTGAAGTCACACCTACTTATCGCAACAGATTTTCAGCAGGGGCAATCCACCTGTCACTCAAGTGGCCACGCCCCATAATTATGCAAAACTTCAAGGCTTAATATAGTGTAAATGGATGATTTATAGACCCCCCCCCCACACACAGTTTTCATGAAGGACAAAATTAGCTATATAGATCAAAAAAAAAATTTGAACAAAGCTGTAAACATGTTTTTTTTTTTTTTCTGCTGTAAAGTTGGGCATTATAATAACCAGGGGGGCAGGGTTTCATATTTTTTTGAAGCACCCCTGGGCGCCGTCATTGGCTAGCGGACCCCCACCTGCTGTTAGCATTCCATTGACTCCCATTCATTTTGACGTCCCTTTGACAGCGAATAACTGTACATCTGAGGCGTCTAAAACCTCCATTTGTCCGTTCATTATTTCTAAAGAAACACTAAAATGTTTAAAAGGCCCCATTACCTTGTATCTTGCATTGTGCCCCGTAGAAGCAGTTTTTGTAAAAAAAAATAAGCTAAGGATTGTCATAACCGGCGACTCTCTGTCGCACAGTAGAGAAATTACCGTATGGACAGTAGGAGAAGCTCACAGGCAATCTTTTACTGTCTTTGAGGCTAACGGAGGGACATGGAGGCATGAAGTCAAGGGAGAAGCCGATAGAGAGTCCATAAAAGCAACAGGACAAAATTATTCAACAACGTCTGGAAGATTCGTTGGGTGATTCAGATTTCTCTTGGCACAGCGGTTAGAAGACTTACAGGATGCTCACGTGACATTTATGTTATCAAGTTCAGTTTGAGTCTGCGCAGTATGCTCGACCCCCAGGAAGTGCATGCTTCTAATTGAGTTCATTTGTCTCTGTTGAATCCAATGGGGTCGCTGTGTCCATTTCTTTTACTGTCTATGATTTTAACATGGGGAATCTATGGGCTTTACGAGAGAGAGTGGGACATTGTCGCCTGGTGTGAGTCCCAACGCCACAGTATAGTGCTGGTGTGAGTCCCAACGCCACAGTATAGTGACGGGGACACTATGAAACCCCAGTGGTTAAAAAACATTTTAATGTTTGGGTACTTATTTTATTTTTCTTTAGTATAAAAGTCCATAGATGCATACAAATGTCTAATTTATTCGTGAGCTCATTATACATGATCTCAAACTTCATGTGACCTCTCCTTCTTCCAATGTAAACACAAAGTCATACCTAATGAGCAGCATACAAATAAGAATTGACTTTCCAAGCTACTCTGTCGTGCGGTCAAAAACTGTGTGCCTCACAATTACCAACGCCTACACTTGTTGCTCAGGTGCTCTAATAAACTCTAATAAAGTGTTCAAACTTTAACACAGATTATTTACCTATCCCTACGGATGTGAATATACCTCTACCTGAAAATGGATAGAGTTTAATTAAATGTTTTCTTTTTTCAGATATGTTTCTCTTTTTAGGCCACTGATAAAGAGCAGGCGGTGACTGGGATGAATGCTGGTCAAAGCAGAGAGTCTCCTTTCCTCTAAACTGATGCAGCAGTGGTTTTAAAGGCCATGTTGCAGGTCAACCACCACTTTCGATCAATGGGTACATAAATCACTCAAGATATGAATATATTTTTTTTAATGTCTCAAAAATGGTCTTAAATACCTTTTTTTTTTTTTTTTTTTGGTATTAACGTTTTTTTTACGCAACTCGGTGATGACGTCACGTTGGGGAGAAGTCGAGGAAAGGTAGCCTCAGCCTAGTATGATGCCGCGTTCCATGCAGCCCGTAACCAGTGTTTTTCCAACCTTAAACCCGTGAAAGGTCACTGGAACGGCAATCAAACCCGTGACTTCCCACCCGTGAACTCGTGTCTCGTACTAGATCGATGTACTCCGAGTTCCGAGGTCACACAGCACGCGAAACAACGATGACAGCCCCTACGAATAACACTGCCTATGGATTCAGTGTTTATGCAAGTGGTACATGTTGAAAAAAGATTTTAGGTCAATGTAACATTGCAATAAAATAAATAATTCTAGTTACAATTCCTTGCGCTCAGAAAGTTTGGCGTAACTTGCCTGGAACGGTACAAAGTCGTTAGTAGCGATATGAAATAGTGATTACGAGCTCAAAAACCTGCCTGGAACGCAGCATCAGAACACGACTGACTGGGATGAGGAAGAGGTAGCAAGAGCCAACATGTATGATGGCCCACAGCCGTGTAATTTCAAGCCAGCCGTGAGAGGGCAAATGAGGAATTGCCAATATATATATATATATATATATATATATATATATATATATATATATATATATATATAGAAATAGAAATATAAGGCATCATGCTAAGTATATGGACGTTTCTAAGCATTTATCTCTTCCCCCCATTGAAAATGTTGTTGCAAACGTAGCCACGTGTCTGTCGCTGTGTTTGGCAGGTGCTTGTGTGGGCGGTGCCGTCCCATGGAAACTGCATTGAAAAGCTTGTGCTGTAGGGGAAGTGAGTGCGTTTGGGTCGCTGTTGGTCGATATCTATCTGTCTGTCTATCTATCTATATATGCAGCACACCTGCAAAGCGTTAGCACTCGTTAGCTTGTCATTAGCGTTTTCTTTTCTCCTCTCCTCTCCTCTCTCACGCTGCAGTTTTCCACAAGGTCATCAAACAACCGCAGTGAGAATATTTCATCAAGCACGGTGAGTAATGGCTTCTCCTACAATTGTTATTTGCACCTCTTGCCACATGTACAGTTTATCTATCTCTGTCGCTGATGAGGGATTCACATGTGATAAATGCAGGGAAACAGTTAGGCTGACAGAGAAGATTTCAGAATTAGAGACACGCATCCAAACTTTAATTGAGGACAGTAAGAATGTTAGGGCTCTAGATATGGCTTTGGATGCGTCTAGCTCAGGGATTCCTGTACATTGTCCGGTTCCAGCAGAGCCCCTGCAGCAGGGCAACTGGGTGACGGTGAGGCAGCGTAGTCGTGGGTCAAAACACCGCTCTTCTGTTCCGATCAAAACATTAAACAGGTTCTCCCCACTCAGTGATGCACCCACTGAGAAACCTGATGAAAGTGCTCTAGTTATTGGCGATTCTATTGTACGGAACGTGAATATAGAGACACCAGCCACCATAGTCAAATGTTTACCGGGAGCCAGAGCGCCTGACATCTTGGCAAATTTAAAAGTGCTGGCTAATGCTAAACGTAAATACAGTAAGATTGTTATTCATGCCGGCGCTAATGATGTTCGACTTCGCCAGTCGGAGATCACTAAAAATAACTTTAAAGAGGTGTGTGAACTTGCAAGCACGATGTCAGACACTGTAATATGCTCTGGTCCCCTCCCTGCTTACCGTGGTGATGAGATGCATAGCAGATTGTCATCACTCAATGGCTGGATGTCTAAGTGGTGCCCACAGAATAACATAGGTTATATAGACAATTGGACGAGCTTTTGGGGCAGACCTGACCTGTTTAAAAGAGATGGTCTTCATCCCTCCTGGGGTGGCGCCACTCTTCTGTCTAGAAATATGGCAAATAGTCTTAGTGTTTATACTTGACTAACTGGGGCCCAGGTCAGGAAGCAGACAGACTGGCTAAACCGACCGTCTGCTAGCTGCCTCCCGTCACAGAGGTCAGTTAATTCTCAGCACATAGAGACTCTTTCACCTAGATATCACACTATAGAGACTGTGTCTGTTCCACGAACTAGAAAATACAAAAAACGTCCAAACCAAGTTAAGGTTAACAATTTAATTGAGGTTCAACAAATAAAAAACAAATGCAACATGGATAAACAAATGATAAAGATTGGCTTATTAAATATCAGATCCATTTCTACGAAAACACTTTTTGTAAATAATATGATAACTGATCATAATATAGATGTGCTCTGCTTGACAGAAACCTGGCTAAAACCTGATGATTACATTATTTTAAATGAGTCCACCCCCCAAGATTATTGTTATAAACACGAGCCGCGTCTAAAAGGCAAAGGGGGAGGTGTTGCTTCAATTTATAATAACGTTTTCAGGATTTCTCAGAGGGCAGGCTTCAAGTATAACTCGTTTGAAGTAATGGTGCTTCATATAACATTATCCAGAGAAACCAATGTTAATGATAAATCCCCTGTTATGTTTGTACTGGCTACTGTATACAGGCCACCAGGGCACCATACAGACTTTATTAAAGAGTTTGGTGATTTTACATCCGAGTTAGTTCTGGCTGCAGATAAAGTCTTAATAGTTGGTGATTTTAATATCCATGTCGATAATGAAAAAGATGTATTGGGATCAGCATTTATAGACATTCTGAACTCTATTGGTGTTAGACAACACGTTTCAGGACCTACTCATTGTCGAAATCATACTCTAGATTTAATACTGTCACATGGAATTGATGTTGATAGTGTTGAAATTATTCAGCCAAGTGATGATATCTCAGATCATTATTTAGTTCTGTGTAAACTTCATATAGCCAAAATTGTAAATTCTACTTCTTGTTACAAGTATCGAAGAACCATCACTTCTACCACAAAAGACTGCTTTTTAAGTTATCTTCCTGATGTATCCGAATTCCTTAGCATATCCAAAACCTCAGAACAACTTGATGATGTAACAGAAACTATGGACTCTCTCTTTTCTAGCACTTTAAATACAGTTGCTCCTTTACGCTTAAGAAAGGTTAAGGAAAACAGTTTGACACCATGGTATAATGAGCATACTCGCACCCTAAAGAGAGCAGCCCGAAAAATGGAGCGCAGCTGGAGGAAAACAAAACTAGAGGTATTTCGTATTGCTTGGCGGGAAAGTAGCATATCCTACCGAAAAGCATTAAAAACTGCTAGATCTGATTACTTTTCTTCTCTTTTAGAAGAAAACAAACATAACCCCAGGTATTTATTCAATACAGTGGCTAAATTAACGAAAAATAAAGCCTCAACAAGTGTTGACATTTCCCAACACCACAGCAGTAATGACTTTATGAACTACTTTACTTCTAAAATCGATACTATTAGAGATAAAATTGCAACCATTCAGCCGTCAGCTACAGTTTCGCATCAGACAGTGCACTATAGACCCCCTGAGGAACAGTTCCACTCATTCTCTACTATAGGAGAGGAAGAATTGTATAAACTTGTTAAATCATCTAAACTTACAACATGTATGTTAGACCCTATACCATCTAAGCTCTTAAAAGAGGTGCTTCCAGAAGTCATAGGTCCTCTTCTGACTATTATTAATTCCTCATTGTTATTAGGATATGTCCCCAAAACCTTCAAACTGGCTGTTATTAAGCCTCTCATAAAAAAGCCACAACTTGACCCCAGAGAACTAGTTAATTATAGACCAATCTCGAATCTCCCTTTTCTGTCCAAGATACTAGAAAAGGTGGTATCCTCACAATTATATTCCTTCTTGGAGAAAAATGGTATATGTGAGGATTTCCAGTCAGGATTTAGACCGTATCATAGTACTGAAACTGCTCTCCTTAGAGTTACAAATGATCTGCTCTTATCATCTGATCGTGGGTGTATCTCTCTATTAGTTTTATTGGATCTTAGTGCTGCGTTTGACACAATTGACCACAACATTCTTTTGCATAGACTTGAACACTTTGTTGGCATTAGTGGAAGTGCATTAGCATGGTTTAAATCGTACTTATATGACCGCCATCAGTTTGTAGCAGTGAATGAAGATGTATCATATCGATCACAAGTGCAGTATGGAGTACCTCAAGGCTCAGTTCTAGGGCCGCTACTCTTCACGCTTTATATGTTACCCTTGGGAGATATCATCAGGAAACATGGTGTTAGCTTTCACTGTTATGCTGATGATACGCAGCTCTATATTTCCTCGCAGCCCGGTGAAACACACCAATTTGAAAAACTAATGGAATGCATAGTCGATATAAAAAATTGGATGACGAGTAATTTCTTACTGCTAAATTCAGAAAAAACAGAGGTGTTAATCATAGGGCCTAAAAACTCTACTTGTAATAACCTAGAACACTGTCTAAGACTTGATGGTTGCTCTGTCAATTCTTCGTCATCAGTTAGGAACCTAGGTGTGCTACTTGATCGCAATCTTTCCTTAGAAAGCCACGTTTCTAGCATTTGTAAAACTGCATTTTTCCATCTCAAAAATATATCTAAATTACGGCCTATGCTCTCAATGTCAAATGCAGAAATGTTAATCCATGCATTTATGACTTCAAGGTTAGACTACTGTAATGCTTTATTGGGTGGTTGTTCTGCACGCTTGGTAAACAAACTACAGCTAGTCCAAAATGCAGCAGCAAGAGTTCTTACTAGAACCAGGAAGTATGACCATATTAGCCCGGTCCTGTCCACACTGCACTGGCTCCCTATCAAACATCGTATAGATTTTAAAATATTGCTTATTACTTATAAAGCCCTGAATGGTTTAGCACCTCAGTATTTGAATGAGCTCCTTTTACATTATACTCCGTTACGTCCGCTACGTTCTCAAAACTCAGGCAATTTGATAATACCTAGAATATCAAAATCAACTGCGGGCGGCAGATCCTTTTCCTATTTGGCGCCTAAACTCTGGAATAACCTACCTAACATTGTTCGGGAGGCAGACACACTCTTGCAGTTTAAATCTAGATTAAAGACCCATCTCTTTAACCTGGCATACACATAACATACTAATATGCTTTTAATATCCAAATCCGTTAAAGGATTTTTAGGCTGCATTAATTAGGTAAACTGGAACCGGAACACTTCACATAACACCGTACTTTCTACATCATTAGAAGAATGGCATCTACGCTAATATTTGTCTGTTTCTCTCTTGTTCCGAGGTCACCGTGGCCACCAGATCCAGTCTGTGTCCAGATCAGAGGGTCACTGCAGTCACCCGGATCCAGTACGTATCCAGACCAGATGGTGGATCAGCACCTAGAAAGGACCTCTACTGCCCTGAAAGACAGCGGAGACCAGGACAACTAGAGCCCCAGATACAGATCCCCTGTAAAGACCTTGTCTCAGAGGAGCACCAGGACAAGACCACAGGAAACAGATGATTCTTCTGCACAATCTGACTTTGCTGCAGCCTGGAATTGAACTACTGGTTTCGTCTGGTCAGAGGAGAACTGGCCCCCCAACTGAGCCTGGTTTCTCCCAAGGTTTTTTTCTCCATTCTGTCACCGATGGAGTTTCGGTTCCTTGCCGCTGTCGCCTCTGGCTTGCTTAGTTGGGGTCACTTCATCTACAGCGATATCGTTGACTTGATTGCAAATTAAAACAGACACTATTTCAACTGAACAGAGATGACATCAATGAATTCAATGATGAACTGCCTTTAACTATCATTTTGCATTATTGAGACACTGTTTTCCAAATGAATGTTGTTCAGTGCTTTGGCGCAATGTATTTTGTTTAAAGCACTATATAAATAAAGGTGATTGATTGATGTAGTCTGTCTATCTATATATATATCTATGTATTTATCTAGTTATCTATAATTTGCGCTATCTGAATACTCTCGTCTACTACTCGTCTCTCTAGTCACTCTCAATGCTCTCAAGGCGGGCTTTGGTAAATTCTCTCCCCAACGTGACGTGATGCAATGCATTGTGGGGGGAAAGGAGACCACTGTAAGACCGTACCTACTTTTTCGTATTATATTCCGTTTTGTGATACCCAACAACATAAAATACAATGGATAACAGTTGAAATGTTTATTACCAACAAGCAAATTGCACAAATTCGTTAAAAAATTAACCTTGCAACACGGCCTTTAAAGGAGGACGCTGCCCTGGATGATGTAGAAGATGTCACATGTGCTGATGGGGGTTCTTCATGGTTACATCAGTTATGCTAAAGAGATCATGAAAGTTGACAGTGATGCATGATCTGTATTCATGGACTGTAAAAAAAATGTAAGTGCATAATTTGTAAAAACAATGTTGGATGCTTGTTCTGTGTTGTTTTGTAGAACAGTTTACACTCTGTCATTCATACATATGCTCACATTCTTTCACACAAACTTCTGTTAAATGTTATAATATCAACGTTAATGTTGTGGTTTATATGTGTACTGTCATGCCAGAATAGTTGGTAAAGAACCTAACTAATTGCACATTTATTGTATAATTTATTTTTTTGTATATTTCTATACAATATATAGAATTGAACAAAGTCCAATTTGATCTTAAGTTATATTCAACAAATGTTCAACGCTTTATTTATGAACTCAATTAGTGGCGGCACTCCACGAGTTTATTTTGTGCGGACCCCGCCACCAGGACCGGAGTTATAATTGTCAGAGACCTATGATAAAGACACAAGCACAGAACCGGAAGTGAGGGTCGGAGTTTACCGCCGAATAGCGCCACTTAAGGTTTTGGAGCTTTTATTACACACGAAACATAATGATGCATTAAGGTATGGTTACAGTACAATAAGCATTTTAAAACATGAATCTTGTGGAATATAATTGTATAGTTATCCGTTTCATTGTATTATGAGAGATCCTTCCTGGTAGCCTGACTATGTCAGACTTCCTACTTCCGCTCAATTTCATTTTGCTTCTGTACTCAGTCTGATACAGCATCAGAGCTTTCTGTTTGCCACCGGTCTGGAAACAGCCGGGCCAATCAACGAACAGAGGGCGGGCTGAGAGCCGTGACGTAGATGCTAAGCGCCAAGTTTTACATTGTAGGTTAGAGAAATCGAAAACCGAAACGACCGCGGAAATGGGAAACGAGACACGGGATGCAATTCGCTCTGTTATGGAGAACATTTAACTATTTTTCAAACTGAACCCAGAACAAGAAGAGTGTTTAACAACAGGTTTACAGTGGAAGTTCAATCATAGATTTGAGTTCGATGCATGATGTCTGTGCTTCGATGCGGCTGTACAGGCGCATAACATACATCATAACTAAACGTATCTGATTGGCTTACGGGTAACCAATGATTTTAAACTTCAGACAAGCGCCCCCTAGCAAGAGAGAAAACACTTCTCTATTATGCCATTCCAGACTCTGTCTACAAAGCAAAGTGAAGTAGCAGAGTCTGGTATTACCAGTCTACCTTCCTGGGGCCTGTATCATGAAGCTGGATTAGGTGGCTAGCCAGCTATGTTTCAGCTTAGTTTCCACCAACCCTGGGTTTTAGGTACTATGAAAGTAGCTTGGCTTTAATCGGTGTTCGTTGCCATGGTATCTTACACTGCACGGCTAACCTTCTCCAGGGCAGGTTATGTTCTGGATTCAAGATCTCAGACTGAAGGTGAACCAATCAGATGTGAGAGAAGTAACACATGTCTGACACAAAGTCACTCCAGTTTATCTTGCTCCAAATTAAAGGTCACTTATGCTTAAAAAAAAAAAAAAAATAGAAGTCTGGCTTTAATGATAATAACAGAGTCATTTTATGATTTATATAATTATTGTGATTCATATTATTATTTATCTCTTACACACAAGCAATTTTAGTTTAACAGTTATTATAAATTATTTTTAATAAATATTAATGTATACAGATCATGTGATATAAATAAGCTGTAGTATCAAAAGATTGCACTATTTTAAAAATTTCAATTTTGAACTTACATGTTCGTGTCTCTATCACTATATATTTTCAAATGTATAAACTTAATTAACAAGTTCCACTTGTGACTACACTGATGGAGCAAGATCATTTATTTTTATTAGTCCTCCTTAATTTTTCATATGACATTTAAATGTGTCATATTCTTCAATCTCTTAACCTTTAGCAAAACCTTTAACCTTTAGTTTTGAATCTCGCTGGGTCTCTCGTGAGAAGTAAATCAAACATGCTTTGTGTTGCAAGGCTCGTGATTGTTCGCCAGTGATGTCACACATTAATGTGCACGTGCTCCACAAACTCAGGATCAAAGCCTGAATTGACAAAGAAAGTTGATGAACAGCATCATGGGACCAACAAAGCTGGATTGGAGAGGTTTGGTTTTGTCAACTCAAAACTAATCCTGTAACTCTGAATATGTTCAGCTACCATCGTGGTACAGGCCCCTGATCATGCTGTTGAAAAAGGTAGTGCTTGAAACTTATGTTGGGTTTTTATATAAAACATCCTTTATTGTTTTCAAGAACATATGTGCAGCATGCATTTTCTATTTAAAAAATATATATAAAAAAAAGGGAAAAAAAAGAAGCCAACGATTCTTTTAATCGTATTAAAATAAAGAAAAATGTAAATAAACTTCAAAATTTGTCAAAAGCAGAATTTACTCTGAAGCCCATTTTGTCATGGCATTCTTGCAAAAAAACCTCCATGTCATCATTGAGCTCAAACTGAAACACAAAGGGCTGTTTTGAATCTTCCGTCTCTTCCTGGAAATTGTTGAGGGCTTTTTCCTTCTGAGCTGCATCCATTCAGATGGAAAAAAGCTACTCCACTGGACCCTTGAAAAGATGGCCATTCCAGAGCTTTATTCATGTGCCAGTTTATGGGGTGCTCCTTTATTACAGAAAGTTAAAGGAAAATGTGACTTTAATTTTTTTTTTTTTTTTTTTTTTTTGAACAATGTGTTTAATGTTTTTAATTATACAAGATTGGTAACAGGGAAACACATTTCCATTTTGTCACAATTATTTCTGGAATATACATATCTTGATTCATTTAAAATTAATCATAAGAGAGTAAAAATTTAACAGTGGGCTGGAGTAAATGTCCAGTATCTACCTTTCAGAGAATCCCCCAAAGTTTTCTAGAAGAATTAGACCACCACCTCCGAATGTTTGAAAAGTCGCACTGGAAGACAAAAATAGTAAAATCTTAATATTTCAACATCTACAACATCACAGAGGTGTCAAGTAACGAAGTACAAATACTTCGTTACTGTACTTAAGTAGAAATTTGGGGTATCTATACTTTACTTGAGTAATTATTTTTCAGCCGACTTTTTACTTCTACTCCTTACATTTTCACGCAAGTATCTGTACTTTCTACTCCTTACATTTTAAAAATAGCTTCGTTACTGCTATTTTATTTCGGCTTGTTTTCATTCTGGCTTGTCATAATTGAGAAAAAAAAATATCCAGATAAATCGCGCCATCCGGATGGAGTGAATTTGATTGTGGTTGGATGAGAAGTATAAACATATACCATTCCGACACCCACCCTATTGGTCTGTAGGCGATCCATCCATCGCACCTGCACATGACACAAATCACATCACAGTCCAGCCAGGACATAGCCGGTTTTGGGTTCGTTTATCAAAAATTATATTTCTTAAAAGTAGGGTGGAACTGGCTTCCGATCGCCTCAGAGTCAGTCCCCTTAAATTTCATATGAAACCGGCGTCAGACCGCGGTCTCCTCTCTGTCTTTCAGCACGTTCTGCAATCCGAGCTCAGTAATCAGCCGTGAAACAGTGATTCAATGCGAGCTCAAACAGAGACAGAGGACACAAGGTGTGTGTTTCTCGATAGATTGTTAGAATATCTGTATCCGTGCAGTTCTTTGTCATAAATACAGTTTACAAAAGGTCACGAGTGAGCAGTCGGTTTCTCTTGATGAGAATCTCATCTAGTATAAAGTTTTCGCTTGTCACCGCGCGCTCATCACAGCCGTTTCCTCCAGCGAAAATCTAGCCCTTAAAACATATGAACGAACGCATACTTTAATTACTCTTATTTAAATATACTTAATACACTACTGTGCAAAAGTCTTAGGCACGTTAGTATTTTCACTTAAAAGAATGGTGTTCGTCATGATGGTGTGTCAGTATAAAATATCAGTTTATATTTCCTAACATCCATTTTGCCGTCGTCAAACTGCTTGTGCATTCAAAATCGCACTAGATTATTATTAAAATTAATGGCAAACTGATTTTTCCTAAGGACACACTACAGCAAAATATATAAATAACTGACTTAAAACACTCTTTTTGGGGTGAAAATACTATATTTTCTTTTCCATAAAACTTTTGCACAGTACTGTATTTTAAAAACGACATTGTTGCTACTTAATAAAGAATGAGCATACAGTCATTCACAGAACTGATTTAAGACAGTGACAGACAGCACTCATCTTAACTAAATATCAGAGTGAGTGACAGAGATACAGTAGAAACATTATGTGTGCTTTTGTATTAAATAATGACCCAGATTGTGAAATACATTTATTAGCCTTATTAAGGGAAGCACAACTTGGGAAATGAGAGCATCCAAGGTGAAAGCTATGGATTTATTTTAAATATTTATAATATTCTCTAATGTTATCCATAGTTTTTTTAGGTTATTTTTTTTAAAGTATCGTTTAAGGCACCATTTAGGCGCCGGTACCGTTTTAAAAGTATCAAAAAAGGCACTGGACCCTTCTTAAAAGTTATTATTTCTCATTGGCTCATTTACCAAATGGGGGCTTTCTCTTCATCCTCCACAAATTAAGCTGTAGCTAGTTCGGTAGCGAGACGTTTTAATAAATTATCGTTTGCGAATGACGACGCGATTGACAATTTTGTGATAACTAGGCTTTACCAACTTTGTAACCCCGAACACTGGACATAGCAGACATATGTACCAAATACAGGAAGCTATCAATCAAGAAGGTATCAGGATTATGAGTTATTTTTAGTTTTTGATTAACAATGTGGATTAATCATTAATTTTGACAGCACTATAATATTTATTGTATATAGACAACCATACAAGGGTAATTGTTACTAAGCCTGCACCAATGTTCTTGTCCATTGCCCTCGCAGATTCATGCAGCTAAGCTTGGATGTACATTTACATTCCATTAAAGGTTATTGATGACATACCTCTGAAGTTTGACTTTTTGCACCATAACAATAGTTATTGGCAACTAGTCATCATATCTCTAGCTCTTTAATGTATTTGCATTGTACTAAAATGCGTTCATTTTCAGTGGGCATATATGCGGCTGAAAAAAGGTAGCCTAGCCCTAGTGCATCACAAATTTTTCAACATGAACATTTTAATATAACATTATAGTCATTATGGCCTTTAGAAAATTTGTATTTTTTTTTTGAGAGGTGGGGTAGTGCCCTATAGGCCCCTCTGGCACGGCCCAAGCTTTTGTTCTTAATGGCATTTTTTCTTACATTACTTTTACTTTTATACTTTAAGTAGTTTTTTAAACCAGTACTTTTACACTTTTACTTGAGTAACAAGCTTGAGTTGATACTTCAACTTCTACAAAAGTCTTTTTAAACCCTAGTATCTATACTTCTACTTGAGTAATGAATGCCAATACTTTTGACACCACTGCAACATCATAAAGGTCAATTACTTGAACTGGTGATTGCTTACAGATGTAAAATCAAAGGGTGCTCCCATGACAAGATGTAGATCATACTGGAAAACAGACTCCACAGTCAACACCCCCATTCTGTTGTGGGATACCCTGAAAAAAAAAAGTCCAACACTTCAGTCCAATCTTTAGCCGACTTCTTTATAACCAACCTTGTTTTTGAGTAGCAGCCATTTGCCAGGTGAAATTGTGGCTGTCATTTTACTGCAACAAAAATACACAAATAATTAAACAGTTAATATGAAATTACATTGTGCAGCACATTCAGTTTGAAGATCTGAAGATCTGAATATATATATATATATATATATATATATATATATATATATATATATATATATATATATATATATATATATATATATATTGTATAACTGAACTGAACTGAATGCACCACACAATTATCTCAACATTGACAAATTGGGTTTAATAAATAAAAACTATAAAGGAAACAATACATCACAAACAATGCATATAACAGAGGAACATTGAACAGACACGTCATCAAGATAAACCTCTTTAACCCCAACCTGATCTCACAATCAAAACGTACATATTAAGACGTAAATAAAAACTGTCCAAGTCGTATGTGCCTTTACGTATTTACAGTGTCATTTACGTATTATCTGGACTTAATTACAGGTTCGATATGTATCAAAATTTACGTAAAAACAACCTCAAATACGTACAAATAGAGCGTGTTCTCTGACCAGTCAGTTATCCATAGAAATGTGCTCATGAAGCTGCTTTTCAATATGTATCTGATTAATGTTTTTAATATTTATGTGTATTTTCCCTTTTTTATAATTTTTTTTTGATAAATGTAAGATCCCTATACCCAACCCGAACCTAAACCTACCCATTTTATACAGAATGTTACAAGAATAAAACATAATAAAACATAAATAAAAAAAAAATAAAATATAACATTAAAGCATTATTTTGAGCCACTAATGTTAATCCTACACCTACCCCTAAACCTACCCATAACCATTTCTTAAAACTACATAACATTACTGTTATAAATAATCAAATAACAGACAAACAAACATAAAGTTAATCATTTATTTTTTGCGAAAATATCAAAAGTGGTACCAAAAATACTTCAAATGATAATGAGTTCCAGTCGCAGTCCTCTCTGGAGGTAATAGTTTTTATAGGGTACAGAGCAGAATGTAATTTATTAACCCGTGAAATTATGAATCTGTCTTCTCTCCGTGAAGGCGCACTGGCGCAGTACTGATTTCAAATGTCTATCAACTGAAACACGACATGTCGCAATCTGTGACGAATTATGTGAGAACCAATGAGAGTTCGATATCGAATATAATTTTATGCTGTGCTTTTGTGTATCTATGGTTTGCAGCATGCACAGAAATGTTATTTCCTATTAAGTAGATGAGTAAACTGCTTTCATTAAATTCAATAAAAACATGTATTGATATGACAATTAAATACAACAGATTTAAATCATTAAAGCCACTATTTTAATATTAATACATCGGAATTCATATACATTCACACTTTACGTTAGATTATGTACATTTTTTTTAGCTGCTAACACGTAAGTACTTGTATGTTTTACTGCTATAAATACGTTTTTATGTGCATGAAAACGTAAGTAAATGTATGTGTGGTAGAACCACATTTAACGTAAAAATACACACGTATTCTCATGAGATCACGTTGTTAACCCGTGTGGTGTTCATATTTTTGATATTCAGCCAGTGTTCATGGGTCTGGTGGACACGCTGCATTTTTTAGATTACTTTTATTTTGGCTTATGAGGACACAGATGTCCTTATAAAACATTTTACTGTGTAATTTTTGAGAAAACTAAAAGCAAAATCACTCAAAACATCAAACTCAATTGTTGCACATGCACTTTTTCCAATTTTCCAACATTAATAAAAAGGGTTCCTTTATAGGTTTGCTCATGCTTTTAAGTCATATGTATTCGGAGTGATCCTGACTATTTCTGTATTAATTTTCAAGGCATTTTATTCTATAGTTTTGGACAAAACTAATAGCAAAATCACCCAAAACATCAAACTTAATTGTTGCTTTTGCACTTTTTCCCATTTCTCCAACATTCATAAAAAGGGTTCCTTTATAGGTTTCCTAATGCTTCTAAGTCATATGTATTCAGAGTGACCCTGACTATCACTGTGTTAATTTTCAAAGCATTTTAGTTTTTGAGAAAACTAAAAGCAAACTTACCCGAAACATCAAACTTAATTGTTGCATTTGCACTTTTTCCCATTTTCCAACATTCATAAAAATGAATTCCTTTATAGGTTATCTCATTCTTTGAAATCATATGCATTCAGAGTCACCCAGACTATCACTGTCTTCAGTTACAAGTCAGTTTTGGAGAAAATTTAATGCAAATTCTCTCCAAGCATCTGAGTGCATAAGCACTTTTATATCACATCCCATTTTCACTCACAAAAATCTTTCATTTATAGGTTTGCTCATTCTTTTTTCAAGTCTTTTTACTGTATGGTTTTGTAGAAAATTACTGGCAAATTCACCCTTTATACACCATGTCCCATTTTCAAACACTCATAAAAGTCGTTCTTTATAGGTTTGCTTGTTCTGTCAGTTGATTACTGTTCACAGTCACCCTGACTATTACTTTATTAATTTTCACATATTTTACTGTATAATTTTGGAGAAAATTAAAGGCAAATTCACCCAGAATCTAAGTGAATAAGCACTTTTACATCATGTCCCATTTTTTAACTTTCATAAAAATCTTTAATTTACAGGTTTGCTTGTTCTTTTCATTGATTCCTGTTTACAGTCACCCTGACTATTACTTTATTATCATTATAATTATTTAACATTTAGTCATTTTGCAGATGCTTTTATCCGAAACCACTTACAATTGTGGGATACATAAAGTGATTCTTCTTAGAGGCAAACAGACACAGTAAGTGCTTGTAAGACGAAGTTTTAGACTTTGTTCAAATAAGTACAAGCTAGAAAAAGAAGGAATAAATAGAGTTGTTGTTGTTTTTTTACGATGAAGCCAAATAGTTTTGAAAGAGATGAGTTTTCAGCTATCACTTAAAAATTGTCAGTGATTCAGCATTCCTGATAGAATGGAAGATTGTTGTTTCTTTTCTTTTTTTTTTATTTATTTATTTTTTTTTGACTGTATGGTTTTGAATAAGATTTATGGCAAAATCACTTAAAAAAACTTTTAAAAAGTGCATTCTACCAGTTGCACCATTACCCATTTTCAAACACCCATGAAAATATTTTCTTTGTAACTTTGCTCGTTCTTTCAATTGATTACTGTTCATGGTGATCCTGACTATTACTGTGGTCATTTTCAAATATTTTTACTGTAAAGTTTGGGAGACAATTTATGGCAAATTCACCCCAAGTATCTATGTGCACCTTTGCATTATTACATCACGTCTCATTTTCAAACACTCATAAAATTCTTTCCTTTATAGGTTTGCTCATTTTTGTATTGATTCCTGTTTACAGTGACCCTGACTATTACTGTATTCCTTTTCATGTCATTTTACTTTACAGCTTCGAGAAAACGCAAACTCACTTAAAAATTGTTTTTATAGAGTGTATTTTTGCACTCATATCCCATTTTCCAACGTAAAGTTTCAGTTTCTGAAGGAATTATTATGCAAATATAACATGCTTATTACCACATTAAACTGACTCTTATGTCATAAATAGTATTGGTCAAAATTGCTAGGAAATACCCTTCTGACGTCATACACTCAACCTCTTCTTACATTTTTATTATTAGTGTCACATTGAATTAAGTTAAAATCTTAATTTTAACCATAGGAAATTATCAGGTTAATTACCTCTTTGATCAGTCCTTATTTGTGTCCATGGATTATAATTTTTAGTAACATTTCTTATGTCTTTGCTTTTATAGCCCTGAGGTTGATGTATTTGTTAATGGTGGTTATGCTTCAAAAGGTATTATTTGTTTTGCTGTGTTTGTTTACCATAATCATACGTCTGTTGAATAGGTCTGCTTACCTGCAATTTGTTGTTTCCTTGTAACTGATCAATTACAATTGTATTAAAATGGATTTTAGAATAATCAATCTCAATTAAAATCCAGATACTGTACATAACACATGGTAAGATGTTGACAACACAAAGTAAAAATAAGTAAAATAGTATCAGTGCCCTTGATTGAAAATGATCAAACAGCACAATCAATCTCAGTCTAGGGAAGTCGTGTTTAGTTCAGTCTTGCATTTCCGAGCGATTTCCCTGTGTTTGTTCCTTCCGTGTCTGATCTTGGATTGTTTATACAGACTCTGATTCTATGATGCCTGCCCCACCCTCTGCTTGTGACTGTTACTGATTCTGGATATCCCTGACGCCGTTCCTGATTACTGCCTGTCTGACCGTTCTTATAATAAAGTTTTGCATATGAATCCGAACGTCTCTGACTCTCATTGTAACAAGGACATCGTGTAAAAGTGTTTATTCACTTAGACATATTAGGAAATTGTGAATTTGCCTTTAATTTTCTCCAAAATTATACAATAAAAATATTTTATATTTTTTAAGTGATAATCTGGGTCACTCTGAATACATATGACTTGAAAGAATGAGCAAACCTATAAAGGAACCCTTTTTATAAATGTTGGAAAATGGGAAAAAGTGCAAATGCAACAATTGAGTTGATGTTTTGGGTGATTTTGCTTTTAGTTTTCTCAAATACTATACAGTAAAATGGCTTGAAAATTAATACAGTGGTAGTCAGGGTCACTCTGAATCAGTGGCGTAGCCAGGGAAGGGGCCATGGGGGCACTGGCCCCTCCTGAAAACTGTTTGCCCCCCACTGTTCCCCCACCCTTCTACTTGTCTGTCACTCACAAATTCAAATCATAATCTTTCAGTTTAGTAAATAACTCATGATTGTGTCGCAATGCTTCTCAACTAGGACCAAGAATAGCGAGCTGCTATTTTCCAACGAAAAAAAGCACACGGTAAGTTGATCTATTTTAAATAGCTTATGTTTATCGATTAGCGAGTTGTTGCAGTGCAAGAAGTGTTTGTTACTAACGTTAACGTCTTTCGGTGTTAGACAGACCAGGTTCGATGACAATGTTATCTCCTAGAGCAGACCAAGATGCGAATCATTATATTTACTATGCTCCTCTGATGGTGAATGTACAAGGGGTTTACTGCGTTACGATTTACTTATTTTTATGCCGAACGCGCCGATATAGGCAACATAAAGGAAACAATACATCACAAACAATGCATATAACAGAGGAACATTGAACAGACACGTCATCAAGATAAACCTCTTTAACCCCAACCTGATCTCACAATCAAAACGTACATATTAAGACGTAAATAAAAACTGTCCAAGTCGTATGTGCCTTTACGTATTTACAGTGTCATTTACGTATTATCTGGACTTAATTACAGGTTCGATATGTATCAAAATTTACGTAAAAACAACCTCAAATACGTACAAATAGAGCGTGTTCTCTGACCAGTCAGTTATCCATAGAAATGTGCTCATGAAGCTGCTTTTCAATACGTATCTGATTAATGTTTTTAATATTTATGTGTATTTTCCCTTTTTTATAATTTTTTTTTGATAAATGTAAGATCCCTATACCCCACCCGAACCTAAACCTACCCATTTTATACAGAATGTTACAAGAATAAAACATAATAAAACATAAATAAAAAAAAATAAAATATAACATTAAAGCATTATTTTGAGCCACTAATGTTAATCCTACACCTACCCCTAAACCTACCCATAACCATTTCTTAAAACTACATAACATTACTGTTATAAATAATCAAATCACAGACAAACAAACATAAAGTTAATCATTTATTTTTTGCGAAAATATCAAAAGTGGTACCAAAAATACTTCAAATGATAATGAGTTCCAGTCGCAGTCCTCTCTGGAGGTAATAGTTTTTATAGGGTACAGAGCAGAATGTAATTTATTAACCCGTGAAATTATGAATCTGTCTTCTCTCCGTGAAGGCGCACTGGCGCAGTACTGATTTCAAATGTCTATCAACTGAAACACGACATGTCGCAATCTGTGACGAATTATGTGAGAACCAATGAGAGTTCGATATCGAATATAATTTTATGCTGTGCTTTTGTGTATCTATGGTTTGCAGCATGCACAGAAATGTTATTTCCTATTAAGTAGATGAGTAAACTGCTTTCATTAAATTCAATAAAAACATGTATTGATATGACAATTAAATACAACAGATTTAAATCATTAAAGCCACTATTTTAATATTAATACATCGGAATTCATATACATTCACACTTTACGTTAGATTATGTACATTTTTTTTAGCTGCTAACACGTAAGTACTTGTATGTTTTACTGCTATAAATACGTTTTTATGTGCATGAAAACGTAAGTAAATGTATGTGTGGTAGAACCACATTTAACGTAAAAATACACACGTATTCTCATGAGATCACGTTGTTAACCCGTGTGGTGTTCATATTTTTGATATTCAGCCAGTGTTCATGGGTCTGGTGGACACGCTGCATTTTTTAGATTACTTTTATTTTGGCTTATGAGGACACAGATGTCCTTATAAAACATTTTACTGTGTAGTTTTTGAGAAAACTAAAAGCAAAATCACTCAAAACATCAAACTCAATTGTTGCACATGCACTTTTTCCAATTTTCCAACATTCATAAAAAGGGTTCCTTTATAGGTTTGCTCATGCTTTTAAGTCATATGTATTCGGAGTGACCCTGACTATTTCTGTATTAATTTTCAAGGCATTTTATTCTATAGTTTTGGACCAAACTAATAGCAAAATCACCCAAAACATCAAACTCAATTGTTGCTTTTGCACTTTTTCCCATTTTTCCAACATTCATAAAAAGGGTTCTTTTATAGGTTTGCTAATGCTTCTAAGTCATATGTATTCAGAGTGACCCTGACTATCACTGTGTTAATTTTCAAAGCATTTCAGTTTTTGAGAAAACTAAAAGCAAACTCACCCAAAACATCAAACTTAATTGTTGCATTTGCACTTTTTCCCATTTTCCAACATTCATAAAAATGAATTCCTTTATAGGTTATCTCATTCTTTGAAATCATATGCATTCAGAGTCACCCAGACTATCACTGTCTTCAGTTACAAGTCAGTTTTGGAGAAAATTTAATGCAAATTCTCTCCAAGCATCTGAGTGCGTAAGCACTTTTACATCACATCCCATTTTCACTCACAAAAATCTTTCATTTATAGGTTTGCTCATTCTTTTTTCAAGTCTTTTTACTGTATGGTTTTGTAGAAAATGACTGGCAAATTCACCCTTCATACACCATGTCCCATTTTCAAACACTCATAAAAGTCGTTCTTTATAGGTTTGCTTGTTCTGTCAGTTGATTACTGTTCACAGTCACCCTGACTATTACTTTATTAATTTTCACATATTTTACTGTATAATTTTGGAGAAAATTAAAGGCAAATTCACCCAGAATCTAAGTGAATAAGCACTTTTACATCATGTCCCATTTTTGAACTTTCATAAAAATCTTTAATTTACAGATTTGCTTGTTCTTTTCATTGATTCCTGTTTACAGTCACCCTGACTATTACTTTATTATCATTATTATTATTTAACATTTAGTCATTTTGCAGATGCTTTTATCCGAAACCACTTACAATTGTGGGATACATAAAGTGATTCTTCTTAGAGGCAAACAGACACAGTAAGTGCTTGTAAAACGAAGTTTTAGACTTTGTTCAAATAAGTACAAGCTAGAAAAAGAAGGAATAAATAGAGTTGTTGTTTTTTTTACGATGAAGCCAAGTAGATTTGAAAGAGATGAGTTTTCAGCTATCACTTGAGAATTGTCAGTGATTCAGCATTCCTGATAGAATGGAAGATTGTTGTTTCTTTTCTTTTTTTTTTTTTTTTTCTTTTTGACTGTATGGTTTTGAATAAGATTTATGGCAAAATCACTTAAAAAAAACTTTTAAAAAGTGCATTCTACCAGTTGCACCATTACCCATTTTCAAACACCCATAAAAATATTTTCTTTGTAACTTTGCTCGTTCTTTCAATTGATTACTGTTCATGGTGATCCTGACTATTACTGTGGTCATTTTCAAATATTTTTACAGTAAAGTTTGGGAGACAATTTATGGCAAATTCACCCCAAGTATCTATGTGCACCTTTGCATTATTACATCACGTCTCATTTTCAAACACTCATAAAATTCTTTCCTTTATAGGTTTGCTCATTTTTGTATTGATTCCTGTTTACAGTGACCCTGACTATTACTGTGTTCATTTTCATGTCATTTTACTTTACAGCTTCGAGAAAACGCAAACTCACTTAAAAATTGTTTTTATAGAGTGTATTTTTGCACTCATATCCCATTTTCCAACGTAAAGTTTCAGTTTCTGAAGGAATTATTATGCAAATATAACATGCTTATTACCACATGAAACTGACTCTTATTTCATAAATATTATTGGTCAAAATTGCTAGGAAATACCCTTCTGACGTCATACACTCAACCTCTTCTTACATTTTTATTATTAGTGTCACATTTAATTAAGTTAAAATCTTAATTTTAACCATAGGAAATTATCAGGTTAATTACCTCTTTGATCAGTCCTTATTTGTGTCCATGGATTATAATTTTTAGTAACATTTCTTATGTCTTTGCTTTTATAGCCCTGAGGTTGATGTATTTGTTAATGGTGGTTATGCTTCAAAAGCTATTATTTGTTTTGCTGTGTTTGTTTACCATAATCATACGTCTGTTGCATAGGTCTGCTTACCTGCAATTTGTTGTTTCCTTGTAATTGATCAATTACAATTGTATTAAAAACGGATTTTAGAATAATCAATCTCAATTAAAATCCAGATACTGTACATTACACATGGTAAGATGTTGACATCACAAAGTAAAAATAAGTAAAATAGTATCAGTGCCCTTGATTGAAAATGATCGAACAGCACAATCAATCTCAGTCTAGGGAAGTCGTGTTTAGTTCAGTCTTGCATTTCCGAGCGATTTCCCTGTGTTTGTTCCTTCCGTGTCTGATATTGGATTGTTTATACAGACTCTGATTCTATGATGCCTGCCCCACCCTCTGCTTGTGACTGTTACTGATTCTGGATATCCCTGACGCCGTTCATGATTACTGCCTGTCTGACCGTTCTTATAATAAAGTTCTGCATATGAATCCAAACGTCTCTGACTCTCATTGTAACACGGACATCGTGTAAAAGTGTTTATTCACTTAGACATATTAGGAAATTGTGAATTTGCCTTTAATTTTCTCCAAAATTATACAATAAAAATATTTTATATTTTTTAAGTGATAATCTGGGTCACTCTGAATACATATGACTTGAAAGAATGAGCAAACCTATAAAGGAACCCTTTTTATGTATGTTGGAAAATGGGAAAAAGTGCAAATGCAACAGTTGAGTTGATGTTTTGGGTGATTTTGTTTTTAGTTTTCTCAAATACTATACAGTAAAATGCCTTGAAAATTAATACAGTGGTAGTCAGGGTCACCTCACTTTTTTCACTTAAGTGAGGTGACGAAACAAAATCGTATGATGTTTATCTAACGCTCCACACTTGAGACTTTTTTTTTTACAGTCTATGGGTGAGACATGCAAAAACATCGTTTTTTTTTTACTGGTCAATTTTGAGATTTGGGGCTGTTTGTCTTCAATAACATGTCTTCTTTCAGACTTGTGGTGAAAAAAAGTCCAAAATACACATATAGGTCTTTATTTTACTACACCTTTAGTCTATTTGCGTTTGTAGATTTCTCATAAATTCAGTTGCCGTTCTAAATCACCATGGTGATCCACACCAGATTAGATTTTATTACAGTTTTTCTTTCACTTTTGTAAAGTGAAAAGTTAATACAAATTGTATTTGATTGTTTTGATTTAGAGCAGTGAATAACTGCTTTTAAAATATAATAGGGTATCACTGTTTATTATTGATCTTAAAGGTTACTGAACTCTTGAAATGATTTGGATATACAGTTCAAACAACACAAGATTGGCCCCTCTGTATTAATCGTGGCCCCTCTTGTGCCCCCCAGTTGAAAAAATCCTAGAATCGCCCTTGCTCTGAATACATATGACTTGAAAGCATGAGCAAACCTATAAAGGAACCCTTTTTATGAATGTTGGAAAATGGGAAAAAGTGCAAGTGCAAACAATTGAGTTTGATGTTTTGGGTATTTGCTTTTAGTTTTTTTTTTTTTTTAACTATACAGTAAAATGCCTTGAAAATTAATACAGTGCTAGTCAGGGCAGGGCCGCGGGAAGTAATTTTGAACAGGGGGTGCTGTGAATTTTTTTTTTTTTTTTTTTGACAAAAAACCTATGAGCCTATAGGCCTATTTAAAATACATTAAATACATAAATACATTGAGATTTACTACTTTATTGTCATATACACTTCAGTGCACAGGGTCTGAAACACACAGACATCAGTTCTCAGATATGCGCAATGCCTTATTAATCTGAAGCAGAAGCAGAATCAGAAATAATAGTTTAATAATCGAAAGAAAACGAAATAATTACTTTCAATACAATTTCAGATAGCCTATACATACATGCAACTTATTTAGATACAACAAATAATATTACAACAAAATATAATATTAATCAAACTTCACAATAATGCTAAAACAATGCAATCGATTTGGGCAGCTGGCTTGAGTCACTGCACGTTTATGTCACACGCAACTCTATTAACTCCAAAATCTTTTTACGCACACCACAAGGAAATAATCACTGACTATTTAAGCAATTTGTTTATTGAACAGTTCTCCACATCCATTACGCAAAAAACACACGCACAGTATAAAGCTTTCTGTCTCCATCTCCAACCTTTTTACACAAACCACAAGGAAATAATCTCCAACTATTTAAACGTTATTTAACAGTTCTCCACAACCATTACGCAAAGAACACACGAACGAAATAATATTCTCCATCCCCACCACCTTCCAAAAATACTATAGTGTACTACTTACAATTGCTTGGCTAGTCAAAGCGGATCCCACACTTGTTGCCAAAAAAATAAATGTTACAAGCGCGGCAGCACCATGCTCTTACCTGAGCTACATGCAGGCGGGGTGCCCTGGTTACAGGTGTACAAATGTCGAGGTGCGCTGTATTATATAAAGATGAATGTATTCTCCGTGGAACGAGCGGGAAACCTCGTTACTCGGCGACCAAACCTGCCTGCCTGACGTTGACAACGTAACTTCCGAACCTGTGTTGATTAGGCCTCAAAATATGAAATTAAAATCCAAAATATACGTAATAGACTGCGTGTGTCAAAATCATTTTCTAAAATATTCATAAGGAATTTATAAATTGTGCAAAATAGTTTAATAGGCCTACATTTTTTTTATCTCCCTCTCGTCACTAGGGGGTGCTGCAGCACCCCCAGCACCCCCACTTCCCGCGGCCATGAGTCAGGGTCACTCCGAATACATAGGTGATCCTTGATAGAGTCCCAGCTCTAGGTCCTTTCTGACGCCAGCCCCTTTGCTCTCTCCCACTTTTGCGCTTTCTGTACTGTGCTGTATAAACAAAAACACCAAAAATAAATCCTCATAAAATATCAACTCTGATATACAAAAATACATTTAACTGAAAACTGAATGCAAAATAAATCAATCAATATTTTCACTTTACAGTTCAGTAACAGTGAGGTAGGAAACAAAGTGCACAACACTATTCATTAAACATTTATTTAATGTATTCAGATTTTACAATATTCACAAATTATTCACAAGCATTGTTTTCAGAGACCCAGTTACACTGTTTTAATCAGAACACTAGCAATACAGTGTATTTAGTAAAACAAGTAAAATCAAATTCAGTACATTTTTATTAAACTATGTAAAATCAAAACCTATCACAAAAGGTCAAAGCATCTCTAGCAGAAGTGACAGTGCAATGAAGCAGATGAACAATTTCATACCAATGTTTGAAGAATAAGCTGGATCCTTGATGACTCTACAAGGGGAAAGAAGAAAGGGTTTACTGAAAAGTTCTTAAAAGCAGGATTTCATATTATAGCTACCATTTCTTTAAACCAGTGGTTCTCAAACTTTTTATATCAAGTACCACTTCAGAAAATATTTATTGTTAAATATTAAGTTCCACCATAATGACCAACATTAAATGTTAGCAGCGTAGTAGGCCAAACTATTCAGCTACAGCTCTACAGTTAAAAAATGAGGCAGTTTTATTCCTAATAAGAATATGTGTTGTTGTCAGCCATTTTAACATTGTAAATACACAGTTTGAACATTGACACTGCACTGTGCTTAAATACAGGTAAATGAAAGACTTAAAGTTTAAATTAAAATGTGTTATAACACAATTTACATAACTGTACTGTACTTAAATGTAAAAAAAAACTTAAAGATTAAATTAAAATGTATTAACATTAATTAATATTTAGTTTAGTGATTCCCCTGCGTATCCACTAGAGTGAGCCTGACACTTTGAGAACGACGGCTTTAAACAATCCTAATTCATTTTATAATTAATTTTCATTAATTCAATTAAATTCTACGGACATTTGCAATTATATGTTTCAGAAAACACTTTGAGACTATGATAAGAATAAAAACATATATAACACACCTAATGCATGGGATTCATATCAGGAAAATGTCTGTCTCTAAAAGGCAGACATTAACAGATAACCTACCAGCAACACAATATCAGATGAGAATCTAACTTGAGAATCTGTGATAAAACAATACAAAAACACACACACATGTATGTATTTATCTTCTGCAGGTTACATGTCCTTTAAGCTACCCATTTGTAAACTCTGGTAACATAACGCTAACTTTACTATTTTCAAAAGATAATAAAGATAGCGATTTTCTTACCTCATTGTGCCAGTTTTTGCCATTTTTCAATCATTTAGCATTAAACATTTTCAACGTTGTTTGAAAGTTAAAACAACGGACCTTATTTCAAACATATTTCAACCATTCAGCTTTAAATGATGAATCAATGTTGTTTCAACGTTGAAACAACAACTGTCATTATTTCAACCATATTTTAAATGGAATGGAAAAGCGCCTGATGCCTCCTAAAATAACAATGCACTGATCTACCACAGCTGAGTAAGAACAAAGCAAGAGTAGATTTGGTTCAAAACATCACTAAATCCAAGTGAACTTAGAATGGCAAAAAGCCTTTAGTTGAGTTCTAAACAATTTGCTGAAACATGCTACTCTGCTGTATCACCAATCCTGTCCAGATCAAGGAACACATGCCTACAATTAAAATAATTGCGATTTAGCAACTTATTTGTTTTAGTGCCTTGTAAGGACTTCACTAAACTCTCAAACCATTTAAAATCATTAAATCTAGGAAGGACTGAAAAATGTCCAAACAAGAATCAAAACAAAGTCTGCAGTTTTATTTAAACTTTGTGATATTTTGGCCAAAAGAAAACTTCCAATTCAGCAGTATTCATAAAGACACCTAAAAGGACTGAGAACACTTCTGGCAAAGAAATGGATAATCTTTCACAAAGCGTCTATTTCGTATTTTCGAAATAGGTAATGAAAGTTTTCAACACAAAAACATCCACTCTTCTTCCCACATACCCTATGTGAGGATAACAGAATAAATGCCAAATATGGCTCATTCAAAATAGCGAAACAAGAATAACATCAATTTCTCTTCTAGACAGGAAGGAAATTATTAGCCTACATTATTTCTCAGTCCTCCTGAAGTGTTCACGGCCGTGGAAAGAAAAGGCACAGCAGACACACAATCTGAATATACCTTCACTTCAAATCTTTTATTGTTTTACATTGAGTATATATAGGATAAAATTAGGGTGGTAAAATATTTTCAACCAATAGGATATAGATTACATGTGTGTTGAGTATAAGCCAAAACAACGTTATGTCTGAGGTAAGCATACACTCAGCAAATGCTGGACATAAAAGGAATAATATGGACACGGAAAATTCCAACTTTCAGTAAAGGACATACTGAACTTAACAGCCTGGGCCCAAAAGGATCCTCCACCACTCTTCACCGATTCAACTCTATGTATCATCTACGCATTTACAATGAGGTAAAGAGACATAAGACTAGAGAATAGAGAGAGAAAGCACAGATGGGAGGAGGGAGAAAACCAAGGAGACAGAAAGGGAGGGCAGGAGTAAGAACGATGACAACAACACTCACTCGCAAGCTTAAAAGGAAATATCTGTGGAAAACTGCGAGTAAGAAGGGAGGATGGATTGCAAAGAGGCAAACTCACAATAACTTCTGACAGAGATCAAGATATAATCTAACATTCTGTCTATTATATATACATATATTATATCAATCAATCAATCACCTTTATTTATATAGTGCTTTAAACAAAATACATCGCGTCAAAGCACTGAACAACATTCATTTGGAAAACAGTATCTCAATAATGCAAAATGATAGTTAAAGGCAGTTCATCATTGAATTCAGTTATGTCATCTCTGTTCAGTTGAAATAGTGTCTGTTTTTATTTGCAATCAAGTCAATGATATCGCTGTAGATGAAGTGACCCCAACTAAGCAATCCAGAGGCGACAGCGGCAAGGAACCGAAACTCCATTGGTGATATATACAAGGTGAAGTCGTGGCCTAATGGTTAGAGAGTCAGACTCGCAATCAAAGGGTTGTGAGTTCGAGTCTCGGGCCAGCAGGAATTGTGGGTGGGGGGAGTGCATGTACAGTGCTCTCTCCACCTTTTACCATGACTTAGGTGCCGTTGAGCAAGGCATCGAACCCCCAACTGCTCCCCGGGCGCCGCAGCATGAATGGCTGCCCACTGCTCCGGGTGTTAAAGACTCCATTATAAAAAAATTTTACTGTTCAGAGTTTGCTTTTTATTATTGCAATGAGGTTTTTAACCTTTAATGGTCAGGACAATAGGAGTAGAGTTCTGAGGTCCAGCTGTGCTTCACATCGATGTGCTGCCCACAAGACAATGGCTCTGACAGAGGTCACTCTATGCTCAGGATACTAAAGGTGACTCTCTTATATGTCTCATTGAGATATTATCTATATAATATCATATATTATCTATGTCTTAAGATTTCAGATTGGGTTTTGGAGAAACTTTTACTAAAATTGTACATACTAAAACGATAATTTAAATAGCATTAAACTTAAGGAAGGTTAAGGAAAACAGTTTGACACCATGGTATAATGAGCATACTCGCACCCTAAAGAGAGCAGCCCGAAAAATGGAGCGCAGCTGGAGGAAAACAAAACTAGAGGTATTTTGTATTGCTTGGCGGGAAAGTAGCATATCCTACAGAAAAGCATTAAAAACTGCTAGATCTGATTACTTTTCTTCTCTTTTAGAAGAAAACAAACATAACCCCAGGTATTTATTCAATACAGTGGCTAAATTAATGAAAAATAAAGCCTCAACAAGTGTTGACATTTCCCAACACCACAACAGTAATGACTTTATGAACTACTTTACTTCTAAAATCGATACTATTAGAGATAAAATTGCAACCATTCAGCCGTCAGCTACAGTATCACATCAGACTATCTGTATGCACTATAGACCCCCTGAGGAACAGTTCCACTCATTCTCTACTATAGGAGAGGAAGAATTGTATAAACTTGTTAAATCATCTAAACCAACAACATGAATGTTAGACCCTATACCATCTAAGCTCCTAAAAGAGGTGCTTCCAGAAGTCATAGATCCTCTTCTGACTATTATTAATTCCTCATTGTCATTAGGATATGTCCCCAAAACCTTCAAACTGGCTGTTATTAAGCCTCTCATAAAAAAAAAAACACAACTTGACCTCAAAGAACTTGTTAATTATAGACCAATCTCGAATCTCCCTTTTCTGTCCAAGATACTAGAAAAGGTGGTATCCTCACAATTATATTCCTTCTTAGAGAAAAATGGTATATGTGAGGATTTCCAGTCAGGATTTAGACCGTATCATAGTACTGAGACTGCTCTCCTTAGAGTTACAAATGATCTGCTCTTATCATCTGATCGTGGGTGTATCTCTCTATTAGTTTTATTGGATCTTAGTGCTGCGTTTGACACAATTGACCACAGCATTCTTTTGCATAGACTTTAACACTTTGTTGGCATCAGTGGAAGTGCATTAGCAAATCATACTTATATGACCGCCATCAGTTCGTAGCAGTGAATGAAGATGTATCATATCGATCACAAGTGCAGTATGGAGTACCTCAAGGCTCAGTACTAGGGCCGCTACTCTTCACGCTTTATATGTTACCCTTGGGAGATATCATCAGGAAACATGGTGTTAGCTTTCACTGTTATGCTGATGATACGCAGCTCTATATTTCCTCGCAGCCTGGTGAAACACACGAATTTGAAAAACTAAGGGAATGCATAGTCGATATTAAAAATTGGATGACGAGTAATTTCTTACTGCTAAATTCAGAAAAAACAGAGGTGTTAATTATAGGGCCTAAAAACTCTGCTTATAATAACCTAGAACACTGTCTAAGACTTGATGGTTGCTCTGTCAATTCTTCGTCATCAGTTAGGAACCTAGGTGTGCTATTTGATCACAATCTTTCCTTACAAAGCCACGTTTCTAGCATTTGTAAAACTGCATTTTTCCATCTCAAAAATATATCTAAATTACGGCCTATGCTCTCAATGTCAAATGCAGAAATGTTAATCCATGCATTTATGACTTCAAGGTTAGACTATTGTAATGGTTTATTGGGTGGTTGTTCTGCACGCTTAGTAAACAAACTACAGCTAGTCCAAAATTCAGCAGCAAGAGTTCTTACTAGAACCAGGAAGTATGACCATATTAGCCCGGTCCT
The DNA here is from genome assembly GCF_023724105.1 of Carassius gibelio. Taxonomy (NCBI): domain Eukaryota; kingdom Metazoa; phylum Chordata; class Actinopteri; order Cypriniformes; family Cyprinidae; genus Carassius; species Carassius gibelio. The sequence continues at coordinate 30,542,826 of NC_068417.1, forward strand.
GTCCACACTGCACTGGCTCCCTATCAAACATCGTATAGATTTTAAAATATTGCTTATTACTTATAAAGCCCTGAATGGTTTAGCACCTCAATATTTGAATGAGCTCCTTTTACATTATACTCCTCTACGTCCGCTACGTTCTCAAAACTCAGGCAATTTGATAATACCTAGAATATCAAAATCAACTGCGGGCGGCAGATCCTTTTCCTATTTGGCGCCTAAACTCTGGAATAACCTACCTAACATTGTTCGGGAGGCAGACACACTCTTGCAGTTTAAATCTAGATTAAAGACCCATCTCTTTAACCTGGCATAAACATAACATACTAATATGCTTTTAATATCCAAATCCGTTAAAGGATTTTTAGGCTGCATTAATTAGGTAAACCAGAACCAGAAACACTTCACATAGCACCTTATGTACTTGCTACATCATTAGAAGAATGGCATCTACGCTAATATTTGTCTGTTTCTCTCTTGTTCCGAGGTCACCGTAGCCACCAGATCCAGTCTGTATCCAGATCAGAGGGTCACTGCAGTCACCCGGATCCAGTACGTATCAAGACCAGATGGTGGATCAGCACCTAGAAAGGACCTCTACTGCCCTGAAAGACAGCGGAGACCAGGACAACTAGAGCCCCAGATACAGATCCCCTGTAAAGACCTTGTCTCAGAGGACCACCAGGACAAGACCACAGGAAACAGATGATTCTTCTGCACAATCTGACTTTGCTGCAGCCTGGAATTGAACTACTGGTTTTCGTCTGATCAGAGGAGAACTGGCCCCCCCAACTGAGCCTGGTTTCTCCCATGGTTTTTTTCTCCATTCTGTCACCGATGGAGTTTCGGTTCCTTGCCGCTGTCGCCTCTGGCTTACTTAGTTGGGGTCACTTCATCTACAGCGATATCATTGACTTGATTGCAAATAAATGCACAGACACTATTTAAACTGAACAGAGATGACATCACTGAATTCAATGATGAACTGCCTTTAACTATCATTTTGCATTATTGAGACACTGTTTTCCAAATGAATGTTGTTCAGTGCTTTGACACGATGTATTTTGTTTAAAGCACTATATAAATAAAGGTGATTGATTGATTGATTGATTATCTCTAGCATCCTGTTGTCGATTATCACCACATTAACTCCTTGGTGAAAGTGAAACATCAAATCGGCTGACATCCCAGTGCAAACTAAATAATACATGTCTATGTATTTAACAACCAGTCTGATCCCTCTGAGAATAGGTTTCAATGACATTATTTATTTTAATACAGAAACACAATACATCAATTATTTAATACATACAATACAAAATGCTCTGATTTGCATGCAAGGAATTTCTTTGAAGAATAATATTTTATGTTAAATAAACAACTATCATTTACAGCCTCTTGGAGGCAGCAGAGTAAACTGCAGTATCTCATCCAAAAAATATGTTTTACTTTGGTTTGGCCACATAGGCATACACTTTAACATTTATTTTAAAATATTTATTAATTATATATGAAGTTTCAGTGGTCAGAAAACATACCAAGCTTGCAAGAATCTTAAACTGTGTAAAAACGAAAGCTGGAGGTTCTTGGGGTAGTGGACTCAAACTCTTTAAGGGCTGCAAAGGTCTCCCATCATATGGTATGAGGATATTGTTGACAAACAGGGCTGGGCTCCTTTTACTTGTGGCAGTGTGTGTGACAAACATCTCGGTGAATAAATTACACGCACACACACACACAGTGCACACAGAGTTCAGAAAAATCTAACTGAATGAAAACAAGCAACATAACCAGTACCACCCATTTGCTCAAAAGTAAGGTTTGAAAGGACAAGGCTCTGTTGGGGACTTTTGTTTTCTATCTCTTTAAGAAGAAGATTGTTCTCCCAATTCCTCAGCATGAATGAGGATATAACTGGAATCGCTTTTCATCCTTACATTGATGATAATCAAAACCAATGACATGACAGTGTGTTCACATCATACCAGCTCACACACTCACTCTTCTGCTCTGATAACTATCATCCTGAGTCTCTCCTCTCATCAGATTGAGAATATTACAGTCTCTTTACAGCACTTGAACAGTTTGTCAGAATAAAATTTAAAGAGAGATATATGAGACAGATCTTGCTAAATTCAGAAAAGATATAAAAGAAAACAAAAAAACTCTTATTGTCAGCTGTTTGTTTTCATTGATGAATACCATTTGTAAGGCAAGTTTATGAAAAAGTGACTGTATGTCACAAATGAGGGTATGTTTAACTGGAAGCTCTGTACTCTTGTTGTTTTTACAGTACATACATTATTATAAACATGATGACAACAGAAATGTGTGGGAGACATAATTCAGAAAACTTTATATTGTAAAGAACCAGAATGTACAGAGATACTGTAACTGATAAATGTCTGAGTGTGTAATACTATTAATTATATTTTGATCATCTTTAAAAAAGTTCAGATTGACTGAATCTTAAAGGGTAGCTGCTGTCATTTGTTTCTTAATGAACATGTTCTCTCTGACCCGTCCCGTCTGAAAACTAACCACTGAAGACTCTCCTCCCACCAGATTTACTGAGTACATCACTGAGTCTCTTCACAGCACCCCTTCAGTCTGTCAGGAGGAAGAAGAGAGAGAGAAACTATGAGGAAGAACTTTCTCCACTGAGTCCAGATACGGAAAGCAAAAAATAAAATAAACACCTTCAGTGCAGGTATAGACTATCTACAGTATAGCTGTGTGAGTTGATAATAAGCTAATTCTGAAAGTCATTTCATGGAAAATCCAGGTTTTCAGTTCTCTGTCTTTTGGTTTCTCTGCAGCTCAATGAGGATGTTACTGGAAACTCTGCGATCTTGTCCTGCTCTTTCAGTAAAAAAAAAACAAAAAAAAACAAGACAAACCATGAAAATTTATTAAGACTCAATGATGGCAGGAATATATAAGACATCATTAAGAGAAATGATTCACTTGAGGACCAAAAATTCAACATTTCCCAGAAGAGTTTACGAAAGGAAGCTTCACTTTCACACTCATGTAAGTTACTGATTCAATTTAGTCATTATTTAGTTTATTCCTTTTCATTTCACTAATATGTAAACACAAGCAGTGTTGAGACAGTTACTTTGGAAATGTAATAGGTTAGAAATTACAAGTTCTTTATTTAAAATGTAAAAAATAGCGTAACCATTTCAATTATTTTATTAAAGTAATATAGCTGATTGTATTTCATATTTGTTTTATTAACTTTCTAAATAATGTTTTCAACTGTTAATCTTTTCAAACATGTAAATCAGGCACGGTTAACCTTACAACAGCTCTCAACACTGATTAGACTTTTGTCTCTTTCGAAAACTTTAAGAGTTTTTCATTTTAAAGCACAGCCATCACAAAATCAGAAATACTTTGAGATTATTCTGAGGTTAAATACAGATTTAAAACCATAACGAGAAATAGTTTAGTAGTGATACTGTTTTTGAAATCAAATCATTACATAGTTATGTCATGAAACACTGGCATCTAACCTTAATCTTAAAAAGAAGTATATAGACTACATAAACCCAAAAAGGAAATAAAACAATTGCTTAAAAAGCATGTGTCCTGTTCTGTATCTCATATGTTAGAGCAGTCACTGCAATTTATCAAAGAAATCAATTAATCTGTATGTGGGGGAGTGTGAAAATAAATAAATTCAGATGTAACCCCTTTGTAATTGTTAACATTTTCATAAGTAACTGTAATTACACATTTGGTTCTCAGTAACTGTAACTGATTACAATTATATTTATTTTATTTATTTTATAATTAAATTACATAGTTTAGTTACTATTCACTCCCCAACATATATACAAATATATTGATGCTTTAGCTACCTGTTGATAATATCTATCCATCTTAGATCTAATGGAGCCAGAGATTGAATATGTGGGTCAGAAGAGAGAAAACTGTCCTCAGCTGTTGTATTAGAAATCCTCACACAGCAGCATTGACTGTTTTTCTGAAGTTTAACTCCTAAGTAATATAACATAAAAGTATAGTGCATAAAATAAATGTACATAAGAAATAAAAATAATATAAACGATTTGCTATATAAACAATGCTAATAACTGTGGAAACACATTCTGAAGTCTATGAAAAGGATCCATTATTTTACAGTTAAACTGCTACAATATTTTGTAGTCTGATAAATGAAGATGAGAGACAAAACGAATCTCCTGAAGAACTTAAGTCGAGACATGACGTTGCAGAGATATGATTGAAGACACAGTGACGGACAGCAGAGACTTGTTCAGTATTACTGATGATGAAGACTGAGTCAAAGATCAAGAGTTGGCTACATGCGATGAAAAGCTTGAGAAAGTCACCTTCTGTCGCAGATGTCTGGAATATACTGAAGTAAATCTGAATACGTTTAACACATTTCTGGTGCGCGTTTCTTATCGTTAACACGGTGTTGACGTCACTTCCGTCTGATGTCATTACGTAGCACACGTGACATACTGATGCGGAAGCATGTTCGATACTTTGTTATCTGAAAAATAAAATAGTATTTAATCTTAATTTAAGATATATTTGAATGCAATATATTAAAATAAAACATATCAATAATAGTAGGGCACCATGATGATCAGGTATGTTCAATGAGTTCAGAATGCTATGTGGACAAACACGTTTTATTTATTTATTTATTTATTTATTTTTTGGGGGGGGGTTGCTGATGCGTTATTGAAACTAGAATTAAAAGAGAAACTTTTTAGTTTAGATTAGAAACTTTAGCACCATTAACACAATAAACATAAATTGGTTGATTAATGATTATCTGGTTTATCTAGAGTGGGAATAATTAACAATATTTTTAGTAATTTGTAATTTTCCATTAGCATTAGCAGTTAACCTTGTCTCTGGAGTGTTATCTTTGTATTATCTCATCGTGTTTGCATTATGTGTAAATAAAACCCAGTCGAGTCTCAGTATTTAACAGGATCTTGTTTCTTTCTGTTCCTACAGCTTCATCTGGGTATTCACATATATATTTGCAGTGCTGATAAATAAAGGTAAGCTTCTGAACAACACACTTACAGTAGCAGAAGGTGATTTCTGATAAACACTGCCTCAAACCCTAGTGAAAAATAAAAAATACTTAATTATATTTAAAATATATTTATTTAATGATAAGTATATTACATATATTAAATATATATTAGTGCTGTCAATCGATTAAAAAGACAACAACTAATTAATCACAAATTTGTTCCATGACTGTTTCACACAAACACAAAATGTATCCACTATTTTGATTTTAAATGCAAACGAGTGTTGTCACGATACCAAAATTATTGTTTTTATACCGATACCTAGTCAAGAATTGCGATTTTGATACTTTTTCAATACTTTTCCTGAAAAGGGAAAATATACTCTCTAATTTCATTGCTGTGCTTTATTTTAAAACCAGGACAACATTCTAATCATATAACACACTAATAAATGAACATATGAACAGCAGATATATTACACATTTGAACAAAATATGAAATATCAAAATATCAAAAATAAAATAGAGCAATGCTATTCAAGGTAAAGAAAGAATAAATTTAGCAGCATTATCTCAGTTATCATAAGAAACATAAGAGTAATACATTTATCTTGATTCTGAACTTTGAATAAAAATATGAACAGCGATTATATTCAACAATGTTTCTGAATTTAGAAGATTAAATGTCAAAAGATAAATAATATCAATTTAAGCAATGGCATTCAAGTAAAAAAAAAAAAAAGCAAATAAATTTAGCAGCAATATCTCAGATATCGTAACTTATTCTGTCAGTTATGCAACCTTCTCTTTCAGAGGAGAAAACTCAGCCAGTGAGCTTTAATGAGCTCTTTTTCGTGGCCCGGCGTCCACAGTATCACTTGTGCTCGCACATGCAGCCTAGTGATGCACGGGTCGGGTTTTTTTTCCAACCCGCGGGTCCCGCTTTTATGAAATTATTTGACCCGCCCCAACCCACAAATAAAGTAACATTTCTTTACCCACCCCGACCCGCTCATCGGGGACATCACGGAAGTTTTTTTTGTTTTTGTTTTTTTCAATATAGTAAGTCTTTGCAATATATTAAATGCAATATATTAGTTACATTAGTTACTTGCTTTTTATGAAAAGTAATCAGTTACATTACTTTTTTGTGTCACTTTCACGTTACTAAGAATCCCATATGTGGACCGTACCACTCAAAGGGTTAAGATGAACATCTAAAATGCTGCTGATAGTAAAATTAGAGCTATACGAGAATCTCATCCAAGTTTCCTGGGCTTGATAAGGGCAACCATTGAACAAAATTTTTATTTATTTATTTTTCCTCTGTTTAGCCAGTCAGTATGAAAAAAAAAAATCATAATAGAGAGCTAGCAAATATCCACAAAATTTTGTGAAGCTTTTTGTTTATCAGTAGTGGTTCTCAGGATCACTTACTGCACCTTTAAAAGATAAAATCTATGCCACAGGCTGTGTTTGTCCTTACAATTTCTGTTATTTCAGTGTCTCTGCAGCTCACAGTAGATGGCTTTGTTGGTGGTTCTGTTCTCCTGCCGTGTTCTTCAACTGAACATGATCTTAAACTTCAAGACACTGATGTGCACTGGAGACACAATGCCAGCGAGATTGTGTATGATATACTTAAGGGTGAAGATTCACTAGAAGATCAGGACCCACGATACAAGAACAGAGCCAAAACTTTCCCTGAAGAGTATGTGAGAGGAAACTTCTCCATCAGACTCTCTGATCTCTCTCACGCTGATGCAGGAAAATACATCTGTCTCATCACTCCCTCATCTGAACAGAAGACTGTAGAGCTGAACATCACAGGTGTGTGAAACTAGCTGTAGTCCATGATGTTTTAATCTAAAGATGTATTGTTTAGAATCTAAATATAGACTAAATGATTGTTCCTCCATTAGGTCACTAGTGATGTTTCAGTCTGAAACTGCTGTGTATAAATGATACGGATCTGTTGTCTTCATCACAGTGCAGTAATCTTGTCTTCTCTCCTACAACAGAAGAAGAAAACACAAGAATTGAAGAAGAAACCAGACCAGACAGTGGCAAGAAATCATGGCTTTGGATCCTGGTTGTCCCTCTGTTGCTGGTTATACTAATCATTGCAATTATCTTTAGAAAAAAGATCCCAAGCTGCCGTATGTCAGATGAACACTGCATGGGTTCAGACGCTCTTGAGGATGTGAACCCTGACGCACGTTACAAATCAGTAACTGCTGATGATTGTGATGAAGCAGCTAAAGCAGGTGAATGACACAGATGTGCAGCTATTTTACTTCATGAGCTTTCACCTTTAACAATGAGTCAGAGATTCATTATTTTTCTGTGTGTGTTTCATATCTGTAAATTAAGTCAATAAGGTCAGGGGATCACCATATGCAGATAGTGTCATACTAACCTGAAGCCACAACAAATTAACCTTGAATCGAAAAGAGTTTTCTAACAAAACCACCACCCATAGTAAAACACAAATCTATATTGTTTGGCTATTTCTAGAAATATGGTTAGTTTGTGGGAAAGTTGTGAAATTTGGCAGACTGATAAAGGAATGTCTGTTCTGTCACCATAGCAGATTTACAGTCTCTAAACCAATCCCTCTAGCGCCACAAACTGTCCAAAGTTGCCTTCATGTTTTTGTTAATAAAGTTTGAAGCGTTTGGTCATCTGATTCCTTTGCTCATGCCGATTCGATAGGACTATATGATGTCATTTTTCATCATTAACAATATCTGCCATTTTGAATTTTCCTACTTTTTGTTCATCTAATTTTCACCAAAATTGGCACAGATCCTCTTCAGACCATGCTGGCAAAAAGTTTTGAAATTCAAGTTCATTCATCCAACCGTTCTCGAATACCACATTAATGAATTAGATGAATAGCACGCAAAAATGCATATGAGGCTATATATCGTCATGCATGCCATTCTTATTTTATAACAGACAAGATCTTGAAACATGGAAATGAGAACATTTTTGATGAAAATAAATCAATATATCGCTGCCTTAACAGTTATGTACTGCAAGTATTTGTGCATTTCAATTAAACATATTTTGCATTGGTCCATTTGTTAGTGAACATATTCATACTGAATTGTAAAAAGCATTGTTTCATTTTATACTGATATAAACTTTAAGACCAAATAAAATGTCTAAATAAAATGGCATCTATCACAATTTTTTACTGAAATATATTACATTTATTTATTTAGTATACATCTGTATGCAAAGCAACATTTTCTCATAAATGTCTCAGCCAAACAATTCCATTGAGTTTACTTCTATATATAAATCCCTAAAACAAATGATTGTGTACTCTCAACAATCATTACAATGTGGATGTTATTACATGCAAAAAGAACTGATCATGACCACAGCTTTATTGATATTTCATTTGATGAAGCCAGTATTGGCTACTGTTTCTAGGTTTACTGCCATCCTCATAGATCTCACTTTCAAGGGTGTCACAGGTTTTCATAAAGATTGAGGTCAGAGGATGATGGTGACCTCACCATGATTCTTTTTTAGGCTTATTGCAACCAAGGAGTATAATTTATATTTATATATATATATATATATATATATATATATATATATATATATATATATATATATATATATATATTTTGCAGCATTGGATGGTACATTGACCTTTGTAAAGATCATTGTCTTTCTGAAGGCATTATTATTTTTTATCACACCATAGCAGAAAATGGTCAGTTATGAACTCTACATATCTAGCAGACATCATTTCGACCCCCTCAGAGACTAAATGAAGAGTTCAGATGCAAAAACCTCTAAATGCCATCTGAAATTTTCATAGACCTTTCATCTCACTTCTGAATATTGAAGCAGCACAAATCATCACCCGCTGCTTCTTTGATGTCACAGTCTTGTTTGAACAGGGCGGCCTTTCACCAACCATCCAGAACTCCTATCATCTGGACCATCAGTGCAGCACAGCATTCATCTGTGAATAAAACGGTCTGAAGATCAGCATTTCTGAGCCCACTGAAAACATTTCTCTTGGTCAGTTTTGGTTGAAGGACCTGAAATGCAACTTTTTGCTCATCTGTCAGCTTCTGGTGGATCCCGCATCAAGAGGTTCTTGGGACTCCAGTGTACTAGTCATCTTCATAAATATCTTTCTTCCTCCGCATATTGCATGATAACTGTGACCTGCCTAATAACTTCTTTAAGGTTTCTCTTTAACCATCTCTGACCTTGACCACCTATGGGTAAGATCTCTGTTTGTGCTGTAGGGTTGACTTCTGCTTTTCTGTCCCAAACCTGTCTTCAGAAACAGAAGGACCTTTTGGGAGACCTGATGGCACAGAAGGGCTGATTGTGATAAATACCTGTAGGACAAATCTGTGTTCTGTCATATTGCATGGTTGAGAAATGTACAGTTGTATACCATTGTGCTGATAAATGTTTCTTTGACCTTCAGCAATCCTACAACCTGAACCACTGTAGGGAAAAAACACCTTGCAGTGCTCCCTTCCCTGGCCTCACAACTCAAACACTGTTTCTAAAGATTGATTTGTAAAAAAAAAATCTGCAAATTATGTACATAAGATGTCTCTTGATAAGTAGTGAAATTATTCACCAACAGACTGTGGCTGAACTTCAGCTTGATGATCAAGTTTACTTGAATCCTATGATTCCTGAATAGAAATAGAAGTTATAACATGTAACCGTGAGTTTCTATATTAGTTAAAAATGAATAAAAGGATGTTGTGAAGATGCAAGCTAAGATCGCTTTTACTAAAATGGTTCAGTTTGCAGGATTGCAGAATGACTAAATAAACCTTATCAGCATGATGTGAAACAAAAAGTATTTGGTCATAGTTAGACTTGGAATAGTTACAAAATAGATGAAGAAAATAGATGAAGAAAATGATACATACATTTACCTGTATGATAAAACACACACTGTACCTGAGAGAGAGAGAGAGAGAGAGAGAGAGAGAGAGCAAGAGAGAGAAGGATCTTTGTCCATGAAAATAGTTTTAGACCTTCGTGCGAATGAAAAGTTACACACGTCCTGATTTTGCCAAGTTCGATGTATTCCTAGGTCAACATATTTTGTTGACCCTGGAACAACATTTTAATCCAAAAATATATTCTTAACCATATCCCTACACCTAAACTTAACCTTAACCATGAGTAATCCCTAAAATCAGAGGAAATGATAGATGAATGACACTGATGTACAAGCACCAAACACTGATTTTAAGCGTAAACTTCACAAAATCTAAAAACTGGTTCTTCAAATCTGATTGGTTAATCACAATGTTGTTCCAGGGTCAACAACGATGTTGTCCCAGGAACATGTCTCACTTGGTAAAATCAGGTTCTGCAAAAGTTACTGCCTAGTGTCTATATCTTAGAATTTCATATCTTAGAGAATCAGTTTTCTCAAGTGCATACAGATAAGAAAAGAGCTTCAGTAAATGATTCACTCTCTGCTGTATATCAGCAGGAAATGGGTTTGGGGGGCAGTGTTTATCTCCAGCATTCTTGAGCGGAGGATCTCCAGAGATCTCCAAACCTCAGTGATGTGAAACATTAAACATCAGCTGACATGCCATAGCAAATCAAATGACATGTGTCTATGTACTTGAGAACCAGTTTTGAGTCGTGAACGAGTCAGTCTTTTGTTCGTTATCTGGCTCGGCTCGGTGTTCATCACAGCAGTTCAGTCAATGTACTGTTTGATTACATGCATTACTCCGGGATATTGGTTTGTTTGAACTCAGAGGGAGTGTCAGCCTCATTAAAAAAGTTAACATCTTAAGTCATTTGTAGATTAATGCGTATTAGAGATGCGAATCGTTTAAAACGATTCAGTTCGATTTGGTTAACTGAATGATTCGTTCGCGAACCGGAAATCCAGCTGCTTTGATTCTTACTCTCTCTCACACAGACACGGAAGAGAAGACAATGCTGAATAAAGTTGTCGTTTTTGCTATTTTTGGACCAAAATGTATTTTCCATGCTTCAAAAAATTCCAACGGACCCTCTGATGTCACATGGACTACTTTGATGATGTTTTTCTTACCTTTCTAGACATGGACAGTATACCGTACACACAGCTTCAATGGAGGGACTGAGAGCTCTCGGACTAAATCTAAAATATCTTAAACTGTGTTCCAAAGATAAAAGGAGGCCTTACATGTTTGGAACAGCATAAGGGTGAGTTATTAATGACATAATTTTCATTTTTGGGCGAACTAACCCTTTAAAGTATCAAAAATGTCATTAGGCACTATATGGCAATGTGCTGCGTATAGACTGAAATCTATAAACCCTTGTTATAACGAAGTCAAAAAAGAAAAAAAGAAAACATTTGTGTGGTCAGACTACAAAGATTCCAAAATATGCTAATAGAGAAATCTGAACATGCTATGAGGAAAAGGAAAAGTAGGAGATAGAGTAATTATTTATTCAAAAACATATAATTTCAATTACTCAAAAAAGTAAAATGGCATCAAACGGGGAGAATAGACAATAAACCTAGCAAGTAGCATGTTCCAGACATTTTAGTTTGGAATCATCAACAAATTGATCTGACTGTGAAGTGTGTGTGTGTGTGTGTGTGTTTTGTAGGCTAACCCATTCATCTATGTGTATGTATGATCTGCATTGTGTTGGATTTATTGAATGATATTTTTAAAAAAGAAGGAAAAATCCTTAATTTTGTTGAATTTAGTCCATTATTTTATTGTGGCATTTCAAGTAGCAAATGTAGGAAAAGTAACCAAATCTTGTACAGCTCAGATTAAGGAAACTATAAATAAATTAATTAAATAATTTGCCCAAATTTGTTCTGAAGGATGTTTGAAGGTTAATTAAAAACATGATCTATTTATTTCACACACTCTTGACCAGGAAAACTCCTCTTGTTTATTTTGAGCAGTTTCTCATGTTGGGGGAGGGGCAATACACAGAGCGCGAAATAGAGAGAAGTCATCGCCATTTTGAGTTAATGCATTTGCCTTGAGACCTAACTGTGCGTTCACACCGCCAGCGCGAGAGTGTCAAAAATCGCTCTTGCTGCTCTGCTCACGACGCTGCAGAAAGATTCCTGAGCGCTCAGACGCTCTGACGTAGATCGAATGCATATTTTGTTTTTAAAGTGGCCGCAAAGCAAACAAGCTTGTTGATCTCGTGCAGATTAACCACAAGGAGGGTAACGTTATAAGTTAACCTCATTAAATATTGTTGTGGACGAAATATTAAGATCCTTTACTTAAAATGAACAATCTCAGACACCTTGGTCCACGTATCACTTTTAATTTTTTTTTTTTATGTCCCTGTACGCAAACAGGGACACATCATAGATTATTGCAAACGCGAAACAGCAATAGGCTAATCAACCTGTCCTCCATTGTGCTTGGGAACTGTGGTCGGAGCATTCTCTTGAATCCTCTCAAGCGGTGGACTTCTACGTTCCGACTGGTTGCTGCCCAACCGCATCATAGCTCATTACCATAAAGTTGCCTTGATTTGAACTCCCCTCGACGCTCTCAATGGCAAAGTCACACCGCGCCGCTCCTCGACGCTGCTAGATGCCGGCTTACATTAAAAATGAATGACTTCCGGCCACTTTGACGCTCTCGACACTGGCGGTTTGAACGCACAGTCATTTCATATGCGCCCTCCAGAGTCCAAACAAGATTTTGACCACAGTGTCTGACCGAGTCCCAAAACACACTTGTAGCCAATCAGCGGTAAGGGGACATGTTTTGTCCTGATAGCGAGAAGAGATAGAGCGCTCAATTTGAGTGCACAGGACGCATATTACATTACATTTAGATTTAGTCATTTAGTAGAAGTTTTTTTTTTTTTTTTTTTAAATTAGCATATGAGCAGATCGACTACAGATTGAGATAGATTTTTAAAAAAAGAGGGTTTACAAGCAGGCAAGAGGTAACGTTAGGACCCGCGTAAATATCGGAGCAGCTTTCCAGTGGTGGAGTGAAACTGAAGGATTGGGAAGGGCTCAAATCGGACACCGAGGTTTCTTTTTGATAGGTAAGTAACCTTGATTTTGCGTTGTTTCACACAACTTATCCATGTTGGAATTGTTTGAATATGCTTTTGTGTGTCATCTTTGCTTGTTTCCGCGATTGTCGTTGCCATGGTTGTGTATGTACGTTTGGAGTGATGATTTCAAGGGGCGAGGCAGGGTGGCTGCGAGAGCTCAACTTGCTGCAACTTCACAAACCACATTCAAATAGAAAAAGCACCAGCAAGTTAAGAAAACATCATCAGTTTGACAGCAAGTGCTGCAAATACTCGCAACACAACGGAATACAAAAACAAGCTGCAAATGCTTACTACACAAACAAATACAGAAACGAGCTGCAAATACTCAACACAAACAAAATTACCCCAACAAAAATGATTACCATAAAGTTGCCTTGATTTCAACTCTCCTCGACGCTCTCACCACCGGCGTCGAGAGCGTCAAAGCGGCCGGAAGTCATTCATTGGGATAAGCGTGTCCCAAAAAATGGCCAACTACCCAGAATGCAATGCGCAGTGACGTAGTTTCCCAAGCTCTATACGCGTCTGGTGTGAACAGGCAGGCGCCGGACCGCGGGTGATTTTCCGTTCCGCGCCGCTTCCGCGTCTGGTGTGAACCAGCCGTAAGCTGGCGTCGAGGTGCGGCGCGGCGCGACTTGGCCCTTGAGAGCATTGAGGAGAGTTGAAATCAAGGCAACTTTATGGTAATGAGCTATGACGCGGTTGGGCAGCAACCAATCGGAACGTAGAAGTCCACCACTTGAGAGGATTCAAGAGAACGCTCCAACCACAGTTCCCAAGCACAATGGAGGACAGGCTGTTTGGCCTATTGCTGTTTCGCATTTGCAATAATCTATGATGTGTCCCTGTTTGCGTACAGGGACATAAAAAAAAAATTAAAAGTGATACGTGGACCAAGGTGTCTGAGATTGTTCATTTTAAGTAAAGGATCTTAATATTTAGTCCACAACAATATTTAATATTTAAAGTTCCTTGTGGTTAATCTGCACGAGATCAACATGCTGCTTTGCTTTGCCGCCGCTTTAAATACAAAATAAGCATTCGATCTACGTGAGAGCGTCTGAGCGCTCAGGAATCTTTTTGCAGCGTCGTGAGCAGAGCGGCAAGGGCGATTTTTGACGCTCTCGACGCTGGTGGTGTGAACGCACAGTTACGCGAATTCGTGTCAAGAAACACAAAGAATGAGAGGAAGGTGAGTTTTTGTTTTTTATTTGTAATGATAAATGAATAATGTTGCGATTTATTGCATGTTGGCCAATTTGACTGTGCTTCGCAAATGTAATACGACACCACAAGTTTTTCCCTCGTTAATTCACTGTTTTCCAGAGCCTCAAACGCTAAAATATTTATATAACTTTGGTTCACACAGTGCTTCTATTTTAGTTGGTCTTCGACCTGAAGTCTGCAGGTATTATTATTTATTGCATTGACCGTGCTCCGCGACCGTGGTCAGTTGAACCGCCGTCTGTGAACACCCGGTCAAGCCTGCCGTCGCCTGGATTTTGCTGCACGTCTGTTTGTGGAATTAAAGTGTCGCGATACATTAAGCTTACAAAAAGCGTCTTTCTCAGCTTTTTGGCCACGCCACGCATTTGTACTGTAATTAAAAAATAGACATGTTCAATTCCAGGCAGCGGCTGCTTGACCGAGTGTAACGTTACACAGATGAAGATGCACTTGACTGGGGCAATACAAGGACACAGGGTTTTCCCTCGCTAATTTGACAGTTTCCTAGAGCCTCAAATGCTAAAATAGCTTAATATCAGTGCTTATATTTTAGTTACTTTTAAACGTTTCTGACAGCTGTTTGTCTATTTTTTGTATAGCACAATTACTGATATGCTACTGCTTTTTCACTCCTTTAGAGCTCTTCAAAGTTAATGTCAGCTCAAGATATAAGGTTGTCACCCTGCAGTTTTCAAAAAGCTGATTTTAAGGACATTCATGTTACAAGGAGGTACAGTTAACACATCCTTACTGATATTAAAATCGTTTGCTGTTTAACTTGTATATTTGTTGCAGGCCTAATGCAGTCACACAACATATTTAATGCAGACCATGCAATTCTGTTTGTACAATTTCATATGCTTAGTCTATATTGCTTCTGCTGATATGCTACTGCTTTTCCACACCATTACAGCTGTTGATTCCTCTTCAAAGTTATTGTCACCTCAAGATATAAAGTGTCACCCTACAAAGTTTTCAAGAAGCTGTGTGAAGGATGTTCATTTTGCAATAAGGTAATTGTGAACTTGCTTATTTTTAAATCATTCTTTATTCGTGATTTTATTACTTGTGTCATGACCTCTAAATATGACCTCTTTAATCATGTATGTTATAAGATGCCATGTGATTTACATATGTGATTATTTTTTATATGTATTTGCTGCCCACTACTAGTCTCTTTGGCTCCATTTTTTTCCTCCTGTCTTGTGTCTGTTTCAGATGAGCACAGATATGTTTCTGTTTTCATACAGTAATAAACTCCTAATTCATCAGCAGTCACATTATTAATAACTAGACCATGTTTAAACTGCACTAAATATTTATTTCTGAATGATTTTGATGTTGAGAATGACTGTAGAATGACTGCTGGAGGATCTGCTGTTTTCAGTAAAATCCAATAAACATAATTTTCATCAAGATCACAGTTTATTATCACATTTGATCCCAGATAAGTTAATAGATCTACCACTGCATACTGACAACAGAATAATACCACTGTGTGAAAATTTTAAAAATGATTATAAAAGTTTTAAATTTGAAGTTGGTGAGTTTATGATAAAAATATTCAGAATACATAAAAGTCACAGAGCTGAAGCTGAATGATCTTCATGTTTCTTGATCACTTCAGTATAAAATCTGTTTCCTTCCACAATCTGTGATCAAGTCAGGAGAAGACAAGAAATAAATACACATGAAGAAGAGGAAGTCAAGACTGACAACATTTTACAGACTTTTCAACACACAGCGTGTTGTGTGATGGTGACATTAAGTGGAGAACTACCACTTGCAGCCTCCAGAGGGCAGCAGAGTCTATAAGTGAAGTGAAACTGAAAGTGAAGTGACATGTGGCCAAGTATGGTGTCCCATAGTGGGAATTTGTGTTTTGCATTTAACCCATCCAAGTGCACACAAACACACAGCAGTGGACACACACACACACACACACACACTGTGAACACATATATAAAGTAACCAAAAAAAAAAACATACATATATAAAGTAACCAAATAAAAATCAGCACTAGATGAACTAGTTCTTCCAACAGTTCCTTTCATTTCGAGCTCCAGTTCTGTTTACATAAAATAGGCCTACACATAAGAGTAGACGGATGACATCTGATTTACTGCATATACGGTTGTCATAAAATCACAACTAGTTTTTTTTAAAACAGAAACACAATAACCACAAAATGAGAAGCTGGTGTCTTTCACTGCACTCTAGCAACCACTTGGGTCCACTTTTGTTGTTTTATGATTGTTCACTCAAAACAGTAGAAAGTTAAGAACAGTTCACCCAAAAATAAAAATTATGTCATTAATTACTTACCCTCATGTCGTTCCAATCCAACAAGTTGTTATTTTTGTTTTCTTTGCACACAAAATGTATTCTCGTAGCTTCATAACATTATGGTTGAACCACTGATGTCACATGGACTATTTTAACAATGTCTTTACCACCTTTCTGAGCCTTGAACGTGGGAGTTGAGTTGCGGTCTATGGAGGGTTTAGTGACTTTAGATTTGAGGAAAACAGGGCAGGTCTTAAACAAGATCTATTCTGTCATTATAATATTTACAGTTTTACAGCTTAGCTTTCTACTGATTTTAGAGAATTCTGTTACAAGCTCATCCATGTCCAATTCATGTGTTGTTGCTTTTTCATGAGCTAAAAGCACAAGGTTTTTTTTTTTCCTCTCATGAAGCATTGTTCGGCTGAATGGTGTCAAAATTCTTGCCAGACATTTTGGTGAGGGCTCAACAGTAGACATGTCAGCGCAGTACTGCTGAAATTCAATGTCATTTTCTCTGAGATTTTTCAGTGCACCAAGACATCCCTGCACAACTTCAGCTGCACTGCACCAATCAACATGCTGAGACTGTAGGATGACATTAGCTGGTTTCAAAATGGCGAGAAGATTTAAAATAAATGGTGTTGCTTCAGCTGAGAGAGAAGCCCGGATGATTCTTTTGCAAGGTCAACTGATGCATTATCATCATTGGAAACCTTAAAAAGAATGTCAAGAATGACTTCCTCATTATCCACCACACATTTTGTGACTTCATAATGAATTGTCCAGCGGATTTCCAACAGTCTTTTGAGATACGGGCAATTGTATCTCTGAGAGACAAAATTATGCCTGAAAAAAGGAGGGAGCCTGACAAGTCGAAGAATCTTTTAGCACAAGGTTCACTTTGAATCGCATACATGACAGTGAGGTATCCTGATTCAGACAAGTGTTGTAATATTTCAGTAGTGATGTAATCTGCATCAAGCTGCTGGAGTTCTAACAAGCCAATCAGATGTTCCTCTGGCACACCATTGCACACAAAACGAATTATAACTGACATATTTTCAGTGTTTCACCGATCCCTTGTGCAATCACTTTTCAAACAGAATGCAGCTGAATCAGCAGATTCCAAAATTTCAATCACTTCATTTTGGATGGTTTTGGAAGTGTACTTTGCATTTTGTGGGATACCTGATGTAATGTCAGCCAGGTATTTATCTTTTTCCAACGTGTATTTATACAACTTGGCAAAAAGCCCCGCAGCTATGCAATCTTTCTCACTGTCACATTTCACAGTCCCCGCGTAGTGGAAGCTCATTTACTGCTAAAACTTCACAACAGCTGCCATGCTTTTTATTATCTGTTTGAGGCCGAGCAAACATGCTATGGTCTCCCGACACCGATCGGCGGCAAAACTCTGTCCATGAGGTCGAGGCTTGTAAATGAGCTTGGCTGCACGCATGTTTTTGAAGACCACGGTCACAGTCTAATGCTGCTTTCCAGTTTTGAAAACCTGTCGAAACGAACGTGTCATTTTCAGAGAAAGCAACACCGAACACTCGACAGGGAAAACAAAAGCATGCATCGCGTTCTACAGAATATTCAAGCCACAGCCGTGACTGATACCAAGCAGCCGAAAAACATCTCTCTCTCCTTCCAAAAAGAGTTTGGGGGTATGATTTCAGAACCGGCTGGTAAGGATTCGCCCTGTTTAAATCTTTTGGGACAGAATTGCTGCATTTTTGAGCGGGTGTATTTGTGCTTTTGACACCATCGGAAGAACTCGACTCATCCATTTCTCCGACCTCATTGCCGCAAATGGATGAGGAGGTGGTAGCTGTGTCCTGGTGAGCTAAAATGGTTTTATTTTGTCCTTTTGTAACAAGAAATCTGTACATGTTACATCTTATTAGGCTACTATAGTGTGGTAATTGAGTTCACTAACAGTTCTAATAAAATGAATTGGCTGTTACTGTCGTTTATTGCTTTATTAGTCAGCAAGTAAAGTTACCTCGAAGGTTGTGAAGTGAATAAGCTAAGTCTGTCTGTCTTGGAGGGGAAAAAATAGGGGGATGGGCAGAAATGAACATATCTGGAGCACTGTCTATGATCTAGAGCTGAATCGAATATCGCACCAATTTTTGTGATTGGCTGTTATGTGGTGTGGGGCTAGGGTGGGCCAAGCCTCTGATTGGGGAAGATGCCTCTTGTGTGCCGTATCCAGCCCTGACATGATTCATCACCTTTATCACCACAGGCTAAATCCATAGCTTGTGTAGGGTTGTCTATCATGTCTTCCATCTCCAAGAGGAGAAAAACTCCTCATTTGGATTCAGGAAAGGCGAGTATGGAGGAAGGTACAGGTCCATAAACTGCCCTTTGATGTTAAACCATTCCCTTACCCGAGCAGCTCAGTGAAAACTGACATTGCCCCACACTATCACATAGGGGGTGAATGGGATTCTCATTTAGCTCTTGATCCTGCTGCTCAAATAAATTAGCTCTTAGATTTGCAATAAATCATAGAAGATGCTGGGTATCATATGACCCGAGTGTGACATGGTGATGCAGAACACCATAGTTGCTGACAGATTAGACAAACATTTTGATGGTGGTTTTAGCCACAGAACTATAATAGAACTCATACTGTTGAAAATGAAACCAACACATAATTTAGTTTCAAATAAACACAGTCTTCTATTTTAGCTCCAAAGGCTGTGTCTTGTTACAGATTTCTTTAAGAACATTTTGCAGTAGTTTTCATTGTCAAAAGTGATGCAGAAGTCACACTAGTGACTTTCAAAAATCAGTTTTTAAAACCTTGCAAGAGTCTCCAGTGTTATTTCCCCCTAGAGGGAGATGTTTTGAGTCAGTTTGACATTCAAAATATTTTAATAAATTGATTTAAAATGTATTTAGTTTTCCATCTCAACTTCAACAAGTGTGTCTTGTTACCTGGGTTTAAAATAACATTTCCTTGCAGGTTTTACTCGCATTTGTAATTCAGGATACATGCTATTGAACTAAATTCAAATCTGTTAATAAATTCATGTAAAATGCATTCAGTGTTCTTTCTCAAATCTAAAGGGTGTGTCTTGTTACTGGTTCCTAGAAGAACATTTTGATGGTGGTTTTAGCCAAAGAACTATAATAGAACTCATACTATTGAAAATTGAACCAACACATAATTTAGTTTTAAATAAACAGTCATCTATATCAGCTACAAAGGCTGTGTCTTGTTACAGATTTAATAAATGATATTTTGCAGTAGTTGTCATTGTCAAAAGTGATGCAGAAGTCACGCTATTGACTTTCAAAAATCTAATGCAAAGCCTTCCAAAGAGTCTCCAGTGTTACTGCCCCCTAGAGGAAGATACTGCAGGTGTTTTGACTGAGTTTGACATTCAAACGAACACAGTGCATTAATTTTAAATCAATAAAGCCTTTTATCTCAACTTCAACAAATGTGTCTTGTTACCTGGGCCTAAAAAAACATTTCCTTGCAGTTTTTACTCGCGTTTGTAACATTTCTGTAATCTATATAGCCTAACAATCAACTGTTTTTGAACTGTAAGATATTTTGTTTTTAAAGAAGTCTCTTCTGCTCACCAAGCCTGCATTTATTTGATCCAAAGTACAGCAAAAACAATAATATTGTGAAATATTTTTATATTTAAAATAACTTTTTTCCCTATTTGAATATATTTTAAAATGTAATTTATTTGTGTGATCAAAGCTGTATTTTCAGCATCATTACTCCAGTCTTCAGTGTCACATCCTTCAGAAATCATTCTAATATGCTGATTTGCTGATTATCAATAGTTTTTTTTTTTTCAGTATTCTTTGATGAATATAAGGATCCAAAGATCAGCATTTATGTGAAATAAAAAGCTTTTGCAACATAATACACTATATCATTCAAAAGCTTAAAGTCAATATATAATTTTTGTTTTTGGAAAAAAAAAATATAGAAATTAACACTTATATTTAGCAAGGACCCTTTTGTGGGTTCGAGTCTCAGGCCAGCAACACCACTGCTCCCCGGGCACTGCAGCATAAATGATGACCACTGCTCCGGGTGTGTGTTCACTGTGTGTGCACTTTGGGTTAAATGCAGAGCACGGATTCTGAGTATGGGTCACCATACTTGGCTCTATGTCACTTCACTTCACTTCACTTTGAATTGATCAAAGGAAATCTACTCCGCTGGTTTCATGTGACTGGAGTAATGATACTAAAAATTCAGCTTTGAAATCTCAATAAATTACATTTTGAAATATATCCAAATAGAAAACAGTTAATTTAAATATGTTAGTAAAAATATTTCACAATTTTTTCTGTTTTGCTTTACTTTGGATCAAATAAATGCAGGCTTGGTGAACAGAAGAGACTTATTTAAAAAAAATATTAACAAGTTTACTGTTCAAAAACTTTTGACTGGTAGTGGATACTATAGGCAACTCAAATATTATGTGAAGTGTTTACGCTCTGTGAAGTCCATCTCGCTCTATTCTGTGTCCGAATTAAATATCAAATCAAATGCAGACTATCCCATCTCCTTGAGTTTAAATCTATATTTATTCACACCAGCTCTTGAAAACCTCTATGAGAAAAACTTGACCGAAGTGCGGGGGACAAATTTCCATGATATTAAAAGTGGGGGGGGGACATCATTTAATACATGCTTTGTTTGCGGAAAAATATAAATATTTATAAAATATTAATCTATCAATCTGCAACGCATGTTCACGTTTTCAACAAAGCACTCACATCACTTCATAAACTTGAGGTTAATCCACTGGAGTCATGTGGATTACTTAAAGGGGGGGTGAAATGCTCGTTTTCACTCAATATCCTGTTAATCTTGAGTACCTATAGAGTAGTACTGCATCCTTCATAACTCCAAAAAGTCTTTAGTTTTATTATATTCATAAGGGAAAGATAGTCTGTACTGATTTTTCCCGGAAAAACACGAGCCGCTGGAGGCGTGACGTGTGGGCGGAACTAAAGAATCACGAGCGCCATGAGGCTTTTGCATTGAGAGCGTTTGGAAGCTGACATTACCGTGAGGAAAAAAACCATCATCCAAATCAAACCATGGCTAACAGTCAGATTCAGCCGTTTATTTATGATCCAGAATCAGATCCAGAGGCTGAAACTGAACGAGAGCAGCAACAGCAACGACTCGCTCCGAGCGGGGCTCGAACCCGGGTCTCCGATGGGAGTCGGACGCACTAACAAGGAGTCAGAGATATTTGAAGCAGTTTTACTCACCGCCTGCGGTTCCAACACACGATCGTGACCCTTTTTCGTTGGGATTGCATCATCCTTAAAAAATAAACGATACGCAAATCCGTCGTCAAACTGGGCCTTGTTTGTAAAACAAGCATCTTCGAAATGCAGGGAACAAACACAAACACTTGCACAACTCCGTTGATGCTCTGTAAAAATAAACTCCATCCACTGGTCCCTTAATGCTGTTTTTTCTTTGGTAATCTTTGCAGGGTTGTCTTGCCCTGGCAACCAAAAACACACTCCTTTTGTGACATTTTGCGACGCTCTCGCTCTGATCAGTGATTGTCTGTGCACAGCCTCTCTCTGCTCTGCTATACGGGAGCGTGCGCTCTTCTGGGAGAAGTGCCCTTAAAACCCATATAAGGAAATTCCGCTCCATCTAATGTCACACAGACCCATACTCGAAAAAAAATTTCCGAAACTTGTGACAAACCGGAAGGAGTATTTTTGTAACAGAAATACTCCTTCAAACGTACAACTTAATTTTTGAAACTTTGTCCATGTTTAGCATGGGAATCCAACTCATTAACAGTGTAAAAAACTCAGTATGCATGAAATAGCATTTCACCCCCCTTTAAATGATGTCTTTATTACCTTACTGGGGCTTGAAAGTGGTAGCTGCATAGGCTGTCAATGGATGAACAAAAAACTCTCAAATTTCATTAAAAATATCCTAATTTGTGTTCTACAGGCGAATTAATGTCTTGCAGGTTTTTAATGACGTGAGGGTGAGTAATGACAAATTTCATTTTGGGTTAACTAATAGAGAAATGCTTTTTAATAATAGTTGAGATTTGTTATGAATAGTGAAATGATATTTTATGGTTTGCTTTTGAACAGTTTTTTCATTACATTCACTCTATGAGGTTGTGCATACTCCATACTCATTTTTGTTCTGTTGAGCAGACAAAATATTGTTTTGAGAAAATTTTTCATGTATCATGTTCATGAATTGGATTTTTTCTATTGCACTTAATTCAAGCTGATGTTAATGTCATTACACTGACAAATTTTTATTCTCACGTTTGACATTTATCAAAAGCTTGTATCCTGTTCCTTATTATGTGTTTTAATGTTTTATTCAAGGAACAATTAATTCTACTCATTTATATAAAGCATAACTTAAATTCAATGAATTTATATTTTTGTAAATGTTATAATAAATGTTAAAGTTATGGTTTATTTGTCCTCCGTTATTTCAGAATAATTAGTTTTAACAAAGAAGCTTTTGTCATGTTAACTTGAGTTGAAGTTGATTTAACTAATAATTTTAAGGCAACCGTGTAAACTTATTGGCTAGTTGTTACAACAAACTATATGTATTTAAAATTATGTTGAGTCAACTTAAAAAAGTTTGTTCATATAATATTAAATTAAGCTGAGTGAACTTAAAATTGTTTGTTCATATAATATTAAATTAAGTTGAGTCAACTTAAAATAGTTTGTTCATATAATATTAAATTAAGTTGAGTCAACTTAAAATAGTTTGTTCATATAATATTAAATTAAGTTGAGTCAACTTAAAATAGTTTGTTCATATAATATTAAATTAAGTTGAGTCAACTTAAAATAGTTTGTTCATATAATATTAAATTAAGTTGAGTCAACTTAAAATAGTTTGTTCATATAATATTAAATTAAGTTGAGTCAACTTAAATTTGTAAATTAACTTAATCCCTCTGATTGCTTGAATAAGTTGATACAACATTTAATCTTAAATTAGGACAACAAAACAAAGTTATTCAAATAACAACAAAAAATAGTTGAAACAACAAAATGACTTGTTGTAAAAACACACATTTTTAACTTCAATGAACTCAAAATTTTAAGGCAACCAGGTAACTTACTTTTTTGACTAAAAACTAACAAATATTTTTTTTTACAGTGCACCGTCCGAATCCGTTCACGTATTTTTTTACTCCTTTCTGATATAGTGAACTCATCTGCTATACACTATATAGGGATTAGTGAATGAGTGATGAGTGATTGATTTCGTACACAGCATAGCTGTTGTTGTACACTCATTATTTCAGTGCATTATGGGATTGAATGAGTTTGCCAAATAACGCCACTATGGTTGCAGATATACTACAAAGGGCTATCCCCTCAAATAGTGCCCTGAATAATGGTTATTATGGACACAACCCAAAACCTGGGTGTGTGAGACATGCAAAATGTGCTGTGAGATATAGTATTTTACTTTTTTAAGGAATTCAACCCTATTCCTATTGTAATTCATCCCTATTCAACCCTATTGTAATTATTATTATTATTATTATTATTATTATTATTCCATCCTAAAATTGATCATGCAGACGAAACCATAAATATTAAAGACGTGAACCTTGGCCAAATGATAGACCTCAGTTTGGGGAGAACCATATCAAAGTCTCAGCTCAATTGGCCAATAGAGGGTGCTACAGTGATAAAAAAAAAATTATTTCCTCATAGCTCTTGTCATAGACTCCTAAATAAAAAAAATGGAATCCTTGGATCAAGGCAAATTTGTGGTGGTCACTATAATTTGGGGTTTAGGAGGCTTTGTTTTTTCACAAATTTGACGTATGTTCAAAACCTACTTTTGCGAACTACTCCTAGGTTTTTCACCCAATTGGAAAAAAAACCACTGCAGAGATGTTCTCTGGACAGTGAATATCAATAATTATCAAAAAAGTTTTAATTTCAACTCACTATTGCAACTGGGCCCCAAAACATTCTAAATTCATGGATCAGTTTTTTAAAAAAAGGTTATAACTTGTAAACGAAATGAGATATCTTCACCAAACTTTGTACACTTTTGTACGGGCAAAAACTTTGTTAAAAATAAAATAAAAAAAATTGCAGGGTAACCGTTGGACCAATTGATTTAAATTTGGTGTGCTGTGTCTTTTTCCAAAGTGGCACAATGAGGACATTTGCATATCTCTAAAAACATGGCCGCCGAAAATGTGACCGTAGTACTGGTAGTACTGAGGTCCCGTTCAAACCCAGTTCTTGGCACATACAGCGATATGATAACCGCGAAGCAGAAGACGCGGACGGAATCTCAAAATCCAGTCATGAAAATGAAACTTACACTTTAATATGGACAGTCAAAGAATTTGTCAAAATTAGCATAAATTAATCAAATCAAATCTCCATATGGACCAGTATTTTTAAATGTTAAACCGCAAAAGTTTAAATCTGAATCCTGCATGTTCTGCGTGTCTCTGTGTGAATGAATGAATGAATGAATGGCAGAGACGTGCGGGTTTGTTTACAACATAGCAACCCTCTAAATTGCGAGTACACCACTCACACATGCTACTAAATCTTCCTTCTGGCGCCTAAATGATTTCTAATATTAGCCAATGGTTAATAAATTCTCAGATTTTACTCGCCATTGTGTGAGTTGGAGGCTACGTATGAGTTTAGCTCAGATATATGTTCACTCGCCGAACACTCTCTGACTGAGCGCTTTAAAGTTTCACTCTCAGTCAGGCGATCTGTATGATTCAGTTCATCTCAATTGGATGCACAGCGCACCTGTGTTTAATATACCTCTAGTGTGCAGGCGCACAGATCACTGTCGCTTTCTCTCACACACACGCAGAGACTGAGAGGGAGAATTGACGAACTACATTTAAACTTTTCTTGGTTGTATTTTCCTGTCAAAATAGTGGCATATCTATGGAAATCTTCAGCTTTTAAAAATAGCTGGGTTTTCCGATAGCGTTAGAGTGTGGAGTTAATGCGCAAATGGCAATCTCATTGGCTGGCGCTCACCTATTATTGTTAGTTCTGATTTCAGCAAATCATGAATCCAGCAGCTCATTAATCCTTAGTAATCTTTAGTGTGTTTTTATAGTTCTTATTAGAATTCGAGACAATATTATCTTATCAGTATTCTTGTTAGTTTTTCTCACCTCCTTTTTTTTTCACGGCACATTTGGTAAATTCATATAATTTTAGTAATGGTTTTAAACTTTTAAAAATCCTAAAAGTGTTTTATTTTCTTGTTTAAATTATATTACAAATACCGGATTTTTGTGTGACCCTGCTCAGGTCCTGTCAGTTGTTTGTCGGAGCCGTTCTGTTGAATATAGCACTGTACTGTGGTGGGAATTTTCCATTAAAAAAAAGTTATGAGACAAAAGTCTTTTGAATATTTATTTTCTTTACAAATCGGAAACATCTAAACTCAACATTTATAACAAAAACGCTTTGATCTCATCCAATCATAATGCATATTCAACATAAATGTCCATTTAAGGCGTCCAACTTTGTCCTCCAGACGAGTTTCTGAGAATTTAATGCAACTCATTTTCTAAGTAGTCAGGAAACTAAAATAACATCTGTGTTTCACACTTGTCTCACACACACAAACATCAAATATATTTCCTGTTGTCTCTCAGCTCAGTGAAATCTCAAGCATACTGAAGCGCACAGAGACAGTCTAAAGAACATTCCTTAGTACAGTGAGCCAAACAATACTAATATGAATATTTTACATAAAAATAAAATTTCCTCCATATTCAATAACAGTATTTTCAATGCTTAATTTAATAAAACAGTCTGTAAACATTTTATGGTAAGTTACCACAGAATGTCGGCAGGTGCAAGGACTTCCATAGAATACATGCAGTGGATAGTGGATGTGACACTTTTTTAAAAATTAAATTCAAGGCTACAGATTTTTTTTTTTTTTTTTTTTTTTGCCGGTTATGGTCTCTCTCTCTCTCTCTCTCTCTCTCTAGTGCCAATACCTTCACACACACAAAACTGCCACCCTCTGCCCTAGATTCACATGAAGCTGCTTTGACAGTTACAAGACAATTGTTAGATGCTCTTGTATTAAATGTGTGTCTTCAGTATTTACAGAAACAACAAGCATGATCTAGTACATACTGTAAATATAATGTCACCATTTATTGTATCATTCAGTGTAACAATATTTTATTGGCTTTATACACGTGTTTACATCAGAAAGTTTTAACCTGCTGTCACATGCCATTATATTGACTTCATGCTCTTCTCTGGAAGGAGAAGTTGTTCATCCTGAGGAAGCTTTAAGCTTCAGGATACAAACTTTCTTAAATTATGATTCTACAGCACTAGGTCAAAATCACTTTCACAGATTAATCATTGATTTACTAATTTATTCATTTTACTAAAGCAGTCATTTACAGTTATTGTTGATGTTGTTTCAGACTGTATATGTTTGACCAGAGGAAAATGATTATATATATATATATATATATATATATATATATATATATATATATATATATATATGTGTGTGTGTGTGTGTGTGTGTGTGTGTGTGTGTGTGTGTGTGTGTGTGTGTGTGTGTGTGTGTGTGTGTGTGTTTAGACTAGTTTATAGTTTAAAGGATTGGTTCATCCAAAAATGAAAATTTGACTGTTTTACTCACCCTCTTTTTTACGGAATAACTGTATAATAACCTTTTGAGCGGTACGGTCCCACATATGGGATTCTTATTTCCGTGCCCCTGGGAGTATGGTCCCACATATGGGATATAGAACATTCGGTGACATCACATAACTGTCAAATTCAAACTGCGGTTTCGCATGTTGGCTGGCGCTGGCCAGAGAGATATGTGCTCTGCTCTTGTCATACTATCACAACTATGCAGTGTTATTAACCACATAATGCATATTTTAGGTTACAGATATTTAAATACACATAAATACTAGTAAAACAATACATTTAGAGTTTGAAAAATACACGCATATGTTTAAGGAAGCAACAATAACAATCCATTCGAATTTAATGTGCAGATGTGCTTTATTCATATTAGATACAAATAGTGTAAGTAACTATAAAGTTCACTCTATTCATCACCCAGTTCCCTTTCATAAGCTTCAGTCGATGCTACGCTGCTCAGCACATTGGGAAGTGTCTTATTCATGACCAGCTGTGAATAATGTGTGTAACACGTCGATAGAATTGACCCGGTGGTGATATAGCTTCGATCAGTCGAGGAACTGCTCGAGGTGGTTACTCGTGCGGTGGACAGGTTGTAGCTTGACTGGCCACGGGAACAAGAGACCCACAAACGTAGTAATAAAAAAAAAAAAAAAAAAAAGAGGATAGGTTTCTATCAGGTGGTAGGAGAGAGACCACAACTTCAGTCTTTCCCCTTTTTCGAGGACCTCCATAATGAGCTATTGAAGTCATGGAGCAAACCGTATACTTCCCGCGTTTTTTGTGCCATTGACGTTGACTTGTTCAACTATCGTGGATGAGAAGTCGCGGAGTTATTCGGAGATGCGGCGTGCTGGTGCTGTGCTTTTAGACTCTCCTATTTCTCCATCGGGCCTGTTTGGCAATTCAGTTAATACGGTCAACAGGTTTAGGGAGGTGAAGAAACATGAAGAAGCATTCGTTCAGTTCCTTCCTCGCTGCACTCAAAGGGAGGGGCCGTCAGCCACCCAGCCTCGCTCCGGTCCTTCAAAAGCCAGGGAGGTTAAGAAGCAGTGCGTGTCGAACCGTGCTCCCCCTCGTAGGGATTGGGGACATTTAGGAGGCTTCGTTTTTTCACAAATTTGATGTATCTTCGAAACCTACTTTTGCGAACTAGTCCTAGGTTTTTCACCCAATCGGAAACAAACCACTGCAGAGATGTTCTCTGGGCAGTGAATATCAATAATTATAAAAAAGTTATAATTTCAACTCACTGTTGCAACTGGCCCCCAAAACCTTCTAAATTCATAGATCAGTTTTACAAAAAAAGGTTATAACTTGTAAACGAAATGAGATATCTTCACCAAACTTGGTACACTTTTGTACAGGCAAAAACTTTGTTAAAAATAAAAATAAAAAATTGCAGGGTAACCATTGGACAGATTGATTGAAATTTGGTGTGCTGTGTCTTTGTCCAAAGTGCCACAAGTGTGTATGAGGACATTTGCATATTTCTAAAAACATGGCCGCCATTGGCCAAACAAATTTAAACACCTATTATACAAGGTTAACAGACGTTAATCAGAATGAAACTCTATACGCATGTTCAAGTCATAGTCCTAAATGTCTGCAAGAATTTTGAAAGACAATCTCCACTAGTTGGTGCTAACAAGTTTTATGGATCTGTAATTACTTGGTGTTTCACATATCCACAAAATATGCATATACCTGTAATTTCATAAATCGCCTCATAATAAAGATTTTTGCCTCAAGAACCAATGCTATCAATCAAATTATTCATTAATTATTCACAAATATTCACAGTTTGGTTTTTCGTCTGATCGGAAACCAAATCAATGCAGTAATATTCTCTGGACTCTCTAGATCAACAATTTCAAAACAATGTTGAATTTTGTGCTTCGGTTACCTGTAACAGTGTAATTTATTAAAGGGGTGTGGCCAAATGTACCCCAAAGCCTAAAACTCTAAAAACTAAAACTCAAAACTTTACAAACCTTGGTGAAAACATAAAAAAAATACATTTGGATATTCAGAGGCTCTGTAGTGTATGTGATTACGTCATCACATTTTCACAACATTGATTCGTCAAAAGAAACCAATTAAGAATGAACAGTTACATGATATGTCTGTAACATTTACCACTCTCGTCTTTAAGTCAAAAGGCACTAGGTATATGTGTGTGTGACATTAATAAATAATTGTTTAAATATTGGAACATTATTATTATTTATTATGAGAATAATTAATACCAACTAGAACTTTAATGTTCTAGAATGGGAAGTTTTACATTTTAAGTAGTTGTACAGCTTGAAGTGTGAAGCTTCTTCTTGTACATGGATGTGGCATATTCATGGCAGTATACATTAAATTAATGTATTTATTTGTCATTTAAACTGATGTAAACAGAAATCCTGTTGCCCCCTCTAGTGGACATTAAGTGTTAAGGAATTATGTGGACATCAACATCTGTTTCAAATATTATGCTAATTAACAGTGAGTGGTGGTTTCAGACATTACAGTGCCGCACTCGTGCTGTCTCTTTTTCTACCTGAAAGAATGAAAAGACAGAGCTGAAGGCGGAGTGATTCGACCAATCAGATGAAAGCAGCGCTTCAGCCCACAAGTGTGAATGAAATATTGAAGCTACTAACCGATTTTTAAACCCCAAATGACAAAATGAGAAATTGAGCCAAGAAGTCTCGGGGTTATTCGGAGATGCCGCGGGTTGAAGAGACACTTGCGAGCTATCTCTCGCCCAAGTCTCCATCCTCGGTTATGAAACCTACTCTCCCCACTAAGCCTTTGTAAAATAACATCATCGCTGGTGGGTAAGGCTTACCAAGTTGCAGGTCAGGCTGATGCTGCGCTGAACACTACGGCAGTGTTACCAGGCATACCAAGCTGACATGTTGAAGGACTTGAGTGTGGGCGGTACAATCGACGAGAAAGCGTTCGCTGAGCTTCATCGGGCCACAGATTTGTCTCTCCGTGCGACCAAGCAGATGGCTCGTGCCATTGGCTGATTGATGTCAGCTTTAGTCAGCACAGAGAGGCATCTGTGGCTTAATTTGACGGGCATTAAGGAGAGGGAACGTTTGCTTCTTTTAGACCCTCCTATTTCTCCATCGGGCCTGTTTGGCGATTCAGTTAATACGGTTGTCAACAGGTTTAGGGAGGTGAAGAAACATGAAGAAGCATTCGTTCAGTTCCTTCCTCGCTGCACTCAAAGGGAGGGGCCCGTCAGCCACCCAGCCCCCCTGTGGTCCTTCAAAAGCCAGGGAGGTTAAGAAGCTGAGTGTGGCGAACCGTGCTCCCCCTCATGGGGATTGGGGACAGGTTCGCCGTGCTCAGGAAACAGGATCCAATTTATTCGTCATCCTCCACGTTTCAACGGCGTGGTCTCCACTTCCGTAAAACCGGAGCTGATGCAGGTACTGTCTCAAGAGCTACAAACTCTTCTGGGAAAAGAGGCCATAGAACATGTTTCTCTTCCAAGAAGAGAGTCAGGCTATTACAGCAGATGCTTCCTGGTTCCCAAAAAGGGTGGGGAACTGCGTCCAATCTTGGATCTTCGAGGCTTAAACCGTACAGTCAAAGCGCTCAAGTTCAAGATGTTAACCGTCAAGACAGTCATGTCGCAAATTCGGCATCGCGATTGGTTCATCACGATCGATCTGAAGGACACATATTTTCAGATAGAAATTTTGCCACAACACAATAAATTCCTGAGATTCGCTTTAGAGGGTGAAGTGTACCAATTTTGGGCTCTTCCATTTGCCCTAGCCTTATCACCCCACACGTACACAAAATGCATGGATGCAGCCCTGGCTCCATTACGACTCCAGGGCATTCGCATTTTGAATTACATCGACGATTGGCTAATACTAGCACAATCACAAGAGACGGCGCTACAACACAGTGAAGTGAAGTGAAGTGACATTCAGCCAAGTATGGTGACCCATACTCAGAATTTGTGCTCTGCATTTAACCCATCCGAAATGCACACACACAGAGCAGTGAACACACACACACACACTGTGAGCACACACCCGGAGCAGTGGGCAGCCATTTATGCTGCGGCGCCCGGGGAGCAGTTGGGGGTCCGATGCCTTGCTCAAGGGCACCTAAGTCGTGGTATTGAAGGTGGAGAGAGAGCTGTTCATGCACTCCCCCCACCCACAATTCCGTCCGGCCCGAGACTAGAACTCACAACCCTTCGATTGGGAGTCCAACCCTCTAACCATTAGGCCATGACTTCCCCGAGACATCATGTTAGCTCATCTAGTTTCTCTGGGGTTGAGACTCAACACAGAGAAAAGTGTTCTCTGTCCAGCCCAGAGAATGACTCATCTCAGGATCGTTTGGGATTCGATCAAGATGTGGGTACAACTGTCTCCCACTCGGATCGAGACCATTCGGCAGACCGTGAGCAAGGTCAGGCTAGGGCAGGATAACACTGTTCATCAGTATCAAAAGATTTTAGGTTTCATGGCTTCAGCATCCTCGGTGATTCCTTTGGGGCTGTTGCACATGAGACCGTTTCAGCTGTGGCTAAAAGCCAGAGGATTTCATCCAAGAGCCAATCCTCGAAGGCGAATAAAAGTGACGCGCCGCGGACTTCGTACACTATCTCTGTGGATCAGACCCCGGTTCCTTGCCTTGGGTCCCACTCTAGGGGCACCGTGTCGTCGCAGATTGCTAACGACAGATGCCTCCCTGGCTGGAGAGGAGACTTGGATGGCCACCCAGCTCAAAGGGAATGGGAGGGTGATCAGCACGATTGGCACATCAATTGCCTTGAGCTGATGGCCGTATTTCTGGCTCTGAAATATTTCCTCCATCATTTAAGGGGCTGTCATGTCCTAATACGGGTGGACAACACAGCGACGGGGGGTCTGCGCTCACACAATCTGAACAAGATAGTGAGGCAGATATTTCTTTGGGCCCAGGACAGGCTCCTGTAACTCAGGGCAGTTTACATTCCAGGGCGTTTTAAT
Source organism: Carassius gibelio (assembly GCF_023724105.1). Lineage (NCBI taxonomy): Eukaryota > Metazoa > Chordata > Actinopteri > Cypriniformes > Cyprinidae > Carassius > Carassius gibelio. Next base: position 30,575,160 of record NC_068417.1, read on the forward strand.
GTGGGAGCAGATTTACTGTCCAGACAATCACAACTGACGGGGGAAGGAAAACTCCACCCGGAGGTAGTGAAACAGATTTGAAGATAATTTTACGAAGCAGAGGTGGACCTCTTTTCCTCCCATCAGACAGTGCAATGTCCCCTCTACTTCTCTCTGAGTCACCCAGCCCCCCTGGGTCTGGATGCAATGGCGCACTCATGGCCCAAAATGCGCCTGTATGCGTTTCCTCCAGTCTCTCTGCTACTGGGAGTACTAGCCAGAGTTCGCCAATAAAGGTCTTGCCTCTTGCTGATAACTCTACATTGGCCGAACTGAGTATGGTTCTCGGAAATAATATCTCTCCTCGACGGCTCGCCATGGGCGATTCCGGAGAGGAGGGACCTTCTGTCTCAGGCAAGGGGCACAATATTCCATCCCAGGCCTGACCTGTGGAATCTTCATGCTTGGCCCCTGAAGGGTACCAACTGAGGAACACAGGGCTGACGCCGGAGGTTATTGATACAATTATTAGTGCTAGGGCTCCCTCCACCAGACATAGTTATGCCAGTAAATGGGGTGTCTTTGAAATGTGGTGTGTGGTACACAATGTTGATCCAGTTAACTGCCACATTGCTCCAGTTCTGGACTTCATGCAAGAGAAATTGTCAACAGGCACATGCCCTGCTACTCTCACTTACTTCGTGGGGCCAGACAACTGAGGCCTGCAATGGAAACCAGGATGCCTTCTTGGGACTTAGCTATAATTCTCGAGGGTCTGGTTGAAACCCCCTTTGAACATTTAGAGTCGGCGTCCGATAAACTTCTGAATTTGAAAATGGTTTTTATCATGAAGAGAATTGGGGATATGGAGGTTCTGTCTATCTCACCATCATGCTTAGACTTTGCCCCAGGGATTTTGCATCCTCATCCTGATTACCTGCCTAAGGTTCCGTTTTTGGCCTTTAGGTCTTAGAGCTCACTCCACAAGGGGGGTTGCTTCCTCTACTGCTTTAGGAAGGGGTGCCCCCTTACAACAGGTTTGTGATGCGGCAAGTTGGTCCTCTCCGCACACATTCATAAGATTTTATAGTTTGGATGTTCAAGATACTCCGGGCTCTCATGTCCTTGAGTCAACATCACAAGCTAATGTCTGAGGCCTTCTTGTGGTTTGATAGCACACCTGCATAATCTTAGGGGTCCAGACAATTTTCAAGCACGGCGGCATGGGTATTCTCGTTCCCAATGCGCTGAGCAGTGCAGCATCGACTGAAGCTTTCAAAGGGGAACGTTCCTGGTTACTTAACTGTAACCTTGTTCCCTGAGAAAGTGGAAAAAGATGCTGTGCTGCATTGAACTGAATATGTCTCAGGACTGCTCTTCAGACAAAATACCCTGTTGATGCACCTGTGGGGTATCTATTTATAGCCCCCTGCTGAGGGCGCGCACCCCAATGACCAGGGGCGAAAATTTCATCTAAATGTTGGGGGGGGGGGGGGAGTAAACATAACATTTCTCATGAGCAAGTTTTGAAGGGGACACCAATAAAACAAATAAAACTAAAGCAAAATTGTACTTAAGGATATGTGTACAGAGAGGAAAGCCTTACTACTTACTTACTTTGCCTTCCTTTGTTTAAAAAATGGATTCATTCAGTTAGGAAACACCTCCTCAGTGTGTTTCTCAAAGACACAATTACTGTTACTGCTGTAGCTTAGTTTTCAACTTTTTTCGTTGGTGAAAAAGAGCTAAAACAGGCAATATGGCGTCTAAAATGCACTTAATATTAACTTCTTGTTTATAAAATTTTTATAAAAATCAAAATCACATTTGTTATGCTTATATCTGGAGAACAACTGCACTCTTATGATATTATTTTAGATTAACTATATTAAATGAAATAAATGGCTCGTGGATTTTAAAATAGATGATGTTACTTTTCTCAGCACTCCTCAGCGCTGAAAGTGAACACTCGATGCTGTGTGAACACATCAGCAGATTCAGCACATTCGCGATAGAAAAGCGGAGCTTTCATGTAATGGTATTAAATGTAATGGTATTAACTGTGAAATTGCAAACAAAAATATACACATTCTGAGACATGAACTGAAATGAATAGTACATTTTATTTACATTAAATCTTGCTCATTTTCACCTCAAAATTTGGGGGAAACTGTGCCTCCTCTTGCCTCACCCGACGAGCCGCCACTGAAACTGACTAAACCATAGTGAACGCGGGAAAATCTAAATGCGCACCCACACTAGTCTAATCTAACGTACAAGACTTGTATATGCGTACATTATGGGTCTGTGTAAGATTGTATTAAACAAACTACAAAAACGCCTGAATAAAACATGGGTAAACGTTATAATCGCTAACAGCGCAGACTACATCGGTGACAAAAGTAAATTGGTACACAATAATATTTTTGGACACAATTTATTAATGACTCCGCATCATCTATATTAAAGAGAAAATAATCACGTCATCCGATATTTAATGTGAATAAAGTAAGCTTGAATGTGTGTGTGTGTCGGTGGTGGTGAGGTAAAAAGGGATCAGGCAGTGGACCAAAGCACTGTGAGGCAAAGCAGGGGGAACTCGAGATGTTTAAAACTTTTTTTGTTGTTGCTCCGTTTGCATTTGTATTGTTTTACTACTTGCACAGTTAGTTTAACTATAAATCATTATATTATTTACAATACACATATTTCAATTATATTTTTTTGGGGGGGGGGGGGGGGGGGGGGGGCAACCCTCAGATAGCGGCCCCCACCCGACCCCCCCGTGATTTCCGCCTATGCCAATGACGTCATCAACTGAGGCTATATCACCACCGGGTAAATTCTATCGATGTGTTACACACATTATTCACAGCTGGTCACAAATAAGACGTTTCCCAATGTGCTGAACAGCGCAGCATCTCGTTCCGCTTTCTCAGGGAACAAGGTAACAGTTAAGTAACCGGGAACGTTCACTGGCCACTTATTACTTGTATTTCGGGAGAGATTGATTCATTCACATGCTGTAAATCCGACTGACAGGACTCTCTGAACTGCAGTGCAAACAAACATGGCGGGACCCATCTCACATTACAGATCATGATCAAGATAACTTAAAAAGGTTTTTAAATGACAAAACACACCAATTTACACATTTAGGAATCAGAATATCAGATTGTTCATGACATGATATGCACCACTGAAAAGGTTCAAAACTGTCCTGGCTCTTCCAAGCCCTAACATTGCAGTCAGTGGGTGTTGCAGTGGAACAGTCCACAAGTCTTCATAGGTGGACATTCTGCCTAAAAACTTTAATTTTACCCCCAAATTTAATTTTACAGGGGGAACCTTCTAGAAAAGTGATTGGGCTAGTTTTGGGCTAGTTTTGAGTAGCAATTAGGCCTTTGTTTGACAGATGATGCCAATGTATTTTTCAATGATTCCGCTATTTCAGCAATAATAATGTTACCTACCTGACGGATAGTAATGTCTACAACGGACATGACCGCTATAGCGGTATGACCACAACAGCATAAAGCCATCTAATTTTGCACAGTCTCCCTGCTACAATAAAAGTAGTGAGGCTTCCCTTTGTGTATACGTATCCTTCCAAGTACAATTTTAGCTTTATTATTTGTGTCCTCTAAAAAATACTTTAAACAGTACTGTGGAGGTTTAGCTCATGGGCCCTTGTGAAACTGGAAGTAAGCCGCTGCTTGTATGATGGGTGGGAAGCAGGGGCTTCCCAGATCATAACCACAAGTTCTGTATGTTTGCAAAGACAGACTCACACTTTAAAGTATATGATTTTATAAACATGTACCATGATGTTCTATGGAAATGCAATGCACACGAATCATACAAACACTTCCATGTATTACATATGTATGTGAAATTAGATATTTATGTCTACTCTAGACAAAGTTGACCATTGGGTGTCAACTGACCAAACAAGGGGAACATATTTATGGTTTTGGTTTAGCACTTCAGTTTAGTTTAACCACACTGTGTAGCGCGTATTTTTGTATGCAGTGTGTATCATAGGGTCTATATGCACACACAAAACAATTTTATAAGTCTTTTATTAGGTTTGTTAATTATTATTATTTATTTAATATTTATTATTAATCATGTATTATACAACTTAGTGTGTTATATTCATAAACATCAATATAGTCTATTGACCTATTTCTATATTTATATACTTCATTTACATTTTAAAATGACTGTAAACCTAATTGTACATTTAATGTAGATCTAAGAAAATAAGTTATTAAAAGTCATATTTATATTGTTTAATAAAATGTTTTCTGTTCATTCAGAAAATATTTACAAAGGTAGAATTATACAAATGAATAATACAATATATATATATATATATATATATATATATATATATATATATATATATATATATATATATATACAGTACAGACCAAAAGTTTGGAAACATTACTATTTTTAATGTTTTTGAAAGAAGTTTTTTCTGCTCATCAAGCCTGCATTTATTTGATCAAAAATACAGAAAAAAATGTAATATTGTGATATATTATTACAATTTAAAATAATTTTTTAAAAATTTATTATACTTTAAATTATCATTTATTTCTGTGATGCAAAGCGGAATTTTTAGGATCATTATCACATGATCCTTTAGAAATCATTCTAATATGATGATTCATTATCAAAGTTGGAAACAGTTCTGCTGCTTTAATATTTTTTCAGAACATGTGATACTTTTGTTAGGATACTTTAATGAATAAAAAATTTATTTAAAAAAAGAAAAGAAGCTATGTTTTTAAAATATAAATATTATTTTATAACAATATACACTACTGGTCAGTAATTTGGGGTCAGTAATTTTTTTTTTTTCTTTCTTCGTTTTTTTTTTTTTTTTTTTTTTTTTAAACCAATACTTTTATTCAGCAAGGATGTGTTAAATTGATAAAACGTGATAGTAAAGAAAATACTTTGAAATTTTTGAATAAATTCTGAATATAAAACAATTTTGAATAAATGCAGTTCTTTTTAACCTTTTATTCATCAAATATATTAGACAGCAGAACTGTTTCCAACACTCATAATAAATCAGAATATTAAAATGATTTCTAAATGATCATGTGATAGACTGATGTTACATGTGACCAATGGCGGCTCCAGACAATTTTGATTGGGGGGGCAACGGGGGGTCCTGGTCTTTTCAAGGGGGGTCTCATGAAAACCAACAAAAATACAGTGGACATGGCTAATAACTGCTTATTACCATAGACAGTAAAAGAAATGGACACAGCGACCCCATTGGAACTCAATTGAGACAAATGAAGCCCAGTTTTAGCGTTTTTTAGCACTTCCGTTTCTGACGCGCAGACTCAAACGAAGCTTGACGACGTCAGCAACCTGTCTCACAGATGTAAATCTTCTAAGTGGCTGTGCGTGCAAACTGCCATCGTTAATCTTGCAGAGACGGCGAGCTTGAGCGGGGAGTTCTTTGTCGTGAGTGAGCAGGAGTAAGTATTCTGATTAATAATTTTGTATAGTATTTTAAAATGTAACGCCAGTACGCCATATTAAGTTAATTGCCTGCGAGCTTCTCCTCCTGTCTGTACGGTAATGCGACAGAGAGCTGAGTGGTTATGATGCAATCGTTAGCCTATTTTTTACAAAAACTGTTTATATGGGGCCATAATGTAACATAGAAGGTAATGGAGCCCTTTATACATTGTCGTGTATCTTTAGAAATAAATAATGGACAAACAGAGTCTTTAAACGCCTCAGATGTAAAGTTATTCGCTGTCAAAATGACGCCAAAATGAATGGGAGTCAATGGGAATGCTAACGCAAGTGAAGTTCTGCTAAAAGATGGCAGCCCCCACCCGACTTCAACTTCCGGTCGACTTCCTTGCCCCTTGCTTATTACTGCTACTCAACAACAAAAACACCTAAACAAAAACAACAAAAAATTTTTTCCCTCAAACAGCACGATAGTGTTACTTCTACACTACAGGCTACACACAGCAATATAAACAACATATCTGCATGTTCTCACATCACATCGTTCTTGTGAAACAATAATAAGTAAATAAACATCAAAATCACTTCGCTGAGAATGAAACACCACTTACCAGCTTCCACAGTGTTGAAAATATCCTCTAGCAATTAAAAAATGTGCGTGCAGCGTGAGGAATCTTCCCGGTTGGATGAGGTCTTTGTCAGGTGAACGGTCATCATATTGGTCATTTTATTTACGGCTAAATTATTATTAATAAATTGTACTAATATTATGATTGGGCGTGGGCAGGCATTCACAAAAGTTTATGTTATTACAAAAAAAATTCGAGGAAAATTTGCTTTTGACAAAAGGGCAATTAAGGGGCAAATGAGCAGGTGCTCAAGTGAACCGGTTCTTTCGGACAATTCGATCAAATATACCAGTTGAAAAAAAAAAAAAGGTTCACCGCTTCGTTTGCGCTCAATGTAATGCCGTCATTGGTGATGATTGCCCTTCATTCAAGCCTTTGGTTTACCGGCGCTTATAACATTAGCACAGAATCAGTTCAGAATCAATCATCAAAAGAATCAGTTCGGTTCAGATGCGCTCTGTGTCAGTCTGCTTCACACTGAATCACGCATGCGCAGTTATCATCAGCTCATCGGTTCTCGAATCGGACGCGTCCGACAGAAACGGTTCTCGGTTCAGTGTATGAATAAATGTAGAAATAATTATTTATTATTGTTCTGCGTAGTTTGAAGAGAAACATTTTTGGATCTTTATCCCGAATATATATATTTTTTTAATCAGGAAGAGACCCCCCAAGACCCCCCCTGGCGCCGCCGGTGCATGTGACACTGAAGGTTGGAGTAATAATGCTGAAAATTCAGCTTTGCATCACAGGAATAATTATTATTATTATTTTTTTTAAGTATATTCAAATAGAAAACTATTATTTTAAGTTGTAATAATATTTCATAATATTACTGTTTTTTTTATTAGTTTTGATAATAAAAAGGTAAGGCCACAAAATGTTTAATTTAACATGTTTAATTAAGTGTTTAATCAGTGATGACTTACTTTTTTATACAGATTGACTTATACAGGCACTTAAGCAATTTAAAAATATAAGCAGTTCACTCCAGACAATGATTATGAAATCATTCAGATATTGTTACTTCTTCAGGGAGCAATAACATGGGAAACTCAACCAAACATGCTCCACAAAAACAATAACAACAATTATGTTCACATTCACACTTTTAAGACTATTCCATTTTCCAAAGACAGAAAAAATATACTCATGTCAACAATTGATAACCAATGTTTCAACCAGTTTCTTTTTTTAAGACTCAAAATAAAGGTCTTACAGTTGATAAAAATAATATATATATATATATATATATATATATATATATATATATATATATATATATATATATATATAATTAAAATAAAAGTAAAATATTCATTACAGGATGGTATATATACCCATTATTACAACATATCTGTAGAGAAATACAAACCTATGGTTCTCAAAACATTAACATAATTATCATTAGGTACATGATTTCCAAACTTTTGCACCTTTTCCCAGAATTAAGCAATAATATTATAAATTATATCACATTCAATCAAATAAAGTGTTTAATAAAAAAGCTGGAAATAAGCTTTTTCTTTCTTTTCTTTAAAGGGTTAATGTTTTACTGGTTATATCGGTCTACCCAATAGTTTGTGAATAGACGTTAAGATTGTTCCACCTCGGCGTACTGAAAGAGAAATGAGAACAACAAATGTAACATTTCAGAAGCAGTTGTCTCTGAAGCTGAATAAATGTTATAGAAGATACTGTTTGACATATTTCACCTGTAATTGTTGTGGATCCTGATGCTGCTCTGCAACTTGTGTCTGTTGTAGATCAGTGTTGAGTTGTTTTGATTGATCTGTAGACCTTCTGTTCCCAAATACAAAAACTTTTAATAGTCCTGTAGAAAGAACAGTGATTTAGTTTCACTAAACGCTGTATACGGTTTCCTTATAACAATGTATACCTTGCACATAAATGTCAAAATATTTATATATATATATATATATATATATATATATATATATATATATATATATATATATATATATATATATATTTTTTTTTTTTTTTTTTTTTTTTTTTTTTTTTTTTTACATGTCTACAAAATAACTAACCAATCAGCAGAATGAGCAGAAGTCCATTCATCAGAGCAGATATGATTGTGATCAGTGAATTCCACTCGTTTCTGATTGTAACACTCAGTTAGTTGAGCTGATTCTGTAAAGAAAGAGTTCAGTCTGCTAAAGTAAAGTAACTGTTAGCAATTGTTACAATGTCTGTTATTCTGTAAAAGAGGATATACTTCTGTTTTTCATAAGTATATAAAATAATGTAATATTAAATGTGATCATCAATGTCTTAATCGCTGAAGCAGTAAATGAACTCACCGTTGAAGTATATTCTGGTGCTGTTGCTGAGTTTTGGAGGTGTGCGTGTGTTCATACAGTAATAAACTCCTAATTCATCTGCAGTCACATTATTAATAACCAGACCATGTTTCAACTGCACTGAATATTTCTTTCTGAACGTTTTATTCAAGTAAAAAGGTGATGTTGTTTTTGAGAAAGACTGTAGAATGACTGTTGGAGGATCTGCTGCTTTCAGTAAAATCCAATAAACATGACTTCCGGTTATTCTCCAAGCAATACATTCAGTGAGAGTTGACATGACTTCTCAATTTGAAACCGTCCTTCCAGCTGTACAAGATTTTAAAAATCAAGTTGAGGCAAACAGAGGAACGCATTTCACAGACCGAAGATTCGATTACTACACTTCAATCGACGACCAGCGCTCTCGAAAAGAAAGTTGCAGCACTTACCTGGAAAATAGATGACCTAGAAAATAGATAACATGAATAAATCATGTTTTTAGAGAAACTAGAACCGTGAGCCACACACGGTGTCATTGTTTTCTTTCTTCACTCACCAAGAACAAGTTCAGAAAAGTCGAGACAGACTGATAAACACTTCATACAGAGATCAGGTGTGACATTAGTAACATTATAACAAAAACACACCCCAGGACAAATTCTGACTGAAACAAATCAAGGAATACACATCAACACGGCAAGATTAACTGAGGTTTAATAATGTAAGGACCATTTACCAAAAAAATAAAAAAATAAAATAATAATAATAATAATAATAATAATAATAATAATAATAATAATAATAATAATAATAATAATTAAACAAAAATAATTTAGCCAAGACCTTAAAATGTACCCATATAGAAACTGACTTGACATTACAGTTGGTACAGTTGGTTTGGTTCTTATGGTTGATAGATAACTTTTGTTTGCAGATCAGCATCATGAATGTATTTTTCCAACCGTTCGGTTTTTCCAGCAGCAGAAACTAAGAAAGAAACAGAGAACTTAGATTAGAGATTTACTAACAGGTATAATTTTTGCCTCCAATGGTAAAAAAAACATATAGTTTAGGTCAAAATTTTGCATATATATATATATATATATATATATATATATATATATATATGTATAGATGTGTGTGTGTGTGTGTGTGTGTGAGTGATATTTAGTCAAAATAAGAGAAATTTACACATCTCCATTCTGTTCAAAAGTTTTCACCCCCCCCCCCCCCCACACACTCTCTCTTTGTGGAGTTTAACTGTTTCGAGATGAACAAGGGACTCATGAACAATTATTAAAAAAAAAAAAAATGAAAACTTACAAAATAAATGATAAGATCCATTTTCTTTGATCCCTTTTATTTTAGTAAAATAATTAACATTTTGCACATTCTGAAAGGGGGATGTAAACTTTTAACCTCATCTGTATAAAGTATGGACACAAAATTAATAAATAATTAAATAAATAAACAACCAAATAAAAGCTTCACCTAAAGAGAGCAGCATTATATTAATAAGTCTATATTTTAAATCGCATACTATTGAGAACAATAAGAATAATTACTCACCAATCAGCAGAATGAGCAGGAGTCCGATCATCAGAGCAGATATGATGATGATAATCTGATATTGTGTTTGATTCTGAATAAACTCATAAACTGTTTGATTGTGACACTCAGTTAGTTGAGCTGATTCTGTAAAGAAAGAGTTCAGTCTGTTACTGTCAGTCTTTTACTGGAGAACATTCATCTCCGGAACGAGAGAGAACTATGATGATGTGTATAAAAAAATAATAAATAACAAATAATGAACAGTAAATAATCATAATAATTAAGAAGTAAATGAACTCACCGTTGAAGTATATTCTGGTGCTGTTGCTGAGTTTTGGAGGTGTTTCTGTGTTCATACAGTAATAAACTCCTAATTCATCAGGAGTCACATTATTAATAACCAGACCATGTTTCAACTGCACTGAATATTTCTTTCTGAATGATTTATTAGGGTAATAAGGTGTTGTTGTTTTTGAGAAAGACTGTAGAATAACTGTTGGAGGATCTGCTGCTTTCAGTAAAATCCAATAAACATCTTTTCCATCAAGATCACAGTTTATGATCACATTTGATCCCAGATCAGTTATTAGATCTGACACTGCATACTGACAACATATTAATACATCTATTAAAAAAAAACAAGCATAAAGATCATGATTAAGCCTATATGCTTTAAAACTGTGAACATATAAAGCAAAACAATTCATGACAAAGCACAAGTAAATTCACATATCATAAACTCACAGAGTTGAAACTGAAGGATCTTCATGTTTGTTGCAGTGAATAAAACATAAAAATAATGAAGTCTTTCGTTCCTCCACACAACACTGAAAATGAAATATGCTTTCTCATCAACACAGAGGTTAAAATGACATCAGTTCAGCTCTGAAGCAAGGCAGGAAGAAAGAAAACCATATCAGAGGAAGTCAAGCTTTTTCAGACCACATACTTTTTACTCTTTATTATTTTTTTTTATTATTATTTTATTTTTTTTTTATTTTTTTTTTTTTTGTAATGCAACATCACCATTATCACATGAACTTTTTAATTTACTCTAATCTCTGATATGACTGACAGATGTGAACACAAAGCTTTAGGCTTGATTCTGAAACTTTGAGGCAAATACAGTATTGTTCAAAATAATAGCAGTACAATGTGACTAACCAGAATAATCAAGGTTTTTAGTATATTTTTTATTGCTACGTGGCAAACAAGTTACCAGTAGGTTCAGTAGATTGTCAGAAAACAAACAAGACCCAGCATTCATGATATGCACGCTCTTAAGGCTGTGCAATTGGGCAATTAGTTGAAAGGGGTGTGTTCAAAAAAATAGCAGTGTCTACCTTTGACTGTACAAACTCAAAACTATTTTGTACAAACATTTTTTTTTTTTCTGGGATTTAGCAATCCTGTGAATCACTAAACTAATATTTAGTTGTATGACCACAGTTTTTTAAAACTGCTTGACATCTGTGTGGCATGGAGTCAACCAACTTGTGGCACCTCTCAGCTGTTATTCCACTCCATGATTCTTTAACAACATTCCACAATTCATTCACATTTCTTGGTTTTGCTTCAGAAACAGCATTTTTGATATCACCCCACAAGTTCTCAATTGGATTAAGGTCTGGAGATTGGGCTGGCCACTCCATAACATTAATTTTGTTGGTTTGGAACCAAGACTTTGCCCGTTTACTAGTGTGTTTTGGGTCATTGTCTTGTTGAAACAACCATTTCAAGGGCATGTCCTCTTCAGCATAGGGCAACATGACCTCTTCAAGTATTTTAACATATGCAAACTGATCCATGATCCCTGGTATGCGATAAATAGGCCCAACACCATAGTAGGAGAAACATGCCCATATCATGATGCTTGCACCTCCATGCTTCACTGTCTTCACTGTGTACTGTGGCTTGAATTCAGAGTTTGGGGGTCGTCTCACAAACTGCCTGTGGCCCTTGGACCCAAAAAGAACAATTTTACTCTCATCAGTCCACAAAATGTTCCTCCATTTCTCTTTAGGCCAGTTGATGTGTTCTTTGGCAAATTGTAACCTCTTCTGCACATGCCTTTTTTTTAACAGAGGGACTTTGCGGGGGATTCTTGAAAATAGATTAGCTTCACACAGACGTCTTCTAACTGTCACAGTACTTACAGGTAACTCCAGACTGTCTTTGATCATCCTGGAGGTGATCATTGGCTGAGCCTTTGCCATTCTGGTTATTCTTCTATCCATTTTGATGGTTGTTTTCCGTTTTCTTCCACGTCTCTCTGGTTTTGCTCTCCATTTTAAGGCATTGGAGATCATTTTAGCTGAACAGCCTATCATTTTTTGCACCTCTTTATAGGTTTTCCCCTCTCTAATCAACTTTTTAATCAAAGTACGCTGTTCTTCTGAACAATGTCTTGAACGACCCATTTTCCTCAGCTTTCAAATGCATGTTCAACAAGTGTTGGCTTCATCCTTAACCCCTTACTAGTAACCCCCCTTTTTTGGCATGGAGACAGAAATGACATACCCAAAATAAAAAGGTTTCTGCTCATGATTCTTTCTGACTAGATACATAATCAACCTTTGTTCACAAAGCTGACACTTTAAAGTTTACTGTTCAGGAATCAGAATCACTCAGACTGTTATGATAATAGAGATATATAAGCTCAAACATAAAAACAAAAATAAAAATATTAAAAACATTTGTTTTAAATGTATTTAAAAAATTGTTGATGTAGGAAATGAGTTTGAAAACACAGTGTAGCTAAGGCCACAAGTCTTCCAAAACTTCATAAGAAATGTCATAATCGAATCTGTAAAACTGTGAATTTTATGAAATATTTTCTAAGGCCATGTCATGTGTGTTTTTAGAGAAGGCTAATCAGATTGATTTATTGCCCTTGTCATCTCTGTAAGATCTCACATGTAAACACTGATGTGTGTTTTATATGTGTGTTTGGCTGTGAAAACTGCCCGTTTCATGATTGTATTGTTCTCACCAAACGAGTGTTTCACACCTCCGCCAAGTATGACACATTATCCGCATTATTCTTTTATCATTATTCTTTTGTTTTTATTCCACCTTTATTAGCCTTGATTGTGGTTTTTCAGGCTTTACAAAGCAACAAAGCAGCGATCTCACTTCAGTCTCTCTTTGCATTTAGCCCTTATTTATCAAAAGTCTTACTATAAAAATACAACAAAACATTTTCTTACGACCTTACGTGAATTATTGAGACAAAAATGCATTATGAAGAAGAAAAGCACCTGCTATTAGTAGCATTGTAGCTAACGTTAGCATTTAGCTACAGCAGACAATTTATGAAATTATTAATACACTTTTACTCAAAACTCACTTTAAACCCTGATCGAGTGTTTATAATAACTTCCTTTAGCGATCAGGGATGGAATTTGGTCGTTTACTGTTGTAAAAATATGTTATTTGTAGCCTTTTTCATCGCTGCACAAGTTAGCATTTCCCATGTACATTTTCAATTTTTTTTATAAAAACGCCCCAGATCTCAAGAAATTCTCATACCAAGCTTTACTATCGTAATCGCGGGTTTATTATTTGGATATTTCGTGTGTACAGAGGTGTTTCAGTGTTGTTTTGGCCAGATAACTACCAGGAAGTGTGCAGGAAGCATGTGACACGATGTGGCGGTGTCCATATATGACACTGTAAGATTGACACTTGCAAGGCCCAATCAGAGTCTGAGTCACACACCGCACGAGCTGTGACTACTGCACGCACACACAGATCGCTGGGAGAGGCTGTTTATCATCTGATCGCGTAAATCCGTGGAAAATGAATAGAAATGACGATTCTGTCTGAAGAAATATGAAGTAAACATCAGTAAATATATCCATATATCTCCACAGATATGCATCTTTTGTCTATAAATCCTTATTGACGCTGTTCAGTGAGTCTATGTGAACACAAATAAACCGCTGCTGACCTGACTGAATATGAGTGATTAATTTCTATTCAAAATGTGGCATAATACGGATTTATTATTTTGCACTTCTGACATAAATCACTAAATATCTGTCACTGCAACAATGTTTTATCAAAATATTGGTCAAATATCGAAACTAGAGTCTTTAAACTTTCAATTGATGCACAGTTTGTCCAGATGAAGTAAGACAGTAATGCTTAATGTGCTGTGAAAGTGAAACAATAATAAACTGGGGCCGTCGGCGATGTTCGCACGTAAAGTTAAATAGGGGCCACCTGATTCACACCTGTTTCTTCACAAAATTGATGACCTCAGTGATTGAATGCCACACTGCTATTTTTTTGAACACACCCCTTTCAACTAATTCAACTAATTGCCCAATTGCACAGCCTTAAGAGCGTGCATATCATGAATGCTGGGTCTCATTTGTTTTCTGAGAATCTACTGAACCTACTGGTAACTTGTTTGCCACGTAGCAATAAAAAAATATACGAAAAACCTTGATTATTCTGGTTAGTCACATTGTACTGCTATTATTTTGAACAATACTGTATGTTGAATCTGAACTCTGGATGATGTTGACCCTCAAGGAGAACGATTGGACACCCCTCCTGTGTGTGTGTGTGTGTGTGTGTGTGTGTGTGCGTGTGTGCGCGTGTGCGTGTGTGTGTGTGTGTGTGTGTGTGTGTGAAAACATGCACAATAGGCTACTGTATATTAACAAAGTATGACAATGTTAAATGTGTTGATGAAGTGTTTATAGTCTTAAATGTCTCTTCAGTTTGTTGACTGATCTGTGAACAGTGAGGAGGTGTTGTGGGTCTAGAGATCCTCTTGTGGAGTAGTTTGATGTAGGTTTAGGTCGGGACAGTGATTAAAGGAGGATGAGTTGTCTGTGCTCTCTAAACAAATGACTTCTATTTAATTATAGTTGATATTCCCTGTTATCATCGCCTATATCTCCTCACTGTATGAGTATATAAGTATATAAAAAATCAAACACAAAGTAATGAAGAGCAAATCTTAAATTTTTTTCATAATGCTGTTTTAAAAAGTGCCTTAACTACAGAGTAAATGTAATTTAATGTAACTTGGTTTTTAAGCTATAGTCTAACTCAGTGGTTTTCAACCTGTGGGTCGCGGCCCCCTAGTGGGTGGCGATGGTATTGTTATGTATGGTATATACTTTAAAGTGAAGAACTAGACGACACAGACACGAGTTGAGTTTTCTAGACGGGGCATCCTGTTTACTTAGCAGATCATGACGTCACTCTGGTACGGGTAACATAGACATACAAAATACATGACATCCCCCTTCTTAAGTTTGAAACTATTCAGTTTTGTAACTATTATAACATATCTGAATTAAACAGTTAAACCAATCTTATGAACATTGAGCTCATTCTTTTAACTGCACCTTTTTTTCAAACAAAAACAAAACTCAGGTTACTGCAGCATATTTCTATATTACAAACCACTGTTCAGTCCTTGTACCTTGAGGGTATTTTCACTTGTCTGCCTGACCTGGTAATGTATTCATGTGGCTAAGACCCGAGAAGGGTATTCCTGCACAACCGGAGGCTGCAGTTACAGGACCGCAATTCTGTGACCGCAGCTTTAGGACCCTAGTATTTTTACTAATTAAAGATGGATGACGTGGACCGCAACCAGACGGTGAGTATTGAAATTTAATTCAGTTTTATTTTATAAAGTTTAAACGGTGCAAAGTTTACATAGTGAGAACTGCTACCTATGAATTAATAATTAATTCCCACCAAATTAAGAATTTGTGAGCTAGTTTTATTAATTACTACGACGTTAATTCGTGGCTATGATTTCATAAATCCTAATTGTGTTTTAATGACGAAGTATTATAAGTGAATCTAGCCTGCACATTAATTAAACTTATCAGATGACAAGAGCATGGTTGATGTGAGGTTTGTAAGATTTACCTGCAGCTTAATGTATTAGTGTGAATACTGGCTTAATAGTCGTTGTTTTACCATATTTATCTATAAAATATATTTCATAATTAAACTGCACTGACTACCTAGATGCAGTATGTGTTAGCCTGTTGTTTTGGCATTGTTTTGAAATGATAAATCAGGCATTTGGCAATTTTAATAGTTTGTTACAATTTGGCCTAATCTGCAGGTCTACTCCACATACAGTTATACATTGCTATCATGTGTTAGTTTCTGTCATGTTCTGCATGGCCAATATGAAGTGATTTTATGGATTCGATTAGGCTCATTGTAGGACATATGATTAAAAAAGGCACTAGGGATATTTTCATGATCTCAAAATATTCTAACAAGTATACTCTCTCTTTTCCAAGATACATATAACAATCCAAAAAGGGAGATCCCTGCCC
Source organism: Carassius gibelio (assembly GCF_023724105.1). NCBI lineage: Eukaryota > Metazoa > Chordata > Actinopteri > Cypriniformes > Cyprinidae > Carassius > Carassius gibelio. Next base: position 30,591,462 of record NC_068417.1, read on the forward strand.
GAATTGAAGAGATGCACCACATGCTGCAAGGACTTTCACTTTTCATACATATATATATATATATATATATATATATATATATATATATATATATATATATTAGTGCTGTCAATCGATTAAAAAAAATTAACTTATTAATCGCACAATTTTTTTTAAATTAATCATAATCGCGATTAATCGCAATTAAAAGACTGAAACTTTTTGGTTATGTAAATGTAAAATGTAAATAATTAATGTAAACTCAAGACAAAGAAACTATTTAAATTCAAAATATGATTGTTTATTGGAATTTTTGTTTAACTTGTAACACAGATTTTCTCATGTAAACAACATACCTGCAATAAACCATCAATATCCTCCAAATTAACTGTTGGCTTGAAAGCCATATTTATTACAGAAATAAAACACAGGCATGTAAGCACCATTTGAATTTCAAAACAATCAATGCCAATAAAAAACAAAAATGATTTCCATGTTGAATTCTAAGTGCACTGCAAAAAAATTCCAAAGTATAGTCATTGCCAGTGCTTTAAGTGGGCCGGTACGCACTGGTACTCAGTACCGCCACTTCCAAATATAGCTCTTGAGCGTACCGCCACCTCTCCGTGCGCCCAGAACGTGCTTGTAGCGTACCGGTACGCTGATTTGGACATCTGTTTTAATAGAGGTTTTAATCTTTTACCTGCACTGCCAATTTTCAGAGCGCCCTTCACAATGCAAGCTTCCTAATCCATCCCACCCAGAGCAGAAACTACATTACCCATTCACCCTTAAGTTATTCAAGTGAATAGTGCATGTGTCGCTTTTCCCACTGTTAAGTGTCAACAACTCAACGTGGCCGGAGAAGGTGTGTGAAACTCGTTATGAGTGTACACAACGCTCGGTTCGGTTAAAAATCAAATACAGTTAACAACAACACTTAATATGTTTTCTTGGCTTCAGACTCTGAATACTGCAAGAACAAGACCAGAATCGCTGACTGACACCTCACCAAATTCGAATCCTATCACTGCAGGTCAGACTCAAGATAATGAAGTAATGCAGCTCTTTCAGGAAGGTTGACCAGACGTCCCGAAAAATTCGGGACAGTCCCGAAATCTAAACTGTTGTCCCGACTCCCGAATCTGGCCCTAATTGTCCCGGAAGTTATACTAAAGCAAAATCTTGAGTATTTATTGTCTGATAAACATTAAAAACTGTCTGCGGAGGTTGAGTCGTCAAGTTGCTGCAGCTGAGGAGGACAGTGATGCACGCGTACAGGAGTGATTGACAGTTCGCGGCACTGTGTACAAAAAATACTCCGCTACACAATTATTTCGTTATTTTCGTTTAAGCTTATTAACGTTAGCGTTACAGAAAGGTCTGATTTACGCACTGTTACAACAGTCATTGTTGTTGTTTTTTTTAAAACAATGACATTTGAGTTCATGATTTTAATGTTGCTGTTTCTTGTGGCAGACTGAATGAAGAGTAATGTTTCTTGTGGCAGACTGAAGAGTAATCCGGCAGAGTTTTATACTGAAACTTTCCGTCTAAAAGTCCTTCCTTGGTCTTATCCATATTTCTTTGCACGTTGAACACACATAGGCCACAATGGGAAATAAAAAAAACTGCAACCGCGTTAATTGCGTTATTTTTTTTTTACGCGTTAAATATTTCAAATTAATCGAATGCGTTAACGCTCTAATTTTGACAGCACTAATATATATATATATATATATATATATATATATATATATATATATATATATTCCAGTTCAGTTGAATATGTTAAACAAATGTTTCTTATTTATCTCTCTCTGTCTCTCGCTCTCTCTTTCTCTAGAGTTGAAGATTACATCTGTTCTATCCATGCAGCAACTGATGGAAAAGGGGTTCACTTTGGTGCTGTTGTGATGTTGTCAGAAAAATGACATGTATATACTGTACAGACCAAGAGTTTGGACACACTTCTCATTCAAAGAGTTTTCTTTATTTTCATGACTATGAAAATTGTAGATTCACACTGAAGGCATCAAATCTATGAATTAACACATGTGGAATTATATATGGAATTATATACATAACAAAAAAGTGTGAAACAACTGAAAATCTTTCATATTCTAGGTTCTTCAAAGTAGCCACCTTTTGCTTTGATTACTGCTTTGCACATTCTTGGCTTTCTCTTGATGAGCTTCAAGAGGTAGTCACCTGAAATGATCTTCAACAGTCTTGAAGGAGTTCCCTGAGAGATGCTTAGCACTTGTTGGCCCTTTTGCCTTCTGTCTGCGGTCCAGCTCACCCCCTAAACCATCTCAATTGGGTTCAGGTCCGGTGACTGTGGAGGCCAGGTCATCTGGCGCAGCACCCCATCACTCTCCTTCTTGCTCAAATAGCCCTTGATGCCTTCAGTGTGACTCTACAATTTCCATAGTCATGAAAATAAAGAAAACTCTTTGAATGAGAAGGATATATATATATATATATATATATATATATATATATATATATATATATATTTATATATATATATATATTATATATATATATATATATGTATATATATATATATATATATATATATATATATATATATATATATATAAATAAACATTCTTGAATCATTCTTGTGTCTTGTCTTGCCTCTCAACAACTATTGAAAATATTGGCAGTAATTTAGTGACTCCAACTTTAACTTACCTGATAATGAGCTAATTCACCTTAAGGAAGTGAATCAATATACTGTATAATTCAAGAGACTTTTCAAGAGACAATTCAAGACTTTTAAGGTTCTTCATTTTTTACAATTGTTTTAACATTGATATACATCAATTTTACAAAATTGATATTTCATTTATATTTTTCATTTATATCATTTAAATTACACTTAGTAATTTAACTCTGCTGCTTTTTGAATCAAAAATCATATTTAAAAACATGCTACTGAGATTAATATATTGATGCTATATACAAAGTAACGTGACTGCAAACTAAACCAACAGGATACTAGAACTGCGTTCCTGAAACTGCAGCCATCGCTATATTGGCCAGTACGATAGGTGGCGCTGTCAGGAAAAACTAGGGTCCTAGAACTGCGGCCCAGATCTGCGGTCCTGAATCTGCAGCCTCCGGTTGTGCAGGAACATACTATTGTAAGACCCAGGCATTTCTGTGTTTTGTGTGTCCTTGTCATTTGTAGACGACTGAGTGTCAGACTTTTTTCTCCAGTCTTTAGAAGATGTTTTCTGTTTCTCCTGTATGTTTTCCCATCTGTATTATTATGTTTGTTTGTATGATGAAGGATCTTGGTTGCTCAAGTCTTTTTATAATTACTGCAGGTTTCCAGACATCTCTTGTTGCACTCTCACTCTTTCTCCTATGTGGACATCTGGAAGCAGTCTTGTTTGTTCGTCAAAGTAGGCTTTTTGCTTGTCTTGTCTTAGTTTCAGGTTGTCTTGGATCTGTATGTTGCTCTCCTGACTGATGTAGGTTTTTTGGATTTCAACCGACATCCCATTAGTAACTGTACTCACTCAGATATGCTCATTCAAATATGCTCGACTTAGTGCATCAGCAATGTGCATTTCTTTACCTGGTTTGTAGGCTACCTTTAGGCTGTAACACTAATGAGCGGATGGTATTTCAGCCATCTGTTCCATATTAATGAATCCTGACTCTCTAACACATTCTTCACTCAAAGACCAGAACGTGAGTAAACAAGGACCTTCGTTCTACAAAATCTTCCAACATAATTCACCATTTGGGCACCGCATTGTCGGCAACCTCCTATGGGGGGTGACATTTATTACGCCTTCGAGAGAGTCCAGAGATACCCATATGAGCAGCCTCAAAGGAGAAAAGAAACACCCACATTCCTAAACACACACACAAACTTTTCTTTACGCTCTATATGGAAGTCCTTAATAAGATGTATTTTAATAGGTTTGTGCTGGGTTAACAGAGTTAACCAGTTATTCGATGGTTATGATTTTCTGATTTATAACTTGGAAATGTTTCTCCTAATTAATGTTCTCAAATAGAGTCATGATTCTGTAACCATACCCCTTGACCAGGTCATAAAACTTTATGACCAAACTCACAGAACAGCAAAGCCCAACACAGTCAAAGAGTATAGAAGTAACAAGAGGCGAAACTCGATAGAACGTTCCATAGCAACAAACGCACCCATGCGCAGAGCTGCAGCTCCGCCATCTTGGACTGAACGCAACACAGCTGTCATAGAATTGAATGATACCGGTCCCATTTCAAAAGCGGTTGAGGGAATTAAATAGTAGTTTATTGTTTTTAATATCTCTATAGCAGACATCCCATGTCTATATGAATATAAATAATTATATTTTTTAATTTGTACATTTTAATAAACTCAAACTTATATAACTTTTTTTCTGTTTCACTTTCATAATTTATTTCACTTCAACAATAACCTAGCAAATGTCTTCTTTAAAACAAGACCAACCATACAGTAAGTCTATATTCCAAAGCATTCTTGAATTACAACCATTTAAATCGCATATTTTCAGAGATATATGAACACCTGACCTGGCAAATGACCGCTTTATTAATTCATTGTTATCACTAAATTAACCCTTTAACTGTCACCCTTTTTTCACATAAACATGAAAATCACTATCCAAACTTAAAGACCATTTCGAGTCTTGACCCAATTTTGACCAAATACATAACATTAGCTGTTATTCAGCAGTAAGTCTGTGTTAGTTTTACCTTTTTATCAAACTGCTGTTATAAAATGCACAGCATTTGTTGTTTCTTAAACTGTTGCACTGTCCAAATACCCACACTTGCCTTCTTTGCACTTGACCAATTGATTATTTATTTGACGTATTTCCTGTGTTTAGCCCAAGTGTTCGAGTGAGCATGGTGACCACAAGTGTGTGTCGAACTTTTCATGACCAGATGACTGTGTTTCCCAATCCTGATTGTGGAGAACCCCAACACTGCATGGTTTTGGTGTCTCTCTTATCTAACACACACACTTTTGAGGTCTTGGAGTCTTCACTGATGAGCTGATGAGTTGAATCAGGTGTGTTTGATCAGGGACACATCTCAAATGTGCAGTGTTGGGCTTCTCCAGGACCAGGATTGGGGGCCACTGCCTTATGGGACACACTTAAGTGTTTACAGAGATTTTTAGTTTTTATTTTATTTTGATTATTATTCAACTTTGCATTTTAAAATAAATTAAGTGAAAAAATTATTTTCAATATCTAATTATTATTATTATTATTATTATTATTATTATTATTATTTCACATACATTGTGAGGTTTCCGTGACCCCTTGTGAGATCTCGACAAAAAGTCTCACAATTTATTCCAAAACATGATGCATGATGGGATACACTAAGCCTGGTATAGAGCTCCGGAGCGGTATTGGAGATAGTGTGGGTTTAGTGTGCATTAAGGGCACTGCGCTTTGGCATTATTAAGACTTGCGCACTACTGATAACAGTCCTATTAGCTTGTAATAATTTTTTTAAATAATTCATATGAATATAGCTTGTTATCAATGACTTGCTTTTATTAATGGATGAATTTAACATTTAATTATACAGCATCTTTACAGAGGCTGTATGATTACACACACACACACACACACATTAATGTATAAGATGCATGTAATGTAGTAATATTTTTCTTTCTTTCTGTCTTACAGGATTGTTTGCAGATAATGCTGTACTTCTTTTTCAGAAGTTTTTTGTGAGCCAACCCTTACAAACCTTCCTAAAAACTAAAAGAGCTATTACTGCTGTCTTATGTGTTACAGCACTTTATGATTTTATCTCACAGGACTGTTCATCTCAGCCGTAATTATTCTTTCTATGTTTTTATTCTTAATTATTTTTTTATTTTTTTTTTTTATACAGCTATTACAATTATAGCATGTTGGCAAAGTGTGACTGGAACATTTTTACATTTTAAGTTTAAAAAAAAAAAAACACCTTTGTCTTAAATAAAAGAATACAAGTTTTATAAAAGTGGTTTACATTATTTCAATGTTTCATAAATGTTTTGTTATAAATTGTGGATTGATAGTTGATTGGTTTGAAGCCAGGCCTTACACTGCACAGACTAAAACACATTTATGAGAGAAGTCAGGAACTTTGGAGAAAGATTCTAGAGGAAGAAAACACATTTACTGCAACAATAGATGAATTCTAGAGGCAAAAATTTCTGTCACATGCTAAGGGGTGTCTCATGAGCAAGTCCTTTGCCTTAATTCTTGCAGAATGAAATTTGTATTGCAGTATTTTAATTTGTACAGATGATCTCATCAGCCAAATGAGGGGTTTTGACCAAGTGATGCTCTTGAAAGGAGTTAAAGAAGAGGATGTGGTAAATTATCTTCAAAGAAAAAGCTTCTCAAAAGGTCTCAAAACAGCTTGAAGAATGGTAAGTGTACAGTACTACAAGGGTCATAGTTGCTCACCCTGCTAAAATCACACAGAACATTTGAGATGAGCTCTCTGTCCATTAAACAACTTCATCTGGATTGTTTGTTTCACTTTGACCAGGTCTGGGATCTTAGGACTGAGAGATCCTCTGGCTGAGAGAAGCTACACCACATCAGTGCTGGATATCAACCACAAACTGTTTCCAGACATGAGAGAAGAAGATCATGATGGGGAGATGAAACCAGTTTAGATGTGATGATAAGTAATCATTATTTTCTGAAACTGTATCACATGTCTTATAAGTATCACATGATCTGTATAACAGTTGACTGAATGGATTCTTTTTACTTTTAAGGACATTTCATCACTCATCTGGGTGAACTGATTAATTTATGATATTAATACATTTTGATCCATTATTATTTTCCTTGAATCGTGTTTGTCTTGAAGCTACTTTATCAACTTCATAGTCTATGCTTCAATAAAATTAATATGGTGAATTTCTTGGTAAATTCATAATTTTACTAGATACTGTAGGCTATACTATGTGTTTATTCTACACTTGAAAAACTACATATTATGAATTACCAGGATAATTTTTTGCTTAAACATTAATGACATCTGGAACAACAATACACCAGAAAGTTATTATTGTATATATTTAATCACAAATATGCCTTTATGTATATATATATATATATATATATATATATATATATATATATATATATATATATATATATATATATATATACATATATACACACACTGCATTAAAACCAAGAGCAGGCACATTACTGATGTTTAGCATCTGAAGACCAAGATAAGGGGTTGAGGAGGACATTTTTACACTGATTGTTGCTAATTAGTTAATATATATAGTATTCTGAGTACTCCATGAATTCTTCCTTGCATAATAGTGAAGTATCACAATGTGTATGCATTGTCCTTGATTACTGCTTAACAGTGGGGAATAGATAATGGCAAGTTGTTGCAGGTTTATTCATTATATTTATTACTGTTAACTTCAGAAATAAAATAAATAATCTATAATTTTTATTATTAAATTATTTCTTTCTAATTTTGCCATGTTTCATCAGATGGCCTCACCATGTCCTGTCAAAAGCTTTACTGCTCATGACGTAAGAATAAAAAAGGTTGTTCTGTGAAAACTGTCAGATATAAATGTGACTCAGCTCAGTTTGTTGTCCATGATGAGGAGAATACATATATGTAGGTTTTACTGCCCTTCTACCGCCAGGGGCCCAGTAGCACCCCCCGGAAGAGCCCCAAACTGTACATTTCAAATGGCTGTAAATCAGAGTCCAATTAACGAATCAAAGAGAAAACCGGAAGGATTATTACTTATGCTATGCTGATAAAATAATGTCGGGCACAGTTTTCAGAAATAAATGGAAATGTTCCATAAAGCCATTTTAAATATTGCTCACTCTAAAATACCAAATTTCACTCTGTCTTTCAATTATATCATAAAGGTTTACTCAATGAAACTATTTATATATCCAGTTTTCCATTAAATATATTATTTATTTCATTTCGTCAATAAAACGATTTAAAGGGACTGTAAGTAGGAATTACTCCCATCTAGTGGTGAAATTGTATTTTGCATTCAAACTAATTTTTGCTCTCCAGCGCCTGGCTTTTTCAAATGCACGTTGCATCTACGGTACACTGTAAAAAATCAAAAGTTGGGCCAACTTAAAATTTTAAGGCAACAAACTTCAGCAGATTTTCAATTTTGTGTTTAGTTGACTTAAAATTTTAAGTTGGCCCAACTTATGACTAAGTTAACTAAACACAAAATTGAAAGTTTAACTAAAAGTTAACTTAACTTAATATATTATGTTGATTAAACATGCACAAAAGTTTGTACAACTAATAGACCTTTAAGTTGAGCAAACTCTGTTGCCTTAAAATTTTAAGTTTGCCCAACTTATGATTGAGGCTACCAGCTTCAACAGATTTTTGAGTTTACTCAACTTAAAGGTCAATTAGTTGTTTACAAAACCTGATATTTGAAGTTGCTTTAAAAAAAAAAAAAGTTGAAAAAACTTCAAAAAGGGTTTTGAGCTCTCAACTTTTTTTTTTTTTTTTTTTTGGTTTTTACAGTGCAGCTTCAGAACTTTAGGTTTTACTCAAGCAGTTTAAAGTTCAGCACAAAACTGCCAATCCAATATGAGTTAATTAATTTATTAAATGCTACTCAGTACAACATTGGTCTTCAAAAAAATCTTTAAATGGGGAGAATCACAATTTTTTTTTATTTCATCAATATGATTTTTTTTTTTTTTTTTGTAGAACAGCAAGTTTAAATCACAAACCAAATCAAGTCATTTCATTCGCAATAAAATTAATTACAATAGAAAGGGTTTTTTTTCAAGTTAAGAGCTTATTTGTCACATTCGTGTTGCAAAATTAAAAACTTCTAAACAGTTTTTATTTGATGCTTTCCCAATTAAATTAACTATCACAAAATTCAAGTCCAAAATAATGTGCAAAAATAACAATGGGTCCAGTCAAAAATGTATTGGCTTCCATATCTGTCCACAAGCAATATAAAATTAACTGCAATGGTGAAAAGTGTGTGCATAACAAAAGTTTGTGGCTCGCTGTCTTTCGGCTCTGCATTTTGAATTATGATATTTGCTTTTAAGTCTGTAATGGAAAAGCTGCAATGATTTTGACTTCTGTGACCACTGGATGATGAAATCAGATGTGTTTCAAAAACCACACTGGCTAAAAGGGCACCTTAAAGTTTCATGATTTTTTAAAAATGGCTCCTTATATGTTTGGAGTAATAGGGTGTTTTACAAATTTCCTTGAAGTCACACAATACACCATTCAATGTTAAGTGACTCTCACGTGAAGATAAGCACTTGTGTGATCTTAAAAGGTGAGACGTCAACCAGTGGTTTTAGGGTGTACTCACAATAGGCACGGTTGCCATGAACCGGGCCAAAGTACGATTGTCCCCCCTCCCCACTCCCCCTCTGGCCTGCACTCACATATAGGGTTTCAGCATTCGTGCTGGAGCACACTTACGTCATTATGGTGCGACGGTTTCGGGATAAACAGGAAGAGCGGCGCTCTCTGAACACAATGGAGTCCATCACTCTGTTTTCTTTGTGGATAATTTTGTGTCGTTTGGTCCACAGCCCTCTCACAGCCTGTTGTTAAACAGATGTGTCGCCTTAGTGGCGCGAAAATTTTCACGTAATCGTGCTGCTCGTATGAGGATTCAACTGAACCGTGCCCTGGCCCACCTCTTCCCAATCTTCCTAATCGAGCCGCGCCCGGGAACGATTCGGAGCACTCACACTAGTCAAACGAACCGCGCTTTGGTGGTCAAACGCACTCGGGCACGGTTCAAACTGGCTAGTGTGAGTACACCCTTAAAGGAGCAAATGCAATCTGTGTAGAGGCAGGGTAGTTGGCAGTATCTTCCCTGGTAGTGGCACAATTGGTCATGTTTCAAAAGGACCTCCTGGGCAGGGTGTTCAAATCTGCATATCTTACACTGCCAGGCACGTGCACACATAGACATCAAAGGGGGCTTGAGCACCTGCCCTTTTTATTCCTGGAGAGAAAGTGCCCTTTTTTCTGGGGTGCTTTTTTTTTTTTTTTTTTTTTTTTAATAATATATATTCCTGTTTGCGCACAGCTTCCCTGTCAAACAAATATATTTATTGAAGAATAGTATAAACATCAGGTCAGGAGTTCTGAAGCGCTCATTGACTACCAACTACACTCTAAAAAATGTAGTAAATCTGAGTAACTGCATCTGTACATTAATAAATAAAACTGAGTAGAAATAAGTTAACATTAAAAATAACAATATTTATAAATTAACTTTTTAATTATGAACTTTTTATTATTTCCTCTAAACCTTTATAAAATAGTATTCCATACAACCACAAATACATACATGACATTGGCTTTTATTTAATTTTATTTAATTTTTACTCAATTATTTTGGTAAGTTTAATTCAAACAATCAAGTAAGATTTTCAGAGATTTTATTAAGTTAATTAAGTTAAATATTTACTAAGCCACAGAATATTTTTTGAGTATAGTAGGTTTAAAACAAACTCCATCTAAATGTGGATTTTGAAGGTTTTATTTGATGATGGTGATGATACAGTCCTCCCTCAAATGTGAAACTAAGTCCTTGTCAGTCACCATCAGTTATTGTGTATGTGTACATGCATAGCAATAATAATATTAATGTATTTGATTAAAACATTAAGGCAATTCAGTATTCTGATGCTTAGTTGTGTGAAGCTAAAAAGTTATTTTGCTTGTGAAACAAAAAGTATTTAAACAATTAATTTTAATCATGCTAGCAGTGCAGGGCCAGGCAGGCAGCATAATGCAAAGTTAACAAAATAGCAGCAACAACCCTCTTCAGTTTAGAGTGAATATTTGTGTTGATTTAAAAGTGTTATGTGTTCTGATAAAACCAAAATAACTAAAATGATGTAGTGCCTTGTGCAAAAATAAATAAATAAATAAACAATTATTAGTAAAACACACCCCTCTGCTTGATGCAGTTTTTTTGGTTATTCTAAATATATACTTGAAGCTAGTAGCATAGAAAATGTTTTCAAAACATGCACATTGTGGGATGGTTTCCTTTGCTGCTCTATAAACCTAGTGAATACTAAGGAGACCATGGTTTCTGTGTGAACTGGTTATTTTGTAGACATCTTTTGAAAATTAGAGTTTGAGGGACATAAAATTAATTAACATTTTTTAATTATTTTTTTTAAAAAAGGAAGTCAGTGTTGCGTTAATATATATACTTTTTTGTTTAAAAAAAGAAAAAGAAATACATAATTATGAGAAGTGCCCTTTATTTCACTTGAGCCCCTGCCCCTCAAAATGTCTGTGCACGTCCCTGTGCACTGCATCAACCTAATAAAAAAAACACACACAAAATAACGTTAGAACTAATTATTTTGGTAACAACATATGATTTTATTTTATTTTTACCACCAGTGATACATTAATTAATTGCTGGAGAACAATATAAAATAACAACTTAAAGGGTTAGTTCACCCAAAAATCATAATTATGTTATTAATAACTCACCCTCATGTCGTTCCAAACCAGCAAGCCCTCTATTTATCTTCAGAACACAGTTTAAGATATTTTAGATTTAGATTCCATGTGACATCAGAGGGTCAGTTAGAATTTTTAAAGCATCAAGAATACATTTTGGTCCAAAAATAGCAAAAACTACGACTTTATTCAGGATTGTCTTCTCTTCCGTGTCTGTTGTGAGAGAGAGTTAAAAACAAAGCAGTTTGTGATATCCGGTTCGCGAATGAATCATTCGATGTAACCGGATCTTTTTGAACCAGTTAACCAAATCGAACTGAATCATTTGAAACTGTTCGCGTCTCCAATAAGCATTAATCCACAGATGACTTAAGCTGTTAACTTTTTAATGTGGCTGACACTCCCTCTGAGTTAAAACAAACCAATATCCCGGAGTAATTCATGTACTCAAACAGTACACTGACTGACTATTTTTGGACCAAAATGTATTTTCAATGCTTCAAAAAATTCTAACTGACCCTCTGATGTCACATGGATTACTTTTATGATGTTTTTCTTACCTTTCTGGACATGGACAGTAGACCGTACACACAGCTTCAATGGAGGGACTGAGAGCTCTCGGACTAAATCTAAAATATCTTAAATGGAGGTCTCACGGGTTTGGAACGACATGAGAGTGAGTTATTAATGACATAATTATGATTTTTGGGTGAACTATCCCTTTAAAGTACTATCTAAAAGCAAGCAAGTTGGTTAAACGAATATCAAAAAAAAAAACTATGAATTTAAGCTTTAAAATAGCTCTTAAGTTATTTGCATTTTTAAAACATACAGATTTATAGCATGCCAAGCAAACATAAGCACATAAATTTAAAATAAGTTAAAAGAAGAAAATACATCTTTGAGACGAAAACACACAAGCTTATCTTATACGGTTACATTTGTTTAAAAAAAATTATTTATACACTTATAAATTAAATAACCTTATTCAAAACTCAAAGGCACCCACACAACTGTACAAAATGAACATATTATAAACAAATAAAGAAAACTCTATATCCTTAACAATAATTAAATCCCTTTACTTAATATGATATAAAACAGTGCTTACCTAAGTCATGATACTGTCTGGGAAAAAAAAAAGCCACCGAATGACTAAAAGACTTCTCGAAGACAAGCGGGAGAGGTTGAACTGACCAGTTTGGAGCCACCTAAGCAGATGTACAGAAGCACATATTGTAAACAAATACCATTCAGACCTTACTGTTAATTATTCTCATAGCCTGCATAGAACATTACCTGCCAGAGTGATTGCACTGTCGAGAGAAAAAAAAAAAAACCTTGCGCTCGTCTGACACTTCTTATGCAACTCGAAGACGAAGCAGGAAAACTGAACTGACCAGTTTGGAGCCACCTAAGCAGCTGTACAGAAGCACATATTGTGAACAAATACATTCAGACCCTACTGTTAATTATTATCACAGCCTGCATATAACATTAAGTTAAATTACCTGCCAGAGCGATTGCACTGTCGAGGAAAAAAAAAAACCTCGCGCTCGTCTGACACTTCTCATGCAACTCGAAGACGAAGTATGACATCTGAAATGACCAGTTTGGAGCCACCTAAGCAGCTGTACAGAAGCACATATTGTGAACAAATACCATTCAGACCTTACTGTTAATTATTCTCATAGCCCGCATAGAACATTACCTGCCAGAGCGATTGCACTGTAGAGAGAAAAAAAAAACTTGCGCTCGTCTGACACTTCTCAGGCAACTCGAAGACAAAGCATGAAAAAGATGTGCATATTGTGAACAAATTTCATTTAAATCATGGCTTAAATTGATACACAAAGAACCACCGCTTACCGGAGTGATAACAATGACGGACCAACGTTAACTGGGCGCCGCCTGAGGCAACTCTAAAACGGCGTACAAAATCACATATTTAGAACAAACTCATTTAAACTCTTATGGTAAATATTATATACAGAACAGCACCTACCGGAGAGATTAATTTACACTGTCAGGCAGAAAAAATAGGCGATGTCTGACCTGAGGCAACAATAAGACCAGGCGGGAAAATTTAACTGACTAACTTGCTGCCACCTATGTTGTACAAAAATATGTTGTCGCATATTGTGAATAAACTTCATTTAAATCATATCGTGAATTGATACACATAGAACTACACTTACCAGAGCGATCACAATGAGGGAATAAACAGAGGCCGCTTAAGGTGACTCGAAAATGAAACAGGAGAAAGTAAAATGTTGTTGTTTAAAAAAGCATTCGAACTGCGCATACTCATCAGCCTTTGTTGGCAATACTAATAACCAACTTAACGTTGTTAGTTGTTCTAACTTGAAATATTAATTTGCTGTAACAAATTGATCTAAATTCCTATTCAACTTACATTTCTGTGTTATCTCAACTTTTTTAGTGTTAAATTGTTGAATTAACTTTAAAAACTGAGTTTGCAAAACAAAATGTAAGTTGGATTTTTTACAGTGTAGGCGATATGTACCAAAAAGCTTTGACAGGATGTCTTCTAATAGCACTTCGTCGAGTTTTCCTTCAGGTGAACAGGTGTGTTATTTCAAACAAACTGCAACATGACAACTAACAAACGAATGTTACAGTATGAATTGCTGACTGTGGAAAACATTAAATATTGTAATTAGTAGTTATGTCTTCTTTATTCGTTATATTTTCTGAATTATGTGCATTGTTAGATATCATCATCAAACACTGACTTACCTGTCGAGAAGAAAACAGGCCACTTCAGCGTCTCTTTTGAAATCTTTATCCAGCATTAGCTCTTTCCACCTAGAAAAAGCTTCCCCGACATTAACTCTTGTTTTCAGTAATCTACGGTCATGTTTCCTTTTACGTTCTATTTTTGACTGTTTTGGCGACGATGTTTTCTTCTCCTGTGGCGCGGCATATGTATGGTCCATAATAAGAATGCAATCCAGACTTTTAAACTTGCCGGTGCAGTTTCAAGTGCCTCTCACTGCTCTGCACCTGCGTTTCTGGCTCTGACCGAAAAAGTTACTTATTGTCCCTTTAAACTACATTACCCACAAGCCTCCGTTGTTCTATATATGGAAAGGCGAAACTAGGGGCTGTTTTTTGTAGTTCATTGAAGTTATGCTTAGGGTTAGGGTTAGGATCTCGCTAAAGAGGTTATTTTTCTCAACATAGCAACCTTAATTGTTGACTTAATATATTACTAATGTGATAATAGTAGCAAAACGTACTTTTGTAACACGATGCACTGTTTAATATGGGGTAAAGGATAGTCCAAGCACAGACAACAAGGGACATTGACAGCCAATGATATCAAAGCTGAGCAGCGGCGTCACGCTTCCTTATCCATTCATGACCGATGTCTTTCGTTTTTCGGCTGAAGGGATAGATTCGTTAACAATCAATAACATTTGCTACCTATTAGATTGTGTTTTATTAACGTCCACACCTTCCTCCAACAATAATGCAAATGCTCTAATTATTGTTTTCAGCTTGACAAAAATTGGGCAATATTGATGAGCACATGGTCAGCATTCGCAGTTCTATCTAACCGATTCCTCTCATTAAATCAAAATATTTTTTTTCAAAGACAGGTGCATTTTCTAATCAAATGATTAGCTTCTAACATTTACATTGTATGTTATGTTTTGTTTTAAAGTTATAAAAATTATTCACTTTTGTTTTTCTGTGATTTGCCATTCTTTACCATTTGAACTCTAGCAATAAAAACAGAGTTAAAAGAACTGATTCAAAGACAAAGTGCCCTTATAACTGCACTGCATCCTCTGTCAATAAGCTTGTTTTTGCCACTATGAAGAATAAAAATACTTATATTTTTTTATTAAGAAAAAAAAAAAAAAAGTAAATACAGATAGTCTTTCAAGGAACACTGGAGAATTTAATTGACCAAACAGTGGTACAACACACGGTTTTAAACTCAGAAAATAAAAACCATGAAGACATGCATGTCAAGTGTGCAATATCATCTATAAAACTCCATCAGCACAGCATCAAATAAACACTGATTGTCCGAACAATGGAAGAAAGATAACGTTCAGGAAAACAAACACCTGCTACATAAAAATGCAGAAATACAATAACATCATTCACTTCATGACTGGAACTAGGGGATGGCTGTGCATGAATACGTCCTTAACGAAAACTCCTGATGAGAACTGATGTTTGTTTTTTTTATGATAAAAGTACCAGAAGTAAAGTTACCGTATGAAGCTTGAAAAAGAGAACACAATGCTTTATCAATACGAAAATACTATGTTCAACCATTGTTTTGATCACTGGTTCTGTATACAATATATGGGTTGCTGGAAGGTCACAATGTATTCATTATAAGCTTAGAACTAAAACAAAATTGCACTGCAAAGTCTAATCACTGATCCAGGGGCCATTTCTGTGTGTGTTGGGGAGATAAAGAGTTAAGGAGGTGAGTCCTTGTGCATGATCGAGAAGAACAGCATTATCTGCAAGGAATCCTGAAAGACTGAAAGGAAGGAAATATTATTACATGCTACTTTTTTTTAGATCATAAAAGCCTCTGTAAAGATGCTGTATAATTATATGTTAAATGCATCTATTATTAAAAGCTAGTCAATAATAGCAAGCTATATTCATATGAATTATTTAAAAAAATATATTACATGCTTAAAGGAATGTTATCAGTAGTGTAATTGATCTGCTCATGGAAACCTTTCCAATGTATGTGAAATATTAATAATAATAATAATAATAATAATAATAATAATAATAATAATAATAATAATAATTAGATACTGAGAATAATTTCATAGTAAAACAAAGTGTTGCATGTTTTCTTGGTGTACAGAAAAGTATATTTATTTTGTACATCATTTGCAACTGCTTTTTTCACTTAATTAGAAGTAGAGCTGTAGTCAAGTCCGGCTTTGTCGAGTCCAAGTCAAGTCCAAGTCCAGGACTAGTCGAGACCGAGTCAAGACCGAGTCCAAAGAGGTTCGAGTCCAAGTCAAGTCCAAGTCCAAAAGTTTCGAGTCCAAGTCTAAGACCGAGTCCAAATGAAAGAAAAAAGGGTCCTCTTCAAGACCACATACTTAACTACTGATAATGTTTGTGATGCGAGATAAAGCATATCTTCTATTCTAAGAAAATCATTTTACATTATTATTTGTAATGATCAAAAAGCATGTGCAAAGTAACAACTCTGTAGGACAGGGGTCTCCAAACTACATCCTGGATGGCCAATGTCCTGAAAAGTTTAGCTCCAACTGGCCTTAAAACACCTGGAAGATTAGTGTGTCTAGTAAGAGCTTGATTAGGTTCAAGTGTGTATAATAATAATAATTATATAATAATTAGGGTTAAAGCTAACAGGGGCGTTAAACAAGATCCTGGGCCCTATGCATAGGCAGTCCTGATGGGCCCCCATGGCCCCTACCCATGAAAATATCCAGGTAAAAAATATATATTTCAGATTCATACTTTTCAAGGGCCCTCTCTTCCTTAGGGGCCTTGCTAATGAGTGGTTTTACCCCCAGTCCGACCCTGGGAGCTAAACTTGGATAAACAAACAAAGTTTGGAACTGTAAGGTCAAATAATTTTTATGTACTTTATTTTTTGTTGACATTATATCTGTGGTCAAAAATGTATATGACTATGCCTAATTGGCACAGTGCACAGACACACGCAAAGCTCGGGATATGACAAATGCGCGCAGCAAGGCTAGAATGGATACGTTTGGCTCTACTGGACATGCGCACATAAATACAGCGACATTTTTGTCATACTGTGCTAGTGCTTGCATAGACTAGTCGAGCTCTGTCGGAAACAATCGACTACTCCAGCATGCATTAACCATAATGCATACAAAGTGTTTGCAAGTAGCCTACGACGTGAATTTTAGAATTACAATATTGCGTGGAGCTGTTACTATATGACCTTATCTATGTTGCATGTAAAAATAAAATATGTAATGTAATAATTAGGGTTGTGCCTGAAGCCGAATACCTTATTCGGAAAGGCACGGATAATGGCTTAAAAAACGAATAACGCTCAAGGAATAATTCTGCCTGAATACTCGGCTAAAGCTGACAGAGTCTGGTGTTTGCTAGATAACAGGTGAGCCAGGGCATCAGCGCCAGAATGAATGTAAACTTTATGAGTGAAAAGAGCGCAAATCAAACACAACATTGTTGTCGCCTCTCTGTTTATCTCTCAGAAATCAGACCGTTGCAAGAGTAATTTTACCTATAATAATACATCATAGCTACACGTTATATTATTTGTATATATTTAAAAGGCAAATATTGAAAGCTTAGGCTACCATGATACGAATGAATGGAATAAGCATAGCGCGCTCACCAATCAAACAGCCGCGCTGCACGTCTCAGTCTCTCAAAAACCAAATCAGTTCTCTCTCAAGAGTAGGCTAATAATCAGCTTCGATACGGATACATTGTCTACTTGTCCTACATGTTTGCATATTTACCTTTTGCTGGTTTGCGCGGAACACACACATCTGTTTAGTGAAGTTCATTAACATTAAGACTTGCTCAAAGTGTTCTGCGTAATGAGAATGTGTGCATTGAATGGATTCAGTCGTGTTCAAATGATCACTATGACACGTTTGTCATGACATCTCTCTGCTTGCATGATAAATATTATTTTAGAAATTAATAATTATTTCAGTTTAACACGACATATTTGTTCAGTGATAACTACGAAAAAATATATAAAAAGTCATAACAGTCTTATCAAGTAACTGTACGATGTTGTATCCGAATGCAGATAGGAAATTTTTTGTGATTGTTACAGATACAAATACTGGCTGTTACATGAAAATGTAAATATGTAATGTCATATATAAAGTTTTTAAAATTTACATATGTAATTGTTGCATAAGGCTATACATTAATACGCGTTTATTGATAAAAAAAAAGGCTATCTAGGTGTAGACGTAAATAAAACACAATCTAACAGGTAGAAAATTAAATTAGAAACATCTAAACTTTTCAGGTCGCAGTAAGTGCACCACTGGTCATGCACATCCTTTCCCGGAACAATACTGAAAGCTAAGGCAAGATGGAGAAACAGATGATCATAGTTGTACAAGGATAGCCATTTTTTAAATGAATCTATTAGCAGAGCTACTGCAAGTGATTTTAAGTGCTGGAATTCCATTTATTCTTTGCTGAAACTTCTGCGTCATCATGGAGAGCGGGTCATGGTTGCCCAGCAACAGCAGACGCCACTGGAGCGCGAGCGCAGGCTACAGAGTGCTTTGGAAATAAGGAGAGCGGCGCGCCTAGCGTTTTCCACACGTTTTCAGTCGCGACATCATGCAAATGTGGTTTTGTTTTGAAGGATAAATTTTTTATTTTATTTTTTTGCTGGACTCGGTCGAGACCAACTAGAAGACTTGGCGAGTCCAATGGCCAAGTCCGAGACAAGTCCGAGTGCAAATTCAACGAGTCCGAGACGACAGAAAAATGTCTCGAGTCCGGACTCGAGTCCAAGACCGGACTCGAGTACTACAGCCCTAATTAGAAGCCCCAAAAATTAAATTGTCTTCTGTAATAGGGACTAATGAAAATATAATTAGAATTTATTTTAAAATGCAAAGTTGAATAATAATAATAAAAAAAAAAACTAAAAATCTCTGTAAACACTTAAGTGTGTCCCATAAGGCAGTGGCCCCCAATCCTGGTCCTGGAGAAGCCCAACACTGCACATTTGAGATTCAACTCATCAGCTCATCAGTGAAGACTCCAAGACCTCAAAAGTGTGTGTGTTAGATAAGAGAGACACCAAAACCATGCAGTGTTGGGGTTCTCCACGATCAGGATTGGGAAACACAGTCATCAGGTCATGATTAGTTCGACACACACTTGTGGTCACCATGCTCACTCGAACACTTGGCCTAAACATAGGAAATATGTCAAATAAATAATCAATTGGTCAAGTGCAAAGAAGGCAAGTGTGGGTATTTGGATAGTGCAAAAGTTTAAGAAACAACAAATGCTTTGCAATTTATAACAGCAGTTTGATAAAAAGGTAAAAACTAACACAGACTTACTGCTGCAAACGTCTGCCTCCGCAGCTTTCTGTCTTCTACATTTCTGAAGGAATACCTCTCCACAAACACCACAGGGATGACTGCTTCCTTTACATATTTTTAGCTAAAACAAATACATAACAATAAAAATAAGAAAGGGAGAGAGGGGTAGAATAAAATAGAAATATAAACAGAATTTTAATAATGTTTTGTGAGCAAAATATTTAAAATATAAACTGATATGAATGAACTGCAGGAAGGGAAAAATGTGTCCTTTTATTTACTTTTTTTTGTATTTACATAAAAAAAGGTATCAGAAGCATGGTACAGTAAATGTGTGAAATCTCTGTCATATAAAAGCACATCAAAAATGACCATTACAGTTGTACAACCGTAGTTATTTTGATGATTATTGTATTGTTGTATTGATTATTAATATACCATAGTAAACTACAGTTACTGTGGTAAAAACATGGTATATGTCCCGTTCCTGGGTTTTAACTTCAAATTTAATTTGTTTACTATTGTACGTGTCGTGGTTACCATTATTTTACTACAAATTGACATATTTGAACCTGAAATGAAATATATTGAAAGTCTATGGCACGTCACGTGACCGACAGAGTTTAATCACACTATAGCTGTGTCCAAATTCAGGGTCTGCATCCTCCTTAGGATCCTTCCTACCCGGTTGAAGGAGGATGGGTCCTCCAACGACCGCAAAAACCGGAAGTCGGTGTTTGTGAATTTGGACAGCCTACCCTTCTTTCAGTTCCCTCCCTTACCCGTTGCTCATATCCTGTCGCCTAGCAACCGTGACAGCGCTAAGCAAGACGCGGGTGAAGAGTTCATCGTTCTCTCCCCGGAGCTTTATAAACACTTCTGTTTGCTCTTTCGTCCTTAGAAGCGTTAAACACAGCTTCAATCACTAACAAATAAGCTGTGTGTAAGGGGATATTCACACAGGCAGTAAGGAAGAAGCTAGTTTACGAAAGTAAACTTTTTTTTTATTACATATTAGTTACACGTACAAATGTAAAAAAAATGCCTAACTAGAAAACCACTGAAATATATATTTTTGAAAAGCCAGTTTTTAAAAAACATCGAAAATAATACTCCTCCCCCACTCCGCTACCGCTCGCTTCGTCCTGCCAAAAAGAATTATGGGATAGGTAGGACGCGAAAGGATCCATCACACCCATCCTTCCAATTCGGGGAAAAGGAGGACGCATTTGTGGGCCGCATTTGAAGGATCCTACGAATTTGGACAGCCTTCGTTGCGGCGCTGTGACGTAACATCCTTCAAATGAGTCCTCCAAAGGATGTAGACCCTGAATTTGGACACAGCATATAGCAGGTGTGTTAATTTAGTTAAACGCAATGAAACTTAAAGACAGCCTCGGATGACTGATATAATACAGCGAGTAAACAATACAGCGCTAATCTGATTAATAAACAAGACCGAATACATTTCATAACAGGCATTAAAAGAGCGTAATTATATCTACTCACCGATGTGTGCTGAATGAGACTTCTTGAACGTGATTTCATAGTGATGAACTATGAATAAGCGATAAGCGAGAATGGGTTGTAAGAAAATGGTTAAACTGCTTACTTGCACCCGCCTTGGAGCATTGTTAAACTCACCTTTTTATGCCGTTTTCCCTGCAGTTGAGCGTTGCTTTGCTCAAACTCACCGCTGAATGCTGTTTTACCTGCAGTTGAGTGTTGTTAAACTCACCACTGATGAACGCGCTAAGCCTTTGCAGAGAGACCACTTTGATATCAGATTGCGAGAATATTTAAACCTCAAAAACAAGTTGGAGGGCCAGATAAAAATGATCTCTGTCATGTATAATTTTTTGTAGCCTATTATTTATTTTTATTTATTCAGTGTCATTGCGGTGTGCTGAACCAAGACGTCAAATTTAAACGCTGCTGAGTTCTATAGAAGTCTATCGGAGTAACCTGCACGTTGAAAAATAACGCCAAAGGCGTCAAAAAAGTGACGCCAGATCCCTTGACCATGCGTCAGACATTTGACGAGTAGGGAGTGAGACTGTGTTGCAAAGCCAGCTCACTGGTACCTTTTTAAAAAAAACGTATTTCTAAACATATTGACTGTGTTGCCTTTTTGGTGCATTAGATGTTTTCTATAATCAAATTGGAGTATAATGTTTATCATGTGTTAATCAAACTTTAAGTGTGTGTAATTCTGCATATGAATTTAAATTCATGTTTCTATCAATTAAATATGTAATTTTTGGTATCTGTGTAATCGTCATTGTGACTGAACTATCCACCTATAGGAAAGGTTTGTAAAATATATTAATCTGGAATTACCGACTTGCTAGAATATTATTAGAGTGGGTGTTTAACCAGAGACAAAGGAACGTTTTTTTTCCGCTTCAGATCGCGGACGTTTATTGGTTGTTCGTGCAAACAGAGGCGTAAACCAGCCATAACCAGCCATAAGAACTGAAACCAGAAAGTTCATCCGGCTCTTGGTCCTCTTCTCTTGTCCTTTTGTTCCACTCTTCTATCGTCTCTGATCTCAGCACGGCAGCTGAGAGAACAGCCTGTTCTCATGGCTCCTTCAGGAGCTTTCATCTCCGTTTTCTTTTGTTTTCTGTACTAAGTTCCTCTCAAAACGAGGAAGACGAACTCTGAATCATTACGTTCGTTGGACCTTTCAAATATCGCGCGAGTCTGCAGCAGCCCGGAAGACACGAAAGAACACGCCTAGCTACAAAGAACCACGCACGCACGCACGCTGGTCTGGTAAATCACAAAGAGACCCCATGCAAGTATTTCTTTTCTATGGAGATTTAAATGCTGCTTAAAAGTTGTCAATCTGATTCCTTGTTGTCTTTAAAAAGGTTACTGTCTGTGAGTTTACCACACTGTGAGATCATTCTATGATCGCGACCGTGTCTCTCTCATTCTCTCACGCTCACTTTCTCTCTCGTTCTCTTTTTCTCGGACTCTCTCTATCTCTCTCTGTCTCATTTGGATTCTGTTATGTCTTGTACAAAGTTTACTGTCTGTATTGTCATATGCATATTTACTCTGTGTGAATCGTAGTTTGATGTATTATTAGTTCAATTATTAAAATCCAATATATTTTCATGATTCCTTCTGTCTAAAATGCTCACATCACGAGTCAATGAAATGTTTGATCTTAGCTACAAGCTCGTTACTTTTCAGTTACCGAAATTCAGAGATGTATAAAGTACTAGAGACCCAAACTTGAGTAAAAGTACAAGTGCTCTTTTAAAAAGGTGACTTGAGTAGAAGTTGACGTGGTCTTTAAGCACCACACTTAAGTAGAAGTACAAAAGTATTCAAACATTTTTGTACTTAAGTATTGCAAGTAGTCTATTTTAAAATGTACTACTCAAGTACTGAAAGTAAAAGTATTGTTTTATGTAGTTATTAAAGAAAGTAGTCAAAAGTTTGAACATATTGTTTTTACTATTTCAAATGATTAACCTAAAGGACAATCACAATTCCTTTGACTAACTTTTTGTAAACAAAAAACGGTTACAGGGTTAGTTCACCCAATTTGCTAAATTATTTCATTAATAACTTACTCTCATGTTGTTTCAAACCCGTAAGACCTCCGTTTATTTTTGGAACACGGTTTAAGATATTTTAGACTTAGTCTGAGAGCTCTCAGTCCCTCCATTGAAGCTGTGTGTACGCTATACTGTCCATGTCCAGAAAGGTAAGAAAAACATCATCAAAGTAGTGTGACATCAGAGGGTCCGTTAGAATATTTTGAAGTATCAAAAATACATTTTGGTCCAAAAATAGCAAAAACTACGACTTTATTCAGCATTGTCTTTTCTTCCGTTTCTGTTGTAAGACAGTTAAAAACAAAGCAGTTTTTGATATCTGGTACGCGAACGAATCATTCGATGTAACCGGATCTTTTTGAACCAGTTCACCAAATCGAACTGAATCGTTTTAAACGGTTCACGTCTCCAATACGCATTAATCCATAAATGACTTAAGTTGTTAACTATTTTAATGTGTCTGACACTCCCTTTGAGTTAAAACAAACCAATATCCCGGAGTAATTAATTTACTCACACAGTACACTGACTGAACTAATGTGAACAGAGAACTGAAGATGAACACTGAGCCGAGCCAGATAACGAACAACAGACTGACTCGTTCACGAGTCAAGAACCGTTTCTGTCAGACGCGTCCGATTCGTGAACCGAATTCTGTGCTAATGTTATGAGCAGGGTTCTAAATTAACTTTTTTGATCACCAGCCAATGTGGCTGGTAACTTTCTAAAGTTACCAGCCAATCAGAATTTCCACTAGCCATTTTTTTTTTCCGGTAAAAATAACAAATTATGAGTGCCACTAAATGCATTTGATCATTTTATTAACATTGTTGGCATGAAAAACATCAGTTTATAAACTGTACTCACGAATTCATAAACTGTTACCTTGGTTTAACAAATTGTGCCCACGAATTTCCAATCCGTGCGCTCAGTTTTTGTAAACCGTACCCTCGGTTTTTGAATCCGTACCCACAAATTCATAATCCGTGCGCACACTTTCGCAATACGTTCCCACGGATCTGTAAACCGTACTCACGGATTCATGCAGAAAGCTCCTGTTAACATACAGTTTTATTGACTATTATTATGTGGAATAGGTTTAATAATAATAAAGGAATAATCTTATAATAGCAACTGATTATTATTGTACAATAAACCTGGCATTGTGACTAACTCTGGAGTCAATTTTTCCTGTTTTTTCCTGTTCCTGTTGTAAATTGTTTTGGATAAAAGATTCTTATGCATAACCTGTATAATAATATATAATAATGATAAAAATAAAAATAAAGTTATTTTTATCATTTTAATTTGTAGGCTAAATAAATGATTACAAGAAAATAATTCATGAATTACTTTATTTCTAAATAAACTTTGACAGTTTTGTAAATGCTTGTCTACAATTCTTTCTTAACATGCATGAAGACTTATTTTTCTGATTTTATTATACTAAGCTCCATCCACCCCGCCTGCACACTGTTAATGTTTTTAATAAATAATGAGGCCTAAAATAACATTGCATTCAGTTAGAGAGAAAAGGAATGAAAACATAACCGGCATATTATTTGTTTTGTATTGCTTTTTTCCCTTATTTTCTTTTTCTTTTTAGTGTTTTTTTTTTGGTCATAAAACACAGGCGGCTGTGTCTTATCCTATTGGTGATTAATATAATAATCACTATTAAAATAAACGCTAAAAAGAAGACTATTTGTGAATGCTGATCGTGGACTCATTGGATACTATGAAAAATAATGTTTAATAAACAGAAATGAATCTGCCGGTGGGGGCGGAGCTACAAATGCGTGTCAGTTTACAAATACAAATCCGAGGGAACGGATTGTGAAAGTGTGCACACGGATTATGAATTTGTGGGTACAGATTTAAAAAAACCGAGGGTACGGTTTACAAAATCTGAGCGCACGGATTGGGAATTCGTGGGCACGGTTTGTTAATCCGTGGGTACAATTTGTTAAACCGAGGGAACAGTTTATGGATTTGTGAGTACGGTTTATAAACTGAGGGGACGGATTGCAAAACCGTCGTCACGGATTGATTTTTTTTCTCCTACAGGTGACGTGCGGGGCTCTCCGTAATATCCTCATCCCCTGACTCGTTCCTCTTTTCGCCCCCAGAAATCTGTCCCAACCACCGCCACATTTAGTTTAATCTTAATTTTTTTTCTTTAATAGCTAACTCCCTCCTCTTTCAGTCTATGCTCCCTGCTCTGGCTCCATTCATTCTTCTTCCTTGTGTTTTCTGATGGACGCTATTCGTTTCCATGTTTTTGCGCTGGTTTCACTGCAAACTGCGTGCAGCCAATGAGCATATGAAACGTCATCATGTAGCATTACAGCACAGTGTTCGTGGGAAATGTAGGAAGTGCTGCCAGGGGGATAAATGACCGAGAACAGAACCTCATGTCATGCATCACCAGCCAAACTGGCTAGTAAGTTTTAATTAACACCCGCCAACATGAATTTTAACCCGCATTTGGCGTTAATTTATGTTAATTTAGAACCCTGGTTATGAGCCCAGGTAAACCGAAGGCTTGGAGGCTTGCAGTCAATGCCAATGACGCCGTCGAGCGCAAAAGAATCGGTGAACTGTTTTCTTCAACTGGTTTATTGAATCGAACTGTCAGAAATAACTAGGCTACTGGTGATCCCGAGAACCGATGCAACCAGTTCTTGACTCGTGAACGAGTCATTATCTGGCTCGGCTCGGTGTTCATCTCTCTCTTCACAGCAGTTCAGTCAGCACGCGCAGTCTCGCTTGATTCGCTCAATGATGTGCCAGCTTCATCAAACCTGCCATCTTCAGTTCTGGCAGTGGTAATGTGGGTTTGTAATGGAATGATTCGTAACATTTTTATAATTGTAACAAGTAATGATGCAGCACATAAAAAAAAATATCGGAGTAAAAGTATTAAACTCGAAATATGTACTGAAGTAAAAGTAGTAAAAATAATACTCTAGTAAAGTACAGATACCGCCTTTTAGTACTTAAGTACAGTAGTGAAGTAGTTCTACTTCGTTACTATACATCTCTGCCGAAATTTCGTTATGATTGGAGAATAGTTTCATGGCCAGAAACAATTTTTCCTGGAATTATAAGTGAAAACTTTATTGAAAGTTGATAAGTTAATCTTATGGCCGTTTGCTGGACAAACCATTGTTTGATTTGCGGTAATTCACAGTAAGAGATATCACAATTGATATGAAGAATAGAATATTGACATATTAATGAGTTTTTTTTATCTTGCAGAAAGACTGCTCCAATGCCTTCTGAGCTGGCGTCAACTGAAAGTGTCACTGGTTTCTGTAAATAAAAGAATTTCAGTGTTGGAGCATTTGTCAGCAAATTCTTAATTTTTATGAAGCTTTCTCTTTGCTCTTCCTCTCAGCGCCACTGAACGTCATCTCCTAGCAGCTTTCGAAAAGGAGCACTGACATCAGATAAATTTGGAATGCATTTGGATAGGTATTGCACCATATCCATGAATCTCATGAGTGCTTGTTTGTTTTCAGGAGGTGGCATTTGCACGATTGCTCTCATCTTTTCATCATCTGGCTTAAGACCTTATTCTGAGATGATGTGTCCAAGATATCTTATATTTGATGTTCTTATCTGACACTTGCTTTTGTTTAATTTTAGATTCCATTCTCTTGCTCTTTCCAGCAGCTTGATGAGTCTTTAATCATGTTCTTCAGTTTTTTTCTCCCCATACTAGGATATCATCAATGACGATGACCACACCTTCAAGACCTTCTAACATCTGCGCGACCGCACGCTGGAAGACTTCACTGGCTGAAGACACACCAAATTTTAAGTGAATAAATCTATACCTTCCTACTGGCGTGTTGAACGTACAGAGTTTTGAGCTCTCTCCATCCAGTTTTATTTGCCAGAAGCCTTGATAAGCATCTAGAACTGAGAATACCTTTGCTTTTGGCATACTGGATACCACTTCGACTACTGTCAGTACCCGGTAATGTTCAAGTTTTAAGGTCTTGTGGATCTATAGATATGCGTATCTTGTTTGGTTTCACCAGTGTTACTATGCTGTTACTATGCTGTTCACCCACTCGGTCGGTTCGGTTTGCTCTACAATTACTCCCATGCTTTCCATCTTGTGTAGCTCTTCAACCATCTTGTCCTTGAGTGCCACCTGAACTTTTCTTGGTGGATGAATCACTGGAGAAATTGGGGTCTATTTTGATGTGATGGTCAATTGGTAAACAACCAAGGCCAGGGAACAGTTCATCAAAGTTTTTCAACAGGTCATCTTTGATCTTTATTTCATATATTCTTCTCACCATCCCTAATTTTTCACAGGTTATGCATCCAAGAAGTGCAGGTACGTTACCATTGACTACTTGAAATGTAATATTGTGCTTTTGGTTTCTGTAGGTGAAGGTAAGATTAACTTGTCCCACAGGTGACATCTTGTGGCCAAAATATGTGATTTAGTGACAGGTGGATTTTTGTAGTTTTCTTTGTGTTTCCAGGGACTTGAACACATTGTTGGGTATTATATTACATGCTGCCCCTGTGTCTAATTTAAATGTAATGTTCTTGTTGTTTATTTTCAGGCTTTCAGTCCATTTGTCATTTTCATTCCGTGTTTCAGTGATGACTGTGTGCACATTTTCCATTGTTTGTATTGTCTGCACATCAATGGTTCCAACAAAGAAATCATCTTGCTCATCACTTTGTTCTACTGTCTGTATTTTCCTGGTGGAGACTTGCATTCTGCACAATTTACTTTGCACATTTGTCCATAAGCTGGGCATTTTTTGTATTCATGTTGGTAACCACATCTTCCCTGTTCACTTTGCAGTGTGTTTCCTTCTTTTGTCTTTATGTTTTTGACACTGCTTATTTTGTTCACGTCTATTTCTTCAACTAGCATTTTCATCTGATTTGACGTTAGCTTGTTGGCCCTGCATGTGTCTATTGCCTTTTCCAACGTGAGGTCTGCCTCACGCAACAATCTTGCATGCACATTGTCGTCTCTTATCCCGCATACAATTATATCCCTGATCAGTGAATCAGTCAGATCGCCAAATTCACAGTCTTTCACCATGTGTTTAAGATCTGTGACGTATGCATCAATTGTTTCTTCTGAACTTTGTGATCTCGTGAAAAACATGTGGCGAATGCATGGCAGATTCTTTCTGGGCTCACAATATTCTTTGAATTTCATTTTTAGTGCAGCTATTTTATTCATCTCTCCCTCCGTGAACTGGAATGTGTTGTACACTTTAATGGCTTCTTCACCCGCACTTTAAGAAAGGTAGCACACTGCACGGTCTCTGATTTCTCTGCCAAGCCACTCACAATGAGGTACAACTCGAATTTCTGAAGCCATACCTTCCAATTCTCTGCCAGATTGCCGTGAAGAGACAAAGCTGATGGTGGCTGCAGTAGCGACATCTTACATATATTTTTGATCCGTCTTCTGACACCATGTTATGAATGTTATATACTTTAAAGTGAAGAACCAGACGACACAGACACAAGGTGAGTTTTCTAGATGGGGCTTCCTGTTTTTACTTATTTTTGCTTCATATGCTACAGAACAACAGATTCAAACATGCATAAATGGCTGTCAATGTGTTTCCTCCTGACTGTTTGCTCCGCTGACTGTCTACTGCTGCCGAGTTCTGCCTGGATTTGTTTTCCCCGTTTTTCTGAGTGGTGCCAGTCCGAGTTATTTTCTGTTCATTGCCAGTTCATTCAGTAAAGACGGCTAACAATCTAGCTTCTGAGTACTAAACAATTAACCCAACAATAGCGGGTCAGTTAATTTTTTTGCAGTGGGCCGCGCAAACATATGTGTTTGATTGTGTGGGCCGTTAAGTTGCATATGCTTCCCTGTTTGTGGTCACGGCATAGACAATATTCAGTCAGAGAATCTGAATAATATTTGAGCATCACTTTAGATTTAAATAAACCATATGATTAAATACTTCCTGTAAAATCACTTTTTGATTTTTCACTGAACAACAACACACAGACCAGAGACCAGACCCAAGGCTGTCAGACAGAGCTTTATTTAAAAAAAAAAAAAAAAAAAATTAAGAAACAGAAAAGGGTTTTTTCCTTGTTTCTTAAAAATATATTTTACATTTCTGAAACAGTTAGCAAAGTGATGTAATAAGTATATTGGATGTTAAGCATTGGAACACAATGCAACTTTTTGTTTCTCACAAAATAACTTTTTTCCCACTTATTCTCAAATAGCAACATTCTAAAGTGAATTTAATTGTAATGTTTTACTTTACTAGTTACTTTAATGATGTCCTCGCTACCTTCCTGGGCCTTGAACAGTTGTGTCAATTGTGTTACTGTCTATTTAAGGTCAGAAAGCTCTCGGATTTAATAAAAAATATATTGATTTGTGTTCTGAAGATGAACTAAAGTCTTACTGGTTTTAAAAACATGAGGCTGTGTCATTAATGACAAAATTTTATTTTTATGGTGAGCTATCCCTTTAAGGATCTGTATTAAGTATAACGCATTTCACTGTAACGCATTACTGTTTTTAAATTACTTTTCCTGGTAATGCAATAATGTAATGCATTACATTTTAAATTCATGTTTCAAATTTTGTTTGCATTCTTCTTCTGAGGTAAATTCAAGATATATTCCTCACAGCGTGTCTTCTTCCAAAAATGAAAAGTAGCTGAGATGAACTTAATGAATCTTTCTTCGTTTACAGGGGTGATGCAGAACTTAACATATTCACGTATCTCAAGCCTGATTTCACGTGGATGATTATTTTATAACATGTGATGGGCCTGATGATATTATACCTGAGCTCAAATGTGAGTAAGCTACACATTGATCATCACAGACAGACAGAGAGCCGCAGAAGTGAAAAATTCAAGATATTGGGGACAGAAATGTATATATTTATTGCTAATAGTTAATCAGTATCACACAAATGTAGTATTAATTTAATAAAGCAGTTCAATAACTAAGAATTTAATATTAAGACAAAATGTGTCTGTTTTTGTTCCATTTCACCAACAAATATAGTTCCCATTTGCATCTCTGAGCAACATGATGGGGTTTCCTTTCTGAATGAATCCACGGTTTAAATGATTGGTTCAATCACAATGACTCACTTATTAACAGTGACTTGCTGTCACCTACTGGCAGTTTTAATTTAACATTTAAAGTATATTTTAATTAAAATAATTATAATAATAATTTCAAATATCAGTATTTTATGTTTAAAATATCAAAACAGAATTAATGCATTTGTAACGGCAGGTTAGAACATCAATGTCCTGCATCAAACAGTGTGTAAATGCATCTAAATGTCACTTCTGATGCAGCTTCCTTGTTTTCTCTGCATTGTAAAGATGAATTTTGTCAATACTGATTTAATTTGCTTGTTAACAGCCCAAATTACTTATTATTGTAATTGACTGATTCAGTTTAAGAATTTGAATGAAAAGATGATGCACAATTTTAGGAAAAAAAAGGCTTAAAAAAGGTATAAAAATGCCTATAAAAGATAAAAATCTATTTAAACTTATTGGAAAAGATTCATTTCTGTCATTGCTCTGAACTAATCACCACAAAGAATACACAGAATATCAAAAACTTTAGGAGTCACCTGTCCACGGTAGTCCCTCATATATTTAACATTTTGTTCAGAAATAGTTTTTTTTTTTTTTTATAAATATGGGAAGTGCCCTTTTTTCCACTTGAGCCTGTTACAAAATACCCAGGAGGCTAAGGAGTAAATGGAAAGAATGTTTATTAAAGGCACAAGCAGAGGAGCGTGCAGTGCTGGGTAGAGTGACGAAGGGATCCGGTATGGCTGGGTGAAGACGTCAGAGGAGGGAGGTGAACCACACGCACGATGGAGACTTGGATCTTCGGGGAATCGCTTGAGAGAGGTAAGTAGAGGAAGAGTTAGTCCTTAGAGTTAGCATACAGGTAATACCTTGTCGAGGATGCTGACTGAGTTCGTGTGTGTGGTATTTATAGTGCTGATGTGATAGGGTCATGATGAGGGTCAGGTGGAAGTAATCAGTATTCCGGTGAGGGTGTGCGTTGCGAGTGAGTCGAGGTGGAACCTGGCGTGTTTGTGCCCGCTCGTGAGGGCCGAGGCCCCCGACGACATGGTGGACGTCCTCTTCCCCTGGGAGCTGGTCGGTCAGGATGATTGGAGTGGAAGGTGTTAAGTAAGTTAGGATCCAGGATGGACCCAGGATTGCATGGGACCCATGAACATTCCTCTGGACCATATCCTTCACAGTCCACTAGATATTCAAGTTGTCCACCATGCCACCGGGAGTCCAGGATGTCTCTAACTTCATAGGCAGCACCGTCTTCTAGGAGGAGTGGAGGGGGGGCCTTATGTTTGCCAGGTTCTGTGGAAGGAGAGACAGAGGGATGGTGAGGTTTCAGGAGAGACACATGGAAAGTGGGTTGAATCCAGTACTCAGGAGGTAATTGTAGTTTGTAAGTGACCGGATTGATCTGCTGAAGGATGGTGAATAGGCCAATGAATCTGGGACTTAGCTTGCCATGTTGGGCCACCAGGAGTGTTTTTTAAGCAACGAGAGGGTTTCATTGACCCCCGGGTGACTAGTGCCAAGAGATGCAGCTCTTGAAACAGGAATCGCCCCACTTCAGGACTTCGCCCGTTTTTCAAGAGAAAACCAGCAGATGGATCTCCTCATGGTGGAGTAGTACGGTTTGGAGGGAAATGGGACCCACACTATGACGTACACATCTTCTACTCAACTGCCTGCTGGTAATTGTGTGGACTTGGTAGGCTGACGGCGTTGCCGTGGTAGCGAGTTTGAGTTGAGGGCAGAGGGCGCCAGAGATTAAGTTGCCGGCTGACCCAGAATCGAGGATGGCGGAAACTGGAAGAGAGATGTCAGCGGCAGTAAGTGTCACAACAGTGATGAGTGGTTTCATTTGGTATTTGGAAGGGAGAATGGCACTCACCATGGGACAAAGAGGTTTCAAGTATAACTCATTTAAAGTAATGGTGCTTCGTATAACATTATCCAGAGAAACACTTGTGAATGATAAATCCCCTGTGATGTTTGTACTGACTACTGTATATGTAACCAAGGTTACTATTACTCATATCGAACCTATGAAACAAAAAGAAAAGAACGATTTTCATATAAATATTTAATTACTTTATCTTAATGATTAAGAAATTAAATATTGCTCAATAAATAACAATAAATGTAACAGACTAGAAAAATAAATAAATTGAACCATTCGGATTAGCTCCGCCCTGAGTGGGTTGCGTCATCATTCTAGCGCGGGTTAGGGAAGTGAGTCTCGTCACGGAAAAAAAAGTGAAATGGCTGCTGAAGCAGTGATGGAGATTCGATTTGCAGTTGTGAAGTTAAAGATTAAACGAGAAGTTGAGCTGATTCATCCGACGAAAACGGCGTTCGAAAAGATTTTCTTGATTCATCTGAGATTATTTCTAATCATTAGCACTTTATTCTTGGTAAGTGAGTTCATAAACTACCTTAATTCATCATAGTTGTGTATTGTTCAGTCTTTTGTGGTCTTAAATGGTACTGATCTGTATAATTCTTGTGAAATATACTTAGAAAATGTGATTTAAGTGGTAAATTAAGAGTTTATTTGCTGCTAAAAATGTTTTATGCACATTTGTTGACGTCATCAGGCCCGTCGCAACAAGGCAGGCAAACCAAGCAATTGCTTGGGGCCCCGAGCTGACCTGGGGCCCCAAGACAACGACTGGTTAAGAATAAAATGCAACGACACTGTGTGAGCGCCCCTTTGATCGTCAATGCAGTAACGTGTAATGACACTGTTATCGGGATCCCCTCAAGGGGGCCCCTCTCAGTAGTCGCTGAAAGCAGCCAGCCAACCAAGTCAAGTGATCTCTGCTTTTTTTTTTTCGAAAGGAAGGAATATGGTTACTGTAATATGTTTTTTTTAACGGGATAAGGAAAACGCAGATCAGAAATCGCAGAATGCAAGGAGTCAGCAGTGTTTTGATTTGAGGGCTCAGGCAAACATAAAGAGAACGTCGTGGCGTGTTTCGATTGCAAGAATCGCGGAATCCAGTCATAAAAACGGAATTTACAGTTTGACGCAGAATGACACGTAATTTGCCAAATTTTGAATGAATTAATTAAAAATAGGTCATTGCGCTTACATCAAACCACGATACGGACCAATATCTGTAAATATTAAGCAGGAACAGTCTGTTTAAATATGAATCCTGCATGTTCTGCGTGTCTCTGTTAATGAAAGGAGCAGAAGCGCGTCTTCCTTGAAGACACACTGAAGCGCGCGTGACGCTCGCGGTGATTTCAGTCTCGCGTCTGATGTCTCACTAAATAAGGATGTGAACACATGAACAACATCTACAGAACTGCTCTTAACAAAAACTTTAGTTTGCTTAATTTTCAATAATTAAAAGATAAATTAATGTTTGGTGTTTAATGTGCATCTCAGAAAATGCTTTATTTAAAAACCCACCTGAATGGCACTTAAATGCACTTAATTCATCTGTCAACTTTATTGTCATTGTTCAAAGTACAAGTACAGACAGAGAAACAATTATTAATAATTAAATGTTTTTTTTTTTTTTATGTATGCATTGCATTCTATGCATTTAAAAAAAATCTAAAAAAGGAAACTTAGTTGTTCATTTAACGCACCCCTGAGCTGGTAATAGTGACCTCTTTCAATATGCTAACAGTGAAATGGTAAAACGTACTTCACAGGTAATTTCAGATTTTTGTCGGGGGGCCTCTATGTCCATTTTGCTTGGGGCCCCCAAATTCCTTCAAACGGCCCTGGACGTCATGAGTGTAATGTGTGTAACACAGCTCACGTGGAGTTTTGCTAGCCATGTGGAACGAGCTATAAAAGCTAATTGAGTGCACGTCATTTTAAGACGTCATTTTCTTCATTTTTAGCCCATAGTTGTTTCTATTAGGGTTGAAAAGGGTGATAAGCACTAGTAAATGTGTGTATATATATTAATTTTGAAGAATTTGTTGTGATAATTGCCATTTGAAGTGTTAATGCTGTTTAAAGAGAATTAATTGTAATTAATTATTTTTTTCTGCCTTGTCTTTGCAAGGTTGGGGTTTTTTTTTTTTCTTCTCTCTATTTTCTGTGTCTCCGGTCCTTGATATCTCTCTTTGAAAGTGAACGAGGAGTTCTGAGTTAGAACTGTTTCTGCCATCAACGAGGAGTGCTCAACATTGGTGGAAACTGGCGAGCCAACCTGGTTTTCCTGAACTTGGACAATTTCATGTTTCATCAAAGTGGTAGGACCACACGTATCATTTTTTTTCCTTCCCTGGACGTTATTGCAACTGTGAAGGTTTTTTTTTTTTCCTTCCTCTCACTCGTTTCATCTCGGAGTTGCATATCTGAAATTCTTTAACTGAACATCAAAAACAGGACGGACACTGAACTGAGCTAAAGTCCTATTTAATTGTTTGAGTCATTTCTGATTTGGTGTGTCATTCATTGGACGGTTTATCTGAAATTATCTCTATTGCTGTTTTATTTGTTTATTTTTTTTCCATCTTTTATTGAAATTTTCCTAAAAAAAAAAAAAAAAAAAAAAAGTGAATACAAAGGGTATTGAGTTGAATAATTTAACATTTTGGTATTGAACATACACTTTGTTTATCATTTATGTGAAAATAAGAAGCAGGGTTGTTTGAAATTGGATAGCTATCCAGCTAAGGAATTAGAGCAACTAAATTGAGTGAACTAGAATTAATTAACTAAATATCTAATTATAGAAATAACACACAAGGAGTCATATTTGAGTAAAAATATCTTTAATTCCAAGGAATTTATTTCAAGAGGTTTCTTTTTTTGAATTTGTTATCGAGGCAGTCATTTTTATTGTTTTTGTTTGTTTTTCTCCTTTGTTTGTTGGTTTTATCCAACGTTAAACAAATTAATACAAGTATATAAAAAATACTTACTTTTTGAGTATAAAAGAAAAACTACTTACCTTTCAACTACAAACCTGTCTTTTGTGATTATTTCCCTTGTCTTGCTGCAACACTGGCTCAAGAGCGAGCATAGACTTCTGATCTGGTCCGAGACATAGTGAACATGTAGGCTGTAGGACGAGTGTTACATAAAAGTTGCCGAGCCAGCCAGGAGTCGGTTCTTGCAGCAAGGGTAACTGTTAAAGAAACAGAGAAGGGAAATTAGTAAAACGAGAAATTAGTTATTTAAATTTTCAATCGTTAGGATGGATATTGTGAAGCGAGAAAACGTTAACGTAGCAAATGCTCTCATAGTCGAAGGCCCTACGTTAACTGAAGTAGACAATGAGCTGGAAAAGTACCTGGAGAGATATGGTTCAATTAGCCGCACTATTATCATTGACAACCAAGATTCAGAGTTTCACAGAAATGCCATCATAGAATATAACCATAACTCAGCAATTAAAAATTTGTGTCCCTTCTTACCCTTAACTTTGGGGAGTCTCTCTGACCCAGGTGTTACCTTCCGAGTGCGTGCCTTAGCTACTGTCTACACTCAACCTTCTATCTGCACTGCCACTGAAGGGTATCTTGAGGAATTGAAGGCCATTGCTGAAGAAAGTGGACTGTCTTTCCAGAGTGTGCTTCAAGAGGAACTGGAGAAACTCCGAGAAACCCATTCTGAAAAGCAAGCTCCAGCAGAATCTCAGCAAACTAGCTGTCATGGTTCTAGCAGTGACTCCCAGAGTGCAGAAGCCACCACCCCATCGTCAATTAGTAGCCCCCTGACTAATTCAAAAGTGACACCAACTCAATGCTCAGAAACTAAAAACCCAACCAAGAATAAAACGACATCTGTGTCTCCCCCTTCTCCAGAAACTACCACTGATAACATTACTGTGACAAGCTGCCCTGCTTTCACAAATATTGTGGACCCACCCAGTGTCCAGAGAATGGTGGTTGAACACATTGTGAAGACAAGCGAAGCTACTCTGTCACAGCAAACCTCAGTCCGTTTGAGGGTTTTCTCAGGGAGGTCTCCTCGTCCCCCCAATGAACCAGATTTCGACACCTGGCGTGCAAGTGTCGACTTCTTGATAAATGACCCTTCCATCTCTGACCTGCACAGAACGCGAAAAATCCTTGACAGTCTCTTACCTCCAGCTGCTGATATTGTAAAGCTTGTGCGCCCTCCAGCCCTGCCTGCTGTGTATCTTGAGCTGTTAGAGTCCGTATATGGTTCAGTCGAGGACGGAGACGAGTTGTTGGCCAAACTCATGAGCACTCTACAAAATCAGAGTGAAAAACCATCAGACTACCTGCACCGCCTACAGGTCATTTTGAGTGCAGCAATCAGACGAGGTGGCATAGCAGAAAGTGAACGTGACCGTTACCTTTTGAAACAATTCTGCAGAGGGTGTTGGGACAATGGTCTCATTGCTGATCTTCAGCTTGGAAAAAGAGAAATCTGACCCCCCACTTTTGCCGAATTAGCAGTGCTCATTGGAACTCAAGAAGACAAACACGCCTCTAAAGAGGAAGCATCTTGGGATGACTAAGCCCCATAATGCTTACCCGAAGTCACGAGCAGCCTCCAACCAAGTGTCAGTCTGTTCATGTGATGTGCCCAGCTCTGATAGTTTCGAACTAAAGAAACAAGTTGCTGATATCCAAGCCCAAGTCACTGCCTTAAAGCAGTCTCCTGACCAGAAGTGTCCAAAGAGTCATTCCAAAAAGGCTGAGTTGACCGCTTTAAAGAAGATGGTGGAGGAATTATGCACCCAAGTAGCGGCAGTGAAAGCATCGGTCACCCAGGGGCTGAAACAAAACAATGCAGAAGAGTTGGAAATCTCTAGGCTCCAACGTCAGATTGCGGAGCTGCAAACTCAAAATGTCACTCGTAGGATGCCTCAGACTTCTAACATGCAGAGACCTCTTAGAACAGACACAAACAGAAGCCCCAGGACGGGCCGGCTGAGAGTTAACAGGCCACGACCCTGGTACTGTTTCCAGTGTGGAGAGGATGGGCACCTGGCCGTTGATTGTGAGAATGCTGCAAATCCTTCCAAAGTCGAGGAGAACCGCCTTAAGTTGAGAGAGCAACAAAGCCAATGGGACTCTCTGCATGGAAGGCCTGCCCAGCCTTTAAACTGAAAAGGGTCTCTGTAGCAGGGCATATGGAGACCAGACGTTCAGACTGTCGCCCTGGATGTTACAAACAAATATCTGATATGAGCAGCCATGAAGCACCACCATTGAAACTCTTGCCAAAGGGGCTAGTGGGGATAAAATGCACAGCCAAGGTCACTATTGGAGCAAGGGAAGTAGATTGCCTTTTAGACACAGGGTCACAGGTGACCACAATTCCGCAGTCGATTTATGAAGCCAATTTGTCAGACTACCCCTTGAAGCCATTGGAAAACTTGCTGGAGGTAGAAGGAGCTAACGGACAGTCTGTGCCGTATCTGGGGTACATTGAGCTAACGCTGAAATTTCCCAAGGTGCTCATTGGTACTGAAGTTGAGGTCCCCACCCTGGCCCTTGTGGTGCCAGATCTAACAAGTCTTTCCCAAATTCTAGTCGGGACAAATTCTTTAGATGTGCTTAGTGTGCTAAAGAGAATGCGGCGAGCTTCCAGTCAAGCTTCCATGGTTATCAAGCAGTACTTAAAGTCTTGGAAGCTAGGTGGAGACAAGCCAGCAGTGAGACTCTGGGGTATGTGAAGTTGAGGGGAAACTCCCCTGAAGTTGTGCCTGCAGGAAGCACAGTGGTCTTGGACGGCTTTGTCCACCTACATAGTCCCCACACAGAAAAGTGGGTGACTCTCGAGCCTCCATCTGTCCCTTTACCAAGTGGCCTGCTGATTGCAAACTGTTTGCACACTTTACCTAGAAAACGTCTCTCCAAATTGTCAGTTTTGCTGAGAAATGGAACGCAAACCGACATAAAAGTCCCTCCTAAAGTTGTGCTGGCAGAGATTCATGCAGTTCAGAAGGTCATGAACCAGCAGCACCAGAGTTCAGATGTCAAAGCTGATGAAGCATCACTTAACTGTGCTAACCTTACCTTCGAATTTGGTGACTCTCCCTTGCCCACGAGCTGGAAAGAGAGGATATCAAAATTGTTGAACTCCATGCCTGAGGTCTTCTCCCTGCACGACCTTGATTACGGCAGCACTGAAAAGGTCAAACATCAGATAAAGTTGAGTGACGGCACACCGTTCAAGCACAGAGCCCGACCCATCCATCCCCAAGACATTGACGCTGTGAGAAAGCACCTCCAAGAACTACTAGAGGCCGGTGTCATCCACGAGTCTGAGTCCCCATTTGCATCACCCATAGTAGTAGTCCGTAAGAAGGATGGTACCGTGCGGCTATGCATTGACTTCCGGAAGCTCAACTCACAAACGATTAAGGATGCATACGCTTTACCAAACCTAGAGGAGGTCTTTTCAACACTAACCGGCTCTAAGTGGTTCTCGGTGCTCGATTTGATCCCCACCCAGATTCTGACTGACCAGAATCACTCGTTGAGCGCTTCAATCAGACCCTTAAACAGATGTTGCGCAGAGTGACAGCCAAAGATAAGCGGGACTGGGACCAGATGCTCCCCTACCTGCTCTTCGGGATTCGAGAGATCCCTCAGGCCTCCACCACCTTTACCCTGTTCGAGCTGCTCTTCGGCCGACCCCGCGGTCTATGGACCGAGTTATGCCCATCGTAGCGGCCCTACCGTGTCCCGGAGGCTCGGTGACACGCCATCGAGGAAAAGGTGCAGGAGATGCTGAGGTTAGGGGTAATTGAACCATCACGCAGCCCATGGTCCAGCCCCATCACCATGGTTCCAAAGCCCGACGGCACCCTCCGCTTCTGTAATGACTTCCACCAACTGAACGAAGTCTCTGAATTTGACTGTTACCCAATGCCCCACGTCGACGAGTTATTGGACCATTTGGGAAGGGCCCGGTTCATCTCAACCCTTGACCTCACCAAGGGCTACTGGCAGGTCCCCTTAACGGAACAGGCCAAACCGAAGACGGCCTTCTCTACCCCAAGTGGCCACTGGCAGTACTGGGTCCTTCCCTTCAGCCTACACGGGCTGAACGCTCTATTCAGATTCTAATGTTTCACTGAAGCACGTGGATTGAATACACCCATAACAGAAGAAGACAACGCAGAGAGTCTGTTCTTCAAGTTCTTTTATTTTACTGTTTGCTTCGCGATGTGAGGAATAAGACATAATTATAATTATGTTACTATTGTTATGTTATCATATTACATAAAAATAAAACCCCAAAAAGATGTGATGTGGTTGAGAATTTGAGATGTGGATATCCTCAGAAAAAAAGGATGAAGTGCTTTTTTCAACAGAGATCATAAACATGAGTACGTCTCTTTTTATTTATTTATATACTTGTGCTAGTTTTCACATAACGCAAACATGTAAACATTTTAGTTAGACTTTTTCCAAAGACTTTTTCCAAACTATAATTACTGACTAAATGTATAATCAAGTGAAATATTATGAAGTTTCAATAACAATATACAATACTATACCATTCAATAGCTTGATGTAAATAATATAAATGTAACAAATAAATCTAACTGTAACAAATGTAAAAAACAATGCTGTTCTTTAAATTTATTCCCCCCCCAAAAAACTGAAAACATATTCTCAGCTCTTTTCAACATTAATAATAATAATAATAATAATAATATTGATGATAATAATAACAATAAAAGTTTTTTATTATTTTTTTTTTAACATTTTTTTTGAAGGAGGTGGACCCGTGGGGTCGGGGAGGGACGGAGGGCCAGGTTCAAGAGGGAAACAGAAAGAAAGACACAGACAAGAAATCCAGGAGGGTGGTGGACCGGCGGAGGATCAGGGGGAAGGACGGAGGGCCAGGTCCAAGAGGGAAACAGAAAGAAAGACACAGACAAGAAATCCAGGAGTGAGGTGGACTGGCAGAGGATCAGGGGGAGGGACGGAGGGCCAGGTCCATAGGTGGAAAACAGACAGAAGAACAAAAACAAAAAAAAAAAACAAGTCCAGGAAGGACATAACGTAACGCCCACCAGGGTGGAGTAGAAGACCACCACATCCGTGTGGTCGAGGCAGCAGCCCCCCAGGGCGGAGCAGAAGATCACCACAACCGTGTGGTCAGGACGGAAACCCCCCAGGGCGAAGCAGAAGACCACCACAATCGTGTGGTCGGGACGGAAACCCCCCAGGGCGGAGCAGAAGACCCCCACAACCGTGTGGTCGGGACGAAAGCCCCCCAGGGCATAGCAGAAGACCACCACAACCGTGTGGTTGGGACGGAAACCCCCCAGGGCGGAACAGAAGACCCCCACAACCGTGTGGTCGGGACGAAAGCCCCCCAGGGAGGAGCAGAAGACCACCACATCCGTGCGGCCGAATAAACAGGAGG
Source organism: Carassius gibelio (assembly GCF_023724105.1). NCBI lineage: Eukaryota > Metazoa > Chordata > Actinopteri > Cypriniformes > Cyprinidae > Carassius > Carassius gibelio. The sequence continues at coordinate 30,632,035 of NC_068417.1, forward strand.
ACAAGTATGGTTGGTCAAGTCTGAAACAGAGAACATGAACAAGTTAAGGGTAGCCTCCGTGGCCACAACAGGATCAGTCGGATGCTCAGAGAGTTCGACTGAGACGTGAAGAGACTCTGGATGTTCCGTAGAGGCGAGGAGAGGCTCTGATAGTTCCACAGAGAAGTGACGAGACTCTGGTAATCCCATGGTGTTTATACTGGATTCCAGAAGATCAATGCTGACTTGACTCTGCTCATGAAGATTATTGGTGACTTATTTTTGTTCATGAAGATCATTGGTGACTTGCATTTGTTCATGAAGATCATTGGTGACTTGTATTTGTTCATGAAAATCAATGGTGACTTGCCTCTGTTCATGAAGATCAATGGTGATTTGCCTCTGTTCATGAAGATCAATGGTGACTTGCCTTTGTTCATGAAGATCCCTGGTGACTTGAATTATCCCATGAAGAACCACGGTGACTTGACTCTGTCCTTGAAGATCACCGGTGACTTGACTCTGTCCCTGAAGATCACCAGTGACTTGACTCTGTCCTTGAAGATCACCAGTGACCTGTCTCGACTCTGGAGGGTCAACTGGAACCTGACTCGACTCTGGAGGGTCAACTGGAACCTGACTTGACTCTGGAGGGTCAACTGGAACCTGACTCGACTCTGGAGGGTCAACTGGAACCTGACTCGACTCTAGAGGGTCAACTGGAACCTGAATCGACTCTGGAGGGTCAACTGGAAACTGACTCGACTCTGGAGGAACAACCGGAAACTGACTCAATTCTGGAGGGTCAACGCGAACCTGACTTGACTCTGGAGGTTCCATGGGAATCTGACTCAACTCTGGAAGGTCAGCTGTGGCTGTTATCCTGTGCAGAGGTGCTGGACCAGCAGCCATCTTGTGCCATGACTCTGGACCGGCGGCCATCTTGGGCAGTGGCGCTGGGCTGGCGGTAATCTTGTATTGTGGCGCCGGCTCAGCAGACGTAACGTGAACAGTCTCTGGATCAGCAGACATGACGTGAACACTCCTGAGAATTTCTTGTTCAGCAAGGAAAAATAATCCAAGAATGTCTTAGCGGTCATCTTGGGCGGTGGCGCTGGACTGGCGGCCGTCTTGCATCATGGCGCGGGGCTGGCGACCACTTTGTGCTGTGGCGCTGGGCTGGCGTCCAGCTTGCCTCGTGACACCGAGTTGGCGGCCATCTTGTGCCATGGTGTTGGGCTGGTGGCAGGGGCGGAGCCAGAGGGGTGGCTTGGGGTGGCCCACGCCACCCCTGAGATTCGATTGGCCACCCCAGGTGCCACCCCAAAATCCTACTCTACGATTGGCCTTTAAAGGGTTAGTTCGCCCAAAAATGAAATTATGTCATTAATAACTCACCCTTATGCTGTTCCAAACATGTAAGGCCTCCTTTTATCTTCGGAACACAGTTTAAGATATTTTAGATTTAGTCCGAGAGCTCTCAGTCCCTCCATTGAAGCTGTGTGTACGGTATACTGTCCATGTCCAGAAAGGTAAGAAAAACTTCATCAAAGTAGTCCATGTGACATCAGAGAGTCCGTTGGAATTTTTTGAAGCATCGAAAATACATTTTGGTCCAAAAATAGCAAAAACGACAACTTTATTCAGCATTGTCTTCTCCTCCGTGTCTGTGTGAGAGAGTGTTCAAATCAAATCAGTCAGAACTAACCCTTTGACGTGGTCAAAGGCGGAACCTTTGTTGACGCACTTTGCTGCCTTTAAATCAGCGCGGGAGCTTGGACAGTCAGACACCAGAGCTCAGAAATGTAAGTAGTAAGTGTTTGATATAAGCTAACAAACGATACACGACTTATTGTTTTTTAGCATGTGAGTTTACAGCACGCAAAGATATCTATTTACCTATCACATCTGCCTTGATATCTAATCACACACACAGCCCAGTATCATGTCTGTCGAATCAGTTCATGTAGGCCAATTTATCTACTGTAAGTTACTTCCCTATTGTGCCTACTCAGTCGACATTTGCTAGGTCATTAACTGTTAACTGTAGGTTACTTTTGTAAAAAGCATTTAAAGATTTATCATTAGCAGATTAGCAGACGCAATTTTGTGCAAAAAAAAAAAAAAAAAAACGTAGCCTACATTATATTTTAACAAAATTAAACACGCCATAGCTCGCCCCTACCTTCAGTAAGTTAGGCTTTATTCCCAGATAAATTCCACGCAGGGTTTCGTTTTTGTTCGTTCTAATGTTTTCAAGCCCTGTGTTGCTAACATACCTATGCTGTGAAATTAAGGTCTAGCCTACTGTTGGGTTTAGTTGAATTTGAGTAATAGGATATGCAACCATTTACATCTGGAGATAGTTATTTGTGCTCGCCAAAATCATAGAAATTATCATTACAAAGACACTTACAGTATCTCCTGTAATCCAAGACAGATTTTCTTCGAGTTGTTAGGCTTTAGAGCATTTATTTTAACAAATGACATGGAAAACATAATTCATTTCATCCACATATCCTTTTGCGCACAATGCACAACAACAATTTAGCTTAAACCGTGAGAATCAAGCAAACCTCACGGCCGTCAGGGCCTTAAAGTGACAGGCACTGAATTCGACTTGCACATCACCAATGCAGAAATGACATGAAAGAGTAGTCTATATCGTTTAAACTTCATAAATAGTAATAGTTTAGCTCGCATGTCAGATGTGGCCTTTGATTAAGCTTTAATTTTGTGTAATTAATTGTAAATAATACGTTCTTTGTTGTGCATTGTGCCATTTCATGTTTGTTTCATTTCGATTTCTAATAATAATGTAAGTAATAATTGCTAATAATGTAAATGAGGAAAAAAGTATTTAATTGGTGTTTATGTAGCCTAGGGGTTGGTTGGACTGTTCTGAAGGAAATCTGACTTCATTGCAGTATGAAAAGCAACCAGTTCTTCGTTTGTAAGAAAAGCAAACGTGATGAAGACAGTGAACTGATCAGAGCAGCTGAAGTTAGCAGTACCAGCACTGGTTCAGATAATGTTAGTGAGTCAGATCAGGATGATGACAGGCAGGGTGAAGCGACTGAGCTAGCAGCTTCACCTGATGACCTGGGTATGTAAAATCTAGAATTCAATTTTATGGTATCATTGATTTAATAGGCTATGTATTTCGGAAAAAAAAACAGCATTTTTATTTAGCCTACACAAAATAAAAATGTTTAGGCATCTAAGTGAAATCATGTGAAATCATTCTAAATGCTATTTCAGATTCAGACAAGGGTGCTGGAGACACTTCAGATCCTTATAAGGATATGACATCTCTGCTATATCTGATTGAATTGCACTTGTTTTAGTTAATACAACAAAATATATTTTACATTTAAATTTAGGTCCATCATCATCATCTTGTCTCACTGGTTGTCCACGCGCAGCTACAAACCGAACCCCTAGACCTCATGGTGTGTACTGTATGTTGTATCCTGGTTAAAATGTATACAGAAAACACATGTTTGTATGATTTGCTGAATTGCTTTTGTTCTTTCCAGACATCTCCCAATCAAGGGCAGCAGATCCAACTCAACCTGTGCTGAAGATGTTTCCCAAGACCACACAAGGTCAGAAAAGAAGGGTATTTAACCTGCAGTGAAATTTGATGTAAGAGTACGGCCTTTGTCCTTCCATTTATGAGTATGGTGTTTGATGCATGATTTTATGATGCCACCCTTGAATTAATCAGTGCTCCACTAAGGCCACCCCTGTTAAAAAAGTCTAGAATCGCCAGTGGCTGGTGGCCATCTTGTGCCGTGGCGCTGGACTTGCGGCCATCAAGGGCAGTGGCGCTGGGCTGGCAGCCATCCTGGGCAGCGGCGCTGAGCCGGCGGCCATTCTGTGCAGTGGCGCTGGGCTGGCGGCCATCTCGTGCAGTGGTGTTGGATCGGCAGACGTACGCTTCCTCTCTCCTCTCCTTCCGCCATTGGTGAGATGGTGGCTCCGATCCGTTCCACACGAGCCCAGGGTCGAAGGGGGGCCATGGTGGAGAGTGATGCCGAACCTCCTCTCTACCACTAACTCCTTTGCGACCTCCCCTGGTCCCACGGAAAACCACCAGGTGGGTTCCCTAAAAACCATTCCTTCCCCACTTGGTGGCTGGGGAGGAAAGATGAAAAGACATACCGGTGGATCTCAGTGATGGAGTCCTTCTGTGACAATCGCAACCAATTGCACAGAGATCCAATTGCAGGTATTTATTGAGGGGTAATCCAAATCGTTGTCAACACAAGCCAAGGTCAAAACCAAAAAGGCAGTCCAAAACAAACAAACAAAGGAAAGGGACAGGAAGGGGAACTCGGAAAACGAGGGGTCTCGGAGGACGAGAAGACAATGAAGAATCTCAGAGGACGAGGAGACTGGAAACACGAAAGGTAAGGACTCCATCCAGACAACATGAAAAGACTGGTAAATATAGGGAGGCTAATGACAATTAAGTGAATGCACCTGGTGCAATTAGCAGGAGTGCAATTACTGTGATGAACGGACAAGACTAGTGGAATTCTAGTGCCTATGGTGAAGTGCCTAAGGAGAAGTGAGCCCACTAGTGGACACCCAAGGAAAAAGAGACTAGACAGTGTGACATTTGTCTTCTCAGGTGTAAATCACAATGATATTCATTATAGTTGATGCCTACTCGCATATGACTTTTACCAACAAAAAAGTTTCTTTCAGTTTCAAATTTTTTTAAATCAATATATCATTTTCTGTAAGTGAGTAAACAAGATTATTTTCACATAGTTTAGAAAGAAAAATTCTAGGCTACAAGCTCCAGTTCTCAAAAATCCCGGGAACCAATGTTCTGTATGTGTTTTATTGCCTTATTCAAGTGATTTAACATTTTTAGTTTTTCACTAACCAAGCATAACATTTTTTCTCAAAAACACAATCATGTACATACATGATTACAGTGAGACTAGACTTTAGCCATTTAGATGTGTATAAGAAACTGAAAAAAGCACAAATGTCAGGGCATGAAAAAACTTCTCCAAGGCCCAAAAATACCCTTAGACTCCAGAGGGTTAAAGCGCTATATAAATAAAGGTGACTTGACTTGACAGTGCTGTGTGACCTCAACCAATAAGCATGTTTACTGCCCAAGTCCCGACCCCAAAAGTTCCAGATCTCTGAAAAAGTACTACCTTGCCAGCAGGCAGTGTTGTTGGTCATATTACTTGAAAAAAGTAATTAGTTACAGTTACAAATTACTTCTCCCAAAATGTAATTGAGTTAGTAACTCAGTTACCACATTGTAAAAGTAATTAGTTACTCAGCAAAGTAACTGTGATGTTATTGTTTATGTTCTATAACACTATTATGTCCTATAACATCTTTAATATATGTTTATATTAACTGATTGGAGAATAAAAACACTATACATATTTTATATAAAAAATAAATATTGAAAATAAAATTCAAGTACAAAATTAAGACAAATTTAAACTTGGGGAAAAAGAAACAAAGGGAAACCTGGCCATTAGTGCAAATCTCTATAACTCTATATTAGGCCTAAAGTTACTGCACAATAAACAGAACAATATCAAACTCTTATGGTGCATTCACACCAGATGCAAATAGAGTGTCTGGCGCAAGCGATTCCAATGTTAAGTAAATGCAAAGGCACAAATAGACAACTTCCGAAAATCGGTGAAACACATTTTTAAATAAACCGCATATTTGAGTTTAAAACAACTACATTCTAGCATGAAATACTTTTAAAACTACATTTCATGACACTATAACAGTCATATTTAGAAAATTATCTGAATAAAAATGCTGGTTGAAAATGCTGTGTGAACTCAACTGTCAGAAGCTCCCCCATGATGCGAATTTGCATCTGTTGTGAAGTTAATTTCACGCACCAATGAAGCTTATGACCTCAAAATGTTCAAGCATACAGATACGCGCGATTAGCGCGAGTTATTCGTACAAGTCGCGTCTGGTTTGAACACAGCATTAAATATTCAGTACAGTAACATGTTAGCATGTGTTGATGTGAGGTGGTTCATAAGATTTGAGTTGCTTGAGGCAGACGTGGATAAAGTCTTTTTTCCTGGGCATACCGTGCATGTTACAGAAACATTCTCGCCTTTAATTTCCCGTACTTCCAGTTCGAGAACGCCATTATCGCTTACGCCGTCTTGTGTTTAGTGGTTGTCAGAACATGCAGTGAGACAGCTTGAGCAGGGCACCGCCCACCCAGCCAATCATCATCGGATTTGCAATGGTGTCAGGCAGCTGATGTGTAGCCACTAGCCAAAGCATGACACCTCGCGCTTTATTCTACCAAATTGTAGTAACGCGACACTTTACATTCTCAGTAAAGATAACGGTGTTGCACCGATGGGAAAAGTAATTAATTAGATTACTCCGTAACTGAAAATTAAACTCCGTTAGTTATGTCGTTATACTTAAACACCTTTACTCCCAACACTGCCAGCAGGGACTTTCTTAGGGGCATTTTTTTTACCCAGTTACTGGTTCCTGGTGTGGAAACACACCTAGTACCAGCCGAAAGTTCCTAGTTCCTGGGTGAAGCTCCTGCGGTGGAAACTTGGCTATAGTGTTCATAGTCTCTTATTATTTCTCTTTGGGTTTGCTGAAATAGTTTTGTTGAATCGTCTGAGTGGAAGCAACTCTTGTCAGACTGTAAAGCATGTCACATGATTCGACACCAGCTTAGCGCGCGCTACCCTCCTGGAAATGCGATTGGGCTAGTTTTGAGAAGCAAGTGGGCATGATTTGTTTAGAAAACCTGACAATGCTGATCTGAACGCACGTGCTGGAGATGTACTTATAATCACAGGAGTGTTTTTACTGACGAGATGTCTTGAAGGAGTTCCCCGAGAGATGCTTAGCACTTGTTGGCCCTTTTGCCTTCTGTCTGCGGTCCAGCTCACCCCTAAACCATCTCGATTGGGTTCAGGTCCGGTGACTGTGGAGGCCAGGTCATCTGGAACAACACCCCATCACTCTCCTTCTTGGTCAAATAGCCCCTGATGCCTTTAGTGTGACTCTACAATTTTCATAGTCACGAAAATAAAGAAAACTCTTTGAATGAGAAGGTGTGTCCAAAATTTTGGTCTGTACTGTATATATATAATTTCTGTCCCCCTCACTTCTGAAAAGATGGCTATGCCCCTGCCAAGTATGGTAACCCATACTCGGAATTGGTGCTCTGCATTTAACCCATCCAAGTGCACACACACAGCAGTGAGAAGTGAACACACACCCAAAGCAGTGGGCAGCTATATATCCAGCTCCCGGGGAGCAACTGGGGATTCAGTGCCTTGCTCAAGGGCACTTCAGCCATGGGTATTGAGGATACAAGAGAGCGGTATTCATTAACTCACTCCACCTACAACTCCTGCCAGCACCAAGACTCGAACCAGATGGAGGGCCATTTAGAGTACATTGAAGACCAGTCAGACTGCTGCGTTCTGAATAATTTTCAGGGGTTTGATTGCACATGATGAAAGTCCAGCCAGAAGTCCAGCATAGAAATGACAAAAGTCAGGGAAAAGAAGTTGCTCGACTTCTCTGTTAGGAAGGGCCTGATCCTCTGAAGTTATAAGCAAATCTATTTTGTAGATAGTCTTTAAAGATAACACCAAGATTTCTGACTTAATAAGGTAATTGTTGATGAACCTTGCTAGATGGTGAAAGAAAGAAACCGGTTTGTAGCTGTAAGTAAGTGAAGTGATTAATGTAGGTTTTTTTAAGCAGTTTGGTTACTTGAGACTGATTGAATGCGGTGGGGACAATGCCTGTTAGCCTGTGTGTGTTTGGAGCTGAGAACAGACTACTGATCGTTTTAGTTTTGTGTGTGAAGAATATAACACCCCACATAGCAAACGGACTTGGCCCAAATGTGGCCTCAAGCTAGCACTTCTGGCCTCCTGTCGGCAATGGCTTGTACCCTTTCAGCCAGAGCTGGGCCATTTGTGGCAATGGATTCGGCAAACAATAATCCGGGCCGATTGTTGGTGGGAGGTGTGTGGCCCAGATCAGTCAGGTGACATGTGGCCCAAATCAGGCCAAGATCTGGCAGCATATTATGTGACGCATGATAGAAAAGATAAATACAATATTGCATGATAATGGTTAAATGATCACATGATTTTTTAATGAAATGTAGTATTGTTTTTTATTTACAACAAATATCCTGGGGATCCTTCTTAAGAGTGACACTGAATGGACCTGGGGTGTGGCACAGACACAGGCATTTTGACCACAGCACCAGCACTAGTGTTCTATGTTGTAAACAGGAGCACAGTAGTCAGTGCAAACACAAGCAGTTATGGCCTAGGGGCTGCCCTGTACAAAATTAATTGACACAAAATTAATAAATTTTTAAATAAATAAACAGCCAAATAAAAACTTCACCTAAAGAGAACAACATTATATTAATATTTATATTAACATTTATATTTTTTAAATTTAAATTTGATTATTTTTAGAACAATAAGAATAATTACTCACCAATTAGCAAAATGAGCAGAAGTCTGTTCATCAGAGCAGATATGATGATGATAATCTGATATTGTGTTTGATTCTGATTAATAAACTCATAAACTGTCTGATTGTGACACTCAGTTAGTTGAGCTGATTCTGTAAAGAAAGAGTTCAGTCTGTTACTGTCAGTCTTTTACTGGAGCACATTCATCTCTGGAACGAGAGAGAACTATGATGACATGTATAAAAAAATAATAAATAACAAATAATGAACAGTAAATAATCATAATAATTAAGAAGTAAATGAACTCACCGTTGAAGTATATTCTGGTGCTGTTGCTGAGTTTTGGAGGTGTTTCTGTGTAAATACAGTAATAAACTCCCCAACTACTCCCCGGGCTCCGCAGAATAAATGGCTGCCCACTGCTCCGGGTGAGTGTTCACGGTGTGTGTGTGTGTTCACTGCTGTGTATGTGCACTTTGGATGGGTTAAAAGGAGAGCACGGATTCTGAGTATGGGTCACCATACTTTGCTGAATGTCTTGTCACTTTCACTTTCACTTTCAATAACCAGACCATGTTTAAACTGCACTGAATGTTTTATTGAAGTAAAAAAAATATGTTGTGGTTGACAAAGATCGTAGAATGACTGTTGGAGGATCTGCTGTTTTCAGTAAAATCCAATAAACATAATTTTCATCAAGATCACAGTTTATGATCACATTTGATCCCAAATCAGTTAATAGATCTGACACTGCATACTGACAACAGATTAATACATCTCTCTCTCTCTCTCTCTCTATAAATATATATATATAACATAACATAACATAAAACAATTTATAAACAAGTGCATGTAAAAACATTTGTAACATGTATAAACTCACAGAGTTATGAATTATATATTCATGCTGTTGTGAATACATTTTCAATAGTTAAGATGAAGACAGTGTAGCTCTGAAGCAAAAACAGGAAGAAAATAACTTCCCACATCAAGTTTGTGGTCGGATCTGGGTGACTCGGGTGGAAAAACCACACACTATTCACAGCCTCTCGAGGGCAGCACAGAACAACACTGCAGTATCTCATCTGTGCTCCCAACCGCTCATACTCCAGTGTTGTGTTCGAAATCACTCCCTGTACCCTCATTCACTTTTCCCTACAGTAGTCCACTAATAGTGTAGCTGATGGAGAGAATTAAAACGAGTGAATTCAGATTTATCTTGAAGTCTGTCATGCAAACTATTATGTACTGTATAAACATCTATTAAACTATTAATCATTTTAAACAAAATGTATACATGTACAGTATACTATTATACTGTACCAACAATCGTCTAGTGGTTTGGGAAATGGACGAATGGTATCCCAAATAATGCCACCAATAAAACCACAATCTGGTTGCAGATTCACTGTGAAGGGCCTTCAGGAACGTGATTGGGAACCAATGAACTGACAGAGTGTTTTCCTTTAACTTTTACTAAATATGTTGGGAGCATTTTTATTTTAATAAGTTGCAAACAAGATTGCTTTAACAGTGTTAAAACAGCAATTTTTGTACATTAACTTTTTCATATATCTTAATTTGTAAATTCTGTAAAAAATCCTAAAAGTGTTTTATTTTCTTGATTAAATGATATTGTGAGTAGCAGATTGTCAGTGTGACCCTGCTCAAGTCCTGTCAGTCGTTTGTCTGAGCCGTTCTGTTGAATATAGCACTATTTATAAACAGTATTCTCATTGAATAATTTAATAAAACAGTCTGTGAAACATTGATGGTTACTTACCACAAAAAGTCCACAGTCATAGTAGTAGATTCATTACTTCAGTTTTAGGGCTGCTTGTGATAAAGACCTGTAGGCCAAACCTGTGTAAAAGAGTCTGCTATTATAATTTTTGCGTGGTTGAGAAATTTACAGTTTTACCAAATTGTGCTGATAAATGTGTTTCTTTGACCTTCAGCAATCCTACAACCTGAACTGTAAAAACCACCGTACAGTGCTCCCTTCCCTGGCCTCACAACTCAAAAACTCCAAAATGATTCATGTTTCTAACGATTGATTTGATATGTTTTCTAAAGATTAAGCTGTCTCTTGATAAGTAGTGAAATTATTCACCAACAGACTGTGGCTGAACTTCAGCTTGATGATCAAGTTTACTTGAATCCTATGATTCCTGAATAGAAATAGAAGTTATAACATGTAACCCTGAGTTTTTATGTTAGTTACAAATGAATAAAAGGATGTTGTAGAGATGCGAGCTAAGAGCTTTTACTAAAATGGTTCAGTTTGCAGGATTGCAGAATGACTAAATAAACCTTATCAGCATGATGTGAAACAAAAAGTATTTGGTCATAGTTAGACTTGGAATAGTTACGAAATAGATGAAGAAAATGATACATACATTTACCTGTTTGAGAAAACATACACTGTGCCTGAGAGAGAGAGAGAGAGAGAGAGAAAAGGAGGGGGAGATCTTTGTCCGTGAAAACTGTTCTGTCTTGGATTGAATGAACGGCACCTTTATACAAATATGAAACTTGCACAATTGCAGTGATTTTCGTGACTGCTCTCTTTACTGGTTTTTATGTATATATCCTTTTACAAGAACACTTCCGGTTACAACATAACACTACATTCTGGGGAATGTAGGCTAGTGAAATAAACGTTAACAAATACACAACAAAAACAGTTTTAGAGCTTTGTGAGAATGTGAAAAGTTGTTGCCTAATGTTTATATCTTAGAATTTACTTCAGTTTTCTCAAGTGCATACAGATAAGTAAAGAGCTTCAGTAAATGACTCACTCTCTGCTGTATATCAGAAGGAAATGGGTTTGGGGGGCAGTGTTTATCTCCAGCATTCTTGAGCGGAGGATCTCCAGAGATCTCCAAACCTCAGTGATTGTGAAACATTAAACATCAGCTGACATGCCATAGCAAACTAAATGACACATGTCTATGTATCTGAGAACCAGTCTGAGTATGAGAACAAGCTTCAGTGTCATTATGTACATATAACACAGAAACACAATACAACAATGATATAATGCATGCAGTACCAATGTTTAGATTTGTGCTTGCAAGATATTTCTTTGAGGAATAATGCTTATGATAAATAATGTGTTTCTGAATAACTGTTCAGGGATTGCGGTCCCTTTAAATCTTCAGTTGATTTAATCTTATGCCGCGTTTCCACCGAAATTACCCGGAACATTTGTACCAGGAACTTTTTTTCCCAGGAACTTTTTTCCCCCCAGACCTGTTGCTTTCTGCGTTTCCACCGCGGTGTAAAGTACCGGGTAGATTAGGCAAATAGACTGGGGACGTAGGTCTGCGCGCGTTTCTCAATACAAAGTACCGCTGATAAAAAAAAAAATTAAAAAAGTACGCTGATTTTGGACGTGCATCCTCGGTAGTTGGTTCAGACTTTGTGCATTCGTCTCAGGAGTGTGATATCCGCGACGACGCAAGTCCGGTAAATCTATAAACAGCAGCGTACTTGATAACTTCAGTCAGCTCGTCTTGGCTACTGCAATTTTCCTTACTGTATATTTACAATAAAACGAAATATGATATCAAATACCACTGCCTCCTTTCGTTTTCATTTAAGCATAATAACAGCTGCAGAAATGTACTTAGTTCAGGGAAATGTGTATATACAGCCATTACAATGAAACAAAATATTATATAAATTTGCCTTTTTTATTTTCATTTTAACATATAGATAAATTGAATACAGACCAAAGAAAACCTGTTAGATTTACCCCGCAGCTGAATTATATGTTATGTTTAACCACTAAAGACACATCAGAGCCAGCGGCACATATCAGAAGGTCTATCCCAGGAGAGGCTGCTTCTCGGCGGATACATGAGGACTGAGCTTCCGCTGATCGAGTGGAGCTCACCGTCTCAGAGATCGGCGAAACACATTTTTTAAATAGGCATGATCTTTATAAATAAACCATAGATTTGAGTTTTAAACAACTACTTCTCGCCTGAAATACTTTTAAAATTACATTTCATGACACAATAACAGTAATATTTGAAAATTATCCGAATAAATGGTGGTTGAACTCAACCAATGCTGCGTGAACTCAGATTGCTTTGGCTACTGCAATTTTCCCCTCAGTATATTTACAATAAAACGAAATAGGATATAAAATACCACTGCCTCCTTTCATTTTCATTTAAACATAATAACAGCTGTAGAAATGTACTTAGTTCAGGGATAAGTGTAACGTTATATACAGCCATTACAATGAAAGAAATATTATATAGACTTGCCTTTTTATTTTCATTTTAACATATAGATAAATTGAATACAGACCAAAGAAAACCTGTTAGATTTACCCCGCAGCTGAATTATATTTTATGTTTAACCACTAAAGACACATCAGAGCCAGCGGCACTTATCAGAAGGTCTATCCCAGGTGAGGCTGCTTCTCGGCGGATACATGAGGACTGAGCTCCCGCTGATCGAGTGGAGCTCACCGTCTCAGAGATCGGCGAAACACATTTTTAAATAGGCGCTGTCTTTATAAATAAACAACAGATTTGAGTTTCAAAAAACTACATTCTCGCCTGAAATACTTTTAAAATTACATTTCATGACACAATAACAGTAATATTTTGAAAATGTTGATCCGAATAAATGGTGGTTGAACTCAACCAATGCTGCGTGAACTCAACCAATCAGAATGTTTGCGCCAAAGTCCCCCCCCGAAAGTTCCTGAACTTTAAAAAAGTACCACCTCGCCAGCAGGGACTTTCTGGGGGGCATTTTTTTACCCGGAACTTTTATTTAGTTCCTGGTTCCTGCGGTGGAAACACACCAAGTACCGGACCAAGTCCCTAGTTCCTGGGTAAAGTTCCTGCGGTGGAAACGCGGCTTAAGACTGTAGCTGAATTCAGTTGTAGTTTCTGTGTGTGTCTCGTTTCTCTTTCCATCAGTTATTCTGCTGGTTAACAGCAGCTGTTCATCAGTATCTGAATTCACTCATTAGTTTTCAATCTGTAAGATGGACTGTGTTAGTAAACTCGTATAGGGAACAGTGAATGAGGGTGTAGAGTGTGATTTGAAACCAGTGGTGGACAAAGTACACAAATCAAGTACTTGAGTAAAAGTACAGATATCTATAATAAAATAATATTCCAGTAAAAGTACTCCTTTTTCAATTTTACTCGAGTGAAAGTAAAGTACTTGATTTTTTATGTACTTAAGTAAAAAAGTAATGATAAATTTATTTAGTAATTTTATATAGGCTACTAAATTTTGTTATATTAGCACATATATTTTTTTATAATCCTACACTGCTCAAAATACCTGGAATTTTCTCAAAATAACCACTATATAAATAAATAAATAAATAAATAAATAAATAAATATTTGTTGTTCATATGGACCACGCTGACAAGAGTGATGTAGTAAAGAAAACTGATTTGTGACCCTGGACCACAAAACCAGTCATAAGGGACAATTTTTCTGAAGCTGAAGCTGAATAAATAACCTGTTAGGAAAGGATGATATATGGCTGAGATACAACTATTTAAAAATCTGTAAAAAGGTGCAAAAAAATTTAAACATTGAGAAAATCACCTATAAATTTGTCTAAATGAGGTTCTTAGCAATGCATATTACTAATCAAAAAATTTGTTTTGATATATTTACGGTAGGAAATTTTCAAAATATCTTCATGGAACATGATCTTTACTTAATATCCTTATAATATTTGCCATAAAATAAAAAAAAATGATTATTTTGACACATACTGTACAGTGTATTTTTGGCTTTTGCTACAAATATACCCCAGTGAATCACGACTGCTTTTGTGCTCTAGGGACACATCTGACCATCAGATTTTCACCAGTAAGAAAAAAAAATGTTTTAATGTTTGTTGTTTTGCAGAACATCACAGTTGACATGAGAATAAGGCCTGAAGTTAGGAAGAACATTTTAAGGAAAAAATTATTCTATTTTCATAATGATTATTTTCTTCTCAAACCTTGTCTGTGGTGTAAAAACAGCCCTGGCCAAATGCCCCCAGAGGGCATCACTTCCCACTTTGATAATTATTGTAGTTATCATGTTCTGAACATCACATCTTGCCTTTTCCCTCAGATGTAATCTACCTAGGTGGTTTAACACAAATGTCACGGGCCGAGCAGGGGGTGTGGAGGCACTCCCTGTCAGCCAACACCCCCACTTCCACCCTTCTTGAGGAGCTACCCCGCACCGGAGAAGAAGGCAGACCACCAGAATTCAAAGTTAACACATTTATTAATTTATTTAAAAGAAATGTCTCTAAAAGCAGTACGAGCTTCCTCCCTCGAGATTGATTGACGGTGTGTGTGGCAGATCCACACAACTACTTCCCGGCCTATAGTTCTGGCCTTTGTCACCCCGTGACACAAATATTTGGACTTTATTATTTCTTTTTTAATTACCTCAACTTAGCACCAGCAAGCTTGTTAGCTAGACAGTTCACATCAGTTAACAATATTTACTTGTTTTCAGTATGGTTATGAATAATACTCATATCTGTGTACATATCTGTGGCTAGTTAATTCAAACAATATAAACATTTATACTGTTGATAAACAATATATAAACAGATGTCACACAGTGCGTAGCATCTTAATAGAACTGTTAATGTTATGGCAGCGGGAATTTGAATGTACATTAGTTATTTTATTTAATCTGTGTTATTTTAATGTTTAGTTTTTTGACCTAAGAGGCACTGATGCTGATGTGTTTGCATTCAAGTGGGCTTAAATAGATCACCCTTTACAGCTGATTTAGTACAAAAGACAGTTTTGACCTAAATATGATTTTCAGTTACAATAATAAGTCCTAAAATTCGACATTAGTAACCTACTTTAAGCAGCATCAGTCGCCTCCTGATTCTTACTTGTGAATTGAGTTCACTATATATTTGTCTATTGTCTATTCGTCTATGAACGATTCATTCATTTTGAACGAATCTTTAATGTGACTCGGGAAGAGCGATTCGTCTTGGGGGGTGATTCGTTCAGTCGCGCATGCGCATTATTATATAGGTTCTGTTCCGCTAGTAGTAATTCACCTGTGTCAGTCAATGCCGTCTTAAGCTGGAAAGAGAATTCATTAGTTCATAGTTCGGGTCTATTGGTTTTTTGACTCGTTCCTTAATCACGCGACAGCCCTATATGCTAACCCAATGCAGTCTGAGCCGGAAAGAGAATGATTAGCTCTTCTAAAGAGTCTTAAGGTCGAGTCATTCCTTAATCACGTGACAGACCCATACATAGAGCATCACAGTCCAGCCCACAGCTGGTGCCGGAAGTAAAAATTCAATGCAATTTCTGCATTGACATTTGGGGTATAAGCCATAAAAATGTAACCATACATGGTAGACTTAAAACCAGCTACGGCTGTACTAAGCGATAGTATATGCTCATACAAACGCAAAAGGATCATGGGGCACTAACCTTGTTTTGATATGAATGCCTTTTATTCGTGATGTCTTGGCTAAGTACTTCATTACCCAAAATCCTGAACAATCCCACAATCCCACAGTGATGCATCTGATTGGTGGAGCTCGTGTAAACATCTGGTTAAACCCCGCGAAGGTACGTGAAGACTGAAGATCTTTAATAAAAAAAATAAAATAAAAAAAAACCTGTGTTGCGTTTTTGCACGGTAGACTTATCAGTGCAATCATGATCTCCTTGGCTGCCATGAGAGTTTTGCAGGGAGGTTGGTAACGTTAGCATTATCGTTCACTTTAGCAAGGATGTAGCCTTCATATGGTATGAGTCATATCAAGCATTTTATAATGCCACTGTCAAAACAATATTTAGCCTAGGCATACCTTTTTGTGCATTTACTGAACATTTGTGTAATGGCAACGACGTGTTGGCGACTGAGTGGTGATTGCAGTTAGGTACAAAGCACTGCACCATGTTGCTGACGTTATCATTAACCACTTTCACACACGCACACAACATATAAAACACATGATGATAAATATAAAAATCAATACACAATACATATATAAAACACTATTTATTTACACGATTAATACTGAAAGAACTGCTATTGTCGCGCGAGCGACCATCATCAAATTTGGAAGCATAGACAGTAAAAGAAAGTTTGGAAGTCGCTCAAAAGGCTCGTTCGCGGTTGTGGCTTCAGTCGAATTCAATGAGGCACAGTGGTTTGAGTAGTTCCTGTGCTCGAAATGAAAATACGTACACAGTCTTGTACCTTTGACTTTTTTTGGATTTTCTCTTAATTCTTTCACTCAAAATGATATGTTATATGCTTATGAGTTCAGCCGTAGCTGGTTATCCTCACACATGCTCTAAAACTCTTTAGATACAGATTTTTCTGAAAGTCAATGGGAGAAATGAATGGGAAATTTACTTCCGGTACCAAAGCTCTCTCGGCCTGTGGGCGGGACTGTGATGTTCTATACAGTTGGCATCTAGTCATAGCTGGGGGCGTGGTGAGGGCAGAGTCGGCGTGGCGGAAATATCTCTGTCGGGTGAATTTATGAATGAAAGTGTAAAAGTTCTGACACAAAACTAAGTTGTTACATATCCTCACGCTTTTTTAAGTGGGTATACAGAAATCCTTGGCCTTATTAGTGGGAATACGGCGTATCACGTAGACCACACCTCTTAGCAGACGCGTTTTCATGCGAGTTTAGGTTCAAAACTAGGCTATTGTTTCATAGCTTTGCTTCAGGTAGAATGATAAGGCTAATTATATATGCATGCCACTTTCTGAAATAACCTTACACAGTTTTGATAACGTTAATTATGAACACAATGTTAACGTAGCCTACTGTGATGATATGCCCACTGCACACATACACATGCTTAGTCTTGGGATTTCCACAACTTCACTTGATCATCCTCACAACTTATTGCTTGTAGCCATTTTGTCATCCTTTCTGGTTCTGTATGTTTATTAGGAATGATGTAGAACTTCAATTCATAAAGTTAGTTTATTGGAAGTACAGAAAACGACACAACAACTGTTCGGCATGATTGTCCCGTGTATTTCAATTGGTGCCAACGCAATGTTTTCCCCCATTGGCTAAATCAACTCTGATCAAATCACATGACAGGGCATTCCCGGGTGCGTTCCTAGACCAACCGTCTTTATGTATACGCTAAAACCATAGACAGTAAAAGAATGCAGTATTGAGCCGGAAAGAGAATTGAATAGTTCATCTTTTGGGTCTTCAGGTTGTTCGTTATTTTGTCACGTGACGTGAAAACATTGGCTAGAAAAAGGCATTGGCTTCCTTACAAATGTGTGCATAGTACGTTTTTTTTTTTTTTATAATAATCATTGGTTATGCTTTAAATGTTGTCCCAACTCAAAATTGGATTAAAAATTGCATTTAAAATTAAATAGACTAGGCTATTAATACTTTGTATTGTAGGCTTGGATTATTATATTTTTATATAGTGTTTATTTACTGATAGACAGTCAAAAAGACAAATTAATCAATATTTTATTTATAACAGGGTTTTATTTATTTAAAAAATAAACACACCACAGATCCTGAAGAAAGGTAACAAAAACACAGTGACAGAAATGTCAGATATAGCGTATGGGTCTGTCACGTGATTAAGGAACGACTCGACCCGAAAGACTCATGAGATGAACTAATCAATTCTCTTTCCGGCTCGGACTGCATTGTTTTAGCGTATGGGGCTGCCACGTGATTAAGGAACGACTTGAACCCGAAGACTTGTCAGGCAAGAGGTGAGGTGAGCTAATCACAGACTGAAGACCCAGGTAAAAAAATCAATTAATCTTTTCTGTATCTTATAGCATTTTAGTTTTGTATTGTTTGTAGTGTGATCAACTTTTGGGTAAGTACTAGATGTGTTGGGGAAGTAACACGTAACACATTTTAACTACATTTTGCTAAAATGAATTAAATGAATGAAATGACTCGAAAAAAGATTTTTTCATTTTGCTGAACATGACTCAAAAGTGCAAGTCTGTAAAATGATCTGAACTTCCCATCACTTTTCACTAGAGACTCGCACCAAATGGTTCATTTGAATCAGTGAGTTGTTGACTCTAGAACAGCTGCATTCGGATCATTCTAATTCGTGAATGAATCGTTTAGTGTGAGTTGCAAACCAATTTAAAAGGTTAATTGAAAAGAATCAGTTTGTTGTTGAATCAGAAACCTCTTCTGCATGTCGGAGCACGGAATATAGCCTATTATAAGGAGCAACGATATGTTGTGTGAAATGTAGTAAAGTAAAAAGTACGATTTTGTGCTATGGAATGTAGTGATGTAAAAGTAAAATTTACTAAAAATAAAACTACTCCAGTAAAGTACATATACTTGAAAAATGTACTTAAATACAGTAATGAAGTTAAGCTACTTCGTTACTGTCCAACACAGCCTCTGAGTGTCGATTTTGAATGTTGTTAATTCACGATACATAGCAGCAGGCTACTTTCTCAACTATGACAAATATTACTCTGAATGCATGTTTAATGTTTTAATTATATACAGAATGTTACTGTCAAACTTTGGCCCTTCTTACAGCACCATCTATTGTATTATGGTGAGTGAAAAAAAATGACCAGAATGCACAGTTGGGTTCTTTAGATGAACCGGGGCACTTAAGGCTTTTTACGGCTCCTGGATACCCCAGCCATATCACAGAAGCAAAAAAAATAAATAATAATAATATATATATATATATATATATATATATAGAGAGAGAGAGAGAGAGAGAGAGAGAGAAAGGTGTTTTTGCACTTTTGACTTGTGTCAGGGTTTATCGCCAGCATCCTGGTGTTGAGTATCACCACATTAACTCCTTGGTGAATGTGAAACATCAAATCAGCTGACATCCCAGTGCAAACTAAATGATACATGTCTATGTATTTAACAGCCAGTCTGATCCCTCTGAGAACAGGTTTCAATGCCATTATGACTATTTCATACAGAAACACAATACAACAATGATTTAACACATACAATACAAAATGCTCTGATTTGCATGCAAGGAATTTCTTTGAAGAATAATATTTGATGTTAAATAATGTTATTGCTGGTTCTATTTACAGTGATGTTTTTACACTGAACATGATCCTAAACTTCAAGACGTTCACTGATGTGAGCTGGAGACACAATGAAAGCAAGATTGTATGTAATAAAAATATAATTTACTACATAACCTGTCTCACAACTCTTTGTAATTACCATTGTGTATGAAATGTAATACATAGTTCAGTATTCATCGACTCTTTCTGTTGCAGGAGACAGTTTTGTGTTGTTATGCTCTTGCGGTTTTACAGATAGAGAGAAATCATGTGGGCTGCTTGTTTTATCTTAGAATGAGAATGAATATTTTGCTATATATTAAGGATTGAGTCGATCAATATATTCTTCTGTATCGTAAGTGTGCAAAATTTAGTTGTTTGGATCTCTAATGTTATATGTTTACCGATGTTTTCATGTAACTGACTCAAATCCCATCAGGTGTATGTATATATATATATATATATATATATATATATATATATATATATATATATATATATATATATATATATATACATACATACATACATACACACACACACACACACATTATTGATGCACAGGGCTGGGCTCCTTTTACTTGTGGCATAAAGTGCACACACACACACACACACAATGTCAGTATATAAGCATATACTGTCCTAATATCAGTCTATATAATACAAAAACAATGAAGTTCAGAAGAATCAAACTGAATGAAAACAAACAAGCAACATAACCACCCATTTGCTCAAAAGTAAGGTTCGAAAGGACAAGGCTCTGAAATCAGATTAAGAAGTAGATTGTTCTCCTAATTCCTCTGCATGAATGAGGATGTAACCGGAATCTTTTTCATTCTTACATTGACGATAAACAAAACCAATGACATGACAGTGTGTCCACATCATAACAGCTCACTAACTCACTCTTCTGCTCTGATAACTATCATCCTGAGTCTCTCTTCTCATCAGATTGAGAATATTACAGACTCTTTACAGCACTTGACAATTTTAATTCACAGAAGAGATTGTCAAATTTATTGTTCGTAATTGAAATGCAACGCCGGACATCACGTGTAAACCCATGAGAGCACTACACAAGATCCTTTGACTTGGGGGGTTGGCTTTTGAACCACTGAAGTCTTTCCTCCCATCAGAGTCTCTTCAGAGCATTCCTTCAGTCTGTCAGGAGGAAGAAGAGAGAGGAACTACGAGGAAGTTCTTTCTCCACTGAGTCCAGATACAGAAACATGAAATAAAATAAACTCCTTCAGTGCAGATAGACCATCAATAGTATAGCTGTGTGAGTTGATATGAAAGGCATTTCAAAATCCAGGTTTTCAGTTTTCTGTCTTTTGGTTTCGAAGACGAAGATAATCCATGATGACAGGAATATATTAAACATCATTAAGAGAAATTATTCACTTGAGGAGCAGCGATACAACATTTCTCAAGAGTTTACGAAAGGAAGCTTCACTTTCACACTCATGTAAGTTACTGATTAAATGTACTTATTATTTTGTATAACCATTTTCATTTCACTAACATGTAAACACAAGCAGTGTTGAGACAGTTACTTTGGAAATGTAATAGGTTAGAAATTACAGGTTCTCTATCTTAAATGTAATAAATAGTGTAACTATTTCAATTATTTTATTAAAGTAATATAGCTGATTGCATTTAAAAGTCAAAGTCAAAGTTTAAGAGTTGGCTACATGTGATGAAAAGCCTGTGAAAGTCATCTGTCGCAGATTTCTGGAATATACTGAAGTAAATCTGAATACGTTTAACACATTTCTGTTGCGATTTTTATACCGTTAATACGGTGTTGACGTCACTTACGTCTGATGTCATTACGTAAGCACACGTGGCATGCGAAAGTGTGTTTGATACTTTGTTATCTTAAAACAAACAAAAAAAGAGTATTTAATCTTAATTTAAGACATATTTGAATGCAATATATTAAAATAAAACATATCGATATTATAAGTGCACCATGATGATCAGGTATGTTTGATGAGTTCAGAACACTATGTGGACTAACACGTGTCCGTTTTTTTTAATAATTTTTTTTATGATACGTTATTGATTAAAATGGAAACTTTTTAGTTTAGATTAGAAACTTGAGCACCATTAACACATTAGACATGAAGTGGTTGATTAACGATTATCAGGTTTATTTCTTTGGGAATAATTAACAATTTTATTTAGTAATATTCCATTAGCATTAACAGTTAGCATTGTCTCTGGAGTGTTATCTTTGTATTAGCTCATCGCGTTTGCGTTATGTGTAAATAAAACCCAGTCGAGTCTCAGTATTTAACAGTATTTCTTGTTTCTGTCTGTTCCTACAGTTACAGCTTCATCTGTGTCTTCACATATATATTTGCAGTGCTGATAAATAAAGGTAAGCTTCTGAACAACACACTTACAGGAGCAGAAGGTGATTTCTGAGAAACACTGGCTCTCAAACCCTAGTGAAAAATAAAGAATACTTAATTATATTTAACATATATTTATTTAATTATATATATATATATATATATATATATATATATATATATATATATATATATATATATATCAGTGCTGTCAATCGATTAAAAAAATCAACAACTAATTAATCATAAATTTGTTCCATGACTGTTTAACACAAACACAAAATGTATCCACAATAATCTAATATTTCATAGATGTGTTTAATATATGGAATATTCACCCTTCAGAAAGTACACTCATTAGTTTTGATGAGGTTGAACTGGAAAAAAAAAAGTCTGTGGCCAGCGCTTCAATTAGTACTACCTTTTTGTTGAAAGATGTCGCATCTGATTTGTAACAAGCATCAGTTACAGGATCATCAGAGAATCAAATTTTGACATTCAATGACAGCGCACCCTCTTGGAACGTGGCCAGTGCATCTCCCAGCCTTTAGTCAGGAATTTTCAAGGCATGAAAATGAAATTCAACAAAAAGAAAAAGACAGCCGCAGTCGCCAGTCCCTAAAACAGATCTTGTTGCCGATCTATTAAAACGCCTTTTTTAAAGGCGCTCTTTTGCAGACAAAAGAGAAATAACCAGTGTTGGGGAAAATTACTTTTAAAAGTAATGCAGTACAATATTGCATTACTCCCTAAATAAATTACCTAATTACATTAGTTAGTTATTTTTTATGAAAAGTAATCCGTTACATTATTTTTTTGTGTTACTTTCACCTTACTTTTTAAATATAAGCTGGACTTGATTGTTTTTAATATAAGAAGTTCTATTCATAGCAAATGTAAAAGCCCTTTCACACCAAAAAGTGTAATGAATAAACCTCAGGCTGAAGGAATAGTAAATACACGTTTGTAGAGTAGAACACAGGAGAAGAAGGTTCAACACTCTTCAGCAATAAAAAAAAAAAAAACAATGAAGCACAATTCAGTGATTTCTGCTTATTAATATGGTTGAACTGGACCATCAAAGGTCAGCAGCAAAGACACTGGTTAATAAAACCATTTGTGTTATTTAATATATTTAACTATTGCAGGTTTGCATAATATTCTGAGTTTAACTGCATTTAACTGTTTTAATTAATGTTGATGAATACTAAATCTGTTTTGTGTGTGTGTGTGTGTGTGAGTGGGATGAATTAATGCAATTTCACATTTAGTCTAGAACTACATCATGTTCACACAACGCACACAGCACCTCTGTACGTCTGATTTCTCCCAATATGAGGACAAGAGACTTGTCAGTCAATAAATGGGAAAACTAAATAACTGGCATAACTTTTTTGTTAAAATAACTGTCGTCAAAATATAATGACAAAAGTATGTCTAAGAACTAATACTAAAAGCAGGCATGTGTAATAGCAAAAGTTAAAAGCAAAATTTGATGGTGTCCTGTGTAGCATTTGGACCAATCAGACACAGCTATTTGTTACATTAACAAAATAATATCTAACTAGTCATGGATCACTAGTTAATTTAACCTATGATGTTTGGTATCTATGAGTTTGTATTTCATGATCTAAATGAGAGGGTATATTGTATGTTGATGCTTATGCAACACAATAGTTTTATAAGAATATTAAAGATTCTTCTCTTGAACCCCCAATCTAATTTCATATGCAAGACACCAGACTAGAGACAGAGAGTTGTAAAACTTCCCTCCAAAAGGTACCATTCCTCATTAGCTCACTCAAATCCTGATGGTGTGACATCTTCACCCTACGTATGTAGATCACTGATCACCAGATCACGACGGTTCTTCTAGATTCAGGAATTCCAGGAGAAGATGCTGAGCTAAGAGCCTTAAAAAACCACCCTAAGCTTGCGCCAGGCCCTCGGCCTTAACTTTCTGAACCTTCTAAATCCCATTTGTGGGACCATACTCCTAGGGTCACGGAAATAATAATCCCATATGTGGGACCGTACCGCTCAAATGGTTAAGATGAACATCTAAAATGCTGCTGATAGTAAAATGAGAGATATACGAGAATCTCATCTAAGTTTCCTGGGCTTAGGAAGAGCAACCATAGAGCAAAAGTTTTATTTATTGATTTATTTTTCCTCTGGGTAGCCAGCCAGAATGAAAAAAATAAAATAAAATCATAATAGAGAGCTAGCAAATATACACAAAATTTTGTGAAGCTTTTTGTTTATCAGTAGTGTTTCTTAGAATCACTTACTGCACCTTTAAAAGATAAAATGTATAACACAGGCTGTGTTTGTCCTTACAATTTCTGTTATTTCAGTCTCTCTGCAGGTCACAGTAGAGGGTTTTGTTGGTGGTTCTGTTGTCCTGCCGTGTTCTTCAACTGAACATGATCTTAAACTTCAAGACACTGATGTGCACTGGAGACACAATAGCAGCAAGATTGTGTATGATCTAGTTAAGGGTGAAGATTCACTAGAAGAACAGGACCCACGATACAAGAACAGAACCAAAACTTTCCCTGAAGAGTATGTGAGAGGAAACTTCTCCATCAGTCTCTCTGATCTCACTCACGCTGATGCAGGAAAATACATCTGTCTCATCACTCCCTCAGATGAACAGAAGAATGTAGAGCTGAACATCAACGGTGTGTGAAACTATCTGTAGTCCATGATGTTTTAATCTAAAGATGTATTGTTTAGAATCTAAATAGACTAAATGATTGTTCCTCTATTAGGTCACTAGTGATGTTTCAGTCTGAAACTACTGTGTATAAATGATACGGATCTGTTGTCTTCATCACAGTGCAGTAATCTTGTCTTCTCTCCTACAACAGAAGAAGAAAACACAAGAATTGAAGAAGGAACCAGACCAGACTGTGTTGAGAAATCATGGCTTTGGATCCTGGTTGTCCCTCTATTAACTGAACCGGTTATACTAATCATTGTAATTATCTTTAGGAAAAAGATCTCAAGCTGCTGTATGTCAGGTGAACACTGCATGGGTTCAGACGCTCTTGAGGTTGTGAACCCTGGCTCACGTTATAAATCAGTAACTGATGATCGTGATGAAGAAGCAGGCAAATGAGACAGATGTACAGCTTAGCAACAATTGTGCAAGCTTTTGTGCTAAACAAGGAGATAGAGGAGGAGGTTGGTGCTTTCAATGTTGCTGCCACAACTGTTGGGAAACTGAATACTGAACCGTTATTTGTCTGTGTATGTCATATTCATAGTTAACAATATCATAGTACTGTAGCTTGAAGCAACAACAAATAAACCTTAAACTGAAAAGAGTTTTCAAACAAAGGGAACGTTACAGTGTAAACTGTATAAAACACAAATGCGTGTCACTTTACCATTTAAAAATATCCTTTATTTGCATAGCATAACATTTCCTGTTAAATTGACTTGAAAGATTTATAAATCAATGTACTGTATGTTGGTCTATGCCGAATTGATCTTCTTGCCTTTAAATAGCCTACTGTAAGTTAAACCAACAGTGGCATTAAAAAAATAAAAAAAAAAAAAAAAAAAACTTACCTGCTCATGTAACAAAAAAGTTTTTTTTTTTTTTTTTTTTTCACTCCCAACTTCATTTTATTTTGTAGATATGAACAAATTTTAATTTTGATGGCTACAATGCACTGTAAAATTTGGGACAGAGGCATGTTTTACATCAACTTTTCTTTTAAATACAATGTTTAATTAATTAGGGAATTGAGGATTCTACTTTTGCAAGCAGATTTTTAGTCCAATCCCGCTTGATACACAGCATCACATGATCAAGATGCTTGTATTTATTGAAGCAGGGGCAGACTGTGGTAAATGACCACAGATTTCCAAAGTAATTCTGAACACATGTGGCTATATAGGGGATAGTTCACCCAAAAAAGAAATTTCTGTCATTAATTACTAACCCTCATCAAGAAATCTGAGAACTTTCTGACTCTGCATAGACAGCATTGTGACTTCTACATTCAAGGCCCAGAAATGTAGTTGGGACAGAAAAGTCCATGTGACATCAGTGGAACAACCATAATTTTATGAATATGCGGAAAAAATTTGGGGCAAAAAATAAATAAAGAATCTACAATTTCTATTCCTCCCCTGTAAGTCTCCAATTCACAATGCTCACAACAGTACCACACGTGTTGTTAAATGCTAAATGCTTTGCTTGGAAAGAGTGAGATATGATCCCCTCAACTATTACCAAGTTACCTTCTTACAGTTTAATTTGGATATTCTTGAAACTTTTCCATTTTATTTTGTTTCTGTCCCAACGTTTTTGGAGTGTTTCGTAACAAATCAAACTTTAGATTTAATTTGGTTTATATTTACAAAATGTGTTTAAGTTGGTCACTGAAAACTTTGCTTAATTCTTAATGTATAACAGAATGAGATCTTAAAATATGGAAGAGAGAATATTTTTTTCCTTTTTAACTGAAGGAAAATAAGTCTATCATGTAAAATAAGTCTAAAATAATAATATCACGTAAAATAAGTCTAAAATAAGTCTGTTACGGCCAAACCAGTCCGACAAATCTTTTCAGCAAAAACACAGGCCGTCCAATAAGATTTGAGCATTACATCACGTGCCCGGAGCAGCTACTGTTGCACAACAAGGAAAGAGTGGTGGCGGTGTTTCAAAAACCAGTTAAACTTCTGTAAAACAGAAGAAGAGTATACTCAGATAGAAGAGAGTGGATTACAAGTTTTTGTTATCTTTGGTATCAAATTTTGTTGGTAACAAATTTATTCTCACATGTTACTGCCTTTAAATTTTAACTAGACATACTTTTGAGGACCACAAGTTCGTTAACACTGAAAATATTTTTTGGGGGGGAAATCTACTTCAATATTTCAGGTATTTGCATATTATTGTTTCATTGTGATCTCTTTATGTTTAAGACCCAATAAAATGTTTAAATGAAATGAAATCTGTTTTCTGTTACCCTTCTTACTAAAATCATATTTTACATGATTTTATTTATTTACATTTATATTTATACATTTTGCATATGCTTTCATCCTAAGCAACAACTGAGAAAAAGAACCAGGGATTCATCATCATGAAGAGGCAAATAAACACATAAGTGCTCGTAATACTCATAATACAAAGTTGCAAACATTGTTCAGTACAAGCTATAGGCAAGGATTAAGAAATAATCAGAATGAAAGTGAAGTGAAAGTCGTAACATGTGCCAAGTATGGTAACCCATACTCGGAATTGGTGCTCTGCATTTAACCCATCCAAGTGCACACACACAGCAGTGAGAAGTGAACACACACCCAAAGCAGTGGGCAGCTATATATCCAGCTCCCGGGGAGCAACTGGGGATTCAGTGCCTTGCTCAAGGGCACTTCAGCCATGGGTATTGAGGATACAAGAGAGCGGTGTTCATTAACTCACTCCACCTACAACTCCTGCCAGCACCAAGACTCGAACCAGATGGAGGGCCATTTAGAGTACATTTAAGACCAGTCAGACTGCTGCGTTCTGAATAATTTTCAGAGGTTTGATTGCACATGATGAAAGTCCAGCCAGAAGTCCAGCATAGAAATGACAAAAGTCAGGGAAAAGAAGTTGCTCGACTTCTCTGTTAGGAAGGGCCTGATCCTCTGAAGTTATATGCAATTCTATTGTGGCTGTGTGGAAGGTCTTTTAAAGATAACACAATGATTTCTGACTTGATATGGTATTTGTTGATGAATCTTGCTAGATGGTGAAATCATGATTCATAGTGTCAAAAAATGGCATAGATCCAACAGAATGAGAACTGATGATTTGGAATCAGCTATCGCAATCAACGAGGCTTCAATGGTTGATAGTAATGAAGTCTCAGTTCTGAAACATTACTGTTTAATATCTAGTTGATTATTCTGTGAAGGATAAAATGATAACTTGTTTTAGAAAAACTTGTTCGAGTGTTTTCGCTCTGAATGAAAGGAAAGAAACAGGTTTGTAGCTGTAAGTAAGTGACGTGATTAATGTAGGTTGTTTAAGCAGTTTGGTTACTTGAGCCTGATTGAATGCGGTGGGGAAAATGCCTGTGAGAAGAAATGTGTTGATGATGTGTGTGAGTGCTGGAAACAGTGTAGGGGAGATTGCTTGAAGAAGGTGTGAGGGGACTGTGTTTAGAGGACAGGTTGTACAGTAAGATGGCTGGAAAGGAGTGAATGTGGTTAGTTTGAGATTCTGTGTGTGTGGAGCTGAGAACAGATCATTTTAGTTTTGTGTGCGAAGAATATAACACCCCACATAGCAAACGGACTTAGCCCAAATGTGGCCTCAAGCTAGCACTTCTGGCCTCCTGTTTGCAATGGCTTGTACCCTTTCAGCCAGAGCTGGGCCCTTTGTGGCAATGACTGTACGGCGTGGATACGGCAAACAATATTCCGGCCGATTGTTGGTGGGAGGTGTGTGGCCCAGGTCAGTCAGGTGACATGTGGCCGAAATCAGGCCAAGATCTGGCAGCATATTATGTGACCCATGATAGAAAAGATAAATACAATATTGCATGATAATGGTTAAATGATCACATGATTTTTTAATGAAATATAGTATTGTTTTTATTTACAACACATATCCTACTTACAGTTACATAAACTCAAGTAATAAGTATCAAGTTACAATACAACTCAATACAAATCAATAAAGTGTAAAAATCAATTAATCCTCAATAAAGGTACAAAGAGCATCATTACAGCACCAAATATTTTTAAAAGAAAGCACATTATCAATACATTTATAATAGTAAAAATCAAAATTCCAGATTGCACCAGGTAAAAAACAAAAAAACAAAACAAAGCAACAATATTTTTTACTATATTCTGTTCAAATTTCTCTCTCCTGCTCAAATATATGGCCATTTTTACTTTTCCCACCACAAAATTAAGCAACTGGCAAACATATTTTATCTTAGAAACATGTGTAACCTAAAATGAAAACCTCTTATGAGAAAAAATAATTGCAATAAAAAAAAAAAAAACATAGAAAAAACATCCTTTAAGACAAAAAACAGTAGGTCATGTCTATGATAACTTAAGAACGCATGTAAAATACTCTCTCTCTGTCATAAAAAAGGACATTTATCAGTGATTCCAGGATTAAATAAATAAATAAATAAATAAATAAATAAATAAATAAATAAATAAATATATATATATATATATATATATATATATATATATATATATATATATATATATATATATATATATATATATATATCCGGGATAAAGATTTTAAAAAAGCATCTTCAAACTACGCAGAACAACAATAAATAATAATTATTTCGACATTTATTCGTACACTGAACCGAAAACAGTTTCTGTCAGACGCGTCTAATTCGAGAACCGAGGAGCTGATGATTCTGCGCATGTGTGAAGCAGACTGACTCACAGCTGCTCGTCTGAACCGAACTGATTCTTTTGGTGATAGAGTCTGAACTGATTCTGTGCTTATGTTATAAGCGCGAGTAAACTGAAGGCTTGAATAAAGGGCAGTAATCGCTAATGACATTACATTGATCAACTGGTATATTTGATCGAATTGTCCGAAAGAACCGGTTCACTTGAGCACCTGCTCCTTTGCCCCTTAAGTGCCATTTTGTCAAAGCAAAATTTCCTCGATTTTTTTTGTAATAACATACCCTTTTGTGAATGCCTGCCCACGGCCAATCATAATATTAGTACAATTTATTAATAATAATTTAGTCGTAAATAAAATCACCAACATGATGACCTTTCACCTGACCGGGAAAATTCCTCACGCCGCAAGCGCATTTTTTAATTGCTAAAAGATGTTTTCAACACCATGGCAGCTGGTAAGTGGTGTTTCATTCTCAGCGAAGAGATTTTGATGTTTATTTACTTATTATTATTTCACAAGAACGATGTGATGTGAGAACATGCAGATACACTAGCGTGCTGTTTGGGGGAGAAAAGTTTCACAGGCATCGAGGGGTCTGGTCTTTTTTTGTGTTATTTGACCTAACTTTTATTATATTACAGTACTTATTTATTCTTTTAACAAGTAGAGTGCCTTAAAAATAATTATCACAACACTCTCAAGGCTTATTCAGATTTTCACATTCT
This sequence comes from Carassius gibelio, assembly GCF_023724105.1. Taxonomy (NCBI): domain Eukaryota; kingdom Metazoa; phylum Chordata; class Actinopteri; order Cypriniformes; family Cyprinidae; genus Carassius; species Carassius gibelio. Next base: position 30,662,074 of record NC_068417.1, read on the forward strand.
CTGAATTATCATTATAAAAATAAAAACAATTCAGAAATTAATTATATAATAATATTTTAAATGTGACGCAAATATATATATATATATATATATATATATATATATATATATATATATATATATATATATATATATATATATATATATATATATATATATATATATATTTTTTTTTTTTTTTTTTTTTTTTTTTTTTTTTCTACAATAGCAACAGTGTTTACAACAGCAAGACCACTTTAGCCTGTAAACTCAATAATATCTCTCTGGAAATAAATGTAAAAATATAAATGTCAATAAAAAATGCATAATATACCTGGCATCAAAGTGCAGTGTGAAGGATGTGAATAACAAATGTAGCCTGTCATTTGTTTACATTGCAAAGGTGTTCAATTTTAGACAATAACAACTACAACAGTAATAATAAAATTAATCACTATATTCCAGTGTATCAGTTTTTTTATGTTTTGTATCAATATTTAAGGTGGACTTATTGATTAGGTGCAAGAGTAGTAGTGATGGTTAAAATTATAGATTAATGCTGAAATAGCAAATTGAGCCTTGTTCCTAGATTGACAGAGAGTGGAAAGTAATAGATCGGATGAGGAGACTGAGATAGAGGAAGAAAAAGAGGGAAATGCAGAGGCACAAGTGACAAAAAGAGCATGAACAGCAAGCCAGGAGACAGAGGCTGGTGAGAAAGAGGAAAATGTAGGAGGCACAAGTGTTTTCTATAGTGTTTACTATAACCGCTTTTCTTAATTATTCTGTAGAACAGAGAAGAAAAAGCCATCAGGTTGGGATAATTTAATAAATTTCAGTTTCTAATCCCAGAGCTATCATTATTTTAAACTTAAAATTGTCTTCTCTTGTTTCTTTTTCAAAACTGCATCAAAGCATTTGCTGCTCTATCAATACATAACCATCCATATCGATACGCGAATCAGCAAGGAATGCATCACAATATATTGCTGTATTGATATTTTGAACAGCACCATTTAAAGCCTTGTTCCATGTGCCCCTTTTTATACTTTGAAAACCTGCCCCTCAAAAAGGTCTTTGCGCGGCCCTGTTCAGAGGGAGTGTCAGCCACGGTAAAAAAGTTAACCTTAAGTAATTTGTGTATTAATGCATATTTGAGACGCGAGCCATTTCAAACAATTCAGTTGAGTAGGGTCTGGCTCCAGTTTTGCACTTGCACTCTCAGACTTGCATTCTTAGACTTGCACTCTCAGACACTTGTGCTTCCGCTAGCGACGTCACTTGCAGTCTTTATTATTATTATTTTTTTTACTATTTATTGATAACTTTTTGTTTGAATCTTTCAACATTTTACAACAGTAGCCAGGTGGTGAAGACAAGAAAAAAGAAACTAAATTACAATTTCACTTGCAATCGCTACTTGCACTCTCCGCTACCTGTGACGTCACTCGCAATCAACACAAATCGTGCATGTTACCAATGGAGACAAGACGCTGTGGTGGGCTTTCGTTAAGCGTTTTCCTCCTGTAGAAAAAACAAACAAACACTTAATATTGCATAATGTATTAGGATACGTTAATTTCAATTAAAAGAACAAATTCGATATGTAGTTATTAATTAATGCACAACAAGGCAAGCAGATGGCAGATGGCTAATGCGAACGTTTAATGTGGTCTAATAACAGACTAAGATGATAAAGACAATTCAGTAGGCATTGCCTATAGGCTATGTCTTGTTGTTGACTCAACATATATACTGTACAGACTATCAAATATGAACGTGCATTATGAAATGCATTAAGTGATTTTAAAAGGATCAACAGGCAAGCAGACGAGTACAGAACGCAGTGCGTTAAATTGTACATTAAACGTTTTCCTCCTATAGAAAATCATTATAAATAAAACACATAATGTAGCTTAATGGACAAAGACAGTGATATAAACGAGTTGTAGACAGTTTATTCTCTATGGAAAAATGCTTAACACGAAACTTTGGGCGTTGCATTTATTCACCACCACAGCTTCTTGTCTCCATTGGCAACAAGCACGATTTGTGTCGATTGCAAGTGTCGCAGGTAGCGGAGTGCAAGTAGCGATTGCAAGTGACATTGTAATTTAGTTTTTTTTTTTTTTTTCTTGTCTTTGCCACCTGGCTACTGTTATAAAATGTTGGGAAATTCAAACAAAACGTAAAAAAAAAATCGATAAAATAAAAAATAAAGACTGCAGGTGACGTCACTTACGGAAGTGCAAGTGTCTGAGAGTGCAAGTCTGAGAATGCAAGTCTGAGAGTGCAAGTGCAAGTCTGCAGCCAGACTCTCTTGGAGTAGTTCGATTTGGTGAACTGGTTCAAGAAGATCCGGTTACATCAGATGATTCGTTTGTGAACTGGATATCACTAAACTTCAGTGTTTTGAAATCTCCTACAACAGACACTGAAGAGAAGACATTGCTGAATAAATTCATAGTTTTTGCTATTTTTGGACCAAAATGTATTTTTCGATACAGTAATATGCAGTTATTAGCCGTGCCCACTGTATTTTTTGTTGGTTTTCATGAGACCCCCCTTGAAATGACCAGGACTTAACTTTACCAAGACTCAAACTGACACAGGCAGAAACTGGATTTTTTCGAACAGGTAGAGTACAAGTGATTTCAAAACATTTCAGCCGGTGTATATATATTGTGGATATATTATTTACCTGATATAAGATGCATTTGGTTTTGAGTCAAGTGCTTCATTATAGTATTACATGATATCTCTTCTGCGCACAGCGCGAGCAGGTCAAACTACAATGAAGAATTTTAATAACTATGACTGGGACAGTTGTATACATTTTATTATAATGAGAACACCATTATAATAAAACTCTGTGAATTTTTTGAGTTTAGCTGCCGTGTTTCTGCACATTGTTTCACGAAGAACGAGTCCACAAAAGGAGTTCATTCATAGCCGCGCAGACACGTTCATTTGCATTCGGGCTCTCTTTGTAGTTAGTATTAGTCATAATATTAACGTTATGTTTTATAAATAACGAAGCATATTCTACATTAAATGAGTTTAATCCCATTGATTAAAAACTTGCTATCAAATGCATCTCTCTACTGGTCATCTTCAGTGCATGCAGCTCAAAACAGAAATGCAGAACATTAATAACCCCAGTCATATGACAGTGCTTAGCCAATCGCGCTTTTGAGCACAAGCATTTAACCAGACTGCGGCTGTGACACTCGAGTATGGAAGACAGGAGACAATAGCAAGTAAACAGAGTTTATTGGATTAGATGAGATGATGGAAGGTCGGAGAGTGACGCAGGAACCACGATGGTAGCACAGACTGGTGAGTAGATGGGTTGAGTGCGCTGATGACGATGACGGTGGTGGTAAATCCAAGTGCGGTGAATATAATCCGTGTGTGAAGGTAAAGGTCCAACAGAAACCAGACAGGAGACAAATCAAGGCAGGAACACACGAACAAGACATCAGCCACGGATCTACAAACAACGATCTGACAAACAGGAGACGAAAGACAAGGGGGTTAAATAGGCTGTTGGAATGAGTAGCACCTGCCGCTGATCAGAAGATCAGCGGCAACACCCTCATGAAACAATCAACATGAGGTAACATGAATACAGCTGGAGACGGTGCATTCGCGAACCGTGACAGTACCCCTCCTCCTACGGACGCCTCCTGGCGTCCCCAGAATCTCTTACCTGTCGATAGTAATCATCGATAAGGGAATAATCCAGGATGTCCCTAGCAGGTACCCAACTTCTCTCCTCCAGACCGTAACCCTCCCAGTCCACCAAGTACTGAAATCCGCATCCCCTCCTTCTAGAGTCCAGAATGCGATTAACCAAATAGGTGGTCTCCCCATCTACGAGACGCGGTGGGGGAGGGACCGGGGTAGGCGGATTAATGGGAGAATGAAATACGGGCTTAATTTTGGATACATGAAAGGCGGGATGAATTCCCCTGTACGTAGGAGGGAGTTTAAGGCGGACTGCCACTGGACTAATGATCTTGGTGACAGTAAACGGGCCAATACATTTGGGAGCCAATTTATTAGATACGGAACTGAGAGGAATGTTCTTGGTAGAAAGCCACACCCCACTTGGAGTAGAGTCTCGCGGGCTCTGGTCCAAGTGCGGTGACACCTCTGGACGAAGGCGTGTATGGAGGGGACCGCAACCTCGGACTCCATACTGGGAAAAATAGGTGACTGGTAACCTACACTACACTCAAAGGGAGATAAAATTTATACACAAATTGGGGTCCCCTGTCAGAAACCACGTCTATCAGGAGGCCATGTAAACGAAAGACGTGGTCTATGACGGTCAATGCTGTCTCCTTGGCTGAGGGCAACTTGGCCAAGGGAATAAAGTGGGCGGCCTTCAAGAACCGGTCCACCACGGTTAAAACAACCTTGTTGCCCTGGGAGGGCGGTAATAAAATCTAGTGCGATGTGGGACCAGGGTCTCGAAGGAACCGGCAGCGGTTGGAGTAACCCATCAGGGGGACGATTGGAAGTCTTACCAGTGGCACAAACCAAGCAAGCCAAAACAAAACTGTGAATGTCGCGAGCCATAAGTGGCCATCAGAATCGTTGCTTGACTAAAAATCTAGTACGGTTAACCCCTGGATGGCAAGCGACATTAGAGCAATGTCCCCACTGGATAACGTTAGACCTTAATCACTCCGGCACAAATAAACGGGTCAGTGGGCACCCGGGCGGAGGCGTTACCCCTTCTAAGGCCGTTCTGACCTTCGATTCGATCTCCCATGTGAGAGTGGAGACCACTAATGTCTCAGGAAAAATACACTCAGGAGTAGACGTGCATTCGGAATGGTCAAAAATACGTGATAAAGAATCGGGTTTGATATTTTTGGGACCCGGGCGGTACGAAATAACGTCCGAAAAAAAGTGCCCATCGAGCCTGACTGGAGTTCAACCTTTTGGAATGAATGAATGAACGAAATTCTGGAATCTAACATATTTAAGGGTTAGTTCACCCAATAATCAAAATTTTGTTATTAAAAACTCACCCTCATGTTGTTCCAAACCTGTGAGATCTCGGTTTATCTTTGGAATACAGTTTAAGATATTTTAGATTTAGTCCGAGAGCTCTCAGTCCCTCCATTGAAACTGTGTGTACAGTCTACGATCCATGTCCAGAAAGGTAAGAAAAACATCTTCAAAGTAGTCCATGTGACATCAGAGGGTCAGTTCGAATTTTTTGACTTCGATTTTATTCAGCATTTTCTTCTCTTCCGGGTCTGAGAGAGAGTTCAAAACAAAAGCAGTTTGTGATATCCGGTTTGCAAACGAATCATTCGATGTAACCGGATCTTTTTGAAAAAGTTCACTAAATCAACCTAAATCATTTTAAACGGTTCGCGTCTTCTATATGCATTAATCCACAAATTATTTAAGCTGTCAAGTTATTTAATATGGCTGACACTCCCTCTGCGTTAAAACAAACCAATATCCCGGAGTAAATTATTTACTCAAACAGTACACTGACTGAAGATAATGAACGAAACATAGACTCGTTCACGAGTCAAGAACCGGTTGCATCAATTTTCGGATCAACAATAGTTCTTTCGAACAGTTCGATTCAATAAACCGGTTGAAGAAAACGGTTCACTGGTTCTTTTGCGCTTGACGTAATGGCGTCATTGTCGATGATTGCCCTTGATTCAAGCCTTTAGTTTACCTGGGCTCATAAAAATTAGTTGATTTTTTTTTTTTACAGTATTTACAAGTTTCCAAACTGGCTTTACCATCAAGAAAAGATGAGCATTTCAAATATAGGCCATCTGTACTTTTCACCATCAAAAGGCAGCAGGTGCATAAACACACTTGTTTTTTTTTATTGTTTACTCAATGTAGTTCATATTTGGATTTTTTCAGATACTGTACATCAAGGTAAGTGCATAAAGGTCTCTCTCACACCCTCTTTTTCTCTCCCTCTCTCTCGCTCACACACACACACACACACACACACTATAATTTGCTATTATACTCCATATACAAGCCAGAAACTATGCCTTTTTTTGCACAGGCCTATCTAAAAGGTTAATGGTCCCACCTAGTGATCAACTGTAAAAATATATATTTTTTTACATCTTCCCAAAAGGGAAAACCACAAACAAATAAAAAGAATACATGATTATATGGTGTCATGGCTTTGCAATCAAAAAATGTTGTTATTATGGAAGTCAATGGGGCAAAAACAGCCACCGACAACAAATGAGGGAGAGAAAATTAAAATCTAATGCTGCACAAAAACTAACAATGCATCAAAGCCAATTTTGTTATACTAATCTTTGACATGCCCAAGACTGTGTTAAAAGGTAAAAAAATATATCCAGTCCACAATCACTTTTTATATTGAAAATATGTAATTGTGGTTTTTTTTTCCCCAAATCAGTGACATCATTTATGAAATTGGTAATGAAAGAGTTAAAATCTTGGATTTTTTTTTTAACATTTGATAGTTTTGATCAAGACTGAGGTTGATTAATAGATTTATGCAAGAAAAAAAAAAGGAAAATATTTATCTGATAAATTTTTACAGCAGTTTAATTCAGTGGATGTTTTCATCCACAAACATACCGGAAGGGTAGTGAATTTGCCCACAGTGTACCATTGAGTTTTGGAAAAATGTCAATTTTTTTTTTCAAAAGGTCAAAATAAGATTTGTCACCAAAAATCATTCCATTAGCTCAAACACAGAGAAAGTTGTGGCCAAAGTAATAGAGCCCTGCACGGGCCTCAAATCTAGGCCCGAGCCCGGCCCTGGCCCGAGACGCTCAGGCCCTAGCCCGACCCATGTCCGACAGCTCATCAGAATTATCAGCCCGAGTCCGACACGAGCCCGTGTTTTTATTTATTTATTTTATTACACAGCAGAAGCCTGCCCTATTTGCAACAATTAAAAAAGGTGTCAGTTTTGCGTTATGTTTCTTTTCATTTCTTTATCAAGTTTTTTTTTTATGACGATTAACGTTAAACAGCCGAGCCAACAGCGAGTAGCCGAAAACATATTTAATCAATTAAGCCTCTCAAATTAATGCTAATACTTTACTTGGCTACAATAAAATCCATAAAACACTTCAAGCATATCACACAGACAGTTAGTTTAATAAATGTTTATTTATTAAACCACAGTGAGTAAAAAAAAAAAAAAAAAATTGAAATACTGAGGCAGGCTCTCAACAGCCCTCACAAATGAAATGAGATATGAGAAATGAATCTAAACAAATTAAATTAATTAAAAACAAACTTGCACGCTTCAGTCCCATAAGCACATCCTTTCCCTTGACAAACAATAACCTACGGATTTAGGGAAAAACCTATGTGTTTTTCCTATTTTTCTCCCTTCATTATTTCTGGTTGTAAATATTTTGCTTGATCACTTTTCAATACATGGTACCTGCAACAAATTTAAATTCATGTTTCTGTGTTGGTACTGACCACCAACTCCCGTAGCCGAATTTGGACTTCAGTGATTTAAATCTATATTGTTTATTTCCATAGCTACCTATTCAACTTATTATAGCTAATATTAATGATATATTAACATTGGCTAGCAAGTCTCAACGACCCGTTACATTCTGAAATCCAGTTGTGCACACCCCCCGCCCAATTACTCAGTTACCCTACCAAACAAAGCTCAGTTTCCCTCCTGCTAGAGCTTGGTAATGTCTTCAAGAAGTTATGCAAGGTTCGATTAAATTGTTCATACTGACAGTTAATGGCAAATTGATAGGGGGTTGTACATGACTTCTTAACTTGGTAAAACTCGCACAACTGGCGAATAAGAGCTGACTTTAAGTTATGGCCTTGGTCAGAGTGAATGCGTCCCAGAACTCCAAACTTATAAAACCACTCGTCAACCAACACCCGGGCAACACTCTCAGCTCACTGATCATGCGTCGGCACAGCTATTGTAAACTTACTAAACACATTGGCCATTACCAAATGTTCTTCTGTCCCAAAGAGAAAGGCTCTAGCACCGTAAAATCAACAGTAAGGAATTTGTTGGCATCTAGAACTCAAGTGGCCCGTAAAGCCACGAGCTGTTGGTCGAATATCCTTCGCAAGTTCACACTGGTCACACGCTTGGCACCAACACGTAATGTCATACCTGGCCAATATCATCTTTGTCGTATTAGTTTACGAGTTTGCTCAATCCCCTGATGTCCATGCTGCTGGTGCAACTGTGTAAGAACCTCGCGTCTGAGCACATCAGGTAAAACCATCTGAAACAAATCCTCACCTCCATCCATATCTCTATGAGAAATTATGTGATATAGTACTCCCTCTTTCAGTACCAATCGATCCCATTGATGAAACAAGGTCAAAACTGGCTTAGCAAACTTTTTCCACTCCTTAGACCCTGGACACTTTCCTTGTTCCCAAAACTTCACCACAACCCTGATAACTGGGTCAGCTTCCTGCAGCGAACATCTATCTAATGCAGAATAGCCTGGCAATACACTCATCGTTGACACCACTGCCTGTGCTACACACCCCCTATACAAATGGCCTGATTCAATGATGCTGGAAAAGCACTAGCACCCACTGAACCCTCTGGAATGTTCTTAATAACTGGGTGCTGTCTGGATAGAGCATCCACATTACGATTGATCTTTCCTGAACTGTACCTCATCTCAAACTCAAAAGCTGCCAATTCAGCCACTCACCGTTGTTCTGTGGCCCCAAGCTTGGTAGAGTGTCAGTGTACACCAAACACTTGTGGCCAAGAAGGTACTCTCTAAATTTCTCAGCCATGGCCCACTTGAGCACAAGAAACTCCAATTTCATGGAGCTATGATTGGACATATTGCACTCAGTGGGCCTCAGACTGCGACTAGCGTATGCTAGCGTATGCTACCTTACCTTGATGCTTTTGAGATCGTACTGCTCCCAAACCTGCGTGACTGGCATCCACCTCCAATATAAAAGAAAAAAAAAATCAGCATAAGCCAGTACTGGACCATGGTTAACTTGCTATTCAAACCCTCAAATGCTTCCTGACACTGATCAGTCCACACTTGAGCCAGACTCTGTCCCTTCCTTCTCCCTGACTTGTCACCAGTCACTTCAGCTACAAACTATGCAGGGGGGAAGCCAACTTGGCCAAAGAGCCTGTAGTAACTTGCAAAACCCAAAACATCTGTAATTCAGACACACTTGTGGGGCACTGCCACTGCTCCACAGCCTCAATTTTGCTTGGGTCAGTTGCCACCCTTTTGGCTGAGATGAAGTGGCCCAAGTTTCTTGCTTCTTGTCTGAAGAATGCACACTTTTTAAAATCTCGCCTTAAGGCCCTCCTACTTCAAACGGCCCAGAACAACCTCTTGTTGCTCCAAGTGTTGAGCTACTGAAGAAAAATAAACAATGTCATCCAGATAAAGTAGCAAGGGTTTTTCGCTGTTGGCCGCCAAACATTCTCTCCATAAGCCTCTGAAATGTGCTGGACACATTGCAAAGGGCATCCTGTTCCACTCAAATTAACCGAATGACGTACAGAAGGCAGTTTAAGACTTGTCCCGTTCCATAACAGGGACTTGATTATATCCACTGGCAAGATCCAGTGTAACTGTCCAGCCCCTGTTAACGAATCCAAAGATTCCTCAATACGCGGCAATGGGAATGAATCCTTCCTGGTCATGGCATTCAGGTAATGGTAGTGTATGCACATGTGTAGACTACCATCCTTCTTAACTAGCACTATGGGGGATGCATTAGGGCAACTACTCTCCATTATTACCTGTACCTCCAGGAGCTGATTAATGTGGGTCTTAACAACTTCATAATCTGACAACGGTATCCGCAAGTACCGCTGCTTGACAGGGACATCATCCAGCAAGGGTATATCATGAGAAATAAGATGAGTACAGCATAAATCTCCTTCACGAGGTGAAAACACCACCTGATATTTCTGAAATAGCGCTCTTACCTGCACTTGCTCCTCTTTTGACAAAACAGGTCAATCAAGAGACTCAATCAGCTGAGCCAGAGAAGAGGCTGTCTCCAAAGAAAGGGACTGAACTGTAGCAGTGACCGGGTCAACTTCCACAATTCTTGTAGGTAATCTAATAACATCTCAGCTGTCAGATACAATACCACATCCACAGTGCCCACGTTCATGATAGGAACCTAAACTGCATCATGGGTCACCCTGACTAGCTCAGGAATTGCTAATAGCCCAGCTGGCAAACTGGACTCTGGGGGCTCAAACTGGACCGTAGGGCCAGAATACTGAGAAGAACAAGTAGCAGTAACTAACTTCATTGTGCCCCCAGGGATTCAACTAGCCCGATGTCCCCTTACCCATACATTCCCTACAAGATCCGAACAACTCTTAGTACTCACTTGTTGACAATGTTGTAGTGCTTGCAAAACACTCAGAGACTGCTCAATTCAAAAAGGGCAGTGCCATGTTGTCCAAACAGATCCTGATAACAAGGGCCTAGTATGTTCATCCCCAGCACTCCATGAATATACTTACTGTATCCTGAAACTACCCTATCACAAAGTTTGACATCGAGCTCCAGGTCTCCAACATATGGGATCGTAAGCCAATTAGATGCCCTAAGCTGGGACCAATTACAATATTTTGAAAAAAAAACTAACTTAGAAGTTTTTAGAATTGCATGGAAAAACAGTATGTCCAGCTATAGACAGGCTCTAAAAACTGCTAGGGCAGAGCATATACACAAACTCATTGAAAATAACCAAAACAATCCAAGGTTTTTATTTAGCACAGTGGCTAAGTTAACAAATTACCAGACGCCACCTGATTCAAATATTCCACCAATGTTAAATAATAATGACTTTATGAATTTCTTCACTGATAAAATAGATAACATTAGAAATACAATAGCGAATGTAGATTCTACAGCATCTTGCACTTCAGTTTCATCCATCGCACCCAAAGATAAACTGCAGTGCTTTACAACCATAGGACAGGAAGAGCTAAATAAACTTATCACTGTATCTAAACCAACAACATGTTTATTAGATCCATAGCACAGAAACTGCACTTGTTAAAATTACAAATGACCTGCTCCTTGCGTCAGATCAAGGCTGCATCTCATTTCTAGTCTTACTTGATCTTAGTGCTGCGTTCCACACCATAGATCATGACATACTCATAGATCGATAACAAAACTATACAGGTATTCAAGGGCAGGCTCTAAGATGGTTTAGATCCTACCTGTCCGATCGCTACCATTTTGTTTACTTAAATGGGGAGTCATCTCATTTATCATCAGTAAAATATGGAGTGCCACAAGGATCCGTCCTAGGTCCCCTTCTATTTTCAATATACATGTTGCCCCTTGGTAATATTATTAGAAAATACGGAATTAGCTTCCACTGTTATGCTGATGATACTCAGCTATATATCTCAACGAGACCAGATGAAACTTCCCAATTATCTAAACTAACAGAGTGTATTAAAAATGTAAAAGATTGGATGACAAATAATTTTCTCCAATTAAATTCGGATAAGACAGAGATACTAATTATTGGACCAAAAAACACTACACAGAATCTTGTAGATTACAATCTGCAACTAGATGGATGTACTGTTACTTCCTCTACAGTCAGAAATCTGGGTGTTATATTAGACAGCAATTTGTCTTTTGAAAATCATATTTCCAATTTTACAAAAACTGCATTCTTCCATCTTAGAAACATTGCCAAGCTACGAAACATGTTATCTGTTTCTGATGCAGAAAAGCTAGTTCATGCATTTATGACCTCTAGACTGGACTATTGTAATGCACTTCTAGGTGGTTGTCCTGCTTCGTCAATAAACAAGCTACAGGTAGTCCAAAATGCAGCAGCTACGTCCTTACGAGGTCAAGAAAATATGATCATATTACCCCAATTTTACAGTCTCTGCACTGGCTACCTATTAAGTTCTGTATCAGTTACAAATTATCCTTACTTACCTATAAGGCCCTAAATGGTTTAGCTCCTGTGTACCTAACTAGCCTTCTACAACGTTACAACCCATCACGCACCCTTAGGTCACAAAACGCTGGACTTTTGGTAGTTCCTAGGATAGCAAATTCCAAAGGAGGTAGAGCTTTCTCACATTTGGCTCCCAAACTCTGGAATAGCCTTCCTGATAATGTTCGTGGTTCAGACACACTCTCTCTGTTTAAATCTAGATTAAAAACACATCTCTTTCACCAAGCATTCGAATAATGTATCTTTTAAATTGTGAGGTGCATTTTTATTCATTAGCCTGGGTTAAACTAATTTTACTTTGTTGGATCAGCAGCTATGCTAATGATGTCTGTATTTTGTTTCTATGTTTCGCCACGGGATTTACATCCCGTGGTAACTAGGATTTACACAAGTTCCAGTCTGGATCCAGATCACCTGAGAAGAGATGATGCTGACCCTCAGAGGACCTCAGATGATGCTAACCCTGAATCAACAAACAGAACTAACAATTATTGCTAAATGTGTGACTGAATCATATAATAACTATTAATTAATATTGATAGTTCATCGTCTAGCTGACTACGTCTTGTATTATTATTTTTATTTTTTCTAAAATCCTGTCAAATGTGCACAAACTACTAGATACTACTAAATATTGTAGAAACATAATTTTCTGTAAAGTTGCTTTGTAACGATTTGTTTTGTAAAAAACGCTATACAAGTAAACTTTGTGAGAGCCAAATGGTGTATTTTTCAGAGGAAGCTTCAGTTTAGCAGCTGCACAAATTAAAAGCATGATGAACTTAACACACATCAGCTTAAAACAAGAACAAGGCTTGGTTTCATAAAAAAAAATTGATCTTTCAACTCTAAATTTCCTGCTGTTCCTATTGTTTGCATCCAAGTGTGACCTTGGAGAACTTTTACCAGATCTAGGCTTAACGGTTCTTGACTATGCCACCTGGTGCCTCTCACACCAAGATACACTTTGCTTATTACTGCTGAACACCTAACCTAAGGCAAGCAGGTTCATAGAAATACACCAAGAGATGAACTAAACAGAGACGTGCTTTCAGTAAAAGAATAAGACACTTTATTAGTAAATAGTACTATTAAAAGACCCACACAGTCATGGTAAAGGCACAGTAGTTGCAACCAAAAGACTTGGCTCACAGAGGATGACCAGGACTGGTATTGGCTGCTACCAGGAACCTATAATTAGCAGTGTAACATGGCCATATTAATTCACTGTCAGGATAGGTTACCTGTCCGGGATAAACGTGAAGTTCACCAACTGTGCTCTAAACTCTGGTGCCTACAGTCAAAAGCATACACACCACGCACACATAGGCACAATCACTGCAAACAAGTGATGCAATCAATATTGTGAGGTGCAGTTTACCACTACAATACGAGGTGCAGTGCATGAAGATGGACCCAGGAACCTCTCCTATAAGCAGCTGCTTTAATACTCTGGAAAATCACTAGCAAGATGTATAAAGTATACAACTAGACAGAATCTTAAGACCATGTATACTACTGGAACAGCCAATAGCACAACTCTCCGACAGGGGCACTACACAATGGCCACAACAAAATAACTAAGAAAGAAAAGAAAATATAAAAAGGCACAGTTTTCAATACACTTAATTTAGGCAAGGCAAAGCAGCAGGAACAATCTGTCTCCATATAACATACGAGATGACCAGTGGAAAAGGAGCCCTTGTGCCAATCTTCACGATCCTTTTAGATGCTGTGACTTAATTGTGGTACAGCTACCCGGCAGGTGCCTTGCCCAAGACCTTCAGTAGTACACCGCACAACTACCCGGAAGTGTCTGGCAATCGGTCCAACACCTTGATTACACGAAGGAGCCACACATCCAAACTGCAACAAAACTGTAGACCAGGGAATCTCTCTTAACCAAACAGTAAAGACTGTTATATAGCATCCAGCCTGGCTGCTAATGAATTGTCAGTCACTCAGCAGCCAGCTGGGCACCATGACATCAGAGGGCTACCATAGCTGCAGAGGGACAAACTTCACCCAGACAGTGACTACTCTGCCGGTTACACAAGACAAGTCATTTGTCATTGTCTTTGGGATCGACTGGAGTTGACTTCTCACTGTCTGTCCAAAAATAAGCCAAACACTCTAATATTTTGTTGCACCACCTTTGGCTTTTATATCATTGTGCTTTCATTGTGACATTGTTTGAACAATGTTTATTTCCATCAACAGTCTGCAGATGTGCAATCTCAATATCACAAGAATAATAGTCCACGACTATCAGGTATTTCTTGCCATCTAATTCACAGATGTCATCAGCAATCTTTTGCTATGGCCTATCGGGAAGAGATGTAACCACCAGAGGCTCTCTATTTTGTGTCGGCTTGTAGATTTGACTGAACTCGCGTATCTACTGTTTTTGTGATGTCCCTGCCTATTCCACGCCACCACACTGACATATTAGCCCTTTCACTGCACTTTGTGAGGCCCTGATGACCTGAGTGAAGCTGACATAACACCTCCAGTCTCTGTTAGCTAGGAATCACAATTCTGTCCTCATACAGCAAAAGTCCATTAATTTCAGAAAGGTGAACTCTAGCCGCATGAAACCCATGCAGTGTGTTTGTAAATTGAGATGTTTGACTGGGCCATCCTTGGCGGATATACTTACAAACATACATTACACGTCACACGCTGATGTCACGTGTTGTTACGGGATCTTCAAGCGTTGTGTGTGAAAGCACGCACATATACCAGGTCTTCACTGGCAGTGTGAAAGTGCAAAATCTAGCGACCAGGGAACAATTGCAGGAACACTTTACCCCTGTATTTGCCGGAATGGCAGTGTGAAAGGGGCTCAAGATGAGTCAGTGTATTTCTGGAAAGAATGTCTGCCACCACAAGCTGTTTGCCTGGTACATGGACAGCTTTGACATTAAATCTCATTAAGCGCATCAGTACTCGTTGGAATTTTAAGGGAGTTTTGTCAATATCAACACGGCTTGTGGTCAGTCTGGAGTTAAAATTTTTCCATATCTTGCAAGTACTGTGAGAACCGGTCATGCCCACACACCAGCTAGTCACTCCTTCTCGATTTATGAGTAACAGCGTTTGGTCTCAGTTAAGGTTCTTGAACAAAAACCAATAAGATGTAGTGAATTTTCCTGCTGCTGAAACAGGGCAGCCCCTAGGCAATAACTGCTTGTGTTTGCACTGACTACTGTGGTGCTGTTTACAACATAGAACACTGCTGATTTTTTCACAGATTATCTGTCTCATATTCTAGTGTCAGGACATAATGACAGGTTTAAAAAAATATGTAAAAAATATATTTTTACAAAAGTTACCTACTGCAGCTTTAAACTATTAATCATTAAATTTATACACATACAGTATACTATTACACTGTTCCAACAATCGTCCAGTGGTTTGGGAAATGGATGAATGGTATTCTCTAGCTGCTGAATTGAATGAGTTTTCCCAATAATGCCACTATTTTTGCAGATACACTGTGAGGGGCCTTCAGGAACATGATTGGGAACCAATGAACTGACAGAGTGTCTTCCTTTAACTTTTACTAAATATGTTGGGAGCATTTTTATTTTAATAAGTTGCAAACAAGATTGCTTTAACAGTGTAAAAACAGCAATTTTTGTATATTAACTTTTTTAATAAAAGTTAACATTTTAATTTTGTAAATTCTGTTAAAAAAAAAAACATAAAAGTGTTTTACTTTCTTGATTAAATGATATTGTGAATAGCAGATTTTCAGTGTGACCCTGATCAAGTCCTGTCAGTTGTTTGTGTGAGCATTTCTGTTGAATATACTGTAGCACTAAAAAAATGTAACAAATTAAATAAATGTATAAACAGTATTTTCAATGACTAATTTAATAAAACAGTCTGTGAAACATTGATGGTTATTTACCACAAAAAGTCCACAGTCATAGTCATAGATTCCTTACTTAAGCAAAGGAAAACCAGTCTCCTCTTGGCTTATATCGAAATACAAATCCACATTTTGTACATGGAATCTATCTTACTGATATAGATATCGTACCTCATAGTGATGATGTTACACACCATTTCCTTGCATCATGCATGCTGCGTATCACTGATATATATATATGACTCAGCGTTACCGTCTGGGCAGAACTATTGTTCCAGCCACCAGATTTACAAATAACCTGCCTGATTTATCTCAACTGCTCTACAGAGAAGATAATTAAAGAGCTTCAGTAAATGATTCACTCTCTGCTGTATATCAGCAGGAAATGGTTTTGGGTGGCAGTGTTTATAACTCCAGCATTCTTGAGCGGAGGATCTCCAGAGATCTCCAAACCTCAGTGAATGTGAAACATTAAACATCAGCTGACATGCCATAGCAAACTAAATGACACATGTCTATGTATCTGAGAACCAGTCTGAGCACTATGAGAACAAGCTTCAGTGTCATTATGTACATATAACACAGAAACACAATACAACAATTATATAATGCATGCAGTACAAATGTTCAGATTTTTGCTTGCAAGATATTTCTTTGAAGAATAATGCTTATGTAAAATAATGTGGTCAGTGGTTTTCTTAGCCAAGCAGATTGTATAAGGTATTTTTCCTTTTACATGTTTTCTGGTTTAAAGAGCTATATAAATAAAGTTGACTTGACTTGAGGAGTCGACTGCCCAGTGGCATTGCGTCCCCACTCCACCTGGAGTCTGTCTTCTTCATGGGCTTGGGTTAGAAAGAAAAATCAAAAGTGAGATCTTTTTAACATCTAAAATATTTCTCCTAGAAAGAAATGAGGTCACTAAGATCAAATGGAGATTTTTGCTCATATCTCCTGCTTCTCAAACTTGTCTCCTGAGACGAAAACTCTAACAATCTCACAAGTGGTCTCCTTTAAAGCTCAGAAGTGATCTTAACAACATCACTGTAAGGTCAAAATGATCAAAGACGGTCAAAAATGATCAAAAACTTCTGTTTTTCCTGTCCCAAACTATCTTGAGTAACAAAAGGCCCATTTGGCATTCCTGATGACATTAAAGTGGTGATATCAATCAAGGCCTGTAGGCCAGCATGTGTTTACATCGGGGATCTGCTAATTGTCACACCTTTTGCAAAATGGGTGAAGCTGTAGTCTGCTGATTGGTCAGGTTGAATGTCTCACATTTGGGTTTCAGTCACATGGTCAAGGAAGGGATAAAAGAAGACTGTGAATGTTGCTCAAGGCTTTTTCTCTCTTCTGGCTTTTCTTTGCTGAATCTTTCCTTTACTGGAGCTCTCTCCCTCTATTTCTCCCTCTCTCTATCTCCCTCTCTCTCTTTCCTTCTAAGGTAATATTTTACATACATTTTGGGTACAATTAACTATATGTTTTACCACCCTTCATCTATTTTGTAACCAATATAAGTGTCACCATATCGAAATATTGTTATTAAACCATTTTAATTATTAATTATGTGCTAACTAGTCTTGACTCAATATTAACTTTGAAGTGCTACCTATTGCAATACAATATAGTCACTTAATAGCAACTCTCTCCCACATATTTAGCTATTGTAACTGCACTTATTTCCGTCATTGGTTTAAGTGGCAGTGGGTGGTAATAGACGAGAAATGTACAGTTTTATAACATTGTGCTGATAACGTATCTTTAGTCCTTTTGGCAATCCTACAGCCTGAACCTTTGTAGGCAAACCACCCTTCCTTTGGGGCCCTGGTAATCAGTACTGGTTTTACCCCCAGTCCAGCACCTCTGGCTATGCCTTTTGCAGCTTGTCCACATCTCTAAGGGAAAAGCTGTTCCATAACCTATTAGTCTGTGTTCCTGGGATCTACCTGTGCAGAGGTTGCAGTGGAGTGTAGGTGAGGAGTCCGGGTCTTGACGGCGTGAGGCAGCAGGAGAGAGTGGCACAGGAACTGCGGGGAACAGAGCCGAAGGTAAGTGTCCGTGGCTGAGTGATCGTGCGGAGAGTGGATGAGGTTCTGGGGAAAACACAGACATCCAACGCAAACTACACAGAAGCCAAACGGGGGTAAACACAATGACATGAAACAACGATCTCACAAACACCAGACGTGAGACAAGCCATTATATAGGAGATGAGTAATGAGTGGCAGCTGTTGCTGAACAATTAACGGAGACACCCACAACTAATCAGTGCAGACGCAGAACACACAGAATTCACCACAAAGTGTAAACAACCCGAGATCCTGGAGTTCCCAGAAGGGCCTACCTGCTGATTGAATTCAGGGGAGTGAAGGGAGTGATCCAATATGTCCCTAGCAGGTACCCAACTCCTCTCCTCCGGACCGTAACCTTCCCAGTCCACCAGATACTGGAATCCTCATCCCCTCCGTCTCGAGTCCAGAATACGATTAACTGAATATGTTGGTTCCCCATCTACGAGATGCGGCGGCGGGGGAACCGGAGTAGGCGGATTAATACGTGCATAAAACACGGGTTTAATTTTGGACACATGAAAGGCGGGGTGTATCCTCTTGTACGCAGGAGGTAGTTTGAGGCGGACTGTCACCGGACTAATGATCTTGGTGATAGTGAACGGGGCGATAAATTTGGGAGCTAGTTTATTCGAAACGGATCGTAATGGAATGTTACTGGTAGAAAGCCACACTTTTTGACCCACAACGTAGACGGGAGGCTTTGACCGGTGGTGATCGGCCTTGGCCTTAGTGCGCTCCCTCACCCGGAGCAGAGTCTCTCGGGCTCTGGTCCAGGTGCGGTGGCACTTCTGGACAAACGCGTGAGCGGAGGGGACCGCGACTTCAGATTCCAGACTGGGAAACGCTGGTGGCTGGTACCCTACACTACACTGGAACGGAGAGAGGCCCGTAGCTGACACTGGCAACGAATTGTGGGCGTACTCCACCATAGAGAGTTGTTGACTCCAGGAAGAAAGATTCTTGGAGACCAAACATCTCAACGTCCTTTCTAAATCTTGGTTGGCTCGCTCAGATTGTCCGTTGCTTTGGGGATGATAACCCAACGACAAGCTAACTGACGCTCCTAATAACTTGCAAAATTCCTTCCAAAATTTGGATATGAACTGGGATCCCCTGTCTGAAACCACATCTACCGGGAGGCCATGGAGCCGAAAGACATGATCTAAAACAGTAACCGCTGTCTCCTTGGCTGTCGGTAATTTGGGCAAGGGAATGAAATGTGCCGCCTTCGAGAACCGGTCCACTACAGTCAAAATAACTGTCATGCCATTAGAGGGCGGGAGGGCGGTAACAAAATCTAGAGCGATATGTGACCAGGGTCTCGAAGGGACAGACAGCGGTTGAAGGAGCCCATCAGGAGGTCGGTTAGATGACTTACCACTGGCACAAACTGAGCAAGCCAAAACAAAATCGCGGACGTCGCAAGCCATTCGTGGCCACCAAAATCGTTGTCTAACCAACCCATTAGTTCTACTTATTCCTGGATGACAAGCCATGTTGGAACAATGACCCCACCAGACAACTTCGGACATTAACTCCTCCGGCACAAATAAGCGGTTCGGTGGGCAACCGGACGGAGGCGTTACCCCTTCTAAGGCCATCTTGACCTTCAACTCGACCTCCCATACGAGTGCTGAGACAACTAATCTCTCAGGCAAAATACACTCGGGAATAACGGGACAGGCGGAGGGATCAAAAAGACGTGACAAAGAATTGGGTTTAACATTCTTGGAACCCGGGCGGTACGATAGGGTGAAATCAAAATGACCGAAAAAAAAGTGCCCACCGAGCCTGCCTGGAATTGAGTCTTTTAGCAGTTCTAATGTACTCTAAGGGTGTACTCACACTAGGCACGGTTGCCATGAACCGGGCCCGAATACGATTGTCCCCCCTCCCCACTCCCCCTCTGGCCTGCACTCACATATAGGGTTTCAGCATTCGTGCCGGAGCACGCTTACGTCATTATGGTGCGACGGTTTCGGGATAAACAGGAAGAGCGGCGCTCTATGAACACAATGGAGTGCGTTGCTCTGTTTTCTTTGTGGATAATTTTGTGTTGTTTGGTCCACAGCCTGCTGTTAAACAGATGTGTCGCCTTAGTGGCGCGAACATTTTCACGTAATCGTGCTGCTCGTATGAGGATGTTTGGAAGATACCAGCTGAAGTGCAGCAAGGACTTTGCAGTTTTTAGTTTTTTTATGCGTTTTGAACCTCTGCCGTAGACCAAAGCGACCCTTTCCCTGCCATGTTGGTTTTGGAGCGTCGCAAAACCGTGATGCAAAGCGTCCTTTTCCGTGCCCCGGCACGGTTAGCGCTCACACTGCATGCGAACCGCGCCCGAGTCCAACTGAACCGTGCCCTGGCCCACCTCTTCCAAGCGGGCCAGGGCCGGCCAATCGAGCCACGCCCGGGCACGATTCGGAGCACTCACACTAGTCAAACGAACCACGCTTTGGTGGTCAAACGCACTCGGGCACGGTTCAAACTGGCAGTGTGAGTACACCCTAAATTCTTATGATCGGTCCAAACAATAAAGGGAACCCCTGAACCCTCCAACCAGTGGCACCACTCCTCCAACGCTAATTTGACCGCCAACAACTCTCTATTGCCAATGTCATAATTACGTTTGGCAGGAGATAATCGATGAGAGAAAAACGCACAAAGGTGGACCTTATCGTCTGAAGCAGCACGTTGGGACAACAGTGCTCCTACCCCCACCTCTGATGCGTCGACCTCCACCACGAACTGCCATGTGGGATCAGGGGCGACAAGGATGGGAGCCGAAACAAAGCGGCTCTTCAGGTTAGAGAACGCAGTTTCAGCTGCGTCAGACCACCTGAATGGAGTACGATGGCCAATCTATCACAGCCTTTACCTTGTCAGGGTCCATTCGTATTCCCTCAGACGACACGATAAACCCTAGGAAGGGGGCCGACTGTGCATGGAATACGCACTTCTCCGCCTTGACAAAAAGCCCATTCTCTAATAACCTCTGGAGCACTCGTCTGACGTGTTGGACATGTTCCTGGAGAGATGAAGAAAAAATCTGAATGTCATCCAGGTAAACATACATAAACTGATCTACCATATCTCTCAACACGTCATTCACGAGTGCTTGGAAAACCCCGGGCGAGTTGGAGAGCCCGAATGGCATAACCAAATATTCAAAGTGCCCTCTAGGGGTATTAAAGGTAGTTTTCCATTCATCCCCCTTCCTGATGCGGACCAAATGATAAGCGTTACATAAATCCAATTTTGTGAATACAGATGCTCCCTGCAACCTCTTGAAAGCTGAAGACATGAGTGGTAATGGATAAGTATTCTTATTAGTAATGCTGTTCAGCTCTCGGTAATCAATACAAGGTCGCAGAGAACCATCCTTCTTACCAACAAAAAAGAACCCCGCCCCCGCTGGAGACGAGGAAGGACGGATGAATCCAGAGTCTAAGGAATCAGAAATATATGTCTCCATGGCCTCCCTCTCAGGAATAGAAAGAGAGTATAACTTGCCTTTAGGCGGAGTTTTCCCTGACACTAAGTCTATGGCACAGTTGTAGGGACGATGCGGAGGAAGAGAAGCAGCCCGGGACTTACTGAACACTTCCTTCAGGTCCAGATACTCAACGGGCACGTTTGGCAACGCCATGGTCTCCTTCTGAAAGACAGACACAGGAACAACAGGATAGGCAGAAACCAAACAAGACTCATGACAACTTTCACTCCACAATGTGATAGTGTTCGAACCCCATTCCACTTGTGGATTATGTTTGAACAACCATGGGTGACCTAAAACAATGGGAGCAACAGGGGAGTCCATGAGAAAAAAGGATATGGTTTCTTGATGATTGCCGGATGTGATGAGTGTGATGGGTTCAGTATGGTGGGTGACGTGAGGCAGGTCCTGGCCACTGAGTGCGGTGACATGGATGGGGAGAGACACAGGTAGGACAGGAATGTTCAGGTGATGTGCAAGTGAAGAATCAATGAAATTACCTTCGGCTCCAGAGTCTAGAAGAGCTTGGCATTCATGTTGTTGATTCCTCCACCGCAGTTTCACCGGAAGGAGGGTCGATGATGTGGGTGAGGACTTCTCGGCGGAGATCCGACCCGATAGTAGCCTCAAGTTTACTATTGGGCTGACTCTTTTACCGGGCAAGAGTAGTTGTTATGATCAGAGCCTCCACAGTACAAACATAGTCCTTGGGACCTCCGCCGTTCCCTCTCCCTCCGGGATAGCCGAACTCGACCTACCTGCATGGGCTCGTGATCATCGACAGAACCGACCGTGTTCTCTCAACTCAAGCGCCCCCTACCGGAAGAGAAGGATAGTCTGGAAGGACTGTGTTGACGGCCCAGGCGATTAAACCTGGCCTCCACCCGCAATGCCAGGTCGATAAGTTCGTTGAGGGTAGGGGGCAGCTCGAGGAGGTAGATCTCCTGCTGAACACGGTCGGATAACCCATGCAGGAATCTATCCCACTGCGCCACCTCATTCCACTGGCACGCAGCCGCCAGGGTCCGGAACTCGATGGAATATTCGGTGACAGATGAATGTCCTTGTCGGAGTTCCGAGAGGCGATGGGCGGCCTCCCTGCCGGTCGCGGCCCGGTCGAAAACTCTCTCTCTTCATCTCTTCAGATAGGAGGTGGAACGAGGCACAGCATGGATGTTGATTCTCCCACACCGCCATTCCCCATAAGGCAGCCTTGCCTGATAGAAGTGTGAGCGTGAACGCTACCTTGGATTCTTCTGCGGCGAAAGTGCGGGGCTGTAGGGCAAAATGCATAGAGCACTTGTTAAGGAATGTTCTGCAAAAAGTGGGCTCACGAGCGTAACTCTCCGGTGCCGGAAGTCGCGGCTCAGGCCGGAAGTGGTCCTGGGGAATCCCCGGGGGAACGGTCGGCGCAGGCGGGGCGATGGGCGCAGTGGGAGACGTAAGCTGATGGATCTGCTGGGTGAGCTCGGACACCTGTGCCACCAGCGCTTGGACAGCGCGTCCGGTGTTCGAGATGCTCTCCTGCTGCTGATCCATTCTCTTGACGCTATGGTGCATGAAATCGGTGAGGGTGTTGGTGCTCGCAGCTTCCATGTTGGGTGAGATCGTTCTGTGACGGCTGGTGAAAAGACAGTCCGGAAACAATAGCGAGTAAACAGGATTTAATGAGATGATGAGATATAATACAAAGACACATAAAGACGATGAGGCGATAACACTCCAGGGAGACGGTGGAAGGTGAGAAATCCAGACGGTAGTTGAGTGTAGGTGAGGAGTCAGGGTCTTGACGGCGTGAGGCAGCAGGAGAGAGTGGCACAGGAACTGCGGGGAACAGAGCCGAAGGTAAGTGTCCGTGGCTGAGTGATCGTGTTTAGAGTGGATGAGGTTCTGGGGAAAACACAGACATCCAACGCAAACTACACAGAAGCCAAACGGGGGTAAACACAACGACATGAAACAACGATCTCACAAATACCAGACGTGAGACAAGCCATTATATAGGAGATGAGTAATGAGTGGCAGCTGTTGCTGAACAATTAACGGAGATGCCCACAACTAATCAGTGCAGAGGCAGAACACACAGAATTCACCACAAAGTGTAAACAACCCGAGATCACGGTTTACCATCCGTAACAAGGGGTTTCCAGGATGTGAGTGCTGGATGTCTGTGGCCCATGTAAGAAGACATCTGAATAGATGTCACACAGAATTGACAGGGTGTCGACAATACTTTCATCTTCACAACATTCCATTTTGTCTGCAGCAGTGCAGCCAAAATACCACACAACAATACGTTATGATGTTTTTTATTTATTTATTATTATTATTGTGCAGCAGTATAGAGGCTGATCAGCAATCTGGGGTTGTGATACATGGATATCAATTGTAGACATTTCAAAAGTACTGCATTACATAAGTGATTTGTAAAGGCCCACTGCATCATTTGGCTTCTAGATATTATGGGGTTGTATTACTATAAACCTCTATATTACTCAAAGACTTATTTGCATGCCAAGTTATAAGTAGCCTATGTCATGTAGTTAGGTGTGTGTGTGTGTGTGTGTGTGTGTGTGTGTGTGAGTCTGTAAGAGAGAGAGAGAGAGAGAGAGAGATGCAATATTATCTAAAAGCCAAACAAACAATGTACCGTAATGCACTGATAAGGTTTTGTTTGGGGTTAATACATTTTCCCCCCATAATTAAAAGGAAGTGTTGCAAAACAACCTACCAATGCTTTTCCTGCTTCACAGGTATCAATATGATATTGTTTTAACTCGTATGTCTAGTTGTTTGAATTTAATTTCAGAAATGTTATTTCCAAATTTCTGATTCTTTTTGAATGTTTTATTGCAATAGGCACTATAAGCTTTTAACATTTCAACTTCAATTACTCTGATGGTTGTCCAAATTAAATTTTTTCCTCTTTGGAATTTATGGTAAATCATTTTTGTTGTATGTCTTGGGTATTACTTTAGTCACCATGGTGTTTTTATTTGCCTTTCAGCAAGACCCAACTTTGTTTGACATTCGTATCAACCACATGAGCGATACTTCGCAGGTATGGAGAATTTCAATTACAAAATACTCTCTAATGTGTTGTAGGTTATACATCTGTTGTTAGTCATAAATGTTACAAATTATTGCTTGAAGTAAAACGATTATTAATCCCCTTAAAACACTGCAATACATTTTCAATAAAACAAAATATGTATAACATTTCAATACAGCAGAATCAGACTGCAGAAAACCAGAATCCAGTTGTGACCACTAGCCCTGTACAGACATCCAGTCAGGTGAGGAAAAACAATGCACACAATGTTCCAAACAAATTATGTCCAATGAGCTTGATCCTGGATTACGTGCTTTCTACTGTTGGCTGTAGGGGGAGAGTGGGACACAACCTAACTCTTTTGAGTTCAGCTCAATTACACAAAAGATATTTGAGTTTGGAGTGATAATATAACAGTTAAGATGTGTTAGGCATGACGCGAAGAAGAGTAAAACACCCTTAGCTGTTATAAAATTACTGTAAACCAAGGCATGACATGGCTGCTTTTTTTTTCTACAATTGTTTAATATACATAGAAAGGTTTCATGAATTGAAACACCAATAAAATTAAATGAATGAAATTAATAAAAAGTATTAGTGCTCTGCCAAACAAAGTAGTTCCTTAGAAACAACAAAGTGGTTGCCAAGCAACACAGAAGCATAAAGTGGAGCAGTGATACTTGTTGTAATGCAGTCAGCAGTGGGTTACAGGGTGTTTTATTACTACTTAGAACACGGCTCAACCAATTTAAATCAAGAACTAGAACTGACCATTTTATAAACCGATTTTTACACTGGCAACATACAAATTAACATCCAAAGCTTGTTTCCAGAACCTACTATTGTCATTCAATTACACTGAAAGTGACAGTAGTGCAAACATCACTGTACGACTGAAACTGTGGGTGGGATTAATTGTAAAAGACAAAACATACAGCTGTTTACTGAAGATGGTTATTTATCGTCTGTCTATAATAGATCCAGTAGATACCCACACATTTATCCATCCATCCATATCTCAACTACATTTTACCACCTTTCTAGTGTGGTTGGATACATGTTCAGAGAAAGTGCAGCACAGTTATGACAAAAAAAAATCATAATTGTCAAATAGTTCCCTTCATATTGTAATCAAGTTATTTTGATTAATGGAATTTCTATGGTTTTAGTTTAATTTGTTATACACTTGAAGGCTTGATTGTAACACTGTTACTGTAACAAACTCAGCTGGAGGAAAGTGTTTTTCAAGCCAAAATAACAGTTAGGAGTTTCTGATGTTTCAAAGTAATGCTATGTTTAAGACAACAAATCAATGATTGCAATAATATAAGGTTGGTTTTGGTGACTTAAACACAACTCAGAATTCATAAAAAAAATATATAATAATAATTTCCCAAAAGACACATTGTCCACTATCTCCTTAAATGCATCAAAACTTTCCATACATTGAGAGGAGAAAGTCTTCCGACATCAAGATAAAAAGAACCCCCTTCCCACAGCTACATTATATCTTTATAACCTGTTAATTATCTGTATTGGTTTTTATTTATTCTATTAAATATTTTTTTCCAGGTTTTAGCAGATGTTGATGGAGTTGATGGACTTGATGAGTCCTTACAGGCAAGGAAAATGCATATTATACATGCACTGTCAGAACAAATGCTCAACATATGGACCCTTTTGTCACAGGGGCAAAAAGTGCATATTAGTGTCCCATTATCCCAGACAACACCGTGTTATATATATAACACATTTTATGTTACTTTAAACCCAACTTGTGTTGTCCTTATTAATTTGAATGCACAATTAACATAAAGTGACACACAATGTATTATTATGACACAATGTGTTAAAATGTCGCAAAACATAAAAACATGTTATTAATTAACATATACTTTTGAAGAATGTTGATTCTGTGCTGTGAAGTTAGTTGATCTAGCCTGTCAGTTTGAAGTGTTGTGGTTCTTTGCCAAAAACCACAAATCGTCAATTATATTATCAAAACTCTAGGTTATTTAAAAGAATATATATTTTGAACATTAGTATTTTTTCATTATTACAGCACTACAGTTTTTCTTTTTCTCACAATATAACCCCCTTCCCACAGCTATATAATTTTCTTATAACCTGCAAATGATCTGTAAAGGTTTTTGTTTATTCTTTTAAATATCTTTCTTTTCAGGTTTTAGCAGAAGTTGAAGACAGACAATATGACCGGGATGCACCTGATGGATCCTTGAATGTATAGGGGATAGCGTGTTATACATACAGTACATGTTTGTGTATGCATGAATATACAACATTTTATTTAAAAATACTGTTGAAAAAAGTAGATTTTCATATTAATTTATGTCAGGGGTCCACACTGCAACCAAATGATTGCATTTAGCCACCATTCCTGCCGATGCAACAAAATTTGTGTTAAGGTCGTGCCAGCACGACAACTGCTTTTCCCAATATCAACAAACGAAATGAAAGGGGAATGAAACTGTGCTACTCATTTGTGCTTCATGGACCGATTATCAATTCGGACCAATTTTCCAGCACTTCAAGACTCTAATATTACCATATTTAAATGTTATCTTTAATGTAATGACCAAAAACTATTTGGTCATCCTTCAAAGATAGTCCCTATTTATAAAACTAAAAGGTGTTGGAAAACTCACACTTATTTAAAAATAAGAAACACTGTAAATTACCGTTGTAACAGTGGCTACAGATGAGCGCTTAGGTATTTCCACTTCATAATTTACATTTTCAATTGTTTTGATTTGAATTAATATTAAAGGGTTAGTTCACCCAAAAATCGAAATTATGTCATTAATAACTCACCCTCATGTCGTTCCAAACCTGTGAGACCTCGTTTATCTTCAGAACACAGTTTAAGATATTTTAGATTTAGTCCGAGAGCTCTCAGTCCTTCCATTGAAGCTGTGTGTACGGTATACTGTCCATGTCCAGAAAGGTAAGAAAAACATCATCAAAGTAGTCCATGTGACATCAGAGGGTCAGTTAGAATTTTTTGAAGCATCGAAAATACATTTTGGTCCAAAAATAGCCAAAACTACGACTTTATTCAGCATTGTCTTCTCTTCCGTGTCTGTTGTGTGAGAGAGTTCAAAACAAAGCAGTTTGTGATATCCGGTTCGCGAACGAATCATTCAATGTAACCGGATCTTCAGTCAGTGTACTGTTTGAGTACATGAATTACTCCGGGATATTGGTTTGTTTGAACTCAGAGGGAGTGTCAGCCACATTAAAAAAGTTAACAGCTTAAGTCATTTGTGGATTAATGCGTAATGGAGACGCGAACCGTTTAAAACGATTCAGTTCGATTTGGTGAACTGGTTCAAAAAGATCCGGATACATTGAATTATTCGCTCGCGAATGGCATGAGGGTGAGTTATTAATGACATTTATGATTTTTGGGTGAACTATTCCTTTAAGTTAATTGTATCTACAACTCAAGCTCAGTACTTTATTGTCAGCCCCCAGTGCTACCAAATACTTTCTGTAAAACTGATTGACTCTGGTGCTGCTGCCCTGAAGTACTAGTCTAGAGCCCTGGAAACGTAAAATAAAATTGCACATTGTAATGTCTGTATGTTAAGTATATTTATTTAATATTTAAATATAAAAAACTGTGTTGCAGGATGATTTAACGTGTGCCCCTAAATTTTCTGTTTGTGCTCCTAAACATTTTTTAGTAAGGGCTACAGTGCTCTTAATAAGTTAGTCTGGAGCCCTGCCTTATGTGTAGTATCATGGCAGGACCTCTTGTATTTTATGTTTGAGAATTGATTTGTTGACTTTAACTTTCAGCAACAAGTTGTCAAGGAGTCAACTGCACCTCATGGTTCAAGCATCCTACACAATAAAGTGGAAGTCAATGTGCAGGTAAGGATACGGTTTCATAGAAACATTTAATTTTCTGTTATGCTTTCAGGTTTTAACTGATGTTTTTAAATAAATCCCTTTTGTATAGGTACTCTTCCATGAGAAACAGAAAACGGCTGACTACCAAGAAGAATCAAGTAATGACAATGATGACATTCAACATGGCAAAGACATTACAGAGAATGGAATTATGGAGAAAACACTCAGCAATGAAATCCATGTATCTCCTTAATGGACCGTGTCAGAATACAGTGAGAAAGCACTACATAAACAAAAAAAGAAAAGAGCATGAGTTGCTCCTCCTAGCTCTAAAATTAAAACATGATTTGACTGATGAAGCACTAGAAGACATACTTCAGGTCATAAATGCTATCACCGGTAAACACTCAGTGTCAACTACTAAACATCACTTCTACAAAAATATGATTGATTATAAGGACTAAATTATTATCATCAAACATTTCTGTTCAGATTGTATGGTCTTAATGGAAACAAAAGATGAAAAAGTAGGTTGCAGAATTTGCGGCAAACACGTTGATGCAAAGGAGCACATGAAATCTGGAAACTTTTTTATTGTTCTCCCTCTAGAAGCACAACTACGGAATATTATTGAACAACACAAGTTTTCGCAGTTGACTGTTAATAACAAGGATGACGTAAATGGTCACTTGGTTGATCTATGTGATAGTGTGCTCTATAAAAAGACCTTGAAAATCTTCACAACTTTAAATGATTGCCCCAACTTTTCAATCACCTTTAGCTGTGATGGAGTACCTTTATTCAAATCCTCTTCACAGTCCATATGGCCCCTGTTGTGCACTTTAAATGAACTACCTCCCGATCTGAGATCTGACCATATTATGTTAACAGCATTGTGGTTTGGAGCTAAAAAGCCCCCAATGAACATCTATCTTGACCCATTTGTGAATGAGTGCACTGATCTACATGAGCGTGGCTTTGATTGGGTTACATCTGATGGTGTACATGGTACCAGCAAAGTATATGCTTTAATACTTGTAAGCGATTCTGTTGCCCGTCCACTCCTACAGAACTTTAAGCAGATCAATGGGGAGTTTGGATGTTCTTTTTGTCTTCAGAAGGGAACATTTGTCGAACGTGGTCGGGGAAAGGCCAGGGTTTACCCCTTTGAGGAAAACCTAGAACTGAGATGTCAAAGTCAGACTTTAGAGCTAGTTACGAGAGCTGTTGGAACAGGCACACCTTCAGCAGGTGTGAAAGGATCTTCGGTGTTGTCCCTTTTACCTGGATTTGATATAATTGAGGAATGTGTCCCTGATGACATGCACAGTGTCCTCCTAGGAGTTACAAGATCTATCACTTCACTATGGTGTAACCCTGAAAACCACCAATCTCCTTGGTACTTAGGCAGGTACATACCACAAACTGACAAACTACTGTTAAAAATAAAGCCCCCAAGTAATGTCTCCAGAACACCTCGTTCCATAAAAGAAAGACGTTACTGGAAAGCCCATGAATGGCTTATGTGGCTAATATACTACAGTATCTCCATACTTAAGGGGATTCTACCTGAGAGATACCTTAATCATTGGCTGAAACTTGCGAGTGGCCTAGCTTTGCTGCTAACCACATCGATTTCATCTCAGCAGCTTTTAGAAGCGCAGGACCTTCTTCGTCAGTTTGTATCCGAGATGGAGCCCCTTTATAGTATAGGCAATGTCAGCTACAATGTTCACCTCTGCCTTCATCTCTCTAGAAGTGTCCAGAATTGGGGGCCATTATGGGCCCATTCTGCCTTTCAATTTGAGGCCTATAACATGGAGTTGATAGAAATGGTGAAAAGCACCCAGTCTGTGCCCATCCAAATATGTAAAGTTTTCTGGATGAAAAAAGCACTTGCACTGTATGCCAGTCAAACACTGAAAAATCCCTCCTCAGAGTGTAGTGCTGTTCTTGGTCCATTATTGAGGGGAAAACAAGAGCGAAAGCATACTGTGAGGTGTGGGAGTTACAGCTTTTGGACCTCCCAAGAAAAAAATTATGGCACATGATGTCTATATTGCTTTGCATAGTGTTGGTGATTGGGTAGAAAAGCAGGTTGTAGAATATTATGATTGAGTGTCTGTCAATGGTGCGTTGATTCATTCCCAGGCATACCACCGTTCAAAGAAGAGGAATCAGTTCGTATAAAAACTGACAACGCATTCTTCTCTGTTAAAACATTCATAATGACAGATGTAGGAAATGGCAGTACTTGTTATGCCATTGGTCACTTTTTTGAGGAGGGGAAGCACAACTTTTCTGCTTGTGTTCAAAATCCTCTACACTTTTCATCCAGTCGAGAAGGTGCTGTCTCACCTAACTGCTGTACATGCCTCCGCAACTGAAAACAGCAAAGATATGATTACATTAAGACTTTTCTTAACCATTATGAAGTAACTGTTTATTTTTTATTTTTATAATGTCTGGCATCAGTAACATCAGTTTTTGCAGCTCTGCCAAACTTTGTTGAAAGCACCAAAAGTTTATTTTCTTTGAATGCTAGTGGAGACCCAGGTTTACATAGCTGCATAAGTTAGAGAAATGCGTTTAAATTAAGAACCCCTAGATTTTTTAAGACAAACACAACTGTATATTATTCTGTTTGCATCTGCATATGTAGTGCATGTATGTACTTTCTTACATATAGATATATGGCTATTGATGAAAAAAATAAAATGTATGTTTTCAAATAGAATTTGTGTAGTATTTTTTTTTTTTTTATGAGCCGGTTAAGAAGAGGTAAAATACATTTTATAAAAGATTCGAAAATGGGATAGAAATGAAATGTGGATGTGAAGACTTCAAAAGTTCAAACTGTTCAAATAAGGAAAAACGCATGAAGGAAAGCATAGGCATGTGAAATGTATGTTGCTTGAATAGTTTGCCATATATAAATTAAACATATCGGTTACATATATGGTCAAAACATACATTATTATATAGATAATCACATACATCATATTAATATATGTCAATATACTAATTTAATATGCCAAATGTATATATGTTATAAACCTATATCAACATATATCTAGAGATATATGTTGAACCGGAACCTGACCCGACTCCGGAGAGTCCACGGGAATCTGACTAGACTCTGGACTGTCTGTGAAGACCTGAGGCGCCTTGGCTTCGGGCACTGTCTCTGGAACGGTCTCGGACACCGCCTCGGTCAAGGCATCGGGAGTGGCCTCGGACACTGCATCGGGAATGGCCTCAGGCACCGCCTCGGTAACGGCCTCAGGAGCGGTCTCGGGCACTGCATCGGGAACGGCCTCGGGCACCGCCTCGACCTCCGGAACCGCCTCGGCCTGGGGCACCGCCTCGGCCTCCAGAACAGCATCGGGCACCGCCTCGGCCTCCAGAACAGCATTGGCCACCGCCTCGGCATCGGGCACCGCCTCGGCCTCCGGAACAGGATCGGGCACCGCCTCGGCCTCCGGAACAGGATCGGGCATCGCCTCGGCCTCCGGAACAGCATCGGGCACCGCCTCGGCATCGGGCACCGCATCGGGCACCGCCTCGACCTCTGGAACAGCATTGGGTACCGCCTCGGCATCGGGCACCACCACGGCCTCCGGAACAGCCTCGGGCACCGCCTCGACCTCCGGAACAGCATCGGGCACTGCCTCGGCATCGGGCACCACCTCGGCCTCCGGAACAGCATCGGGCCCACCTCTGGCACCGCCTCGGGGAAGGCAGCGGTCCACTCGAGAACGTCCTCCTGGACGGCAGGGGCCCGCTCGGGAACGATCCACAGGCCTTGAGGAACAGTAGACGCCCGTCTCCTTGTCCTCCGTCCTCTATGACGGCGATTCGGTGGCACCTGGACTGGCGACTCAGGTGTTGAGTCGGCCATATTGTGCTGTGGCGCTGGGTTGGCGGCCATCTTGTGCTGTGGCACTGGGCTGGCGGCCAACTTGTGCTGTGGCCAACTTGTGCTGTGGCGCTGGGCTGGCGGCCAACTTGTCCGGAAATTCAGATGGGGTTGTTGCATCCCACTGAGCACGATGGTGCAGGTAATCCGTAAACCCCCAAAAGTCCAGGATCTCCAACCCCTCCATCTCCCATTGAGGCAACGGATCATCCAGACAATTATTGAACAAGTCCTTTAGTGCTTCATCATTGTAGTCGAACCCGACTGCCAAAGTCCAAAATAATTGCGCCAGGCCACCCACCTCACTACCCTTTTGACGAAGGGTGGTTAAATTCTGGAATCTCCCACTCCGTTCCTCCATGGTGGCTGGGGAACAGATTTGATACCTCACACCGCTGGATCAGATCAGGGCAGGGCAGGGCAGGGCAGGGCAAGAAAAGGCAAGAGTTGACGGACATGTAACGCTAAGACATTATAAACAAGGACTCCGTAACACAGACGGAAACAAACCAGGTATTTATAGACAGGTGCAAACGACGTAAGTGGAAACAGCTGAAAACAATGAACAGTGACGATAAGGGGAAGTGAGACCTCTAGTGGACACCCAGGGATACACAGACCAGACACACTGTGACACCAACAGGTTACTTCCTTGATTTTTACCCTTTGCAACACTTCTTAAAAGATTTAAATTTTTCCAACATTTATTTTTGTACAAAATTCCTAATAAATTTGAAAAAAAAATATATATATATTTCTTTTTGTTTTGTTTGTAAGTCAGATTGCAATCTTCACAATAGTTGAAATGATTTTTTTTCACCCTTTGCAACGCTTCTTAAAAGATTTACATTTTTCCAACATTTACTTTTGTACAAAATTCCTAATACAATTTGGGAAAAAAAAACACATTTTCTTTCTTTTTGTTTTGTTTGTATGACAGATTGCAATCTCCACAATAGTTGAAATGATTTTTTACACCCTTTGCAACAGTTTTTCTAACATTTACTTTTGGAAAACGCAACAAACATCCTAAGAATAAAACAAGAATGCAATCAAACAACTGCTGACAAACATTGTACTATAACCAGATGTGTCTTGTGACAAACACATTAAAAGGCGTAATAGTCAGAACACAATCAATATCTTTCATTTTAACAAAGAAGCTTGTTCTTCAGAGAGTAAACCTTTGGTGAAAGTTTCCCACTATCTAGCTCCAGTAGAATCTTCTGAAAAAATTCAAATGAGTATCTGAGCTCTTTGGGGTAACTCAGATTAATTGCATAAATTAGGCCCAGCAGATAAACACAAGCCTTTGCAACACCTGCCAATCCCGTCATCACCTCAATGCCTTCCAGCACTATCCCAGTCTGTAATGGATCATCTGTTGAGCCACCTTTCGTTATGATCTTAAGTGTGAGCGGTTCCAGTTCCTCCTCTTTCCTCATGAGTATCCTTAAAAAAAAAAAAAAAAAAAAAAAAACACATTGCAAATGTGTATTTAATTACAACACCACTTGACATGTTCTGATTGTTTCTCAGTGCAAAAAACACATTGCAATAAAATAACACAACATGAGGATATATATAGACAAATATAGACATTTATATTTTATAATAAAATAAGTGACTTACAGCCATTCATTTTATTTTTATCTATGTTGGTTGAACTTAATTAACTTCCATTATACAAGTTATTTAGGTTTGGAGAGTAACTTGGTTGTTGATCGATTTCAGATGCTCACCTGATGGTGCTTGATAAGATTCTCGGGATTTTCAGAGAGGTAGACAATTAAGCATCGAATTACAACTTCTCTACGTTGTTCCACAGGGCTGGTCTGAAAAGTAAAACAAAATTCGGGTATTGTCATATTTTATTACAGAATTGATACAGAATAATAAATTATAAATAGGTACCTTTGAAAAACGTACAAGTCACATACCTGGTTAAGCATATTCAAAATTTCACTAATTTGCTTCCCAGCATTTCTACCCTTGGTGCAAAACAAAGACAGGAGTGCATCTGTGTGTTTGTCCAGGTTTCCCATAAATGTTGTTTCCAGCTCAACTGCTGTTAACCTCCTGAATTCTTCTTTGACCTAAAAAACAACAACAATAATTTACTCAAAAATTGAACAAATTTAGAGCACAATTACAACAAGTAAATATAAATGCAGATACCTGAGAGGTGTCAAACAAAGCAGGCCATCTTTGCAGAATACTCGCTATAGAAGGACTCTTCTCAATGATCTCCTGACGACGGTAGGAGAAAGTTCTGGCCATTTTTTTATTGATATTTCTCCAGTTATCCCTTATCTTAACCTCATCAGGAAGCTCCACTCGTTCTTGTTGTAGACTCTGTATAGTTACTCCTGAAGGATGTGGAGGGAGGTAGTTTATTTCTGCTTTCTTTGTTTTTTTTTACAGCAGCAGGTCTTTTATTTTTAGCTCAGTTCACAGCTACTTCTGGGCAACCTAAACTTCTCAGTTTTGACCGATAATTTCCCGTCTTGTACTTCAATCTTGTTTGCCATCCATAGAATCCAGAGAATGACCCAGGCTCCTTTAAGCAAGGATGGTTTTGGATTAATGCTTGTGCAACTGAGGAAATTTGCTGGCTGGTTGGATATGCACAAAACTGGAAGATTTTTTCGGCCAATTTTTCAAGAAAATCAGACTTCACACTGGGATTGTTCAGAGCAGTTCCATCATTTTTGTATGCATCATTAGCAGACTTCAGAACTAACTCAGTTTCATAAGCAAACTCTGGAATTTCAAATGGTGATGGCCATGGCTTAGATCTTTGTCCATGACTGTCTGGAAATGAGAGCAATATTGCGTCATCTGATGAGCCAAATGCTGATGGAGCTGAAGAGGCAACTGAACAGTCATCTGAGGAAACCTGGGAATCTGTGGCAGAAGGGCCAGCACACTCTAAACTGTCAATTGTGGTTAAATTTATTATCACTGGCTCAGTTTGCACTACTTTAATAGTGTCTTTATCTTTAAGCACAGATGTTGAAATCAGAAAAAAGAACTCTTCAAAATCGGTGTCTTTGTAATGTAGAGTAAAGCTCCCCTTTATCTGAAATGTCTCTCTAACTACTGACTGCAATTTATCACATGTATCTGGAATTCCAGAGGGCAGGTGACGTTTGCGAATGGAGTTCTGATCAACAATCACCCATAATACTGCTGGTTCACACATGTCCTGTTTAAAAAAGAAACACTGTTAGAAAGAATTGGAATCAATTAAGGAGAGAGTTCACCCATTCAAGACAATTTACAGTTTACTAAATCTCATTTTGTTCTAAACTTAAATTTCATTTTAATTTCATTTTGATGTACAGGAACTGCTTCCTGTACATCATTACGTAGCAAATCCAAACTGACATTGGACACATGTGAAACAGAAAGTGATGGTTTAAAGTTTTCTGAATAATGAAAGTGAAATGCCATCAACAACTGGTGCTTCACTGCAAGCGAAAGCAAGATGTTTCTGAAAGAATGGGTGTGTTGCACAACACGTTTGAAAAAACTGTGCTTCGCCTCGAAGCGTATGGTCCACATTGCCACCAGAGGACCAAAAGCCTGTATCACTTCCGGATAGTGCTCCAAGAAATGATGCTTAGGGAGCAACTTCTGTTGTGGAAATACACTCAAAAATCTGTGTCTGTGCTCAGATATTTTGCTGTCAAGGTAGCCAATGGACTCGTGAGAATGCACTGGTGAAACTATTAGTTCCAAAATTTCTTTAAGGTCCATAAGAATTAATCATGCAGGTTCATCCACTGGAATTTTTGGACCTATGAGAAATGGAAGAAACCTGAGCAAGGCCCAGTTTTCATGGGCATTTCCGCCGATACTCTTCCGATTTCCAAAAGACAGAGGCACTGACTTTGGACAGTTGGTTTTGTCGGACCATTTAAATGGAAAATGTTGGATTGCAGCATTAATCTCACTCACTGTCAAGTATTTCTTTTTGATAAAATGATCCAAGCATACAGCAAGTTCTACTGGAACGATCCCTTCAAAAACATTGTGTAAGAGATCTGGTGGATATCCTGATAAAACATGGAAATGTTCCAGTTTGTCAGTCATGATGCATTGCCTTTTGACACCAAATGAATGGGCAACACTTGTATCCTCCAATGCTGTTTGAATATGTAGAGTATGTTGCTCATTTGTTCTTTTCTGAAATGCACCCAAACGTACTTCTTTCAGCTGATAATCTGAACGCTGACCAAGGCAAAACCTGCAGGGATATGGGCCAGAAAAATGTTCCACAAACCCACCAAGTGAATGGGCTGCTAAATTGTCAGCAACAACACACATCACTGTACCTCTGATATTCTTTCCGAGGCTAGAAATAAAAATGCCTTCTTTCTCCAAAACTCCTAGATCCTTCAAAAGGGGTTCAAGCAAAACTGAATATCCATGTCGTTTTACATCTTCTGTTTTGCACAGAACTGCCAAATAAATGGAAGACAACTCAGAACGAAGGACCGATGGTACATTTCCTAGCACCCAATATACTGCTGTAATTTTATGTTTTTTCTGGGACGTTCCGAGTGGATTGCAAATCTCAAATTCGTCAATGTATAAAATCAGTGAAATTTTCACTTCTCCTTCAGAAAGAAAAGTGTTTTGCTGAAAATGTAGCCCATCATGAAAATATCTATATGTTGGGATATCCTGTTTAGATATCTGAGGTCTTTCAAGTGCCATTTGTGAAATATCAGTGTCATTCATTAAATGGGACAACACTTTGAGAATGGGCACATACTGAAAACTCAGTTTTTCCATTGCATCAGTAACATATTCAACAGGTTCCACAATTAGGAAGTTTTCTTTATAATACTCTTTCCTCTTATATGAGGACCTAAAGGGACCATCCAATCCAAGTGACTTGCATAATAGCCTTGACTCACAAAGTTCCTTTACCAAATCTCTGATCACTGAAGTTTCAAGAATGCAGTCATGCTTCTTTAGTGCTTGTTCAACCACACATATAAATGCTTCAGCTGACCCTTCTGTTGAAATGAAGTATAAGTCTTCCACCAACTGGTCAATGCACTTGGCTGATACATGAAACAGGCTTTCCAACTTAAGAAGCACAGAGCCTATTTTATTTTTTATTTTATTTTTTTCAGTTAAATCAGGCAAAATTTCACTTACTGCCCTCAATGGCAAAATGGTTTCTTCTTCACTTTCTTCCTCATGAGTTATGCTGCTAGAACTGCAAAAGGAAGAATCTTATCTTGAATGGAGAACTTTTGGTTTAAAGTCATCGACACAATGAGGCATATGCCTTCTGCTTTTGTGAGCCGCAAATGTGCCATACACATTTGTCTTGAAATCACACTGTTTAAGAACACAATCAACAGTCTCTTGTTTCTTTAAATTATGTTCAAGATGTGTAAAGAATTCTGCCTCTGTTGAAAATGTGATGGAGGCACAATGTTGACACAAGAAGCAAAAGTTATCATCAGGAGTCTGTACATCACAAGGGGCATGGTCCCTTTTCAAGTGTGAACGAACTGAGTTCAATGTTTTAAATGAACAGGGACAATCCGGAAAAATGCATGGTAGTGACCGGTGCCGTCCAAGACAGTCGTGTTGGAATCTGTAATGTTTCAGTAAGTCTGCTTTTGTAGAAACAACTGTAATACAAAATTTGCATGACCATTTCATTGTGGACTAGAAGAAGAAAAGAAATTGAGTTTTACATTTTGTATTAATGTGCAAGACATTGCATTGTCTCATTATCACAGATCTTTCCAGTAAAAGCTTTTACATCTTAAATGACTGAGAAATGAAGTCACCTTTTTTTTCCAAAGACAATTTCCAAAAACAATTAATATTAAAGTGTGAAATTAATAATAATAATAAAAAAGTAGTTATAAAACAAAAATATATATGAAATGTTACCTCCAATTATTCCGTTCTAAGGTCTTGCAACATAACTTGTTTAACAGCTGGATGTATGGAAATATGAATGGATAGAAAAACAGCAGTATTAAATTGCATGAAATAACTGATAAAGTTAGCGTTTATTTTATTTATTTTTTTATACAAAACTTTTGGAATTGAAATAAACATATTTAATCAGTAAGTCACATTAGCACTCGGCTGACATATTCACCATTATTGTTTTAATTGTTCACAGTTTAGAAGCTAAACTTGACCGGTGTACACGCTTGCATAAGTGTTTTTTTTTTATTTTGTAATTATTATAAGAACGGATTAGCGCATCATATTCCTGTTTTATGTGAAAGGCGCTGGCTAACTGGCTCATGGACTGCTCTCTGTGCCAATCACGACAGGCTTGTCCAGCTGACAAATCAGAGCAGAGTAGGCTTGAGTAAGGGAGGGGTTTGCTCTAAACTTGCTTGGAACGAATAATTTCTTAATCATTGGCAAATTACTCTAATATTAAATGTATATTCTGATAAAATTACAATGTTTTCTGACCTTAGATGCATTTAAACCTGTTGTAGGGGACTCCAACACAATATTAGATCGCTTTACAATACCATATGAAGTGAACTGCTCTTAAAAAAAAAAAAGTGATTTTCAATCCTGGTCCTGAAGTGCCACCGCTCTACACATTTTCTATCTGACGCTACCTTATCTTTTAATAGCGCTCTCTTCGGATCAACGGCAGAGTAAATGCATGTTTAAATTAGCATTTTTTATCATATTTAAGGTTTAGTAGACGGAGGACTCGTTGACATTTAGGAATAAGTTTGCGTGTGCCTGAATCTAGAACGCCATTACTTAATTGCATGGACAGCATATATTTTAGAATATAAACCAAATATATAATCGGGAATGGGTTTATGCGTATAAACTCGACATTTTCATAAGTATTCATAATACGCCTCTAATTACTGAAGCATAATTCTTCAGAAATTAAGTTTAAAAGTTTATTTTTTTATCTAAAACGCAATAAACGAGTATAAAAAGACATCATAGGCTTACCTCTTTTCAGCGTCGACATCACTTTGCACTCAGAACTGCTTCCTTCACCCATTAACACACACACAAACAAGCGTTCATTGATGGTAAATCGCTAAAAATATAATATACTTCGTTTTCAAAATAAAAAAAAAGTTCTTACCACTTATCACGGTCTACACATGTGCTTCACAAAATGGCTGCTTTCTTTGCAGGAAACAATATTTGCATATCACGTGGCTCAAAGACTTACTGAAAATACCCAGCCGGCACATGACCGACCTTCAACGTTGAAATATGGTTGAAATAAGGTCAGTTGTGGTTTCAACGTTGAAACAACGTTGATTCAACGTTTAAAGCTGAATGGTTGAAAAACATCCAGCACATGACCAACTTTCAATGTTGAAATATGGTTGAAATAAGGTCAGTTGTGGTTTCAACGTTGAAACAACGTTGATTCAACGTTTAAAGATGAACTGTTGAAAAACTTCCAGCACATGACCAACTTTCAACATTGAAATATGGTTGAAATAAGGTCAGTTGTTTTAATGAAACAACGTTAAAAATGTTTAATGCTAAATGGTAGAAAAAGGTTAACAAGCTTTTAAATTATTTATATTAAATTATTTAAATTAATTATTATTTTAATAGCATTTAAAAATATTTTAGTCATGATACCTATTCTAAAATCTAAAGGTATATGTTAAATATTATCATCATTAACAACAATAAAACTATACATTTCGCTGCTTTATCACACTGAAACAACTCCCATTGGTAGTTTTATTTTATTACTTCTATCATGATTGGTTAATCTGGCTGTCATTCAGGAAACTGGACAATGAATCGGTTCGCGCTTTTCTACATTTAAAAATATGACCGTTATTGTCGTCTTTCTCTGAGTGTGGCGGCTAACTGTGAGCTGCTGCTCGTTATAACTGACTGCTCGGTCGGTCCCGAATTATTTCATATTTGCCTGTACATTTTTTATTTATTTTGAGCGAATTTGAGTCGTGACCTGTCAATGGAGAACAAAAACTGTGAACACAAGAAAGGCCAGGTGTTCTGCGAGGTCCTGAAAACATCCTGTCAAAATGAGGTAAGAAAATCGCTAACTTTATCTTTATTATCTTTTGAAAATAGTAAAGTATTACCAGAGTTTACAAATGAGTAGTTAAAAGGACATGTAACCTGCAGATAAATAAATACCCGTGTGTCTATTTTTGCATTGCTTTATCACAGATGATCAAGTTAGATGCTCACCCAATGTGTTGCTGGTGAGTTATGTGTTAATGTCTGTCTTTTAGAGATTTTCCCATATTTTCCTGATATGAATCCCATGCATTAGGTGTGTTATATATGTTTGTATTCTTATAATAGTTTCAAAGTGTTTTCTGCAACATATAAGTGCAAATGTCGGTATTTAAATAATATAATTCTAATGAATTAATGAAAAAAAAAAAAAGAAAAAAAAAAGGATTGTTTAAAGCCATGGTTCTCAAAGTGTCGGCCCCCTCTAGTTGTTATGCAGGTGAATCACTAAATTAAACTAATTAATGTTAATAAATTTTAACTTAATCTTTGAGTAAGTTTTTTTTTTTGCACATTTAAGTATGTTACAGTTAAAGTACAGTACAGTTTTGTAACTTTTGTTACATAATTACATTTAAAATTAAATTTTAATTTAAACTTTTTTTTTTTCATTTACCTGTGTATGTAAGCACAGTTGTAGTGTTAATGTTCTAACTGTATTTACCATGTTAAAGTGTCTGACAATTAATTTTCTTATTAGAATAAAACTGCCTCATTTTTTAACTGTAGAGCTGTAGCTGAATAGTTTGGCCTACTACGCTGCTGAAATGTAATGTTGGTCATTATGGTGGGACTTAATATTTAATAACAAATATTTTCTGAAGTGGTACTTATAAAAAGTTTGAGAATCAATGGTTTAAAGAAATGGTATAATATGAAATCCTGCTTTTTAAGAACTTTTCAGTAAACCATTTCTTCTTTCCCCTTGTAGAGTCATCAAGGATCCAGTTTATTCTTGAAACATTGGTAAGAAATTGTTCATCTGCTTCATTGCACTGTCACTTCTGCTAGAGATGCTTTGACCTTTTGTGATAGGTTTTGATTGTGCTTAGTTTAATAAAAATGTACTGAATTTGATTTTACTTGTTTTACTACACTGTAATGTTAGTGTTCTGATTAAAACAGTTTAACTGGGGGCTCTGAAAACACTGCTTGTGAATAATTTGTTAATATTGTACATTTTCATCTGAATACATTAAATAAGTGTTTAATGAATAGTGTTGTCCACTTTGTTTCCAACCTCACTGTTACTGAACTGTAAAGTGAAAATATTGTGTGATTTATTTTGCATTCAGTTTTCAGTTAAATATATTTCACAATATCAAAGTTATTGTCAAACATTGTGAACATACCTAAACAAACTGGTTAAATCTTATGTTCCCTCCAGAAGTTTGTGCTCTGCAAGTGAACGACTCCTTGTGGTGCCATCCCAAAGAGGTTCATAATCACTCTCCCTGACCTTTTCCTGGACTGTGTCCAGCTGGTGGAATGACCTCCCAATCTCAATCCAAACTGCTGAGTCTTTACTCATTTTCAAGAAACATCTTAAGACTCATCTTTTTCACCAGAACTTAACCAACTAATGCTAGCGCTTTTCCTTCTTTTCTTGTCTTTTATATATATATATAAAAAAAAAAAACCTGGCTATGCGTTCTGTACTAGACTAACTGAGACTTGTCATAGCACTTGTATCCTGTTGTTGTTCGCTTGTACACCTGACTGCTTCTGTTCTTCTCATTTGTAAGGCGCTTTGGATAAAAGCGTCTGTTAAATGATTAAATGTAAATGTTTATACAGGATGGTACAGAAAGTGCACAAGTGGGAGAGA
The DNA here is from genome assembly GCF_023724105.1 of Carassius gibelio. Lineage (NCBI taxonomy): Eukaryota > Metazoa > Chordata > Actinopteri > Cypriniformes > Cyprinidae > Carassius > Carassius gibelio. Next base: position 30,704,219 of record NC_068417.1, read on the forward strand.
GTGGAGGGGATGGCATCAGAAAGGACCTAGCGCTGGGACACTTTCAAGGATCACCCGAAGCACAACCACACTGTATACACTAAGGCTGCTGGTTCTAACATTTTAGAGTGCCCTGCGGTAGAAATCTCATTCTGCATTCCCCACGGTAAAGAAGACAAAGTCCAGGGGGGTTCCCATTAGAAATCAACTGGTGGAAGGTTCCCTTCTCGAACTGTTCAACACATTTTCACTGCGCAAATGTACACAACTCTTGTAATGAGACACATTACTAAAACATGTTTTTGACAGAAACTGTAGGTTTCCACCAAAATAAAAGATCCACTGGTTTCAGTCATAAAGGTACAAGGGTTTGTCTTGTAAGTGCTGAAAAAAATATGCATTTATGTGCCAAATTATTTCACAAAAACCTTTAAATATTATTGTATTTGGATTGTTCTACTACCTGTTTTTAGCATTACCTCCATGCATACTCTGCATAATAAAGTGTGGGATTATTTTCATCTGTTTTATACAGTATGTTTCCAAAATTAAACTGCTGTTTGACAATTTTGAGCATGTGGTAGTTTATTGAAGTTGTTTGTAAAGCCATTGCTGCCAGTCATTAGATTTTTAGCCTTGCATGTACATTGTTGATCTAAATGCCAACTAGGATCTAGGTGTATTTATACACGGTGCAAGGTACGACGGGGAAACAACGTCGTGTTATCAACGCTGATTAACTTTTCAAAATCAACACCTCATTCAGCTTTCATCCCAGGGCTGCAGCACGACCCTAATTCACCCATAATGCAGGTAAGACGGTGAAACAGCGTCGCGATTTCAACGGTGAATTCACGTCGTGATTTCAACGTTGATCCAATTTGCAAAATCGAAAGGTTATTCAACGTTGATTCAACGTCGGGATTTCAACAGTGAATCAGCGTTGTGATTTCAACCATACATCAACGTCACGATTTCAACGGTAAATCAACGTCGTGATTTCAACGTTGATCCAATTTGCAAAATCGAAAGGTTTTTCAACGTTGATTCAACCATGGTACCTGACGTTGTTTCAACATTGAATCAACGTTGAAATGCCGGCTGGGTATTATGCTAGATTTACTTAATTTTAACGTAATTGTACTAGTAGTTGACATTACTTATTCTTTTTTTATTTTACTTATGCATATAATTAAGATCATTTTGTAACATATTTTTGCATTACACGAACTATATATTTTTAGTAATCATTGAAAAGTTATAAATGCTAAGTTTTTTGTGTTGGATATATTTACTTTTATAAGTAATGGTTGTTCAGGCAACTAATCGTTTTTTTCAGTGTGGGATCTGTGGAAGACATAAATGGCTGCCCACTGCTCCGGGTGTGTGTTCACTGTGTGTGTGTGTGTGTGTTCACTGCTGTGTGTGTGCACTTTGGATGGGTTAAAAGCAGAGCACGAATTCTGAGTATGGGTCACCATACTCGGCCGAATGTCACTTCACTTTCACTTTCATACGTGACCTTGTGAACTGCTGTATAGTTCAGCTAAAAAAAAATAACAGCCTGTTTTTATAACATTTGTATTATCATGCTATGTCTCATCATTCTAACTTGTTTTTAATCAGTGAAAACTGTACAATGTATTTATACATATATTTTATGTTCATCTTCAGTTCTCTCTTCACAGCAGTTCAGTCAGTGTACTGTTTGAGTAAATTAATTACTCCGGGATATTGGTTTGTTTGAACTCAGAGGGAGTGTCAGCCACATTAAAAAAGTAAACAGCTTAAGTCATTTGTGATTAATGCGTATTGGAGACGCGAACCATTTAAAACGATTCAGTTCGATTTGGTAAACTGGTTCAAAAAGATCTGGTTACATCAAATGACTCGTTTGCGAACCGGATATCACAAACTGCTTTGTTTTGAACTCTCTCTCTCACAACAGACACGGAAGAGAAGACAATGCTGAATAAAGTCATAGTTTTTGCTATTTTTGGACCAAAATGTATTTTCGATGCTTCAAAAAGATTCTAACTGACCCTCTGATGTCACATGGACTACTTTGAGTTCAAGTTCAAGTTCATTTATTTATATAGCACATTTAAACAGCCACACAAGACAGACCAAAGTGCTTTACAGAACAAGCATATAAGAATAAAAGCAGAAAAACACACATAGAGAACAACTAAGCTAAGATTAATTATAAAATCAAGAAGCAAATGTAGAAAAAAAAAAAATAATAATAATAATAAGAACAGTCTAAGATAAGTAATCAATATGCTAACGAGAATAGATATGTTTTGACCAGAGACTTAAAAACAGGGAGGTTGGGAGCAGTTCTGATCTCTAGAGGCATGGTGTTCCACAGACAAGGCCCTGCCACCGCAAAAGCACGCTCCCCTCTACGCTTAAGTCTGACACGAGGGACTACCAGCAGTGCCTGGTCGTGGGATCTGAGACTTCTGGACGGAATGTACGGATGAATAAGTTCAGAGAGATAAACTGGTGCTAGGTTGTGTAAAGATTTGAAGACAAAGAGAAGAATTTTGAAATCTATTCTCTGCCGGACTGGTAACCAATGTAAAGATCTGAGGATGGGAGAGATATGGTCATATTTGCGACAATTATGGATGAGTCTGGCTGCCGCATTTTGGACTAACTGAAGACGGGAGATTTGAGAATCTGATATACCGCAATATAGTGAGTTGCAATAATCCAGTCGACACGTGATGAAAGCATGAACCGCCATTTCCAGAGTTATTGGAGTGAGAAAGCCTTTGATTTTAGATAGTAAGCGAAGTTGGTAGAAACCAGAACTGACTACAGATGAGATGTGTTTATCAAACTTTAAAGACTGGTCAACAAGAACACCTAAGTTCCGCACTTCTGTAGATTTAAAGGGAGATAGACCTCCCAAGTGTGGGCATGTGAACTGGGACCTTTCACTCGGGCTGAAAACAATGACCTCGGTCTTATCATCATTAAGGGATAGGAAATTTTGAGCTAGCCATGCCTTCACCTCCTCTAAGCATAGATGAAGAGAGTTTAGTGCTGCAGGATTATTGCGCTTGATTGGAATGTAAATTTGGGTGTCGTCTGCATAAAAGTGAAAAGATACACAGTGTTTCCTAAAAATTGTGCCCAACGGTAGCATGTAAAGAGAAAATAGAGAGGGAGCCAAAATAGAGCCCTGTGGAAGACCACATCTCAGGGGTGCCATGGAGCTGGAAAAGTTTCCCATTTTTACTAAAAACTTTCTGTCAGTAAGGTAAGACTGGAACCATGACAGGACAGAGCCTTTTATGCCCACCCACGTCTCCAGTCTAGCTAGCAGAGTAGGGTGGTCAACGGTGTCAAAAGCCGCCGACAGATCTAGGAGAACTAGAACCACAGTGTCTCCACAGTCAGTGGAGAGATAAATGTCATTTAGCACTCGCAGGAGAGCGGACTCAGTGCTGTGGGCAGTCCTAAACCCAGATTGAAAGACCTCATATATACAGTTATTTGACAAAAAGTGTTGGAACTGATCCAACACGATTTTCTCTAATAACTTGGAAATGAAAGGTAGGACAGAGATGGGCCGGTAATTTTTTAAAACAGAAGGATCCAGTGAAGGCTTCTTGAGCAAAGGAGTGACCGTAGCCACTTTAAGATTGGCCGGAACAGATCCAGTGCTTAGACACTTGTTAATAAGGGATACCATACCTGGACCCACCGTGTTTGTGATTAATTTTAAAAATCTCGGGTGAATGATATCATTTGGGCAGAATGAAGGTTTGAGCTTAGCGCTCACATCCTTCAGTGTCTGGAGGTTAATGGGAACAAAAGCCTCCCAAACACAGGAGGTACGTGGCCTAATAGGGGGGAGAGTTAATTTAGGGCAGATACTGGTCCTTAATGTAGTGATTTTGTTAATAAAAAATCTCTGGAAGTCTTCACATAGAGCATCTGAGGCAACAGACAATTTAGCAGATGGGTTTAAAACAGAATGAATGACAGAAAACAAGACCTTAGGGTTAGAGTGATTGGATTCAATTAAGTTTGAGAAGTATGCAGCTTTAGCTGATTTAGCAGTGTTCTGGTAAGCTGTAAGAGAGTCTTTGAACATGCGGAAGGAGACACTTAGCCTGTCCCGTTTCCATTTGCGTTCGGCCTTTCTACATGTTTGTCTTTGGAGACGAGTGTCAGAATTTTGCCACATATCTGATTTTGGTTTGGGTTTGTGAGGCTTAAGAGGAGCAGTCACGTTTGCTACTTTAAGCCAGGCAGAATTTAAAAGGCTAAGATGCTGATCTGCATCCAGGTCAGATAAAGGTTGGTCCAAGTGCCAGTGAGAGCATAACTCAGTAAAGCACAAGTCGAAGTTTGTGTTGAACTGAGGAGAATAGAACCGTGACATAACAGGATCAGTAGTGGGTTGAGAAAGCTCCAGAAGAGACAGTGAGAATAAAATAGGCTTGTGATCAGAGAGAGGAAAATCAGAGATAACAATATCAGTGACACTTTGATGATGTTTTTCTGCTTACCTTTCTGGACATGGACAGTACACCGTTCACACAGCTTCAGTGGAGGGACTGAGAGCTCTCAGACTAAATCTAACATATCTTAAACTGTGTTCCAAATATAAAAGGAGGTCTTACGGGTTTGGAACAACATGAGGGTGTTATTAATGACATAATTTAGCTATTTGGGCGAACTAACCCTTTAAAAGTTCAAAATGTTTAGTACGAGCAATACCTTTTTATATATACAAATCTTTTCTTTATTTGTTTAGCATTAAAATTTAATCTTTTACAGCCCATTTTTGCATGCATGGAAATATAGGCTATGGTTTCCTCTGTTAAATTACTTTGCAATAAAACACTCTGTACACAAAATAACTTAAAAATGACATTGAAGCTAACCAGAGGGAAGGAAAAAAAAAAAGAGATCTCGTCAGCATTGGAAATGTTTCTCCTACACAGAAATGAAGTTCTCTTAAGATTGAATGGAAACTTTTGCTGTTTGTTGACTTGTCTCCTGCTTCTCAGACTTGTTTCCTTAGACAAAAACTGTTTATAGAAACCATGTGAGCAAGAATTTGAAAGAAACATGCAGCCCTCTCCCACACTAATTTCCCTTTCATTTGTTAGCAGGTTTGTTGAAAGATTTGTTTGTTTTGATCTATTAGACATGCATTAATTTCTTTGCTTAATGCACCTAGCTTATTTCCTCTATGGCTTTTCTCTTCCCTTTCACAAACCGATCCATCTTCCATTGTATGTCAAAGAACTTATACTCTCAGCTGTTTACCATTTTATTTCTTCTTTTCTTTTTCTGCGAATGGCCCGCCCAACCCCCCCCCCCCCCCCCCCCCCCCTCCATCTCTTTGAAAGCACTGCAATTTTTCTCTGGTTCTGTATGAGGTGCATTATTCACTGAACTATTCATTGAACCCTACTGATTGTTTAACTTTGGCCAGCAGCAGGCTAATGGCATCACTACAGGCAGGAACAGAGTACAAAAGGGTGGTGGGAGAAAACGTTATCCTCAAAGCATTTTCTTTTAGGAAATCCCCTCCACCACCCCCCACTCTTCAGCTCAAGAGAGCATTCCGTTCTGCCCTAATTGAGAAAGGTTAAAAAATCTGTTCTCTTTAAGCAGTCTTCAGTTTCAGCACAATACTCCCTCGATCATGATGTGGTTACGCAATGAAAAAAAAAAAAAACTTGGATAATGTACTGACAGAAAATACAGACATTTTCTTCAACTTTGAAATGTAAAATTCTGTAGATTTATTATCTTCTGTACCACAAATTTCAATAAAATGAAAGCATATGCCTATCTTGAGTAGCAAATTGTCACAGTTGGTTTCCTGTTCCCTTCCTAGGTTACATCATCTCATCTGAGGGAATACGTATGGATCCTGACAAGGTTAATGCTGTGAAAGATTGGCCTAGTCCAGAATCCCGTAAGGCCCTACAGCAGTTTCTGGGGATCGTCAATTTTTATCTGCGTTTTATTCGAAATTTCAGCTTACTAGTCTCACCTCTGACTGCCTTGACCTCCCTCAGTACTACGTTCAGGTGGTCTAATACAGCCTAAACTGTATTTTACAACCTCAAGAGCCGCTTCGTTTTGGCTCCCATCTTAGTAGCCCCTGATCCCTCACGTCAGTTCGTGATGGAGGTCGACGCATCAGAGGTGGGAGTAGGTGCAGTTCTTTCCCAATGCACTGCCTCAGACATTAAGATGCATCAGTGCGCATTCTTTTCCTATCGTTTATCTCCTGCCGAACGTAATTATGACATTGGTAACAAATTAGCATTGGAGGAGTGGCGTCATTGGTTGGAGGGGTCGGGGGTACATTTCATTGTCTGGACCGATCACAAGAACTTAGAATATATAAGAACTGCCAAAAGACTCAACTCCAGGCATGCTCGGTGGGCACTTTATTTTCAGTCGTTTTGATTTTTTTTTACGTCAAACCCGATTCTTTGTCACGTCTTTTTGATCCATCCAAATGCCCGGTGACTCCCGAGTGTATTTTGCCTGAGAGTATAGTCATCTCATCACTCATATGGGAGGTCGAATAAAAGGTCAAGACAGCCTTAGATGGGGTAACGCCTCCACCAGGGTGCCCAAAGAATCGGTTGTTCGTTCCGGAGGAGTTACGGTCCGACGTTATTCAGTGGGGTCACGACATCCGGATGGGCTTCTTCAACCGCTGTCTGTCCCTTCTAGACCCTGGTCCCACATTGGTCTAGATTTTGTTACCGCCCTCTCACCCTCTAATGGCATGACGGTCGTTTTGACCATAGTGGACCGATTGTCGAAAGGGAGCACATTTCATTCCCTTGCCCAAATTACCCTCAGCCAAGGAGACAGCAGTTACTGTAATTGATCACATCCTTAGGTTATATGGCCTCCCGGTAGACATGGTTTCTAACAGGGGATCCCAATTTGTGTCCAAATTTTGGAGGGAGTTTTGTCAATTATTGGGAGTGACGTTTAGTCTGTCTTCGGGTTAGGATCCGCAGAGCAACGGTCAGTCTGAGCGGGCCAACCAAGATTTAGAGAGAACTTTACGATGTTTAGTCTCCAAGAATCCTTCTTCCTGGAGTCAACAACTCTGTATGGTTGAGTACGCTCATAACTCCCTACCAGTGACATCACCATCAGACTTCGCCTCACCCACCTGTTATCCTGTTTTATGTTACTCGTGTGTCTTACTGTGTTTATTAAATATCCATTTACTTGCACTTTCTTCCTCACCTTCTTTCGCCGTTACACAAATAAATCCAGAACAATTTATATACAAAATGAACATATTTTGAACAATATTTTTACCTCATGTAAATATTCTTAAAGTGCATTCAGTGGCTTGTGTTTGCCCTAAACTGGTGAAGGCAAAACATATTATGTCATCAATTAATTTAACAATGTGTAAAGCAATATTGAAAATGCTTGTAACACTTTTTGGTTTTAAACAGCAACAGGCAGAAAAAAAAAACTTGAGCAGGAACTAGTACACTATTGGTGTTGCACCAATTAGTGGTCACAAAGATAAACTACACAAAGATAAAGTCAAGATACAAAACTTTTTCAAATACATGGGAAACAATGACTACAAAGACAGGGCTGTCATTAATAACAATTGCTATATATAGTCAGTAGTCAAGTGAAATGTCCTAGTGTTGACACCATTTTCCTATAGAAGAACACAACATTATTTAAAAGGACAGTTCACCCCAAAATAGGTGAATTCTGTCATCAGTAACTCTCCCTCATAACGTTTCAAATCCATAAGATTTTAATTTGTCTTTGAAACACAAATTAAGTTTATTTTGAATTAAATCTTTGTGCTTTCTGTCCCTCCACTGACAGACTATGCAACTACCATTATATGGTCCAGTAAGGTATAGCTGTCAGATTTCATTAAAAAAGGATTTTGAAAAAGGAATACTGTTCCAAAAGTGAACAAAAGTCTCACAGGTTTGCAATACACAAAAAGTATTCTGAGTGATGCTGGCCAAAGAGCCGGACAGGAGGATAAAAAGATAGTACACTGTAAAAAATTGTGCCATTAAATAACAATAATTTACTGGCAGTAGGGTTGCCAGTAAGGTACTGTTAATTTACAGCTCTCAACAATTAATTTACAACTCTTAATTTTTAGTGTTTTATTTAGTGTAAATAACTGTTTTTCTACAGATTGGTGCTGTAATTCAATTACAGTTTATTACTGTTAAATTACATTTCATGCATTACATTTCAAACCCCACAACAAAGTCCTCAGTTTTAACTGAACACTTATAATGTGTGCACACTACAGAGTGTTACCCCTGATTTACACTGCACACGTCTGCGGGGCATTACGGCTCTGACGCTGATCGCGGCCACTCTAGTCAATGTTTGTGTTTACACCAGACTCAACTAGGCACTTTTCAAAAGAGTCCCAGAAGCGACTTTCCGGGTCGCTTCGATAAAGATAGGCGACTAGTCAGTTTTTGACACAGCGTCCAAACCGCATAGCAAATACAAAATAGAAGTAAAAAAATAATGTACATTTCAAAATAAACACCCTGTGCAAACTCTCAATAGTATTTCACATTACTATATTCTTGCTAGGAGGCAAGAAATAGATGACGAGAGGTTCATTCTCAAAGTTGAAAACCAAAGATAACTTTTACAAGGACAATTAAAAAAAGGACGTGGTGTGAAGTTTAATTGCAGGAGATGTAGGAGTGGAATAAACAGAAATAAACCAGACAAAACATTAACATTTAGCCAACCATGTTGGAACACACAAAAATCAAGAAAAACAATGTTGAACAGACAAATCACGTGATCTCGTGAATCCTTAATTCACTTAATTGGCACCATGTGGAGGATGCAACAACACCTCCTCAGAGCATAGTGTGCTGCAGACGCGTACAGTGTAAATCAGGGGTTAGAGTGACAGTGAATCAGTGAAGTTAATGAGATAGTTCTGTGATTAATTAAGTGATGATTGAGCATTAGTGATGAACACCTGCTATTAACAAGCAGAATCTCTACAACTGACTTCAGCTACAGTCTGATGGGGCTTTTACACTAGGCTCGTTTGCTGCGGTCCGAGCCCGAGTGCGATTGTTCCTGGTGCCGCCCGCAGCATTGGTCTGCTTTCACACTCAATAGTGCATTTGCAGTTAATTTTTTTTTTGTTATTTTGGTGCTATTATGCACAGCATAGTGAACGACAACTGCGTTTATGTTCATTGCATGGTGCCACAGTTCGGGAGCAACTGAACTCAGACCACCTTCACTTTAGTCTCGGGTTCGGCACCCCAGTGAGCACCAAGGTCCAATGACAGTTCATATACAGATTTTGCATGTAAACCGTGCCCCGTTCCACACTAAACTGCCAGTGTGAAAGCCCCTTTAGATTAAATCAACTGAAATAAAATATATTAAATCTCATTAAATCTCTCAAGATCTGATTAAGCAACTCTTAAAACAGCTTCAGCAGATTCACACTACCCATACTGATTTTATTTCTGGCAGATGTCTACAGAAGATCTTATGACAGTTACAGAGGTTTAGAAGTAGGGATGTCCAGATCTGATCATATGATCGGAAATTGGGCTCGATCACATGGTTTCATACTCGAATCGGAATCGGACGTTACCTCCTGATCAGGACTCGGATATATGTAAAAAAAGGTGTGAATAAATATAGATTTAAACTCATAAGATACAGGATAGTCTGTGCATGATCTGGTGTTTTATTCGGACCCAGAAGGCGAGATGAATATCATGGAGCGCTAAACACTCCTGCAGCGTGTGTTTCATTCATACTCGATGCCAGAGGCCGCTCTCGCGCAGAAAGTCATATCAGGAAACTCCTAATATCAGTCCCTCCAGAAAAACACAGATTTTTTTTTTGTGATTATTGCAGGCCAAACACCCTGTTTTCACTAGGCTACTACCTTACTGTAATGAGTCATTTCTTATGACTTCCTATGATAAGCAAGCATACTAAATCACAGAATATTTAAGTTCTCATCCTGTTTTATTTCAGACCTTAATTAACACATGGCTCAAACTTACAAAACATTGAGTCAAAAAAGTTCTCTAGCTTTACAAAAGGAATATTCAACTACTTCTGTAAAAATGAATACAAATAAAATATTAACACAAATATACAAATGCTATTTTACAGGAATTGCAAAGTGCAATCTCTTATTGCAACGTAAATTATTTTAGATACTACTAATATACTTACAACTGTAAGGTTTTGGTACTATTCTGTAACAAAAAAGTACAATCTTACAACTGTAGAGGTGCATCAACTTCTGAATGAAACTACAACAGTCCACTGTGAAAATGAAAGCTAACTGCGTAGCCTTTAACACTGGCCTATCATTCGCCATCCTCATCCTCATCCCTCTCTCAAAATAATTTGCCCCCACTGTCATGTAACACACCGGGTAACTGCTTCGCGCGGTCTTCTGCGCTTATTTTTGTTGGCAGATGAGAATGATTTGCGTCCTTCACCCTGGTTTCACCGCGGGCTTCACAGATGATGTTCACGTCGCGCAATCATGTCACTTCATAAGGTTCCCATTGGGAAATAATTGCTATATGATAATAATGCCAGGAATAATGGTTTACTTCTGTGAATTAAACGCAACATTTTTCAACTTTCATTTAAGATATATGTGACTTTTTTGCAACAAAAATTATTATTATTATGAAATCATGCTACCTCCGCATATTTTGCTTCCTGAAATCGGGGTTTTGTGCGGCGTATTTGAAAAAATGCAACCCCCGCATAAATATGCGGCCCTTGGCTGATTATACATTAAATCATCGCATAATCGCGTTTTTCTGGAGGGACTGTAATATGGACAACAGCATCCAGCTATCGCTGTATGAAAACAGTTGTTTTCACAGAAAAATACAAACTTTTGGAAACGCGAAGACATTAATATACTATTTCACAATATATGTTTTTTCAAGTCATCTCCTGCAGTTAAAAAATAAATAATATGAACAATGCAGTGTGCTGATTGACATAGCATTTATTAAATTATATAAGTAGTGTAATGCAATGTAGTACTGTGTGAAGCTTGTAAAGCTGTTTGTTTGCAGAGTTGTTTAAATCTTCAGATGATTTCATTTAAAGATGTAGTTGTTAAGTCTCTTTACGGCTTCTGGATAACCCAGCCATGACGAACAGAAAAATTTGAAATTTAATTTGTTTATATGTGTTCAACTATCCCATATTGACTCGATGGCTTACTATAATAAGTGAAAGACATCTTTATATGCCCGACTGGTCAAGTTAGCCTGATTTAAAAAAAAAAAAAAAAAAAAAAAAAAAAAGACTGAGGAAGCATCGAAACACGAGACTGATTCTGATTATATTAACGTTTCATTCAACATCAAAACAAGCTTAACTGCACACATAAACTCACAGAAAATACATGAGGTAAATGTTCAACTGTTGAGTTTATTTATAACATATGATATAAGAAGCATCACAAGTGAGCTGTTTTGCTGAGTATCACAATTGCAAATACATAGTTCAATAAACAATTAGTTAACAAGTTACTTACTTTTTTAGACACAATATTAACTGTTGTTGTATTTCACCAACGAATATAGTTCCAACAAAGACCAAAGCAAAAGTATATTGCTCATTCTCAAATCAAAACTCTCCAAACTTTAGCTAAATCAGCAACAGCGTTCCAGATGGCGCTATTCAGCTCGACCAGCTGACGTGCTATCGAGCGGACAGAGCTCTCGTCGCGGGAGGAAAAACCCGCGGCGGCGGGCTTTGTGTTTACATCAATGACGCGTGGTGCCGCGATACTGTTGTGATCAGCAAACACTGCTCAACCCTGGTGGAGTTTATGATTATTAAGTGCTGGCCGTTCTATCTGCCGAGGGAATATACTGCTATACTGCTCATTTCAGTGTACATTCCCCCATTCAACATCACCAGCAACAGGAATGACGCACTTAATGAACTGTACCAACACATCAGTGAGCAGCAGACAGCACACCCGGATGCTTTTCTCATCATAGCTGGGGATTTCAACCATGCTGACCTGAAGAGTGTGTTTCCAAAAATACACCAGCACATCAACTTTCCAACACGAGGTAATAACATTTTGGACTTTGTTTACACCACACAGAGAGGAGCTTACAAAGCCCTCCCCCTCCCCCACCTCGGAGCCTCAGATCACATCACTGTTATGCTAATGCCTGCATACAGACCACTCATTAAAGTCGCCAAACCAGTTCACAAACAGATTAAAGTGTGGCCAGAAGGATCATCAGAGATTCTTCAGGACTGCTTCAACACAACTGACTGGGACATGTTTAAACAGGCTGCCACATACAATAACACCACTGACCTCCAGGAGTACTCAGAGACTGTTACTGCCTACATCAATAAGTGTATTGATGATGTAACGATCACAAAAACTATCACTGTCCAGGCCAACCAGAAGCCATGGATGACGGGGGAGGTCTACAGACTCCTGAAGACACGGAATGCTGCCTTCAGAGCTGGAGATGAGGTGGGCCTGAGAACAGCTAGGGCCAACCTGTCCCGCGGCATCAGAGAGGCTAAGAGACAGCACTCCAGGAGGATAGCTCACCAATTCAGCAACAGCAGAGACACTAGGAGCCTGTGGCAGGGGATACAGACCATTACGGACTACAAGCCCCCACCACGGACCTGTGACAACAACATCTCTCTGCTGAACGAGCTGAACACCTTCTTTGTTCGCTTTGAGCAACAAAACAGCACCACTGCACAGAAGACTCCACCTCCTCCCGGCGACCAGGTGATGACTCTGACCCCAGACAGCGTGAGGAGATCCTTCAGCAGGATCAATGCCCGCAAAGCTCCGGGTCCTGACAACATACCTGGGCGTGTACTGAAAGACTGTGCAGCAGAACTCACTGATGTCTTCACAGACATTTTTAACATCTCACTGAGTCAGGCTGTTGTTCCCACATGCTTTAAAACTACCACTATCATCCCAGTCCCGAAGAAGCCATCTCCATCCTGCTTCAATGACTACCGTCCTGTTGCACTTACCCCCATCCTCATGAAGTGCTTTGAACGGCTAGTCATGCACCACATCAAGTCTGCCCCCCCCCCCCCCCCCCCCCCCCCCCCTGGACCCCTTCTAGTTTGCATATCGGTCCAACCGGTCGACCGATGATGCCATCTCCACTGCCGTCCACTCAGCACTCACCCATCTGGAAAAAAAGGACTCTTATTTCAGAATGCTGTTCATAGACTTCAGTTCAGCATTCAACACAATCATCCCTCAACAGCTCATCTACAAGCTGAGTCAGCTGGGGCTCAACACTTCGCTGTGCAACTGGCTGTTGGACTTTCTGACTGGAAGACCTCAGGCAGTACGGGTCGGCAGCAACACATCCAGCACCATCACACTGAACACTGGGGCCCCCCAAGGATGTGTGCTGAGCCCCCTCCTCTTCACTCTGCTGACCCATGACTGCACACCGTCACACAGCTCCAACCTCTTCATTAAGTTTGCAGATGACACGACGGTGGTGGGTCTCGTTAGCAACAAAGATGAGACAAACTACAGGAGTGAGGTGAGCCACCTGGCTGGGTGGTGCAGTGACAACAATCTCTCTCTGAATGTGGAGAAGACGAAGGAGATTGTTGTAGACTTCAGGAGAGCACACACTCAGCACGTTCCTCTGACCATCAATGGTGCGACTGTGGAGAGAGTGAGCAGCACCAAGTTCCTGGGTGTGCACATCACAGAGGACCTCTCCTGGACTGAAAACACCGCAGCACTGGCCAAGAAATCACAACAGCGTCTCTACTTCCTCCGCAAACTGAGGAGAGCCAGAGCCCCACCCCCCATCATGTACACATTCTACAGAGGCACCATCGAGAGCATCCTGACGAGCTGCATCACTGTGTGGTATGGAGCCTGCAACGTGTCAATGCGAAAGACTCTACAACGCATAGTGAGAGCAGCTGAGAAGATCACTGGTGTCTCTCTACCCTCCCTCCAGGACATCTATGGAACACGTCTCACCCGCAAAGCCCTCTGCATCACAGGTGATCCCACCCACCCATCACACAGCTTCTTCAGCCTGCTGCCATCAGGGAGGAGACTGCGGAGTCTCCAGGCCAGGACCAGCAGACTGAAGGACAGCTTCATCCAACAGGCTGTCAGGAAGCTGAACTCCCTCCCGAACCTGCCCCCCCTCCCCTCTTCTTCCCCAGGCACCACTGAACTATGAACCCCCCCCCCCCCCCCCCCATTAATTATACTTGTCACTTGTGCAGCATTGGTCTGCTCACTCACCGCTCACCTCATTCGGCATGGAACTACCTCATCAGTCAGTTAAATAACTGCTCTTGGTCACTTGTCACTTTAATCAGACTTAAGATATTTTTAATAAGTGATTTTTTTGCACTAAAATATGTTTTAACTGCACTGTTGTTCACTTCATTGATTTGCACTATATCTGTCATTTACCTTACGCTGCTTTATTTAACTTTATTTTTAACTTTTATTTTTATTATGTCTTTTTTTATATAATTCCCTTATTGTATAATTGTATCTACATTTTATATTTGATCTAGTTATTTTTTAGGCTTTAATGTTAATGTTATCTGTATGCACCGGGGTCTGAGAGTAACGCAATTTCGATTCTCTGTATGTATGTACTGTACATGTGGAAATTGACAATAAAGCAGACTTTAACTTGAACTAAATGATTCTTTTTGAACGGATTGGTTCAACGAATGACTCAGTTGATTCCCTCATTAAGTTATTTACTGCCACCTAATGGCGGATTAGTTTAAGGTTTAATAAGTAGCATTGCATTTTTCCAACATTTATTAATTGTATTTTCAAATTTTATGTCATTACACAGTTGTAATTTTGCACTGTTAATTATTTAATTTGATTGGTGGTACAGTTCTACAATGTTATATTACAATTTATAATTATAAATTATATAATTTATAATAGTTTATTTATTCTAAAATATATGGCTTTTTGGTTGTTAATTTAGGTCTCATTTACATAATGCTTTAAAGTAATCACAAGATTATTTCCTTTATGTCTTGTAGGTGCAAAGAATAGCAGCTGATGTGGAGAAATGTTCGATGCTTCAAGACTCTGAAGCTGATTTTATTAGGCAATGTATTAATTATTTAAATAATTTGATAAACTTGTAATTTAGATTACATTTTATATTGAAATACTGCATTGTAGGTTACATTATTGCTTATATTTATTAATTTCACTTACTTCACTTACGATTCACGATTCATAGGTTTTCGATTCGATTCAAGAACGATTTTTGCCAGTTTAGAATGATTCAATTCGATTCAATTCACAATTAAATTAGATTCGATCCGATTATAACGATTCAATTCTGCATTCTTTAAGTGCCTTCACAGGATTATTTAAATGTTCCCCTAAATTCTTTAAATGCTTAGTCAGGGGGCAAATTACAGCAGCCTTTATGATAAGAGAACCATAGGTTAGAAAAACTTTTGTCCATTGTTAAATGCTAGTTTAATGATGTGACATGGCATATGTAAAAATGTATGTAATATTTTAAGAAAAGAGCTTTAAGAGTATTATGTATAGGCTAACATTTTGTCACAACAGGGGCTGGACAATAATCAATTATTTGTAATCGATATTTTTTTCCTAATGGCAATTTTATGAATTGTTTTATATATTAGGCTACATTTAATTAGCAATTATTCTGCACAGAATAAGGTAGAAAATATACTTTATAGTTTCTGTACTGTAATAAATGATATGTTAATTAGCACTGCATCATTCATAAATTTTATTTATTGTGGGGTTTTTTTAACAGTTCATTCTGCTTTTATTCAGTTTAGCTGCAGATAAAGCCTGACACGTCTATGAGAGCGAAATCACTTCTCTTTCAGTGTGAAAACGTCTTTATCTCATTTTCACAAAATAAAATGCTATAGTAGCTATTAAACGTTTCCTCTCCATCAGCGAATGATGATTCTGAGAGAAAACGCACCTGTTGTCTGTTTGCTAAAGCTACAAATGCTACTTTCATGCATCTGATTATCAGATACACCTCGCACTCTTATTTCAAGGTCGTTGTTAATGCTGTGGTTATTTTAACAGTTTCCTTCGTACATTTGGTTCATCCGCATTGTTTAAACATATTTATCATTCAATGGAGCTGTGCGTATGATTTAGACACTTACATTTCTGCTCCGTCCATGCAATAAATACTGCTTTCGACTGCTCCGGTAACACCGTCGGTAAGAGAGCCATTGACAGGCTACAGAAAAGTAAAGCTACTTCACTTTAGTATTACTGGCCACGAGTCCTATAGATCGCACGTCAGTTGTGTCAGAGACGAACGGAGCGCGAGCGCAGTCCTCTGACAGTCTCGAGTGGTTAACAGTGGAGTGCATGAAGGACAGATTAGAGTCCCGATTCACGAACACTCTTCAAGGTCTCCATTAATTTGTGCATGTAGTAATTTAATGTGACTGCCAAACAATTAACAATGTCTAAGCCCAGAAAAGTATGAAAAGAATTGTCAGAATAGTCCATCTGCCATCAGTGGCTCAACTGTAATTTTACAAAGCTACAAGAATACTTTTTGTATGCAAAGAAAACAAAAAGAACAACTTTATTCAACAAAGTCATTATTTTTTTTATTATGTCAGGCGCACCACACGGATATGCTGTTTTCGTTCAAATCAAAGCACAAATACACATAGAAAGCGTGTCCATGTGACCCAGCTGACACAGTACAGGCTATGAAGTGTGTGTCCAACAGATACTCTCCAAAAATGGCACTACACTGACGCAGAAGAGACTAATTGTTGAATAAATCCTTATTTTAGTTTTCTTTGCATACAAAAAGTATTTTCGTCGCTTCATAACGTTACTGTTGAACCACTGATGGACTATTCTGATGATGTCTTTCATAATTTTCTGGGCCTTGACAGTGGTATTTACTGGAGAGTCTATGGGACAGTCACAATCTTCCCGATTGCATTCAAAATATCTTAAATTGTGTTCCAAAGACATACAAACGGTGGAGTAACCTTTTAAGTACTGGTAAATGCTGATTGTATTGTATAAGTGGCATTTTGACATTTATTTTATTGAGCTAACGTTCATAACTTTATTCTGATGCTTTTGCTTGTTTTTATGTGCAGATGTTTTCTTGGAAACTGTTGAAGACTGAAAATTTTATTTTTTACCAGTAAAAGCCTTGCAATGTCTTTCTGCCAGTTTTAATAAATACTTATTTGCAACATCATTGACTTGGTTTTTATTCATTTGTAAATGTATTAATAAGATAGAGCTCATGATAATGCATTTATATCAGTGTTTTATAGTTTACTGTTAAAATTATTCTTTAAAGCAGTTTCATTGTTAAATTATTACAAGATCATATTGTATTTTGGGGATATTTACATGATTTTATTGGTAACTTTTGTTGCAATACTGTAATTTAATGAAATTACAAAATATTTTTTGTAAAATATATTTAAAGGACTTTATTGGCAACTTTTTTGCCAGGTAAATACTGTACTGTACTTAACTGTGAATTTACAAAATATTGCTGTAAATTTAAATACAAGTAAAATTCAATGTTACTGTAAAAAATACTACAAACTACAGTATTTCACATACAGCTTACATTAACTGTAATTTGCTTTGCAGTAATGTCCTGTAATCCATTTTACAGCAATTAAAATCATTTTTACAGGATTTTATTGGCAACTTTTTTGCCAGTAAAATCCTGTAAATTCTACAGTACATTTTTTACGGTGAAGGACAAAGTGTAAAAGTGTTTATTCACTTAGACAATTTGCCTTTAATTTTCTCCAAAATTTTACAATAAAAATATTTTATATATTTTTAAGTGATAATCTGGGTCACTCTGAATACATATGACTTGAAAGAATGAGCAAACCTATAAAGGAACCCTTTTTTTGAATGTTGGAAAATGGGAAAAAGTTCAAGTGCAAAAATGCAGTTTGATGTTTTGGGTGATTTTGCTTTTATTTTTTATTTTTTTCAAAACTACACAGTAAAATTCCTTGACAATTAATACAGTGATACTCAGGGTCACTCTGAATACATATGACTTGAAAGCATGGGCAAACCTAAAAAGGAACCCTTTTTATGAATGTTGGAAAAATATTGTTAAATATTAAGTTCCACCATAATGACCAACATTAAATGTCAGCAGCGTAGTAGGCCAAACTATTCAGCTACAGCTCTACAGTTAAAAAATGAGGCAGTTTTATTCCTAATAAGAATATGTGTTGTTGTCAGCCACTTTAACATTGTAAATACACAGTTTGAACATTGACACTGCACTGTGCTTAAATACAGGTAAATGAAAGACTCAAAGTTTAAATTAAGATGTGTTATAACAAAATTTACATAACTGTACTGTACTTAAATGTTAAAAAAAAAAAACAACAACAAAAAAAAACATAAAGATTAAATTAAAATGTGTTAACATTAATTAATATTTAGTTTAGTGATTCCCCTGCGTAACCACTAGAGTGAGCCTGACACTTTGAGAACCATGGCTTTAAACAATCCTAATTCATTTTATAATTAAGTATAATTAATTCAATTAAAAAAAACATATATAACCCACCTTATGCATGGGATTCATATCAGGAAAATGTCTGTCTCTAAAAGAGTCTTGTGTTCACATTACAGTTTTTGTTCTCCATTGACATGTCAAGACTCAGATTTGCTCAAAAAATAAAAAAAATAAAAATAAAAATAACAGACAAACATAAAATAATTCGGGACCGACCAAGCAGTTTGCAACGCGCAGCAACTCACAGTCAGCCGCCTCACTCACAGTGAGAAAGATGATAATAACGGTCATATTTTCAAATTTAGAAAGGCGGGAACTGATTCATTGTCCAGTTTCCTGGATGAAAGCCAGATTAACCAATCATGATCAAAGTAATAAAAACCAATAGGAACTGTTTCAGTGTTATAAAGCATCAAAGTGTATTTAGTTGTATTGTTGTTAATGATAACCTTTAGATTTTAGAATATATATCATGATTAAGATATTGTAAAATGCTATTCAAATAATAATAATCTTAAATAATTTAATATAAATAATTAAAAAGTTTATTGACCTTTTTCAATCATTTAACATTAAACATTTTCAACGTTGTTTGAAAGGTAAAATAACGGACCTTGTTTCAAACATATTTCAACGTTGAAGACTGGTAGTGTGTCAGACGTTTTTCAACCATTCAGCTTTAAATGTTGAATCAACGTTGTTTCAATGTTGAAACAACAACCGCCATTATTTCAACCATATTTCAAATGGAATGGAAAAGCGCCTGATGCCTCCTAAAATAACAATGCACTGATCTACCACAGCTGAGTAAGAACAAAGCAAGCGTAGATTTGGTTCAAAACGTCACTAAATCCAAGTGAACTTAGAATGGCAAAAAGCCTTTAGTTGAGTTCTAAACAATTTGCTGAAACATGCTACTCTGCTGTATCACCAATCCTGTCCAGATCAAGGAAAATATGCCTACAATTAAAAAAATTGCGATTTAACAACATATTTGTTTTAGTGCCTTGTAAGGACTTCACTAAACTCTCAAACCATTTTAAATCATTAAATCTAGGAAGGACTGAAAAATGTCCAAACAAGAGTCAAAACAAAGTCTGCAGTTTTATTTAAACTTTGTGATATTTTGGCCAAAAGAAAACTTCCAATTCAGCAATATTCATAAACACACCTAAAAGGACTGAGAACACTTCTGGCAAAGAAATGGATAATCTTTCACAAAGCGTCTATTTTGTATTTTAGAAATAGGTAATGAAAGTTTTCAACACAAAAACATCCACTCTTCTTCCCACATACCATATGTGAGGATAACAGAATAAATGCCAAATATGGCTCAATCAAAATAGCGAAACGAGAATAACATCAATTTCTCTTATAGACAGGAAGGAAATTATTAGCCTACATTATTTCTCAGTCCTCCTGAAGTGTTCACGGCCGTCGGAAGAAAAGGCACAGCAGACACACAATCTGAATGTACACTGAATGTACATTCACTTCAAATCTTTTATTGTTTTACACTGAGTTTATATAGGATAAAATTAGGTTGGTAAAATATTTTGAGTATAAGCCAAAACAACGTTATGTCTGAGGTAAGCATACATTCAGCAAATGCTGGACATAAAAGGAATAATATGGACACGGAAAATTCCAACTTTCAGTAAAGGTCGTACTGAACTCAACAACCTGGGCCCAAAGGATCCTCCACCACTCTTCACCGATTCAACTCTATGTATCATCTACGCATTTACAATGAGGTAAAGAGACATAAGACTAGAGAATAGAGAGACAAAGCACAGATGGGAGGAGGGAGAAAACTAAGGAGACATAAAGGGAGTGCAGGAGTAAGAACTCACACCCAACCTTAAAAGGAAATATCTGTGGAAGACAGTGAGTAAGAAGGGAGGAGGGTAAGTCATGGCCTAATGGTTAGAGAGTCGGACTCGCAATCGAAGGGTTGTGAGTTCGAGTCTCGGGCCAGCAGGAATTGTGGGTGGGGTGAGTGCGTGTACAGTGCTCTCTCCACCTTTAATACCACGACTTAGGTGCCCTTGAGCAAGGCACCGAACCCCAAACTGCTCCCCGGGCGCCACAGCATAAATGACTGCCCACTGATGCATTTCAGCATGGCTCGGCTCGGTGTTCATCTTCAGTTCTCCCTTCACAGTAGTTCGGTCAGTGTACTGTTTGAGTAAATGAATTACTCAGAGGGAGTGTCAGCCACAATTAAACAGTTAACAGCTTAAGTCATTTGTGATTAATGCGTATTGGAGACGCGAACCGTTTAAAACGATTCAGTTCGATTTGGTAAAATGGTTCAAAAAGATCTTGTTACACCGAATGATTCATTCGCGAACCGGATATCACAAACTGCTTTGTATTGAACTCTCTCTCTCACAACAGACACGGAAGAGAAGACAATGCTGAATAAAGTCGTAGTTTTTGCTATTTTTGGACCAAAATGTATTTTCGATGCTTCAAAAAATTCTAACTGACCCTCTGATGTCACATGGACTACTTTGATGAGGTTTTTCTTACCTTTCTGGACATGGACAGTATACCGTTCACACAGCTTCAATGGAAGGACTGAGAGCTCTCGGACTAAATCTAAAATATCTTAAACTGTGTTCAGAAGATAAAAGGAGGTCTTACAGGTTTGGAACAACATTTGTTATTAATGACATAATTTTGCTAACTAACCCTTTAAAAGTGCAAGATATTTAGTACGAGAAATACCTTTTTATATATACAAATTTTTTATTTATTTGTTTAGCATTAAAATTTAATCTTGTACAGCCCATTTTTGCATGTATGGAAATATAGGCTATGGTTTACTCTGTTAAATCACTTTGCAATAAAACACTCTCTACAAAAATTAACTTAAAAATTACATTGAAGCTAACCAGAGGGAAAGAGAATAAAATAAAAAAGAGATCTCGTCAGCATTGGAAATGTTTCTCCTACACAGAAATTAAGTTCTCTTAAGACTGAATGGAAACTTTTGCTGTTTGTTGACTTGTCTCCTGCTTCTCAGACTTGTTTCCTTAGACAAAAACTATTTATAGAAACCAAGTGAGAAAGAATTTGAAAACATGCAGCCCTCTCCCACACTAATTTCCCTTTCATTTGTTAGCAGGTTTGTTGAAAGATTTGTTTGTTTTGATCTATTAGACATGCATTAATTTCTTTGCTTAATGCACCTAGCTTATTTCATCTATGGCTTTTCTCTTCCCTTTCACAAACCGATCCATCTTCCATTCTATGTCAAAGAACTTATACTCTCAGCTGTTTACCGTTTTATTTCTTCTTTTCTTTTTCTGCAGATGGCCCGCACAGCCATGTCTGAAACCACCTCGTGTATCGTGGACCTTGAGAGCGTTAAAGCTGAGCACGAAAGCCGCATTTCTGACCTGGAGGCCTCCTGTCAGGAAATACTATCAGCTCATAAGGCCCTACGTGCAAAACTGGATGATCTCGAGGGCCAATCCCGACGACAGAATATTAAGATTGTTGGCCTACCCGAGAACGTGGAGTCTGGTCGCCCCACTGAGTTTGTGGAAAAATTAATCCCGAACCTCCTGGGAACTGAGAACTTTCCTGCAGGAATCCAAGTTGACTGTGCACATCGCACCGGGCCTTTACCCCCGAAAGGAGGGTGTCCCGATTTATGATCGCGAGGATACATCATTAACCGGTCAAGGAGATGATCCTGTGGATTGCGCGGCAACACTCGCCTTTAAAATATGATGGAGTTCACATCTCCTTTTTCCCAGATTTCACGGCTGAGGTACTCTCACAGCAAAGAGCATTTGACGGCGTGAAAAGGAAATTGAAGGAGGCTGGTCTTCGATTCGGAATGCTGTTTCCCGCACGTCTTCTTGTCACCCAGGGAACTACCAAGAAAATCTTTGGTTCGGTTTCGGATGCTGAATCGTTCGTTAACACCATCACTGTTCAAGACCCTTCTTGATTTGCTGCGCGTAGGATTGTTTTTCAATGTTCTTTCCATGGCTGAATGAATTAAATCATCGTTGCTGCTGTTTACCGGCGGCCTTTTGTACGAGGTTGTGAGTATTTAAGCCAAAAAAAAAAAAGAGAGATACATTGTACAGACTGCTCATATTATTTGGTTAGATTATACACGTTATTAGTGTCTTATCTGCTCGCACATTTTCATACTATCTGTTACATAATGGATATAGTCAGTGCTTTAAGTGGCCCAAAAGAGGTGCCGGTACTCTATTATAGCATTTTTTAATAACCCGGGGGGGGGGGGGGGGGGGTGTCTGTGGTCTTGGGTGACGGGATGGGGAGCTTATGATATTAGACTTCGTAGCCTATAATAAAAGATAATGAATTTCAAACCTTAACAAAACACATTTTTATTCAAAGATCAACCGTCTGTCTTTACTCTTTAGTCTGGAACAAGAAACAGCAACATTAAAATCATGAACTCAAATGTCATTGTAAAAAAAAACAAAAAACAAAAAAAAAAACAATGACTGTAACAGTGCGTAAATCAGACCTTTCTGTAACGCTTAACGTTAATAAGCTTAAACGAAAATAACGAAATGATTGTGTAGAGGAGTATTTTTTGTACACAGTGCCGCGAACTGTCAATCACTCCTGTACGCGTGCATCACTGTCCTCCTCGCAGCTGCAGCAACTTGCGCTCTCTTCATCAAGCTTTAAAACAAAAAGGGGACAAACATATCATATTGTCTTTGTGCATAGGCTATAGATTAATTAGATAAATGAATATCTAAATTTGTGCCTAGCCGCCTACGGTATTTTTTTAGAATTTAGAAAAAAGATGCTGCAGCCAATGAGCAGCCAGCGGGGGCTGCAGGACGACTCAACCTCCGCAGACAGTTTTTAATTCTCTTGTATAACTTGAGGGTGAATGCGTAATTGGTAATGTACTTTCTGCTGTCGGTGGGATGCTTTAGGAAGCTTGCATTAAATCGGCAGTGCAGATAAAAGATTAAATCCACTATTAAAACAGATGTCCAAATGAGCGTACCGGTACGCTAAAAGCACGTTCTGGGCGCACTAAGAGGTGGCGGTACGCTCAAGAGCTATATTTGGAAGTGGCGGTACTGAGTACCGGTGCGTACCGGCCCACTTAAAGCACTGAATATAGTTTAAACTGTGTTACAAGGGTTGTGTCCTACATACACAATAATTCAGCTTTATAGAGCAATTCTTTTGTTGATAACTTAGGAGGCTGCATAGGAGTCCCCTGGTTTCTCTTTTATAGGTTATTTTAGTAGGCAGGTTTTCCTCTTACTCCTTATGCTGCCCTGCAGCTCCACTGTTCATATGAGGGTTTTTACCGGCTTCATTTGCAGAAGCTGATGAAAGGAGGAGGGTGGGTGGTCTTATCTTTTTGACTGTTGTCTCAATTTTAGTGTCTGTACCTCTCCTTCAATGGTTACTTAAGTGGTTAATACCCCTTCGAATTCATTTTGCGGCTGCTACTACAATAGATATTAAACTACATGATGTGCACTAGGGGGTCTTCACTTAAAGATGGCATTGTCACTCTTGCCAGTTGGAATGTCCGGGAATTAAATAACCAGGTTAAGAGAGCTATTTTTTTTCTTATTTGAAGTCCATCCCTGCTGACATAATATTTTTACAAGAGACGCATATTAGGAATTCTGAACAAAGGCGATTGAGATGCAGTTGGATCTCCCAGGTATTTCAATCTACCTTCTCTTCCAGGGCCAGAGGAGTAGCTATTCTGTTCCGTAAGTCAGCCCCTTTTAAGCATTTATCCACTATCAGCGATGCTAACGGCCGCTATTTAATTGTAACTGGCCTACTTTCCTCAATTCATATCACTCTGCTTAATGTGTACGGACCTAATTTTGATGACCCTGCTTTGCAGAGTCTTTAATCTTTTACCAAGCACTCTGAACACGCACCTGATAATAGGTGGTGATTTTAACTTGGTGTTGGATCCCACTGTTCATAGATTTCCTTTTCTGTGACGGTGTGTGTTTAGGAAAACACAAGGAGAGGGTAAGATCCAATTGCAAGGTATGTTTAATTAACAAAAAAGGGTAAATACAAAATAAACAGTCCAGGAAGACAAACAAAACAAAACAAAAGAGGAAACCAGATGAACGGAATGGAAACTCGGAGGAACGAGAAGGTAAGGGGAAGTCTCGGGAGACGAGAACATAGTACACAGACGGAAAGGACTCCATACAAACAACAGAGAAGGACAGCTATTTATAAGGAGACTAATGACCAAGGATTGCCTGCACCTGTGCGATTAATTGGAGTGCAATTACTGTGAAGACAGGACCAGACTAGAGGAATTAAAGTGCCTATGGTGAAGTGCCTAAGGAGAAGTGAGCTCACTAGGGAAAACCCAGGAAAACAAAGACTAACAGCGTGACATTCTCGCTCTGGAATACCCCTGTCCAACGCTACCTCTGTTCTTAACGATCTGATTGCCTCTTTTGATCTCGTTGATATTTGGAGACTAAAAAACCCAACGGACATGCAGTATACTTTTTTTTTCGCAGGTTCATAATTCATACTCTAGGATAGATTTCTTTTTAGTTGATTCTAAAATTATTCCCTGTGTAAAATCAATGACGCATCACAATAGAATCATCTCTGACCATTCAGCAGTGACAATCTCCCTAGATTTCGTAGAAATTAAGCCCACCTATAATTGGCGTTTTAATCCTACTCTGCTTTCGGATGTCACATTTTGTGAACAATTAACAGATGAACAGTTGTTAGCAGAGTTTCACAAATTTAATGACACAGGCGAGGTTTCTGACTCGACACTTTGGGAAAGCCTAAAGGCTGTCCTGAGAGGACATATTACTTCATACGAGTCCAGTCTAAAAAAGCAAAGGTTAAAACGCCTTTCAAAAAATTGATAACCGTCTTACTCGGCTGGAGGACACTTACAGAGATTCAACACACCCAGAAGTGCTTAACGAAATTACAGCACTTAAATTAGAATATAATTCGATTATTTTGAACCAAGTTAAGAATATGTTGTTAAAAGTGAAGCAAAAACAGTTTGAACTTGGGGACAAACCAGACAAATTGCTTTCTCGTCAGCTGAGGGGGCTACAAGCCTCTAGGGCAATTCATAAAATCAAGAACAAAAATGGTGTCGTTCTAACAACTCCCGGTGAAATCAATGATACATTTAAAGAATTTTATGAAAAATTATACAAATCAAAAGGTTCTTCTGACCCCTCCGCTTTAGCAGATTTCCTTCATTCATTACATCTTCCCAAGTTAGGTTGCACAGAGCAGGCAGCTTTGAATGCGGACATAACGGTAGAGGAAATATTAGCTGCGATTAAATCTTTCCCTAGTGGCAAGGCGCCTGGCCCAGATGGTTTCGGGATTGAATTCTACAAAAGATTTGCACAGGTGCTCTCTCATTTGCTGTTGAGGATGCTTAATCATTCTTTTGACAGACATAAACTTCCCCAGTCCTTGTATGATGCAAATATTTCGCTGATTCTTAAAAAAACAAAGAAGAAACTGACCCATCATCTTATCGACCCATATCTCTTTTGAACTCTGACCTTAAAATTTTTACTAAAATTCTGGCTAATAGATTAAATAACTGCATAGGTAAAATTATCCACCCTGACCAAACTGGTTTTAATTGGTTCCTGACCGTTTTTCTTTTTTTAATGTCAGGTGTTTAATGAATATTTTATACACTAGATTTGAATCTAAGGCTAGTGTTGCAATTCTTGCCTTAGATGCAGAAAAGGCGTTTGACCAAATTGAGTGGGATTATATTTTAGCTGTGATTAAAGAATTTGAAATGGGTGATGATTTTGCCTCCTGGGTGAAGTTGTTATACCTCCATCCTTCGGCTTCAGTTCTTACCAATTTTAACAAGTCTTCACAATTCCAATTACACAGAGGCACTCGACAGGGTTGTCCTCTCTTGCCTTTGCTTTTTGCAATTGCAATCGAAACTATAGCCCTTTGCAATTAAAAATAACCCTTTATTTTCGCCCTTGAATTTAGGCCAAATCAACCATCATATTTCTCTTTACGCAGATGACATTATTCTGTATCTAAGCAATCCTGAACATTCTATTCCACCCTTATTAAATCTGTTGGAAACATTTGGTAAACTCTCCGGTTACTCAGTGAATTGGCAAAAAAGTGAATTCTTGGCTGTGACTAACAACATCAATCCAATTTTTAAGCGTAGTCTACCTTTTAAAACAGCCATAAACAGTTTGAAATATCTCGGAGTTAATATATCTAGAAAGGATATATATAAGCTTAATTATTTAACAATGCTTGAAAACCTAAAGGACAATATAAAATGCTGGAGGACCTTACCACTATCAATGATGAGGCATGTGAATGCTATTAAGATGGTGACATTATCCAGATTCTTGTATCTTTTCCAGATTTTGCCGATTTATTTACCCAAAAAGTTCTTCAAAACCTTAGATTCTATTGTGTTGCCTTTTGTCTGGGGCTTCAAAGCACATAGAATATCTAAATTACATTTGTGTAAGCCTAGGTCTCTGGGGGGGTTGGGTTTGCCAAATTTTCAACATTACTACTGGGCTGCTAATTGTAGAGCCTTAACTTATTGGCAGGACCCGTGCCCCGACAGTCCCTCAGTTGACATCCCTTCATGGCTTATGATTGAGCATGGTGCATCAAATTTGTCACTCTCCTCATTACTTTTTGCTAACCCAGCGTCTTTTAAAGCTGCAGTAGGATCCCATTTTATGATTAATAACTCTCTCAGGATATGGCTTCAGATTAGGAAAGGATTTAAATTGCCAAATACCTCTTTTCTTGCTCCTGTCTGTCGTAACCATGCCTTTATACCTTCACTATTAGACCCAGTGTTCTCAGGTTGGGCAAGAAAAGGAATCCTTACCTTGAAAGATTTATATATTGACAATAATTTTGCCACATTCACTCAACTAGCAGAGAAATATGACCTTTCTGCTTCACACTTCTTTAGATACCTACAAATTAGAAATTACGTTCGTTCCACTGTGCCAATATTATCAGCCAATAATGAATTATATAAATTGCTTACTGGTGTTCCCAACACTCCAAAGTTAGTTACAAAATTTGTTGACTTCTTCACAAGTCAGTTAGATTGTTCCACTGTTCATCTGAAAAATGCCTGGGAAGAGGAACTAGATGTTCAGCTCTATGATGAGGACTGGGAAAAATGTCTTAAAAATATATACACCTGTTCTATTAATGCCAGGCACCAACTTATTCAATATAAGGTGTTACACAGATTACATTACTCAAAGGTTAAACTTAATTCTTTCTATCCTACTATCTCCCCTCTCTGCAACAAATGTGAATCAGCGGAGGGCTCTCGTGGTCATCTTTTCTGGGCATGCCCAAAACTGGGTGAATTCTGGTCAGAAGTTTTTCAGTTTCTTTCTGAAGCTTATACCTGTGAGCTTCCCTTAGATCCTGCGACTGCCATTCTTGGCTGGTCGGCCTCCTTGCGGTGCTTCAATAATGCCACCCGATTGCCTATTCAGTATGGTTTGATGATTGCCAAAAAATCTATACTCTGCAAGTGGAAGAAAAATTCGAAGCCACTATTCAAGATTTGGTTGTTAGAACTTTCCTCCACTCTGCGTGTGGAAACACTGAGATATAGTATTTCTGGAAATTTAGATAAATTTGAAGCCTCCTGGAGGCCTCTTTTCAACCACTTGTTCAAAATCAATAAAGATGAGGCTATTTAAACTGTATTTCTATTCATTTATTTTTTTATTAAAATTTTATTGTCATTTCCGTTGACTTCTGTCTTCTACCAATGTATATCTCATGTGGTTCAGTTGTACAATCTCACCTGGGCTATAATGTCACACTAGCCAAAAAATCTGTTCTGACCTTCCTTGCCTGTGCCTGGTAATGTGGTTTTCAAACTTAAATCTAACTGAAGGAGTTTTTTTTTTTTTTGTATAGTTGTGTTTGGTTCTGTCCTGTGGTTGGATTGTCTATTTGTTTGAAATTCTGAAAATGATACAATAAATATAATATATAGAAAAAAAAGAAAAAAAAAGAAAAGAAAACAGTAGTAGCCAGTTTCAAACTTCAGAGCATTTTTCGTCTGCTTCGTGGGTGCTAATAAATTCACTGTCGAAGCAGAGGCTGTCACACTGGATTTGTATGGAGAGGGTATATACAATGGAGTTTTGGTTCCTTGCTGCTGTCGCCTCTGGCTTATTTAGTTGGGGACAATTCATTTACAGCGATATCGTTGACTTGATTGTAAATGATTGCAAAGATAACATACTATTAAACTGTCACTGAATTCAATGATGAACTGTCATTTTCCATTATTGACACACTGTTTTCCTAATTAATGTTGTTCAGTTGCTTTACTTGAGTTGACTTGAGGAGTCGACTGCCCAATGGCAGTGCGTGCCCACTCCACCTGGAGTCTGGCCTCTTCATGGGCCTGGGTTAAAAGCTTGTCTATTCAGGACATCTATCTCACAGTCCCACGGGAAAATAAAAATAAAAAATGAGATCTCTTTACAATCTCAAATATTTCTCCTTGACAGAAATTAGGTTACTTTAAGATTGAATGGAGATTTCTCAAACTTGTCTCCTGAGACAAAAACTTTAAACCTCAGAAGAGATCACAACAACATTGCACACTGTGCTCAGATATTTCTCCTTAGCTAAAGATGGATCTGTCACATTTGTCTCCTCAAAAGGTTAGATTAGAAATCTCAACAACATCACACACACTGGTGCTTAGATTTTTCACTGTAGGCTAAATATTCTGGGGTCTCATATGTGTCTCCTGTAATGCTTTAGAAAAGATCCCAACAACTTTACAAAATTAGTATCAAGTAATTGGAAGGCACTACTTAAAGGGGAGAAATCATAAATTTAAAGCACAGTGTGTAAAGTTGTCAATAAAGTCTCTTCTAAAGTTTTAAACGAGACAAATGTGAGAGATCCAGAGTCTCTAGCTAATCTTCTAATCTTCTAATGCTCAAAGAAGACCATTGTGAGAGTGTTAGAGTCTCTTTTACAACCTGGATATTCCCTCTTTGCACCACAAGCTCTGTCTGTGCAGGAGGAGAAAGCTGAGCAGCCATTGGATCAAGCCCCTTTCCGGTGCGTGTCTCAACTAGGTTGTTTAGGCGGTGCGAGATGGTGCTGCTGTATAAAGACTGCCGCAGTATGTACATGCACCATATCAGCAGCCATATCACCATGTAGCCCAAGGTTGGTCGTCCACTGAAGATAAGCAGGACTGAGCCTGGTTAGTACCAGGATGTGAGACCTTCTGTGGTAACTAGGTTGCTGTTGGAAGTGGTGTTAATGAGGCAAGGAGGGGTGCTCACCCTGTGGTCTGTGTGAGTCATAGACTGTATGAAAATATGGACTTATTGTCCGTGACATCACCTGTAGATTCCTGTAGAGCATCTTTGAAGCTCAAAGTGGATGAAGCGGGCTGTTGCCATCTTGGTAGCGCATCACTTCCAGGTAATTGAAAATGGCCAAAAAGGCGGGAGCTGGTTGCTGAAGCCACGCCCACCTAGCGTGACAGCAGTGTCGGCAGCGGCAATCCACCTATCACTTAAGTGGCCATGCCCTTAATTATGCAGAACTTTAATATAATTTACATATAATATAAATATAATTTAAACGAATGAGTTATAAAAAAATTATAATCACCCCCTTCCACACACAGTTGTCATGAAGGGCAAAATTTGCTATATAGACCAATTTTTTTTTTTTTTTTTTTTAACCAGACTGTTTTTGTTTTTTGCTGTAAAGTTTCACGAGAGAGAGCGGGAAGTTTTTAAAATCCTGGGATGTCCTTCGAAAGAACTAGGGGTGTAACCCTGGCATCCTGTGCAAATTCACCCATTGTCCATCATGGCTTACTAACAGTCCCCATATCTACTAATTGGTTACATCAATTTGCTTCCTGTCCACCAATAATCTGGTGTGTGATCTGAGTTCTGGTAAAATTAAAATAGTCATGTGACATCAGTTAAAACAGTCCATCCCATAGGAATAATTTACTGCTCAGTGGTTGCTCTTCTTGAGCTCAGGAGACTTAGATGAAATCCTCTTATATCTCTCATTTTAGTATCAACAGCATTTCAGATATTTCTCCTAAAATTCCTTAGGAGAAATAGAAGTAGACACAAATGAGACATGAGAAATATTTGAGAAAAAAAGTCAAAACTGAGAATGTGGTAGAAGAATCATAGAATATCTTTTTTGCAATCTCTATCAAGACTTTGAAAAAAATTCAGGATTTCAATATTGAAATATTTTATTGCTCAGTGGTTCCTCTTTCTAACCTCATAAGACTGAGTTGTGATTCTCATATGTCTCGTTTTAGTATCATCAGTGTCAGATGTTTCTCCTAAAATTCCTCCTAAAGGAATCCAAAATGACAATGAGAGAGAAACATGTGAGAAAGACGGGAGATCTCTTTATTGTCTTGCTGTAATCTCTTTCAAGACTCCATTATAAAAAAAAATAAAAATACTGCTCAGAGTTTGCTTTTTATTAAAGCCATGAGGTTTTTAACCTTTAATGGGCAGGACAATAGAAGTAGAGACAACAAGTGAACCTTTAGCTGGGATTCAAACCCATGTTGTCTGAGATTCAGTTGTGCTTCACATTGGTGTTCTGTCCACAAGACTATGGCTCTGACAGAGGTTACTCTACGCTCAGGATACTAAAGGTGACTATCTTATATCATATCATTGAGATATTATCTTTGTCTTAAGATGTCTTCAGTTTTATTTTAGGAGAAACTTTGGTTACACTTTATATTAAGTGGTCTTAACTACGTAAGATGACAAGATATGTACTAATATCAAATATATGTACAATGTACTTATTGTGTTCATATTTCATTGCAAAACACTTTTGCTGCTATTGAGGTGGGATACGGGTAAGGTTAGGGACAGGTTTGGTCGTTTCGGGAAGTTTAAGTGATGGTTAAGGTGTAAGGGATGGAGCAACTTTGTAATTATAAATGTAATTACAGAAATTAATTACAGATGTAATTACATGCAGGTATTTTAAAAATATAAGTACAACGTAAAAACATGTATGTATAAGTGCATTGTACCAAATGATTAAAAAAATTGTAAGCAAATGATAGTTAAGGCCACTTAACCAAAACTTTAAACTTTTACTAATATTTTGTAGACTAAAACGATCATTTAAATAGCATTAAACATAGCAGAATATCAAAGGTTACTAGTTTAAGAGTTTACTTTATCTTCAATGTCTAGCATTGTATATAAACCACATTTTCCAAACACACTAGAAAGGACTTACAATTGCAGGGTGTTTAGTAGAGCAATTACTTTTCTTCAATAAACAAATGTAACAATAGTGTAGCAGGGTTTTTTTTTTTTTTTTTTTTTTTCTTTATTTGTTTAGCATTAAAATTGGACATTGTACAGCCCATTTTCGCATGAATGGAAATATAGGTTATGGTTTCCTGTTAAATCATTGTGCAATAAAACCCTCTCTACATAAAATAACTTCAAAAATTGCATTGAAGTTAACCAGAGGAAAGAGAAATAAAATAAAAAAGAAATCTCGTTAGCATTGCATATGTTTCTCCTACACAGAAATGAAGTTTTCTTAAGATTTAATGGAAACTTTTGCTGTTTGTCTCCTGCTTCTCAGACTTGTCTCCTGAGAAAAAATCTCAAAATGAGCAAGATTTTGGGAAACACCCAGCCCTCTCCCTCACTAATTTATCTGTCATTTGTTAGTAGATTTTGTTGAATGATTTGTTTGTTTAGTTCTATTAGACATACATGAATTTATTTGCTTAATGCACCTATTCTTTCTTATTGTTATAATGTACACAGATAATATTTGTGTTCACTCAGGAAGAGCAATTTGTACTTGAGCATTTTGATTTATACGGGCAACTTTTGAAATCTGTTGACACTGTGAGGTCAGTGCAGTTTTGATCATGAGTCTTATCAGTTTCAGTAGAATAAAGCAAGTTGCCAACACTGGTTGTTTGACTAGAGTCAGATTTTGAGGAGTTAACGAAGTATAGCATAGTATAAAACGATAGTGGGGAAAAACATTATCCTCAAAGCATTTTCTTTCTGGAAATACACCCTACCCCAAGAGAGCCTTCTGTTCCTTCCTGAATAAGAAAGCTTGTAAATATCTGTTATCTTCAAGCATTCATCAGTTTCAGCACGATACTCACTTGATCCAGAGGTGGTTACACAATAAAATAATAATAATAATAACTGGATAATGTACTGACAGAAAATTAACAGGACATTTTCTGTAAAATTTACAGACATTTCCTTTAACTTTGAAATGGAAGATTCTGTAGATTTATTATCTTCTGTACCATAAATGGACAATCCGTTATGAACAAATTTCAATAAAATTAATATATAGGCCTGTCTTGAGTAGCAAATAAATCCAGAACAATTTATATACAAATTTAACATATTTTGAACATTATTTTTACTTCATGTGATTATTCTTAAAGTGCATTCAGTGGCTTTTGTATGCCTTAAACAGGTGAAGACAAAAAAATATTAGAACATTAATTCATTTAACAATGTGTAAAGCACCACTGAAAATGCTTGTAACACTTTTTGGTTTTAAACAGCAACGGGCAGAAAAAAGAAAACATGAGCAAGAACTTGTACACTATTGGTGTTGCACCAAATAGTGGTCACAAAGATAAAGATTCAATGTGAAACAGTCAAGATTCAAAACATTTTCTGATACATGGGAAACAATGACTACAAAGAAAGGGCTGTCATTAATAACAATCGCTATATATAGTCAATAGTCAAGTGAAATTTTCTTGTGTCAACACCATTTTCCTATATAAGAATACAACATTATTTAAAAGGACAGTTCATCTAAAAAAGGTTATTTGTGTCATCAGTTACTCTTCCCTTTTCAAATCCATAAGGTTTTCATTCGTCTTTGAAACACAAATGAAGTTTATTTTAAATGAAATCTTTGTGCTTTCTGTCCCCCAACTAACAGACAATGCCACAACCATTTCAATGTCCAATAAGGTTAAGCTGCCATATTTCATTAAAAAGAGATGTTGAAAAAGGAATGATGTTTCAAAAATGAACAAAGGTCTCACAGGTTTGGAACAAGATTTTTCATTTAATATTAATACCCTCATGTTGTACCAAACTCATAAGATCTTTGTTCATCATCAGAACACAAATTAAGATATTTTTTATGAAATCCAAGAGCTCTCAGTAGGGTTGCCACCTTCAGCAAGGCAAAATATTGAGGTGGTACTTTTTAAAAGTTCCAGAACTTTCGGGTGCGGGACTTGGGCGCTAAACATCCAGATTGGTTGAGTTCACGCAGCTTTGGTTGGGTTCAACCACCATTTATTCGGATCATTTTCAAAATATTAACGTTATTGTGTCATGAAATGTAATTTTAAAAGTATTTCAGACAAGAATGTAGTTGTTTAAAACTCAAATCTGTGGTTTATTGAAAAATACAGTGCCTATTTAAAAATGTTTTTCGCCGATCTCGGAGATGGTGAGCTCCACTCGATTAGCGGGAGCTCAGTCCTCATGTATCCACAGAGAGCAGCCTCTCCTGGGATAGACCTTCTGATATGTGCCGCTGGCTCTGATGTGTCTTTAGTGGTTGAACATAAAATATAATTAGTTTTGGGTAAATCTAACAGGTTTTCTTTGGTCTGTATTCAATTTATCTATATGTTAAAATGAAAATTAAAAAGGCAAATCTATATCATATTTCGTTTCATTGTAATAGCTGTATATATACACATATCCCTGAACTAAGTACATTTCTGCAGCTGTTATTATGTTTAAATGAAAACGAAAGGAGGCAGTGGTATTTGATATCCTATTTCGTTTTATTTTAAATGTACAGTGAGGAAAACAGCAGTGGAAATTCAGAAAGCAACAGGTCTGGGGGGAAAAAAGTTCCTGGTACAAATGTTCCGGGTAATTTCGGTGGAAACGTGGCAATAGACCGTATGTGATAGGTGTCAAGACTGGATTGGTACATGTCAGGAACAGCTGACTGTCAGCTGATGCAAGCGTGACTAACATGGCCTGACAGAACTAACGCGATGCTCAATTTCAATCAGGACCACTTCCGTCAAGTATATTTATGACAATTAAATTGCATACAGTTAGTGTTTGGCGGTATGGTTATGTTCTGGGCAACAGTCCACACGCCTGTCCATATAGCCATGCTTGGACAGAGCGGGGAGAGCAGCAAGACAAACCCCCAAAACAACCATAGGCTAAAACTCCCCAACACAACTGATGCAATTTGAATGGCCAGCAATGAGAAATGTTGCTTGATACTATATTTATGGGGGAAGCATCACCCCAACTCAGAAAGAAAGAATACAACAAGCATGTTGCTTTAGCTACTTATGCAAATATTTAAATGTACGGGGAAACATACACCCCTAGCAACAGCAGCGGTCTAATACGATGGCAGTTTGTATATTATCCAATTTTAAGTATCTATCATGCTGTTAAAATCACAAAGGGGGAAGCGTCACCCCAAGTTAAGCAATCGAGGATGTGCAACAAGCATGTTTCTTAAAATGCTTAAATCTCATGCCAATCCTGAGTACCCACAGCAGTACCGCATCCCCATCTCCAGAAGTCCCCAGCCTTGTCATATCTGCAAAAGAAAAATACAGCTTCCGATTCTCTCTGGAAAAACCAAGCTCCTGGTGTTGAGTATCACCACATTAACTCCTTGGTGAATGTGAAACATCAAACAATGGCATCAGCTGACATCCCAGTGCAAACTAAATGATACGTGTCTATGAATTTAACAATCTGATCACTCTGAGAACAGTTTTCAATACCATTATGACTATTTAATACAGAAACACAATGCATCAATGATTTAATACATACAATACAAAATGCTCTGATTTGCATGCAATTAATTTCTTTGAAGAATAATATTTGATGTTAAATAATGTTATTGCTGGTTCTATTTACAGTGATGTTTTTACACTGAACATGATCCTAAACTTCAAGACATTCACTGATGTGAGCTGGAGACACAATGAAAGCAGGATTGTATGTAATATAAGTATAATTTACTACATAACCTGTCTCACAATTCTTTGTAATTACCATGAAATGTTACCTTATAGGTTAACAAATTTCTGAATTAGCTGAATTAGTTTTTTAAATTAGTATTCATCGACTCTTTCTGGAGCAGGAGACAGTTTTGTGTTGTTATGCTCTTGCGGTTTTACAGATAGAGAGAAATAATGTGGGCTGCTTGTTTTATCTTACAATGAGAATGAATATCTTGCTATAGTTTAAGGATTGAGTCGATCACTATGTTTTTCTGTATTGTAAGTGTTTGTGCAAAATTGAGTTGTTTGGATCTCTAATGCTATATGTTTAATGATGTTTTCTTGTAACTGACTCAAATCCCATCAGGTCTGTGTGTGTGTATATATATATATATATATATATATATATATATATATATATATATATATATATATATATATATATATATATATATAATTTGTAGAATATACAGTTAATTTTAAAGTGAATTTTGAACAGTATATCTAATGAGTATTTACCCAGTTTAGATGTGGAACAATTATCATTTATAGCCTCTTGGAGGCAGCAGAGTAAACTTCAGTATCTCATCCACAAAATATGTTTTTGTTTTTGAATAAAATATGCAGCTTAACTTTTATTTGAAAATATTTATTAATTATATATGAAGTTTCACTGGTCAAAAAACAAGCCAAGCTTGCAAGAATCTTAAACTGTGTAAAAACGAATGCAAAAGCTGGAGGTGAGTTCTTGAGGTAGTGGACTCAAACTCTATGCAAAGGGCCCCAATCATATCTTTGCTATGAGGATATTATTGACAAACAGGGCTGGGCTCCTTTTACTTGTGGCAGTATATGAAAAACATCCTGGTGAAGAAAGTACACACAAAGTGTACACACACACACACACACACGTTTATTTTTGTGAAAAGTGGGGACATCCCATTGGCGTAATGGTTTTTATACTGTACAAACTGTATACTATATGGCCCTTCAAGAATATTACAGTCTTTTTACAGCACTTGAACAGTTTGTCACAATACAATTGAAAGAGAGAGTATATATGAGACATAGCTTGCTGGATTCAGAAAAGATATAAAAACAAAACAAAAAAAAACATTTTGTCAACTGTTTGTTTTCATTGATGAAAACCATTTGAAAGGCAAGTTCATGAAAAAGTGACAATGTCACAAATGATGGTATATATAAATTGAAGCTGTGCATTGTTATTGTTTTTTTACAGTGCATACATTATTATAGACACGATGACAACAGGAATGTGTGGGAGACATAATTCAGAAAATTGTGTGTAATACTTATTTATATTTTGATAATCTTTAAAGGTTCAGATTGACTGAATCTCAAAGGAAGTTGCTGTCATTTGTTTCCCAGTAAACACACACCGGCGGCGCCAGGGGGGGTCTTGGGGGGTCTCAAGACCCTGCCAAAAAATGCCTTGACCCCCCAGCCTCTTCCTGATTAAAAAATATATATATTCGGGATAAAGATCCAAAAATGTTTCTCTTCAAACTACGCAGAACAATAATAAATAATAATTATTTTGACATTTATTCATACACTGAACCGAGAACCGTTTCTGTCGGACGCGTCCGATTCGAGAACCGATGAGCTGATGATAACTGCGCATGCGTGATTCAGCGTGAAGCAGACTGACACAGAGCGCATCTGAACCGAACTGATTCTTTTGGTGATTGATTCTGAACTGATTCTGTGCTAATGTTATAAGCGCGGGTAAACCAAAGGCTTGAATGAAGGGCAATCATCGCCAATGACGGCATTACATCGAGCGCAAAAGAACCGGTGAACCATTTTTTTTTTTCAGCTGGTTTATTTGATCGAATTGTCCGAAAGAACCGGTTCACTTGAGCACCTGCTCCTTTGCCCCTTAAGTGCCCTTTTGTCAAAGCAAAATTTCCTCAATTTTTTTTTGTAATAACATAAACTTTTGTGAATGCCTGCCCACGCCCAATCATAATATTAGTACAATTTATTAATAATAATTTAGCCGTAAATAAAATGACCAACATGATGACCGTTCACCTGTCTACCTCATCCAACCGGGAAGATTCCTCACGCTGCACGCGCATTTTTTAATTGCTAGAGGATATTTTCAACATCGTGGCAGCTGGTAAGTGGTGTTTCATTCTCAGCGAAGTGATTTTGGTGTTTATTTACTTATTATTATTTTACAAGAACGATATGATGTGAGAACATGCAGATATGTTGTTTATATTGCTGTGTGTAGCCTGTAGTGTAGAAGTAACACTAGCGTGCTGCTGTTTGAGGGAGAAAAGTTTCACAGGCATCGAGGGGTCTGGTCTTTTTTATGTTATTTGAATAAACTTTTATTATATTACAGTACTTATTTATTTTTAACATGTAAAAATAATTAT
The DNA here is from genome assembly GCF_023724105.1 of Carassius gibelio. NCBI lineage: Eukaryota > Metazoa > Chordata > Actinopteri > Cypriniformes > Cyprinidae > Carassius > Carassius gibelio. The sequence goes on from NC_068417.1 coordinate 30,742,339, forward strand.
CACAACACTGGTAAGGCTTATTCAGATTTTCTCATTCTCTGAATTATCATTATAAAAATAAAAACAATTCAGATTTTAAATGTGATGCAAATATTTTTTCTACAATAGCAACAGTGTTTACAACAGCAAGATCACTTTAGCCTGTAAACTCAATAATATCTATCTGGAAATAAATGTAAAAATATCAATGTCAATAAAAATGCATAATATACCTGACATGAAAGTGCAGTGTGGAGGATATGAATAACAAATGTAGCCTGTCATTTGTTTACATTGCAAAGGTGTTTTTGTTGTTTAGTAGCAGAAATATGCAGTTATTAGCCATGTCCACTGTATTTTTTGTTGGTTTTCATGAGACCCCCCTTGAAAAGACCAGGACTCCCCCATTGCCCCCCCAATCAAAATTGTCTGGAGCCGCCACTGTAAACACATGATCTCTCTCACCCTGCCATCTGACAACTAAGCTCTGAAGTCTCTCCTCTCATCAGACTGAGTACATCACAGAGTCTCTTCACAACACTTCTTCAGTCTGTCAGGGGGAAGACAAGAGAGAGAGGAACTATATATACAGGAATATATAAAACATCATTAAGAGAAATTATTCACTTGAGGACCAAAAATACAACATTTAAATAAACAAGGAGTTTACGAAAGGAAGCTTCACTTTCACACTCTTGTAAGTTACTGATTAAATGTACTTACTATTTTGTGTAATCATTTTCATTTCACTAATATGAAAACATAAGCAGTGTTTGAGACAGTTACTTTGGAAATGTACAGTAATAGGTTAGAAATTACAGGTTCTCTATCTAAAATGTAATAAATAGTGTAACTATTTCAATTATTTTATTAAAGTAATGTAGCTGATTGCATTTAATATTATTTTTATCAACTTTCTAAATAATGTTTTCACCTGTTGGCTACATACAGTGAAAAGATTGTGAAAATCACCTTCTGTCGCAGGTGTCTGGAATATACTGAAGTAAATCTGAATACGTATAACACATTTCTGGTGCGCTTTTTATATCGTTAACACGGTGTTGACGTCACTTACGTCCGATGTCATTACGTAGCACACGTGGCATGTGGAAGCGTGTTTTTGATACTTTGTTATTTGAAAACAAAAAAAGAGTATTTAATCTTAATTTAAGACATATTTGAATGCAATATATTAAAATAAAACATATTAATAATATTAGGGGACCATGATGAACAGGTATGGCTGATGAGTTCAGAAAACGTCTTCCTCTATTTTTGTTCGTTTCTCTTGAGTTTTAGCTTTGCTGATGCGTTATTGAAACTAGAATTAAAATGGAAACTTTTTGGTTTAGATTAGAAAATTTTGCACCACTAACACATTAAACATGAAGTGGTTGATTAATGATTATCTGGTTTATCTAGAGTGGGAATAATTAGCATTAGCAGTTTAGCATGGTCTCTGGAGTGTTATCTTTGTATTATCTCATTGCGTTTGCGTTATGTGTAAATAAAACCCAGTCGAGTCTCAGTATTTAAGAGGATCTTGCTTCTGTCTGTTCCTACAGTTGCAGCTTCATCTGTGTATTCACATATATATTTGCAGTGCTGATAAATAAAGGTAAGCTTCTGAACAACACACTTACAGGAGCAGAAGGTGATTTCTGAGAAACACTGCCGATACTTGTAGAGAGATCTGGTGTTTAGCTGTACATATGAGAAGCCAAATGCACTGAAAGTGGCACTGATCAGTTAAAATATTTTGATAAAATACGAAAACAAATACGGTTAAAGAACTATAACAATGATATTTAAGTTTCAAGTTTCAAGTTTCAGTTTTATTGTCATATGCATATTCGTACAGAGTACCACAGAAATGAAATACAATGTGCCTTAGCACTTTCTCAGCACCAGTCATTAAATAAGATAGAATAGAATAGAATAAAAATAAATTAAACAACAGTGAAGGACGAGAGAGGACCAGGCCTGGGCTTTATGAAAACAGGCAGCACGCAAACAGGCCCAAATTCAAATCGACAGCATTTGTGCCCTCCAGGGCAGTCTTCATCAGAGGAACATACTCGATGGGATGGTTCGACCATCAGCCCCTCACGGACGACTGATGCGCACAAATAAAAAGCAAAACATAAACTAAAGCCCAGGCCTGGTCCTCTCTCGTCCTTCACTGTCGTCGCTCCAGTTTTATATCCTTCCATCTCCTACGTGGGACTCGAGACCGGTGGTGGGTCGCAGGTGTCGCTCATTTCCCAATCATTCCACCGGCCTCACTCCTCGTTCCCACGTCCCTCGGCCCCGCCCCACTTGTCACACGTAATAACTTTAAACTTAAGATATAAAATATTTTCTTCAATTTTATTAATATGGGAGATCTGAATGCGCTCTGACTCATAACACTTGCACACATAGAAGAAAACGGACACTCCAGATCACATAATTCAGTGGATAATCAATAGAAATTATTTTAAGAACATGTGAGAATAAATCTGTAGTGAGATACCAAAGATAACAAAAACTCGTCATCCACTCTCAGATAATGGAAGTTTAACTGGTTTTCAGCACCACTCTTGCCTTTTTGTGCATCAGTAGCTGCTCCGGGCACGTGATGTAATGCTCGAATCTTATTGGACGACCTGTGTTTTTGCTGAAAAGATTTTTGTTGTACTGGTTTGAAAAAAAAAAAACATTCACATTTTCGCGAATGTTTGCGGTCTATGTGGAAGCATCCATAACAATCCAGTGTTACTCACCTGTCAAGCAGAATCAAAGCAACTTCTGCATTTGCCTTCCCAAACACAACGCCTCTTCAAACTCTGAAAAGTTTTTCCAATATTAACATGTTCAGCTTTTTCTTGATCATAACCTCTGTTTTCCATTGATATTCCAGCCATCTCTCTTTCTACAGATCTTCAATGTCATTTATCCACACCATTTCAGTCAAACACAATACATGCATTGTCATGTTTGAAGTTGTGTTGTGTAGACTGTGTTTTATTGCACAGTGAATTTAAGAGGAAATCATAACCTATTTTACATGATTTCAAAAATGCACAGTTCAAGATTTTTTTTTTAAAGATAAACAAAGAAAAACAAAACAAAATAAGCAAAAAATAAATAAACTACACATATTGCACTTCATAAATCATTTCTAGCGTATCTGGAAAGTGTGCTGTATATACAATGCTGGGCATAGAAGATATTCTGAAATGTATAATGCTCTTCATATGTGATAGTTTTATGGTAGGCCCTGAGACCTGACTAATAAAGATTAAAAAAAAAGAAAAGCGATGTAACCAAAGAACAATAAAGAGATACCCCGTGTTTCTCACACGTTTCTCTCCCATTCTCATTTTGGACTCGTTTCTTTCATGTCTCATTTGTGCCTACATTATCTGCAGTCATATAATGGACTCTTGATCAGAATAGAGAGCTAGTAAATATTCACAAAATTGTTTGTTTGTGTGATTTTTATTTATCAGTAGTGTTTCTCAGGATCACTTACTGCACATTTAAACTATACAATCTATGTGTGTTTGTCCTTACAATTTCTGTTATTTCAGTGTGTCTGCAGGTCACAGTAGAGGGTTTCATCAGTGGTTCTGTTCTCCTGCCGTGTTCTTCAACTCAACATGATCTTAAACTTCAAGACACTGCTGTGCACTGGAGACACAAAGACAGAAAGATTGTGTTTGATATAGTTAAGGGTGAAGATTCACTAGAAGATCAGGACCCACGATACAAGAACAGAGCCAAAACTTTCCCTGAAGAGTATGTGAGAGGAAACTTCTCCATCAGACTCTCTGATCTCTCTCACGCTGATGCAGGAAAATACATCTGCTACATCACACCCTCATCTAAACAGAAGACTGTAGAGCTGAACATCACAGGTGTGTGAAACTAGCTGTAGTCCATGATGTTTTAATCTAAAGATGTATTCTTTAAAATCTAAATATAGACTAAATGATTGATCTGCTATTAGGTCACTAGTGATGTTTCAGTCTGAAACTGCTGTGTATAAATGATACGGATCTGTTGTCTTCATCACAGTGCAGTAATCTTGTCTTCTCTCCTGCAACAGAAGGAGGAAACACAATAATTGAAGAAGAAACCAGACCAGACAGTGGCGAGAAATCATGGCTTTGGATCCTGGTTGTCATTCTATTAACACTGGTTATACTAATCATTGTAATTATCTTCAGAAAAAAGATCCCAAGCTGCTGTATGTCAGGTGAACACTGCATGGGTTCAGACACTCGTGAGGTTGTGATCCCTGGCCACATTATAAATCAGTAACTGCTGATGATTGTGATGAAAGAGCTAAAGCAGGTGAATGACACAGATGTGCAGCTATTGTACTGGCAGCAACTTCATGAGCTTTCACCTTTAACAATGAGTCAATTCAATTCAAGTTTATTTGTATAGCGCTTTTTACAAGACAAATCGTTACCAAGTCAGAGGATGAAGTTGAAGCTTTCATTGTTTCTGCCGCAGTGAGGGTGTTACTACACACTTTAATTCTACCTAGCAGTCTACTGGGATGGATTTTGTTGGGAAACTGAATACTGAACCATTATTTTTCTGTGTGTGTTTCATATCTGTAAATTAAGTCAATGATGTCATTTTTCGTCATAAAAAAATTCTCCCATTTTGAATTTTCCTTCTTTTTGTTCATCTGATTTTCACCAAAATTGGCACAGACCATCTTCAGACCATGCTGGCAAAAAGTTAGGAATTCAAGTTCATTCATCCAACCGTTCTCGAATACCACATTAATGAATTATATTTTGTCAAACTGTTTAAAGTTGAGATGTTGCAATTCTGCGTCTGTTAAGTGTGTTTCTTGAAGGAAGCAAACATCAGCCCCCAATTTCATTAGATGATTAATTACTTTGAGTCTTTTGATTTGGTTACAGAAGCCGCGTAGATTCCATGTTATCAATTTAAGTGATTGCATGTGTGTATGTCAGGTATATCAGAGTTGTGGGCTAGCACGTATATATGGGTTAAGAGACATACGAAGTGATAAAGAGAAAGAGAGAGTGTTGAGCGGGAGAGAGGGATAGAGGGGTTCGGTTGATGTAATATGGCGTGAGTGTTTTTTATCATCAGTATTGGGTGAATGTGTGTCATATCTCGCATAACATGTTTTCCAACATCTTTGTTTTTGGTTGAGCTGAGAGGGAGTAGTGGTGTTGAACATGAATACAAAACTAACAAACAGATACTGGACCAGAGAACTTTACACTTATAGACAAAGACAAACAGAAAGTCAAGACATAAATACTCAATATACAAGAAAAGGCACATGTATGCTTTATCAGAGATTGAAAGAAAGGGAGAGACAGTGAGAAAGAGAGCGAGAGGAAGAGAGAGAGAGATAGATAAGAAAACAAACACACAAAAAAAAAGGAAAAAAGAGAGACTACTAAACAAGAAAAATAGCAAAGAAAACAAACAAACAAATAAAAAATAAATCGAAGATAAATAAAAAATAAGAGAAAAAATAATACAAATGTAGAAAGAGCAGATATGCAAATAAGTCGAGAGAGTGTGACCACAGAACTTAAATGCTGGGATAACAGATTTTGTAGATTTAGAGGTGTAGGAGAGAAAATAAAAATAAGTAGAAATACTAATAATAATTATACATATTGCATATTTATTCAGAAAAGCCATGGTGTTTTTTCGTGGCTTCGGAATAATTGTCCATTTATATACAGTTTACAACTGCTAGTACTGCATTTATGTTGTTTCTTCGGTTTTCTTTTAATATGGGATAGAGAACTTTTCTTCGTTCGTTTATTTCTCGTGGGTATTGATCATTCATTCCAAAGTGAGTGTCGTTGAGTAGTTTCCTTTGCTTTTAACCAGTTCCTTTTGTTGATCGTGTTCAAACTTTGCAATGATGGGACTAGTTTTGTCCTGCTGTTGTTTGGCGAGACGATGAACTCGGTGGAAGGTAATATTTTGAACGACGTCAGCGGGTAATTTGAGTTGAGAGTGCATGAAGTTTTGAATCTGTAGCTCTGGATTATCGGATGATATTTCTGGGATGCCTGAGAAGGTGAGGTTATCGCGCATCGAGCGTGTTTGGATGTCTAGAATTGTTTCTTTCATCTGTTTGTTTTCTGCGGTGACTTTTTGCATTTGCTGGGTGAGTGTTTTTATTGAGGTTTGGAGCTCTTGATTTGATTGTGAGCAAAATCAAGGCTTTCCCACATACCCTTTAACTCCTCGTTACTTGTGACCAGTACGTTATATCAAGTTTTTTTATTTATGCTAGCCAGCACACTAACCTCAACTTCGGTTAAACTCGTCCTGTTGAGTTTGTCAACCACTGTGCGCCGCCGTGTTCGATCTCACCTCTCCCCTCTCTGCTCGAGTCACGCGATACTCACACCGCCATCCAGTCTCGTTAACTCACGTTAATGAATTAGATGAAAAGGCTATATATCCTCATGCATGCCATTCTTATTTTATAACAGACGAGATCTTGAAACATGGAAATGAGAACATTTTTGATGAAAATAAATCAATATACAGCTGCCTTAACAGTTATGTACTGCAAGTATTTGTGCATTTTAATTAGACATATTTTGCATTGGTCCATTTGTTAGAGAACATATTCATACTGATTTTTTTTGGTTAAAATATACTTCAATATTCTCAGGTATGTAAAAAGCATTGTTTCATTTTATACTGATATAAACTTTATGACCAAATAAAATGTCTAAATGAAATGGCATCTATCACTGTTTTTTACTGAAATTTATTACATTTATTTATTTAGTATACATCTGTATGCAAAGCAACATTTTCTCATAAATGTCTCAGCCAAACAATTCCATTGAGTTTACTTCTATATATAAATCCCTAAAACAAATGATTGTTTATTGTGTACTCTCAACAATCATTACAATGTGGATGTTATTACATGTAAAAAGAACTGATCATGACAACAGCTTTATTGATATTTCATTTGAGGAAGCCAGTATTGTCTACTGTTTCTAGGTTTACTGCCATCCTCATAGATCTTACTTTCAAGGATGTCACAGGTTTTCAAAAAGATTGAGGTCAGAGGATGATGATGATCTCGCCATGATTCTTTTTTAGGCTTATAGCAACCAAGGAGTCTATAATATATATATATATATATATATATATATATATATATATATATATATATATATATATATATATATATATATATATATATATATATTAACAGTAACACTGTGAAATATTATTACAACTTAAAATAATAGTTTTCTATTTGAATATACTTTAAAAAAATAAATTATTCCTGTGATGCAAAGCTGAATTTTCAGCATCATTACTCCAGCCTTCAGTGTCACATGTAACATCAGTCTATCACATGATCATTTAGAAATCAATCTAATATTCTGATTTATTATGAGTGTTGGAAACAGTTCTGCTGTCTAAGATATTTGATGAATAAAAGGTTAAAAAGAACTGCATTTATTCACAACAAAAAACAATTCTAATAATATATATTCTAATAATATTTTCTTTACTATCACTTTTTATCAATTTAACACATCCTTGCTGAATAAAAGTATTGATTTTATAAAAAAAAAAGAATATATATATATATATATATATATATATATATATATATATATATATATATATATATATATATAATATTATTATTATTATTATTATTATTATTATTATTATTCTTTTTTTTGCAGCAGCAGCAGCAGCAGCAGCAGCATTCGACGATACATTGACCTTTGTAAAAATCATTGTCTTTCTGAAGGCATTATTATTTTTTATCACACCATAGCAGAAAATGGTCAGTTATGAACTCTACATATCTAGCAGACATAATTTTGACCCCCTCAGAGACTAAATAGACCTTTCATCTCACTTCTCAATTGAAGCAGCACAAATCATCACCCGCTGCTTCTTTGATGATGTCACAGTCTTGTTTGAACAGGGCGGCCTTTCACCAACCATCCAGAACTCCATTCATCTGGACCATCAGTGCAGCACAGCATTCATCTGTGAATAAAACGGAAAATCAGCATTTCTGAGCCCACTGAAAACATTTCTCTTGGTCAGTTTTGGTTGAAGGACCTGAAATGCAACTTTTTGCTCATCTGTCAGCTTCTGGTGGATGAGGTTCTTGGGACTCCAGTGCACTAGTCATCTTCATAAATATCTTTCTTCCTCCGCATATTGCATGATAACTGTGACCTGCCTAATAACTTCTTTTAGGTTTCTCTTTAACAGTCTCTGACCTTGGCCCCCTATGGGTAAGATCTCTGTTCGTGCTGTAGGGTTGACTTCTGCTTTCCTGTCCCAAACCTGTCTTCAGAAACAGAAGGGCCTTTTGGGAGACCTGATGGCACAGAAGGGCTGATCGTGATAAAGACCTGTAGGACAAATCTGTGTTCTGTCATATTGCAAGGTGGAGTTATGTACAGATTTATACCATTGTGTTGATAAATGTTTTTCTTTGACCTTCAGCAACAAACTGAACCACTGTAGGGAGAAACCACCTTACAGTGCTCCCTTCCCTGGCCTCACAACTCAAACACTGTTTCTAACGATTGTTTTGTAATTTTTTTTCTGCAAATTATGTACATAAGCTGTCTCTTGATAAGTAGTGAAATTATTCACCAACAGACTGTGGCTGAACTTCAGCTTGATGATCAAGTTTACTTCAATCCTATGATTACTGAATAGAAATAGAAGTTATAACATGTAACTGTGAGTTTTTATGTTAGTTACAAATGAAAAAAATGATGTTGTGGAGATGCGAGCTTAGAGCGCTTTTACTAAAGCGGTTCATCAAACAAAAAGTATTTGGTCATAGTTAGACTTGAAATAGTTACAAAATAGATGAAGAAAATGATACATACATTTACCTGTATGAGAAAACATACACTGTACCTGAGAGAGAGAGAGAGAGAGAGAAGGAGGGGGAGATCTTTGTCCATGAAAACAGTTTTAGTGCTTTGTGAGAATGTAAAAAAAAATATATATATATATATATATATATATATATATATTTTTTTTTTTTTTTTTTTTACCATCAAGCATCCTTTGTACGTTTTTTGTAGCTGTAAGCTAATTTGTCTTTCATGGACAAATCTAGGCATGAAGGTCTCAGCTGTGAACTCATTTATTATTATTATTATTATTATTATTATTATTTAAATATGTTTCATATTGCTGTCTTCAATAATAATAATAATAATAATTATAGAATTAATGCAAAATATTTTTGTGATTTGTTTGGTGTGTTTTTATTTATTTATTTACCTCTAAAAGTAACATATTGCATGTAAAATATGCTTAATGTTATGTTATATTTAAAATTGATTTTAATTCAATAAAACAAATAATAATAATTAATAATAACAATTAATAATAATAATAATAATAATAATAATAATAATAATAATAATAATAATAAAAGAAAAACCCTTCCAGATTAAATAAATAAATAAATAAATAAATAAATAAATTTGCCCAAATGTGTTCTGAAGGATGTTTGAAGGTTAATTAAAAACATGATCTATTTATTTCACACACTCTTGACCAGGGAATCTCCTCTTGTTGATCTTCAGTGGTTTCTCACGTGTATAAACTACTCTGTGTTTTTAATGCTGACTTAAACGTGATGTTTTGTTGAGTTGCATTTGAAAATTTCACAGTAAACATTTCTGGATGCAATAGCCACAAAATGGTTTCTAATGTTTTTAGGAACCATCAGAGTATGTTTTAAGACGGTGAAATCATGTAAAAAAAAAAAAAAAACATGAACACAAAACCTGGTTGTGGGTCTTTAGTCTTGGGACATTTTCTCAAGTCTCTTTTAGGGCCCAGTGAGGGTCATGGCCTCTAGGAGCCTCAGCATTTCTCAGCACCAGAATATCATCTTATTCATATAAAACCAGTATCTTGGTGCTGAGTGTCACTACAGTAACATCACTACTTACAGTAAATATAAAACATCAAATAATACCATCAGGTTCACCTCTGAAACTGAATCTATGTGTTTAAGGACCAGCCTGATGAAAACAGACTCCAAAAGCAATCTGAACACATGATAGAAAAGCACACTACATAAACACCTGCAGTACAAAAGACTCAGCTCTTGCTCACAAGGCATTTATTTCAGTATGATCATATCATACAGTATGAAAGAACAGGTGTCTATAGTAAGATCCTGCTGAAAAGACCAGATTAGACCAACAAGGTCTTTTAGGTTATTTTTATACTGGTATGTTCTTGGTTTAGCTGGTGGACTTGACTTAGTCCCTGACTATTATCTTTCTCATAATTCTGGATGTTTGAGGAAATGTTGATTAACCCAGTTATACCCTAGTTAACATATCTGTTTATCATGAATGACCTGCAGAGGGCAGCAGAATAATTTCACTTGAATATAAGCTTCAATAAATAAAAACATTGAAATTAACAAAAGTGAAAGGGGATTCTGTCAGGGTTCTGTCACTTCAGTCTAGTGGTTTTCATGTTTTGTGACAGAGCCCTGATACTCTCCTCCTGTCATTGTTTTCATGTGAGTGCGCGGCATCGAGACCGCTCGAGCTGTGCGCTCTTGTCTGCGTGTCCTGTTTCATGTTGGAGCGTGGTGTTCGGATCCCGGCACTCATGTCTTGCTGAGTTTCGGTTTCGTGTCGGGGACCGAACACTCGCGCTCCATGTTCTGTTTTATTGTGGCATTGTTGCACACAGCTCGAGTTATCGGCTGTGTGCTTGTTATATTTTGTCTTGTGCTGTCGCACGCAGCTTAGTTTTTACTGGCTGCGTGCCTACTTGTGTGAACACGTGGGTTATGAGCTTGCTCATTAGCTGCGTGTTTGTGTCCAATTCAAGCACATGGCTTGCGATTGGTTTGCTGGCCATGTGCTTGTGTTTTTTGTTTTGTGTGAGCACATGGCTTTTGTCTTAGTTCCTACGTGCCATGTGCTCTCGTCAATTGTCTTGACCCCACCCATCTTGTTACCTGATTATTGATGTAATTTTCCCCACATGTGTTCCTTCGTTACCCTCCTTATTAGCTCCCTATTTATTGCCCTTGTGTTTGCAGTCTGGTTGCTCGTTCGTCGTCTAATATTTGCCTGTGAATGCCTTGCCTTGCCTTGCCCTGCCTTGCCCTGCCCTGCCCTGCCCTGCCCTGCCTTGCCAGTCAGGTTTGTCTGTTCTCCCCCACGGGGTAGTTTTTGTTTGTTTGGCCGGATCCTCGCTGGTTCGTCCCTCCGGCTCCGCCCTGGTGGTCTGCCGGGGTTCCTGTTTGGCCGGATCCTCGCTGGTTCGTCCCTCCGGCTCCGCCCTGGTGGTCTGCCGGGGTTCCTGTTTGGCCGGATCCTCGCTGGTTCGTCCCTCCGGCTCCGCCCTGGTGGTCTGCCGGGGTTCCTGTTTGGCCGGATCCTCGCTGGTTCGTCCCTCCGGATCCGCCCTGGTGGTCTGCCGGGGTTCCTGTTTGGCCGGATCCTCGCTGGTTCGTCCCTCCGGCTCCGCCCTGGTGGTCTGCCGGGGTTCCTGTTTGGCCGGATCCTCGCTGGTTCGTCCCTCCGGCTCCGCCCTGGTGGTCTGCCGGGGTTCCTGTTTGGCCGGATCCTCGCTGGTTCGTCCCTCCGGCTCCGCCCTGGTGGTCTGCCGGGGTTCCTGTTTGGCCGGATCCTCGCTGGTTCGTCCCTCCGGATCCGCCCTGGTGGTCTGCCGGGGTTCCTGTTTGGCCGGATCCTCGCTGGTTCGTCCCTCCGGCTCCGCCCTGGTGGTCTGCCGGGGTTCCTGTTTGGCCGGATCCTCGCTGGTTCGTCCCTCCGGATCCGCCCTGGTGGTCTGCCGGGGTTCCTGTTTGGCCGGATCCTCGCTGGTTCGTCCCTCCGGCTCCGCCCTGGTGGTCTGCCGGGGTTCCTGTTTGGCCGGATCCTCGCTGGTTCGTCCCTCCGGCTCCGCCCTGGTGGTCTGCCGGGGTTCCTGTTTGGCCGGATCCTCGCTGGTTCGTCCCTCCGGCTCCGCCCTGGTGGTCTGCCGGGGTTCCTGTTTGGCCGGATCCTCGCTGGTTCGTCCCTCCGGCTCCGCCCTGGTGGTCTGCCGGGGTTCCTGTTTGGCCGGATCCTCGCTGGTTCGTCCCTCCGGCTCCGCCCTGGTGGTCTGCCGGGGTTCCTGTTTGGCCGGATCCTCGCTGGTTCGTCCCTCCGGATCCGCCCTGGTGGTCTGCCGGGGTTCCTGTTTGGCCGGATCCTCGCTGGTTCGTCCCTCCGGCTCCGCCCTGGTGGTCTGCCGGGGTTCCTGTTTGGCCGGATCCTCGCTGGTTCGTCCCTCCGGATCCGCCCTGGTGGTCTGCCGGGGTTCCTGTTTGGCCGGATCCTCGCTGGTTCGTCCCTCCGGCTCCGCCCTGGTGGTCTGCCGGGGTTCCTGTTTCGCCGGATCCTCGCTGGTTCGTCCCTCCGGCTCCGCCCTGGTGGTCTGCCGGGGTTCCTGTTTGGCCGGATCCTCGCTGGTTCGTCCCTCCGGCTCCGCCCTGGTGGTCTGCCGGGGTTCCTGTTTGGCCGGATCCTCGCTGGTTCGTCCCTCCGGATCCGCCCTGGTGGTCTGCCGGGGTTCCTGTTTGGTCAGATCCTCACTGGCTCATCTTTCCGGCTCCACCCTGGTCCACTGCTGGGACTCCTGGACTGCCTGAGCCTCCTTGGCTCAGCCCTCCCGCCCCTCCCTGGTCCCTTTAATAACTGCTTGGGTTTTCATATTGCTTCACTGGGCTCCCTTCCCTCCCTCCCTCCCTCCCTCCCGTATTTTGTCTGTATTTTGATTTCCATGTCTTGTGTTCTGTTGTGTACCGGGTTTGTGTTGCCATGCCTGTGCTGTCTCGTGCCTGTCTTGTTTTTGGGTGTTCTTCGTTAGGGACGCCAGGTGGCGTCCCTTTTGAAGGGGGCTAGTGTCAGGGTTCTGTCACTTCAGTCTAGTGGTTTTCATGTTTTGTGACAGAGCCCTGATACTCTCCTCCTGTCATTGTTTTCATGTGAGTGCGCGGCATCGAGACCGCTCGAGCAGTGCGCTCTTGTCTGCGTGTCCTGTTTCATGTTGGAGCGTGGTGTTCGGATCCCGGCACTCATGTCTTGCTGAGTTTCGGTTTCGTGTTGGGGACCGAACACTCGCGCTCCATGTTCTGTTTTATTGTGGCATTGTTGCACACAGCTCGAGTTTGTGTCCAATTCAAGCACATGGCTTGCGATTGGTTTGCTGGCTACCAGGACCTCAATTCTCAATTCTGCTGGCCAAGCCATCAGATCCATTTGTGGTTGTTACTCTTGCTGCTGAGAAGAAATAGGTAGAAATAGGTAGTTTGCAGTTTAAATTAAAATAAAAGTAACAATTACAATTATTTGTGCACTGTAAGACCAAACAGTGTAATTAATTAAATGAAATGAGTTCGTTTCACTCAAATAATAATGGAAGTTCTCTGTATTTAATAGAAAAAAAAAGTATTTGGAACTCAAAATTTAATTGTAGTAAGCAGTTTAATTGCAGCACATTTCTAATTTCCTGCATTCTTTGTGTTAGACAGTATAAATAAATGTTGAAATTAAGTGTTATTTTGTGTGTTTTTGCAGATTATCATAGGCTATTCTTTAATATTGTTTTATTCTGGGATTTACAGGAGGTTCTGTTAAGTTAGTTTTGTAGGGTTACTACTGTGGTGAAGAGTAGAGCATGTGTTTTGGTTGAGGATGGGCTGCTAAACTTTTGAAACCACATGTACTGTATGTTGTTTGATTATATACATATAATGACAGTCTCTTTTATAGTTATATTAGCATGTGTTATTTGCCATCAAACATTGAAACAAGATCTGAATGTGATGTTTATGTAAATTAGCTGTTTGTAATTAACACTATGACGAGTGGGCTAAGGCTGATAACTGTGGGAGTGATGGGGTGTCTGTGATTCTGAACTTGAAAAATTAGTTTACCTAAATGTTTTAAGTATTCTGAACTTGAGGTTTAACAGTAATCATTTCCTCACCGCCTGCCCACTCCTTTACATCACTGACCCAGTCTTCCAGTTAGCTCTCTGTCACTGCCAATTGGGCTTTCAAGGACTCTAGGTTTTGTAACTGGCTTTGCAGAGCTTTTCTGGTCTACAATGACAAGCAATCACAGAACCAAGAAACAAGAACCAAATGTTCAATGCACAGCTTCATACACTGCAAACACACAATACTGACCATGTAAAACAAATTCTACAGTTGTCATTACCTTCTGATATCGGCGAGTCAGTGAAACTGCCAAATTTCGGAACTTTTGCTGATTCCATCGCATGGCCATGAGAGTCAGCATGTCTGTGCGTCCTGCAAACACAAAAGATATGATGCATAAAATATGTTATTATGTGATTATGTAACTAGAGCACTATGTGGTCATCTTACCTGCTTTTGACATATGTTTTGTTGTCACTGCAATCCTAGAGAGCAAGGCATTGCACTGTTCCACCTCCTCCCCTAGTGTTAGTCCAGCCCCATCCTGATACGAACCACTCCATTTCACCTGAGTAAGAAAACATAAATAAACAAAGAACAAGAAGTTTGCAGATGTTTGGTTTAAGATAATGTGGTTCTGTCACATTTTCTTACCTCACATTTAAAATCATGGGCTTTGGCATGAAATACCCAAAGGAATGGTCTCATGTTAAGGAGGTGCTGGAGCTCTGGGCAGCTTTTTGTAACTCTTTGCAGGTAGGGCCAATATTTGCAGGTCACATCCATACAAAAAAAAGTGACTTGCCTACTGGCCAACTTTTCTTGAAGGTACAGGGGATAGGCAAAAATTTCACCCCTGTACATATTTAAAGCACAGAGAAGCACTCCGTGCCGACAAACCGTAACCTCCAATCCCTCTTCGTCTACCTTGCTGGCAGATCTTTGTGAGGTCTCTCTGGCTGCTGACCACTCCCCTCCACAAACACCTCTCCCACTGACCTACAACATGGATAATGGTCAATGAAAACAAGACTCTTCTAAACAAACTCTTCAGTAAGAGGTTACTGTAGTATTGTAGTTTTATCATCATATACACTTTACATGTTTGGTTGTGCTGTGAATGTGGTCCACAAATCTTGTAACATCTTCATCTTTGGCTATAAAGATGCCTTCAAAGATGACCTGTTCCTCAGATCTAAAAAAACAACAAAAACAAAAACAACAACAAAGGTACAAAACAGTTTATGATAACTTATTAGAGTTGTCATAAGTACCAACTTCAGTACCAGTCTGAAATTTAAAAAACGTAATGCTTTGAGCGCTGTTGAGCGGATTCATAAACACCTCTGATTGGCCATTGTGTTCACACACTCATTGGATATGTCTGAGAATGGCTTTAAATGATCAGCGCTAAAAGCGTCAATTTTTATAAGTCAGTATTTTCGACAACTCTATAACTTATAATGTAAGATTACTTAGTGCATAATAAAGAGCCATGTTATCTTATTAATATGTAAGAACACTGTGACACACAGTTTGAAGTAATGCTTGCGGTTTCCATCTACGGAAACGGCGAGCATATTTGGGGAGCATGCAGGGCAGATGAAGGGCTCTTCCTTGCATATACTGTCCACCTCAAATCGCACAGCCTCCCACTCAAAAAAACTTTTCTGAAAACTGTCTGCAGAGATCTTGCCAGTCTATTAAAAATAAAGAAACCAAAAGCTTATAAATGTACAACAAATACATTAACATCAAACAGGTTTTCAGCCCACAATTCAAATACATTAACAATACTGCAGGATTTATACATTCAGTACTCACACGACCAAAGCGAACAGATCGCTGATCCAGCATTCTTAAAAATGCTTGACAGGACAGTCCTGGTGCCACCATCTTCATTTCCTCAAATGAGAAAAATATATCGGTAGTATAAATTGTGGCAAACTGAAGAGTTGCCGGCCAGTAGTCACTGCTGTTAAGGTCGGCCACTGCAGGAGTCCAAGTGGCTTGGCATGCCTCACAAAATAACTCGGGCATGCTTAGATCATATCGTCCTAGAAAAATCAAAAACACATCCACTGTAATGCAATCCTTTGCTGGGTCAGTCAGGGTTTGGGTTCTTAATATAATTTATACATTACTTTGTATACTTCATAAGATGCTTATCAAACAGGACAAAATGAAGTTCTTCACATTCTTACCATTCATTGTGACCACAGCAACAGTCTTTCCTGGACTGACCCTCAATGACTCTGGTGAACAACCACAGATTTTGTCAGGCATTTCCACAGGTACAAGCTGCACTGAAAAAGATCACACAGTACATGTGAATTAACATAATTTGTATTGACTGAGTAATATAAGATTGTAATGGATCAATGTTATTGAAGCACATTGCTGAAAAAGAACACAAGATATGCTCAAAAAGCCGATTGACACAGGGTATCTACATAAATTCAAGCTCAATCAAAAAGAGAAAAACGTGATCATTTAAAAAATAAAACTTATGAGCTTAACTATTCTGAAAATGAGATATGTTGTACAAACACAAACCAAAACTTACCACATTGGGAAAGAGCCTTATCGACCACGACAGTTGTTGGAGGCAATGGCTGGAAGAAGCCAGCAGTCATGGCATCTCTATTGTGGAGGACATGTCTGGTGTGCATGCTGATGTCACATTCAGCACAGAAGAAGGGGTGTGGTCGACAGTCACTGCACCGGATAACTGCTGGACCGCTCCAACACTGCTGGCAGATGTGTGTTGCCACACTTTCTTTTGCTGCAGCCGTGTTTACCAGACGGGGTCTCTCTGCCCTCCACCTCTCTGAAAAGAGACTCTGACGAATGCCCCAGTTCGAAGATGCCAGAAGAGGATCTCTTGGGGTTACAAGAGGTGATGCCTCATCACCTGAGGAATCGCTCAGTGAGTGCTGGAGACTCTGAAAACACTCTGTTAAAATAGCAAATTTAAAAATACAAACATTTATTAACATTCTAACCCACTGTCAGATATAAATGGAAACAATGAAAATGGTGTACAATGAAGTACACACCAACAGTCTCTGGAGCAAAGGCCACCTCACAGTTAGTGTCAGGAGCACTGAAGGTAGGATCAGTGTTCTGAATGTGATCAGCTGTAGAGGATAAAAACAACACAAATCAACATTTACATATATTATTCAAATTTACAACTGAAATTACCAGACTTAAATGGCACAAGCTCACTGTTTAGTGGGATAGTTCACCCAAAATTTTTAATTCTGTCATCATTTACTCACCCTTAAAGAGTTCTAAACCTGTATTAATTTCTTTGGTCAGCTGAACAAAAAGGAAGATATTTTGAAGATTGTATGTAACCAAACAGTTGGTGGACCCAACTGACTTCCATAGTATTTCTTTCTCCATACTAAGGAAGTCACCGGTGTCCCACAACTGTTTGGTTACCCATAATCATCAAAATATATTCCTTTGTGTTCACCAGAACAAATAAATGAATTCAGGTTTGAAACAATTTGAGGGTGAATAAATTACGAAAAGACCAGTAATAACCAATAACCAAGACCAATAACTTGCAAGCGATTTATTATGATGGTAACCAGGCAGGCACATTTTACTGCATAACCATAATATTGACAAGATTTCCTAAAATGTCATAACAGCCCAAAAATAAACATTTTTTTATGTGCTAATTTTGTAGTTCATACTGCTTTACAAAAATATTTAATATTAACATTAATGCCCCACTTTCACTTAATTTTTCACTTTCACTTAAGACTATTGACATCTTTAATAAATCTACTTTTTATGTCAGAAATCAAATCACTAGTTCTGGTTTGATTGTTTCCCTGAAATATCAAGCTAAACATGTATTCCTTCATTTTCTTAATTGCTTTATTACAAAATTAAGGTCCTAAACAATGTGATTTCTCAAAAAATCTTAAATGAAAAACAATACTGACCCTTTTTTGACTGATCCCTGCTTGATCTCGGCCTTGCATAGACAATATTTCCATGCACGTCTCTTTTTCTCCAGTGCACCTTTGGTTGCCTTGGCTCAGGTGTCTTTGATGGTGCTGCTGCCGCCTCCTCTTCTTGCAGCTCACCAAGAAAGTCATCAAGACTTTGGAGCTCATCCTTCAGTTCTTGATGATCAACCAAGTTATCCAAGACCATTAGATTTTCTTGGATTTCTGAATCACTCATGGACATAGTGATGGACAGAAAAACAAACAGACAGAAAGACTCACAACAAAGAGATGGACAAATAAATAAATATACAGGGAGGGGGGACAAAGAGAGACAAAGAGAGGAGAGGGGAGCGAGAAAGAGAGCTGAAGAGAGTACAGGTGATGGGTAAAGGTGAACAAGACGAACGTGACTCTTAAAAGTGCCTTTGTTATTTATTTGTGTGTGTGTGTGTGTGTGTGTATGTGGTGGAGTGTTAGAATAAAGATAATTTTTGCTGGCAAATTTGAGGGACCTAATGATAAAGAAAAAACATACAAACAGACAAACAAAACAAAAAAAAACAGAATTTAACATTTTACACAAGTATTCTCTTCACCTGTGTTGTCAGATTGGGCTTGAATGTATGTAAAATTGATTTTATTAATTGTTAATTGATTGTGATTGTTAATAATGTAAGTTTTGCTCTATTTCGCCAACAAAAATAGTTCCAAACAAAACCACAGCAGAACTCACTGTAAAAAAGTACATGAATCAATCAATAACTTATGACAACATCATTTATTATTACATTAATTATACACATGGTTTTATTCTATAGTGAGAAATTGTGCTGAGACACAAAACTGTTGTTGTTATGAATTTGTTTCTACTGATTATTATAGATAATATTTAGGCATTTATTATCAAATTATCCGTGGATTTTAAACAATTACTGGCCTGACCATTTATAATGTTAGCTAAAATGGCTTAATAGTTTGAGCTATATAAAATAGGTAACTGGAAACACATCAGTACTGAAAATCTTGTATTCCCCATGATTGCACCTTCATGATTATATGCGAAAAAAATTAACTTTGAATTTAATTAGCTAACTTTGCTAGCCTACTGCACATGTGGTGCAGCAAGTAATTTAAATATATATATATTTAATTTTCTATCATTAACCGTCCTAATAAATTGCTGCCTTACACGTCTTAAAGTTCTAAACACAACTTGTCCTGATTCTACAGTTTTATTGTGTAAATTTAAGAATAGTCTCGATCTCTATTAATTAATTAATTTCTACTTACCGATTGGAAAGGGAAAAACGCAATGAACCTCGGGATCACGATCGCGCCATACAATGACGTCAGAGTTATTAATTTAGAGGATATTTAATAAATAAATAAATAAACAAGACATTGATTAATCGAACACAAGCATATGTGCATTTATTTATCAATACCAGACTCCTATAAAAATAAAAATAAACATTATCCAGCATGCATCACCTATAATTAGTCACTTACCCTGTGACCTGGCAGAAAACGCTTAAACTGCTTACTGCACGCACCGCAGAGCGTTGTTAAACTCACCGCTGAATAGTGTTTTACCTGCAGTTGAGCGTTGTTTTGGTTAAACTCACATCTGGAGGCTATTCTACCTGCAGTAGAGCGTTGTTAAACTCATCTCTGAATAGTGTTTTACCTGCAGTTGATCGTTGTTTTGGTTAAACTCACATCTGGATGCTGTTCTACCTGCAGTAGAGCGTTGTTAAACTCACCGCTGAATAGTGTTTTACCTGCAGTTGATCGTTGTTTTGGTTAAACTCACATCTGGATGCTGTTCTACCTGCAGTAGAGCGTTGTTAAACTCACCGCTGAATAGTGTTTTACCTGCAGTTGATCGTTGTTTTGGTTAAACTCACATCTGGATGCTGTTCTACCTGCAGTAGAGCGTTGTTAAACTCACCGCTGAATGCTGTTAAACAGCACGACGAACGCTCCCCCTATTTCTCAGAGGGCGCTTTGATATCAGACTGCGAGGGATTTCTTAACATTAAAACCTAGTTGTGTGGCCAGATAAAGATGATATGGGGGACACCATTTAACCAGCCTCAGCATAGATCATTTATTGTAGCCTATTCCTATCTGTTCGTATTTATTGTAGTCTAGATCCATCCACAGCGAACTTTTTTTTTTTTTTTCATCCACAGCAAACAAAGGGCTGCGCGTGCTTACCCAAAACGTCAAGTTTCGGCGCCTCAGGCTACGCTGACTTATGTTATTCATACAATACCTACTCACAAATAAACATCAAAAACAAAGCCGGCTGCAATGAATTTCTGTGCAAAACAGCTTTTACTACAAACACTTCAACACAAGAACATTGTTATCACACAAGAACATTTTGATAGAGAACCAAAAATATTTAAAGCAGATAAAATTAGAATAAATAAAATGGAAATGTCTACATACTATTACTACTGTAAACTTTGCAAATAGGACATCAGCCCCTTCAAGTCAATGAACAATAACAAAGTGGGCTGCAATGAATATCTGTGCAAAACGTCATGGCTCCGCTCCTACCCAATGACAGAGGCACGCAGGTTTTTTTTCCACTGGAGTACTCGCGTGAAGGATGCGTGCACAACTAATAACTAATATCATCACGCTATAAAGGGTTGGCCTGCGCTGGGTGCGCCCCTCCCCCTATAACTGTTCTGTCTCGCGGAGGAGCTCATTTGTGTGCATCTGTATGAAACACGCGCTCTGAAACACGCATAGGAAAAAAGAGCGACAGAAAGAACGGCTCCCCTCCAGCCGTGACTCGGCTCCCATCGTTCATGTTTATGAGCCGTTCAAAAGAATCGGTTCGTTCGCGAACGTCACAACTCTAACAGCGAGCTCATCTGACGTTTACTAAAAATTAACATTGTTCACGAGTCCCGGAGCTCGAGTCCGAGTCGAGTCTGAAGTCTTTCGAGGACGAGTCTCAAGTCGAGTCTGAAGTCACTGTTTGTGCGACTTAAGTCGCACTCGAGTCCGAGTCTCAAACTCGAGTCCCCATCTCTGCCTCCAGGATGATCAAAGACAGTCTGGAGTTACCTGTAAGTACTGTGACAGTTAGAAGACGTCTGTGTGAAGCTAATCTATTTTCAAGAATCCCCCGCAAAGTCCCTCTGTTAAAAAAAAGGCATGTGCAGAAGAGGTTACAATTTGCCAAAGAACACATCAACTGGCCTAAAGAGAAATGGAGGAACATTTTGTGGACTGATGAGAGTAAAATTGTTCTTTTTGGGTCCAAGGGCCACAGGCAGTTTGTGAGACGACCCCCAAACTCTGAATTCAAGCCACAGTACACAGTGAAGACAGTGAAGCATGGAGGTGCAAGCATCATGATATGGGCATGTTTCTCCTACTATGGTGTTGGGCCTATTTATCGCATACCAGGGATCATGGATCAGTTTGCATATGTTAAAATACTTGAAGAGGTCATGTTGCCCTATGCTGAAGAGGACATGCCCTTGAAATGGTTGTTTCAACAAGACAATGACCCAAAACACACTAGTAAACGGGCAAAGTCTTGGTTCCAAACCAACAAAATTAATGTTATGGAGTGGCCAGCCCAATCTCCAGAACTTAATCCAATTGAGAACTTGTGGGGTGATATCAAAAATGCTGTTTCTGAAGCAAAACCAAGAAATGTGAATGAATTGTGGAATGTTGTTAAAGAATCATGGAGTGGAATAACAGCTGAGAGGTGCCACAAGTTGGTTGACTCCATGCCACCCAGATGTCAAGCAGTTTTAAAAAACTGTGGTCATACAACTAAATATTAGTTTAGTGATTCACAGGATTGCTAAATCCCAGAAAAAAAAAATGTTTGTACAAAATAGTTTTGAGTTTGTACAGTCAAAGGTAGACACTGCTATTTTTTTGAACACACCCCTTTCAACTAATTGCCCAATTGCACAGCCTTAAGAGCGTGCATATCATGAATGCTGGGTCTTGTTTGTTTTCTGACAATCTACTGAACCTACTGGTAACTTGTTTGCCACGTAGCAATAAAAAATATACTAAAAACCTTGATTATTCTGGTTAGTCACATTGTACTGCTATTATTTTGAACAATACTGTATATCAGTTTGAGTGTTGATTCCTGTACGGTAATCCCCAGTTCACAGGTGCGAAATCTTGGTGTCATTTTTGATCCACAATTATCATTTGAAGCACACATAAAACACATCTCTAAAACTGCATTTTTCCATCTGAGAAACATAGCTCGACTTAGACCTTTTCTCTCTTTTGCAGACACAGAAAGGCTTATAAATGCCTTCATAACAACTAGGTTAGATTATTGTAATGCCTTGTTCTCTGGCCTTCCAGCTAAATCGTTGAGCAAGCTTCAGTATATACAAAATTCTGCCGCTCGTGTGCTCACTTGTACTTCTCCTCGTGAACACATTACACCGGTTCTTTCACAATTACACTGGCTTTCCGTAAATGCGAGAATTGATTTTAAAATTCTTATTTTAACATACAAGGCACTTCATGGGACTGCACCTGAGTATCTTTGTGAACTCATCAGTATATATTCCATCACACTCTCTTCGCTCTTCTAACTCTCTTTCACTTCACCAGCCATCATGTAAGCTAAAGACCATGGGGGAAAGAGCCTTTTCATATAAAACCCCTAAGCTATGGAATGTACTTCCTCTGCATGTCAGAAATGCACCAATGTTGGGTGATTTTAAAAAGTTGATTAAGTCACATTTATTCAAGACTGTCTTTCTTTAATGAATTGTTGTATTGCTTTTGGTGTTTTGTTTTATTTTATTTATTACTTTTTTACTGTAGCGCTTTGGGTTTAAGAAAAGCGCATTACAAATAAAATGTATTATTATTATTATTATTATTATTATTATTATATACAGTACATACCAAAAGTTTGGACACCTTCTCATTCAAAGAGTTTTCTTTATTTTCTTTATTTCTTTATACTTCTTTAAGACTATCATTATTTTATATTAGTTTTATAAAGACAATTCACTGGCACACAAATCAACAGGAGCCAAATATCTTATATATATATATATATATATATATAAGATATTTGGCTCCTGTTGATTTGTGTGCCAGTGAATTGTCTTTATAAAACTAATATAAAATAATAATAGTATATATAATATATAATATATATATATATTATGTATAAACTGTATCTAATTGCTCTTGAACGTGCATTACAAAAATGACCTAGAGTTTATCTGTATACTTCCAAGAGATCTAAATACAGTACCGTACAATTTGACATTTCCATTTGGCATAATGCTGATTTCTATAATACTGATATGCAAAAACAATCCTTAGCCCACTTCTTCATGTACCGTTTTCTGCAGGCCTGGTATGACATATGACCTCTCTTCTATATTCCTCAATTCTCAGTATGTGTTCATCCTATTTGCTTGTACTTGCTTAAAAATATAATTTATCATAATTTCCTTAATTGCTTAAAAATAGAATTTATTATAATTCCATTGTCTGCTATTACTTATATTTTGGATATACCGTATTTTATCGTATCCGCCATAATTGTCAGTTATCCAGTTGTGCAATCTTTCTCCAATGCTCATAGGAAGAAACATCTCAAATGCTCATAAAAGATCCTCTAAAGAAATTTTTAACAGATTTAATTAAATTATCTTTTTTTTTTGCTCATGAATGCATAAAACCAGCACACTATGTGCATATCTTTGAAGAAACTGTCAGATACAAATGTTTTAATTATAATAAACATCAACAGGCCTGATCAAAAATGTTTTTATTAAACTCCTACTTCTTATTTGTGTCTGTGTTGTTAATTTATTACTGTGTAGGATTAACTCCTGACAATACCCCGACAATTTCACTTGAGTAACAAAGAAATCACTCAAGGAAATACAATTTGGATGAATCAATATGTTAAGGAGTGTATATTAATAAAATACTTAAGCAAATTATCTGCACTCTATACACTCTTTTTGTTATACCTCTTGTTTAAAGTAATAAAATAATATGTTGATGTAGAAAACAGTTGTGACAACCCCATCAACTCACCAGCAAACCAATGTCCTTACCAATTTACATTTGAGCCAACAACCTGTATTTTGACAAACCACTGTATAAATTAACAAACTTTAATGTATCTAAACCAATGTATGAGCCAACCAATGTATCCAAACCAATAGTTGAGGAAGCCAATATATAGCTGAGGAAACCAATATATAGTTGAGGAAACCAATATATAGTTGAGACAACCAATATATAGTTGAGGAAACCGATATATCTAAACCAATATATAATTGAGGAAACCAATATATAGTTGAGAAAACCAATATATAGTTGAGGAAACCAATATATAGTTGAGGAAACCAATATATAGTTAAGGAAACCGATGTATCTAAACCAATATATAATTGAGGAAACCAATATATAGTTGAGAAAACCAATATATAGTTGAGGAAACCGATATATAGTTGAGGAAACCAATATATAGTTGAGGAAACCAATGTATCTAAACTAATATATAGTTGAGGAAACCAATATATATATATGAGGAAATCAATATATAGTTTAGGAAACCAATGTATCTAAACCAATATATAGGTGAGGAAACCAATATATAGGTGAGGAAACCAATATATAGTTGAGGAAACCAATATATAGTTGAGGAAACCAGTGAATCTAAACCAACTAAAGTTGAGGAAACCAATATATATTTGAGGAAACCGATGTATCTAAACCAATATATAGTTGGGGAAACCAATGCATATTTGAGGAGCCCAATGTTTACTCGAACAAACCAGTGTATAAAGGAGCAAACGCATATACACTTAATCAGACCGATGTATCTAGGGCGGCAGCTCAGCCAGGGCGGCAAGAGAGAGAGAAGGCGAGTGAGTGAGTGAGTGAGTGAGAGAGAGAGAGAGAGAGAGAGAGAGAGAGAGAGAGAGAGAGAGAGAGACAATTATTAATTAATTTAATTATTTTAGTATAAATAAAATAAAAAACTTTACATTTCGAATAAAAATTCCCGCCCGGCATCACCCTTTTAGTAGGTCTATATGCATGCAAAATACTTTAATGTATATTAAAAAATGTCAAAACGAATAAAATTATCTGGTCATGAGTAGGCCTACTACAATCGCCTCCGTGGAAGAGCGTTTTTCGCTTTTTAGACCATGGGCGCATATTTGGATTTTTACATGACATCGGATCTCTCAATGAAAAGGAGAATACAATAGTTCTTCAGGATTGCTTAGTAGTGGAAAAGGCCCTGACTCATGGAGACTCGCGGGATGTTGATGGGCATGAATTGTTTGAAGAGCTGACTGCTTTGGGCAGACTCCTGGTTGCTGGATCTATACCACTGGATGCGCTTAAATTCATCTGTGAAAAAGAGATGGAATCCATTTTTCCAAATGTTTTTGTAGCATTGAGAGTGCTTCTCACTCTCCCCGTCACTGTGAGCTCTGGAGAACGCAGTTTCTCAAAGCTTAAACTGATAAAAAATTATCTCAGAAGTACAAGTTAAACTCAAGGACGCTCCAGTTTTGTGAGCCAAAAAGGTGTGCATATGTTTAGTTTTATTGTGTACACTATCTATTAGCCTATAAAACAGAAAGTACATGCAGCTGTTGCATTGTGTACCTTTTTCACCTTTTTGCAGAATGAAAAAATAAACTGAAAACATGCTTGCACGTTTTTATTTTAGTGTAATTTCATAGATAAAATAAATAAATAAAAAATGTTTACATGCATCTTAAGGATCCCTAATTGTGAATGTGAGGTGGGGGCGGCACCATCGTGCTCTGCCTAGAGCGGCATTTGAGCTTGCGCCGGCCCTGGTGATGATAAAGTGTTTATAGTCTTAAATGTCTCTTGAGTTTGGTGTTTGTTCTGTGTTGTAGGTTTAGGGACTGAAATTGATTGAACAAGGGGGGGGGGGGGGGGTTGGCTTTTTCTTTCTTAACAAATTAAGCTGTGTGTGTGTGTGTGTGTGTGTGGGAGAGAGAGAGAGAGATCTTGATTTGTAGACCGCTTACTGTGAACACTAAACCAAAGAGGACATTTTGTTGGGATTGGGAATCAAATTAATTTTCTAATTCATTATTCATATCAGAACCATTTCTCAGAAATCATGATGATTCTGTGATCATCTTCATCAGTTTGACTGCAGAAGAGAGAAGATCCACAAGATCTGTCAAGAGAAGCAAAAAAACTGTTTTAGCAAACTAAAAAGGAAATGATAAGAGATTGAAATTCATAAACTATAATTGCCCTGTACTGTATGTTAATGTTTTTAAATTCCAAATAAAGTAACAGCTGAAACTAAATCCTCTTCAGGTCATTTATGTTTATAATTAAGTTCAGAAATAAGTTACAAACTATCTTAAGTACTCATGATAACAGGTTGCACATTGTTCAGTTAGAGAGAAGCTGTTTGAGACTTAAACATCCTTTCAATGTTATTAATGTCATTTCATTTGTACTTTGAAATACAGATTGCATGAATAATTTGTGTCAAGCCAGACTGATAAACACTTCATACAGAGATCAGGTGTGAATATTTAAAAACAGCTTTGACAGCTACAGTTTATTCATTTTGTGACTTGTTAATTAATTACAGACTTGTGTGAAATGGGCTTTACATTTATTGAAAAACTAGAGTGTCTAGTGTGTAGATATACAGTAGAAAAAAGCAGACAAACTGCTGTTTCAGACAACTGTGAGAACTGAGATACATAAAGGTAGTGGAGAAACACTGCACTCGGTTCAAGGTTAAACCTCCAGTCTAGACAAAGGTGACAGAAACTGTTTATCATTGGCTGTTAAATGCCCAAGTGACCAACCAGTGGAACAAATTTATGGTTTTGGCTTGAGCTTCAGTTAAACCACATTCTGTCTGTGTAGTTATATGGTGTAGATTTCTGCTAAATACAAAAACTATATACCAAATAAATATTGATATATAAAAATATCCTCAAATTCTCTAATAAACAAAAACAATGTCTAATTAATTAAAGGTTTCTTCACAGGGGTTGATGATGTGACCTACTTAAACGCTGTTCATATATATTTACTTAAACCGTGCTCATATATATTTAATTAAACTCTGTTCATATATATTAAAACTGTTCATTTATATTAACTTAAACTAACTTAAAATCTGTTCATTTATATTAACTTAAACTCTGTTTATATATATTTATTTAAATTCTGTTCATATATATTAACTTAAACTAACATAAAAATCTGTTCATATATATTAACTTATATATATATATATATATTATAAAAAAAAAAAAAAACTAATCCAGTTCAGGTAACGACACTATTATAAGAATCAAGCATACGTAAACTTCTGAACAGTGTCATTTTTATATTAAAAAAATATATATATTTAACTATTATTTTCATAATAAATTAATTCAGATCTTTTATGTGGAATATTTTATTCTGGTCACTACAAAACAAATGATAAGATCCATTTTGAATGATCCCTTTTATTTTGGTAAAATAATTAACATTTCGCAGATTCTGAAAGGGGGATGTAAACTTTTAACCTCAACTGTTTAAAGTATGGACACAAAATTAATAAATATTTAAATAAATAGACAGCCAAATAAAAGCTTCACCTAAAAAGAAACAGCATTATATTAATATTTATACTAATATTTTTTATTTTAAATTTGATTCTTTTTAGAACCATAAGAATAATTACTCACCAATTAGCAGAATGAGCAGAAGTCCGTTCATCAGAGCAGATATGATGATGATAATCTGATATTGTGTTTGATTCTGATTAATAAACTCATAAACTGTTTGATTGTTACACCCAGTTAGTTGAGCTGATTCTGTAAAGAAAGAGTTCAATCTGTTACTGTCAGTCAGACAGCTTAAAAATTAAGCTGTCTCTTGCTAAGTAGTGAAATTATTCACCAACAGACTGTGGCTGAACTTCAGCTTGATGATCAAGTTTACTTGAATCCTATGATTACTGAATAGAAATAGAAGTTATAACATGTAACCGTGAGTTTTTATGTTAGTTACAAATTAATAAAAGGATGTTGTGGAGATGCGAGCTTAGAGCGCTTTTACTAAAAATGGTTCAGCGTGCAGGATTGCAGAATGACTAAACAAACCTTTTCAGCATGATGTGAAACAAAAAGTAATTGGACTGCTCTCTTTACTGGTTTTTATGTATATATCCTTTTACAAGAACACTTCCGGTTACAACATAACACTGCATTCTGGGGAATGTAGGCTAGTTAAATAAACAACGTTAACAAATACACAACAAAAACAGTTTTAGAGCTTTGTGAGAATGTGAAAAGTTGTTGCCTAGTGTCTGTATCTTAGAATTTACTTCAGTTTTCTCAAGTGCATACAGATAAGTAAAGAGCTTCAGTAAATGATTCACTCTCTGCTGTATATCGGTTTTGGGTGGCAGTGTTTATATCTCCAGCATTCTTGAGCCGAGGGTCACCAGAGATCTCCAAACCTCAGTGAATGTGAAACATTAAACATCAGCTGACATGCCATAGCAAACTAAATGACACGTGTCTATGTATCTGAGAACCAATCTGAGCACTATGAGAACAAGCTTCAGTGTCATTATGTACATATAACACAGAAACACAATACAACAATGATATAATGCATGCAATACAAATGTTCAGATTTTTGCTTGCAAAATATTTATTTGAAGAATAATGCTTATGTAAAATAATGTGGTCAGTGGTTTTCTTAGCCAAGCAGATTGTATAAGGTATATTTCCTCTTACATGTTTTCTGGTTTAAAGCACTATATAAATAAAGGTGACTTGACTTGAGGAGTCGACTGCCCAGTGGCAGTGCGTCCCCACTCCACCTGGAGTCTGGCTTCTTCATGGGCCTGGGTTAGATAGAAAAATCAAATGTGAGATCTCTTTAACATTTCAAATATTTCTCATAGAAAGAAATGAGTTCACTAAGATCAAATGGAGATTTTTGCTCATATCTCCTGCTTCTCAAACTTGTCTCCTGAGACCTCATATATTTTTTTCTCCTTAGCTAAATATTCTGGGTTCAGCGACACTGCACAAGATGGCCATCAGCCCAGCGCCACGAGGCAAGATGGACGCCAGCATAGCGCCACAGCACAAAGTGGTCACCAGCCCAGCGCCACGGTGCAAGATGGCCGCCAGCTCAGCGCCAACGCCCAAGATGGTCGCTGAGACGTTTTTGGATTATTTCTCCATGCTGTCAAAGATCCTAGAGATTCCCAGGAGTGTTCAGCTGATCCAGAGACTGTTCACGTCACGTCTGCTGAGCCAGCACCACAGTAAAAGATGGCCACCAACCCAGCGCCACTGCACAAGATGGCTGTCAGCCCGGAACCACTGCAGCTACAGTGGGCTTTCCTGAGTTGAGTCAGGTTCCGGTTGACCTTCCAGAGTCGAGTCATATTCCCGTTGACCCTCCAGAGTCGATTTATATTTCCGTTGACCCTCCAGAGTTGAGTCAGGTTCCGGTTGACCCTCCAGAGTTGAGTCAGGCTCCAGTGGATCATTCAGAGTCGAGTCAGGTTCCTGTTGACCATCCCGAGTCGAGTAATGTTCCAGTTGATCCTCCTGAATCAAGTCAGGTTCCAGTTGACCCTCCAGAGTCGAGTCAGGTGCTCGTGGATCCTCCAGAGTCGAGTCAGGTGCTCATGGACCCTCCAGGATCAGGGTTAGTCACCGTTGACCTTCCAGAGTCAGGGTTAATCACCGTCAGCCTTCCAGAGTCAGGGTTAGTTCCTGTTGACCTTCCAGAGTCGAGTCAGGTGCCCGTTGACTTTCCAGAGTTGAGTGAGGTTCCGGTTGACCCTCCAAAGTCAGGCCTAGTTCTTGTTGACCTTCCAGAGTCGAGTCAGGTGCCGTTGATTTTCCAAAGTCGAGTCAGGTGCTTGTGGACCCTCCAGAGTCGAGTCAGATGCTCGTGGACCCTCCAGAGTCGAGTCAGGTGCTTGTGGACCCTCCAGAGTCAGGGTTAGTGACCGTTGACCTTCCAGTGTCAGGGTTAGTCACTTTTGACCTTCCAGAGTCAGGGCTAGTTACCATGAACTTTCCAGAGTCAGGGCTAGTTACCATGGACTTCCCAGAGTCAAGGCTATTCACCGTTGACCTTTCAGGGTCAAGTCAAGTCAAGTCACTGGTGATCTTCAAGGACAGAGTCAAGACACTGGTGATCTTCAAGGACCGAGTCAAGTCACTGGTGATCTTCAAGGACCGAGTCAAGTCACCGGGGTTCTTCATGGGAGAATTCATGTCACCAGTGATCTTCATGAACAAAGGCAAGTCACCAGTGATCTTCATGAACAAAGGCAAGTCACCATTGATCTTAATGAACAAATACAAGTCACCAATGATCTTCATGAACAAATGCAAGTGACCAATAATCTTCATGAGCAGAGTCAAGTCAGCACCGATCCTCTGGAATCCAGTATAAACACCATGGGATTACCAGAGTCTTGTCACTTCTCTATGGAACTACCAGAGCCTCTTCACGTCTCTGCAGAACTTCTAGAAACTCGTCTTGGAGTCATGATTCTCACATTTTGATCATGAGTCTTATCAGTTTCAGTAGAATAAAGCATGGTTGACAACACTGGTTGTTTGACTGGAGTCAGATTTTGAGGAGTTAACTAAGTATAGCATAGTATAAAACGATAGTGGGGAAAACGTTATCCCTGAAAGCATTTCCTTTCTGGAAATACCCCCAAACACCCTCCAACCCACGAGAGGATTCTGTTCCTTCCTGAATAAGAAATCTTGTAAAAATATGTTATCTTCAAGCATTCATCAGTTTCAGCACAATACTCCCTCAATCCAGAGGTGGTTACACATTTAAAAAAAATATATATATAAATAATTGGATAATGTACTGACAGAAAATTACCAGGACTTTTTCTGTTAAATTTACAGACATTTCCTTCAGCTTTGAAATGAATAATTCTGTATATTTCTATTATCTTCTGTAACATAAATGGACAATCTGTTATGCACAAATTTCAATAAAATTAACGCATTGGCCTATCTTGAGTAGCAAATAAATACAGAATAATTCATATACAAAATTAACATATTTTGAACATTATTTTTACCTCATGTAAATATTCATAAAGTGCATGCAGTAGCTTTTGTTTGCCCTAAACCGGTGAAGGCAAAACATATTATGACATCAGTTAATTTAACAATGAGTAAAGCACAATTGAAAATGCTTGTATTGTGGAACACTTTTTGGTTTTAAACAGCAATGGGCAGAAAAATTTAATTTGAGCAATAACTTGTACACTATTGGTGTTGCACCAAATAGTGGTCACAAAGATAAAGATTCAATGTGAAACAGTCAAGATTCAAAACATTTTCAGATACATGGGAAACAATGACTACAAAGACTAGGTTGTCATTAATAACAATTATAGTCAATAGTCAAGTGAAATGTTCTAGCGTTGACATAATTATCCTATAGAAGAACACGAAGTTTTAAAAGGACAGTTCACCCAAAAAATTGAATTTAATTGTTGAATTCTGCCATCAGTTACTCTCTTTGCAATAAACAAAAAGTATTCTGAGAGATGCTGTCCAAAGAGCCGGACAGGAGGATAAGAAGAGAGTACACTGTAAAAAATTTTGCCGTTAAACAACAACAATTTACTGTCATCAGGGACGCTGATCACGGCCACTCTAGGCATTTTTTGTGTTTACACCAGACTCAACTAGGCACTCTTCAAAAGTGTCCCAGAAGCGGTTTTCTGTGCTGCTTCGCTAAAGATAGGCACCTAGTCTATTTCTGACACACGCCACATCCAAACCGCACAGCAAATACAAAAAAAAAAAAAAAAAAATCATGTACATTTCAAAATAAACACCCTGTGCAGACTCCCAATACAGTATTGTTCAAAATAATAGCAGTACAATGTGACTAACCAGAATAATCAAGGTTTTTCATATATTTTTTTATTGCTACGTGGCAAACAAGTTACCAGTAGGTTCAGTAGATTGTCAGAAAACAAATGAGACCCAGCATTCATGATATGCACGCTCTTAAGGCTGTGCAATTGGGCAATTAGTTGAATTAGTTGAAAGGGGTGTGTTCAAAAAAATAGCAGTGTGGCATTCAATCACTGAGGTCATCAATTTTGTGAAGAAACAGGTGTGAATCAGGTGGCCCCTATTTAAGGATGAAGCCAACACTTGTTGAACATGCATTTGAAAGCTGAGGAAAATGGGTCGTTCAAGACATTGTTCAGAAGAACAGCGTACTTTGATTAAAAAGTTGATTAGAGAGGGGAAAACCTATAAAGAGGTGCAAAAAATGATAGGCTGTTCAGCTAAAATGATCTCCAATGCCTTAAAATGGAGAGCAAAACCAGAGAGACGTGGAAGAAAATGGAAGACAACCATCAAAATGGATAGAAGAATAACCAGAATGGCAAAGGCTCAGCCAATGATCAGCTCCAGGATGATCAAAGACAGTCTGGAGTTACCTGTAAGTACTGTGACAGTTAGAAGACGTCTGTGTGAAGCTAATCTATTTTCAAGAATCCCCCGCAAAGTCCCTCTGTTAAAAAAAAGGCATGTGCAGAAGAGGTTACAATTTGCCAAAGAACACATCAACTGGCCTAAAGAGAAATGGAGGAACATTTTGTGGACTGATGAGAGTAAAATTGTTCTTTTTGGGTCCAAGGGCCACAGGCAGTTTGTGAGACGACCCCCAAACTCTGAATTCAAGCCACAGTACACAGTGAAGACAGTGAAGCATGGAGGTGCAAGCATCATGATATGGGCATGTTTCTCCTACTATGGTGTTGGGCCTATTTATCGCATACCAGGGATCATGGATCAGTTTGCATATGTTAAAATACTTGAAGAGGTCATGTTGCCCTATGCTGAAGAGGACATGCCCTTGAAATGGTTGTTTCAACAAGACAATGACCCAAAACACACTAGTAAACGGGCAAAGTCTTGGTTCCAAACCAACAAAATTAATGTTATGGAGTGGCCAGCCCAATCTCCAGACCTTAATCCAATTGAGAACTTGTGGGGTGATATCAAAAATGCTGTTTCTGAAGCAAAACCAAGAAATGTGAATGAATTGTGGAATGTTGTTAAAGAATCATGGAGTGGAATAACAGCTGAGAGGTGCCACAAGTTGGTTGACTCCATGCCACACAGATGTCAAGCAGTTTTAAAAAACTGTGGTCATACAACTAAATATTAGTTTAGTGATTCACAGGATTGCTAAATCCCAGAAAAAAAAATGTTTGTACAAAGTAGTTTTGAGTTTGTACAGTCAAAGGTAGACACTGCTATTTTTTTGAACACACCCCTTTCAACTAATTGCCCAATTGCACAGCCTTAAGAGCGTGCATATCATGAATGCTGGGTCTTGTTTGTTTTCTGACAATCTACTGAACCTACTGGTAACTTGTTTGCCACGTAGCAATAAAAAATATACTAAAAACCTTGATTATTCTGGTTAGTCACATTGTACTGCTATTATTTTGAACAATACTGTAGTATTTCACATTAGCTACTTTATTCTTTGCTCCTCAATGTTGAAAACCTCACATTCTTATATGACACCAAAGATCATTTTTACAAGGACAATTGAAAAAAGGACTTGGTGTGGAATTTGATTGCAGGAGATGTAGGAGTAGAATAAACAGAATTAAACCAGACAAAACATTAAAATTTAGCCAACCATGTTAGAACACACAAAAATCAAGAAAAACTATGTTGGACAGACAAATCACGTGGTCTCGCGAATCCTCCCACTGCGCTTCTGATCCGCTTCTGGTGTCAGTTGGCACCGCATGGAGGATGTAACAAAGCCTCCTCAGAGCTTAATGTGCCACAGATGTGTGCAGTGTAAATCAGGGGTTAGAGTGAAAGTGAATCAGTGAAGTTAATAAGATGATTATATGATTAATTAAGTAATGATAGAGCATTAGTGAGGAACACCTGCTATTAACAAGCAGAATCTCTGAAGGAAAGAGAAACACAAGAACTACAACTGACTTCAGCCACAGCCTTAGATGAAATCAACTGAAATAAAAGACATTACATTTCTCGAGCTTCACATTACTACCCATACTGACTTTATTTTGGTCAGATGTCTACAGATGATCTTATGAGAGTTACAGAGGTTTACAAGGTTTTTTATGTTTTTTTTTTCTTCTCACTACTGTGGTGGAGATCAGTGTTTACTTTAGTTGGGCTCTTGAACCATGACTTTTTAACATTATTATTATTATTATTATTTTTTTTTTTTGTGGCCTGCTGTGTTTTTGAAACTTGTTTGTTGTAGCAAAAACCTAAATCTGGTATTGTTGTTTATAGACAGATAAGAACAATCATCCTCTTGTTTCTGATTCACTGATTTTATCCAGTGTCTCTTCTCTTACTGAATATTGATACTAGAGCAAAAGAACAAGCCCTGCTGAGCCATCAGTTATGGAAGACCATTAAAAAAGACATCACTCAAAATAATAATAAAAAAACCATAAAAAGCTTTGCCACATCATGATACATCAAGAATCAGTCTATGAATAACAACAATGGTGACAATCCACAAAACAAACAGATCAAATCTGAACATCACAAAACATGCTACTAAAACTCCAGACAAAAGCAAAAATACAAGCACAATCTCCACAACGGTGACGTCAAACAAAACAATAAAAGATCATCATCTAAATCGCTGTAACTCTCAATAAGATCTTCTGTAGATATCTGACAGAAATAAAGTCAGTCTGGTTAGTAATGCGTGAAGCTGGTAAAGCTGTTTGTAGAATTGTTTTAGAGGGCTTTTACTGTGCTCGTTTGCTTCGGTCTGAGCCTAAGCGCGATTGTTCCTGGCTCCGGCCGCAGCGTTGGTCTGCTTTCATACTCAATAGTTGTATCAAACCCAAGTGGGTTTGCAGTCACCTTACGTCATTGTAAACGCACACAGAAAATGTCTGGAGAACACAATGCGACTGAGCATAGTTGTAATTCTTTTGTTATTTTGGTGCTATTAGGCACAGCATAATAATACATTTTAATTATTAAATTTTAATTAATTTAATTTAGACTTTTAGGAGTGTGTGGAATCAACCTCGGCTCTCTTGTGTGTTGATTAAACAATGATATCTCAAATCTCAAAAGAATGATGCTCTCCTATGTGTCTGACTTTCAATAACTAAAGAAACATTATTTTAATCTTAGTAAAAAAAACAGCTTATAACTGATTATGAAGTTAAATTATGAAGTTTACTTGCAAAAATGTCCCAAGGTTACGAATGTAACCATAGTTCCTCGAAGGAACGAGACGCTGTGTCGAATGCTTTGGGGAATGCCTTTGCACACGATATTCAGAGTTGGTCTCACCAATCTGTCCAATGGAAGGGTGTGACGTCATGGGCGGGGTGACGTAGCGACCAGGAAGCTATAAAAGCATGTGCCATGCAGCTGGCTTTCGCTTCGAGTAGGGAAGCTAGTGCTGACAAGACTGGAGGCGTGGATAATCCCGCAACGTTGCAGATGTCCAATAGGGACACACCTGCTAAGAAGCACTTAGAGGCTGCCATACCCCGTGTAGAGTGAGCCTTGGCTCCCAATGGCGGGGGAAGACTAGAGGACCCATAGGTAATGTTGATAGCTTCAACTATCCAATGACTAAGGTTCTGCTCAGTTGCAGGAACAATCCCACTTTGGGGGGACCATGGCACAAGGGCCGTTGGGCCGTCTTTGTCGACAGGGCAGCTCTGTGGACGTATGTGTCCAGCGCTCGAGCTGTATACATACAAATAGCTTCTTCTGGTTGGACTCCCAGAAGGGAGGAGGAGAGCAGAAGGCCTGCAGTACTATTGATTGTGGTGTGACAGAGAGAACTTTTGTAACATAACCCGCTTGAGGGTATAAGAGTGCTTTGGCCATGCCAGGCACAAAGTCTAGGTAGATAGGAGCCGCAGAAGGGGCCTACAGTTTAAAGGGTCAGATGTGTATCTGAAATATCTTGAATTGGCTCGAATGGAGCTTACATCTCTAAAACCACAACCAAGTCGCAGGGGGCAAACAGTACTTGTGGCGAGTGGGGCGGGGCCGAGAGGCGTGGGAACGAGGAGTGAGGCCAGGTGTAGTGATTGAAGATGAGCTGCACCTGCGCCCCACCGCCGGTATTGAGTCCCACGTAGGAGATGGAAGGATATAAAACTGGAGCGACTCTAGTGAAGGACGAGAGAGGACCAGGCCTGGGACATTATTTTATGTTTGCTTTTTATTTTGTGCGCACCAGTCGTCCACGAGGGGCTGGTGCGCTGTTTTGTGTTTATTTTTCAATTATTAAAATGTTTTGATTGTGCGCCGGTTCCCGCCTCCTTCTTCCCGATGTATATGGAGTTTCAATATCGTTACAGGACTATACTGAAGGCCTCACCCTCATTGCAGCATGGAGGAAACGTGTCACTATGGGGTGTCTATCCACTTATTGATCACTGGAAGAGACATAGTAAGCAGAGCGATAGGGGGAAAGGCGTACATATGAAGCCTCAGCCTGGTCTGTACCATAGCGTCCAGTCCCAGAGGAGCTGAATGAACTAGAGAGACCCAGAGGGGACATTACGATATCTCTTGAGTCGCAAAGAGGTCCAAAAACTCTCCATATCTGCTTCACCACCTCGGGGTGAAGCCCCCCGGTACTCTGCCCTTGTCTCAACAGTATGTCTGCTCCTACAGTTAATCTCCCAGGAATATACACTGCTTCGAACGAGAGGAGTTTGTCCTGGGACCACAGAATGATCTGGTGTGCCAGCTTGTACAAAGGGAATGAACGCAGATCTCTCTGGTGGCTGATATAAGAGACCGCCGATGTGTTGTTGGTGCACACTAATACATGGTGACCTCTCTGGTCTGGGAGGAAATATTTCAATGCTCGATGCACAGGTAGCATCTCTAGACAACTGGTATGCCATGTCAGATGGCGACCACTCCACAGATCGCGGGCAGGGTGGCTACTCATGGCCGTACCCCAACCGGTGAGGGACTCGTCTGTTGCTAGCGTTACATGGTGACAAAGAGCTCCCAGCCCCAGGCACTGATTCAAGAACCAAACGGGTTTCTTCCGCATGTCTAAGGCACGAAGGCATTGTCGCGTGACCTTGATATCTCCCAAAACCCTTGGACTTGAGCCACATTGGACGCAGCTGCCATCAGCCCTAATAGTCTCTGAATCTGTTTGACAGTGAGTGAATGGTCTTCTTTGACTCTCTTGACTGATGTGAGGATCGACTCGATCCCAGCAGGAGACAGACGTGCCTGCATCGTGATCGAATCCCAAAGTACGCCTAGATAGGTGGTTCTCTGAAATGGAGAAAGTACACTCTTCTTGGCATTTAGTCTAAAACACAGCTCCCCCATGTGTGTGAGAATGACATCTCGATGTCGAACCGCCATGTGCTCTGATTGAGCTAAAGTCAACCAATCATCGATATAATTCAAAATGCGGATGCCCTGCATATGCAGGGGAACCAGAGCCGCATCTACAAATTACGTGAATGTGTGGGTGAGAATGCAAGCCCAAAGGGAAGTACTCAATATTGGTAAGCTTCGCCCCCGAAAGCGAACTTCAGAATCTTCCTGTGTTGTGGAAAGATGGAAACATGAAAGTATGCATCTTTGAGATCTATCGTGACAAACCAGTCCTCGGACCTGATTTGAGCTACAACCTGCATGATGGTGAGCATTTTGAACTTCAGTGACATAACTGAGCGGTTCAGATGACGTAGATCTAAGATCGGACACAATCCCCTATCCTTCTTGGGAACTATGAAATACCAGCTGTAAAACCCAGACTCCCTGTGCTGAGGAGGGACCACCTCGATGGCCTCCTTCCTTAATAAGTTATTCACTTCTTGTTCCATAACCAGAGTCTGCTGTGTACCAACTAGTGTCGGGACAACCCCCTTGAACCTCGGTGGTGGACAGCCGAGCTGAATGCAGTAGCCTTTTTCTACTATACACAGGACCCATCGAGATACATTTGTAGTTGTATACAGTAGTTTCCACAATGCTAAATAATTTACTCAGGGAATCAGTCTCTCAAGACTGACCTCTGGTGTAAATGGGCCCAAAGGGGCGGCGAGCGTTTAAGCTCCGCTACGCTCATGGGCGGAAATAACTGAGAGCAGTGCTCGCTGGAAGCCGCTGCACCCTGAAACTCTGGCAGACTGACCTGCCGAGGGCACTGAAGTGACCCCGCTCTACCCCAATAGGGCGCCGCCCTCTGCAGTCATGACCAAAATGCGTAATGACTTCTTGGCCGTGGACCTCCCAGCCTTAAGTACAGCTCCTTCAGATCTGGATTAGGCTAGGAAGTCCCTGGCCCAGAGCGTCGCTTTAGCCTCTGGTCCTGAAGTGGGGAACACGGGCGGCAATGCTCTGTTTGTACGCGGAGGGGGCTGCTCCCACCCAGCAGTCCCTCCAGTACATCTAACTTCACAAGTTAAATGAATGTCATTATATTCATCAGAATTTAATACAATCAAACAATCAGACAAGTAAAGACTGTCTTGATTGTGATACAATACAAATTGAAGTGATAGAATTGTCATTATATTCCTCAGAATCTAATGCAACCCTACAATCAGACAAGTAACCAGTCTGGATTGTGATAAAGAACACACTGAACTTATATAATAACTTCTCAGAGTTACATAACTAGCATTATATTCCTCAGAATTGAATGCAATCAAACAATCAGAGAAGTAAACACAGTCAGGCTTGGGATCACCGGCAGCACCAGGGGGGGGTCCTGGGGGGTCTCAAGACCCTGCCAAAAAATGCCTTGACCCCCCATTTGACCCCCCACCCTCTTCCTGATTTTATATATATATATCCGGGATAAATATAATAGAAAATTATCTTCAAACTACGCAGAATAATAATAAATAATAATTATTTAGACATTTATTCGTACACTGAACGAGAACCGTTTCTGTCGGACGTGTCCGATTCGAGAACCGAGGAGCTGATGATACTGCGCATGTGTGATTCAGCGTGAAGCAGACTGACTCACAGCTCTTCTGAACCGAACTGATTCTTTTGTTGATTGATTCTGAACTGATTCTGTGCTAGTGTTATGAGCGCGGGTAAACCGAAGGATTGAATGAAGGGCAGTCATCGCGAATGACATTACATCGAGAGCAAAAGAACCAGTGAACAGTTTTTTTTTTCAACTGGTTTTATTTGATCGAACTGTCTGGAAGAACCGGTTCACTTGAGCACCTGCTCCTTTGCCCCTTAAGTGCCCTTTTGTCAAAGCAAAATTTCCTCAAATTTTTTTGTAATAACATTCCCTTTTGTGAATGCCTGCCCATGCCCAATCATAATATTAGTACAATTTGATAATAATAATTTAGCCGTAAATAAAATGACCAACATGATGACCTTTCACCTTTCGACGGCGACCTCATCGGGACAGGGACGATTCCTTGCGCATTTTTTAATTGCTAAAGGATATTTTCAACACCGCGGCAGCTGGTAAGTGGTGTTTCTTTCTCAGCTAAGTGATCTTGATGTTTATTTACTTATTATTATTTAGTGTACAAGTAACGCTAGCATGCTGTTTGAGGGAGAAAAGTTTCACAGGCATCGAAGAGTCTGGTCTTTTTTATATTATTTGACTAAACTATTATTATATTACAGTACTCATTTATTTTTTAACACATAGAGTGGCTTAAAAATAATTGTAACAACACTGGAAAGGCTTATTCGGATTTTCTCATTCTCTGAATTATCATTATAAAAATAAAAACAATTCAGAAAAGAATTAAAATATAGTTATATTTTAAATGTGATGCAAATATATATATTTTTTTCTACAATAGCAACAGTGTTTACAACAGCAAGACCACTTTAGCCTGTAAACTCAATAATATCTCTCTGGAAATAAATGTAAAAATATCAATGTCAATAAAAATACATAATATACCTGACATCAAAGTGTAGCCTGTCATTTGTTTACATTGCAAAGGTGTTCGATTTCAGACAACAAAAACTACAACAGTAATAATAATATGAATCACTATCTTCCAGTGTATCAGTTTTTTTATGTTTTGTATCAATATTTAAGGTGGACTTATTGATTAGGTGCAAGAGTATTAGTGATGGTTAAAATAATAGATTAATGCTGAAATAGTAAATTGAGCCTTGTTCCTAGATGGCCAGAGAGTGGAAAGTAATAGATCAAATGAGGAGATGTAGAAAGAGGAAGAAAAAGAGGGAAATGCAGAGGCACAAGCGACAGAAAGAGAGCAGGGAACAGCAGGCCAGGAGGCTGGTGAGAAAGAGGAAAATGTAGAGGCACAAGTGTTTTCTATAGTTTTTACTATAACAGCTGTTCTTAATTATTCTGTAGAACAGAGAAGAAAAAGCCATCAGGTTGGGACAATTTAAGACATTTCAGTTTCTAATAGCAGAGCTATTATTATTTTAAACTTTAAATTGTCTTCTCTATTGTTTCTTTTCAAAACTGCATTAAAGCATTTGCTGCTGTATAAATACTTTACACTATAAGTTGTGTACATTGGCCACAACTTATAGTGTAAAGACAAAATACAGGAAAGATAATAATAATAATAAAAAAAGTTTAACAGTCTCGTACTACAAAATTCAATTGGAGAATGAGCATTAAACGGGGAAATCTTACTGTTTAGCCAGGCAAAGTGTGCCGCTTTCTGAAAAACTTCTTGAGTGAGCACATTCTTTTATAATACCACTAATAAAATGTTAATATATACAGTACTGTGCAGAAGTATTAGGCATGTTAGTATTTTCACATTGAAAAAAATAGTTTTAAGCCAATTATTTATATCTTTTGCTGTAGTGTGTCAGTAGGATATATTAGTTTACATTTCCACACATTCATTTTGCCATTAATTGTAATAATCCAGTGAGATATTTGTATATATTTGTATGCATGATCCACATGAAGATCTTTTACATTGAATATAAATATTTCTGTCTTATATGGTGAACAAAATCCACATTAGATTGCAAACAGAAGTTATTTAAAACACTCGCAGCTGTCTGAAAATGAATTAAGCTGAAATGTTTTTAAATGTCTTTGATGCTTATGGTAACTGATAGCTATATATGAAATAATCCACGGTGCTGACCAATATAGTACTTGTACATAATCCCAATTTCATATCTGAATAACTATGTAGCTGTAATAACTAAAATACCTCTGCATGTACACTCATGTAATTATTAGTTCTTAATGAATGTATGTGCACAAATAACCTGCTTTGCTGGACTCTGCCTGAAGACATTGTCTTTTGAATGGTGAAGTTCCTCCCCTCAGTGGTTGAGCTCTAAAAGAACAAATGTCAAGAGGTAGGTATATTGCTAGATATAGTACAGAGTAATAAATGTATGTAGGACAGCTACATACATTTGCGGAGTGAAGCTGTCCAGGAAAACAGAACACCACCACCTCCTGATAATGTCATCCTGAAAAAAATAAATAAATAATAATAATAATATACACACAATAATCATGCATGTCTGTTCAAACCTAAGAATTAAAGCCATGTACAGAGTGTACTGTTACAATCCACAAAGAACAATAAAATGAGCAATTTATAACAATTATTAACATTAATTATTCAAATTGAACGTACCATGGATAAATAAATGATCGAACATCGCATTTAATATTATAAGATATTTACACAACCACTTTTACTCACCTCATGCAATCATAGCATGCAATCAACGTGGAATAGCGTTATTACTCTGCTGCTGCTGCAGTTGCCACCGTTCTGTTTGTTTCAACGCAAACTGCCCCCTGCTGGCTCGGAGCAAAATGTCAAAGGCGGGGAAAACAAATATGGGCAGGCCGACACGTGTCGCTCCGCCTCGAAGTGTCGCCCCGCTCTATCGTCCAGACCGCACTCTGGGGTTACTCGATCAGAGGGGGTGTCAGCCACGTTAAAAAAGTTAATCGCTTAAGTCATTTGTGGATTAATGCGTATTGGTGACAATAATTTTAAAGCGCCAACCCTTTAAAGTTTGAGCATATTGTTTGCAAACTGCAATTGATTAATTAATTAAAAACAAAGTAGTTGATATGCTGTGTAGTTTTTGTTGTTTAGTAGCAGTAATATGCAGTTATTAGCTGTGTCCACTGTATTTTTTGTTGGTTTTCATGAGACCCCCCCTTGAAATGACCAGGACACCCCATTGCCCCCCCAATCAAAATTGTCTGGAGCCTTTCATAAAACCGGGTAAACAATAAACAATAACTTTACATTTCGAATCTTTACTTACCATAATGTCTTTCTTTCGCTTATTTCACGCTGAGAAAATGGTGGCTGCTCGCACTAGAGATGTACGATCTTAACGTGACATACGTGCTCTCCTTCATGTCCGCGTTCCCATCCCAGCACCGCTGGGTTATAATCCAGACCAATTTTCAACCCAAACTTGGGTTTATTCAACCCAGACTCCTACACAGTGGTCTCAATCCAGCATTTGGGTTGATAAACAAAAACAAAAAACAGCATTGTTTAAGGTTTGAAAGGACAAGGCTCTATGTTGGGGACTTTTGTTTTCTATCTCTTTACGAAGAAGATTGTTCTCCTAATTCCATGAATGAGGATGTAACTGAAATCTCTGTATTCTTTTCATTCTTACAATGATGATAAATGTAACAATAAAATCTTCCTAATCATCGGGAAGAAGGAGGCGGGAACCAGCGGACAATCAAATTGAAACTTTAATAATTCAAAATAAACACAAAACAGCGCATCAGCCCTAAAAGCCCAGGCCTGGTTCTCTCTCGTCCTTCACTGTCGTCGCTCCTGTTTTATATCCCTCCATCTCCTCCGTGGGACTCTAGACCGGTGAGTGTTGCAGGTGTCGCTCATCTCCAATCACTCCACTGGCCTCGCTCGTTCCCACATCCCTCGGCCCCGCCCCACTCGTCACATACCCCCATCGCCCCTCGCAGGCCAAGGGGTACTCAAGAGACTGCGCTCTACCCAACGCTCACAGGGACCTGCGGGAACCTAGGGGTAGGACAGACGAGGTGAGAGAAAAGGAGATGGAAGGAGGAGCGACAGAGACGAGAGAGGGGAGAGAAGAGAAAAAAAAAAAAAATCCGGTTCCCAGATGCACTGCTGCCCGGCCCTCCCCCAGCTGGGTGATCTCCTCCGCGGTGCCTGGCGGTGGCACTGGCCTGACTCGGCGGACGGCACGGCACTCCTCCGCCGCCCGGTGGACGGCGACGGCTCCTCCGGATTTGGGCAGCCGGCAGGAGTCCCCGGTTCCTTGCTCCTCCCCATTCCAGCAGATGGCAGCAGGTGTCGCTCAACTCCAATCACTCCACCGGCCTCGCTCGTTCCCACGTCCCTCGGCCCCGCCCCACTCGTCACAGTAAACAAAACCGATGACATGACAGTGTGTTCATATCATAACAGCCCACTAACACACTCTTCTGCTCCGATAACTATCATCCTGAGTCTCTCCTCTCATCAG
The DNA here is from genome assembly GCF_023724105.1 of Carassius gibelio. Classification (NCBI taxonomy): domain Eukaryota; kingdom Metazoa; phylum Chordata; class Actinopteri; order Cypriniformes; family Cyprinidae; genus Carassius; species Carassius gibelio. The sequence goes on from NC_068417.1 coordinate 30,785,859, forward strand.
ATTGAGAATATTACAGTCTCTTTACAGCACTTTAACAGTTTGTCAGAATAAAATTGAAAGAGAGAGTATATGAGACAGATCTTGCTGGATTCAGAAAATATATAAAAACAAACAAAAAACTCTTGTTGTGTGGAAGATTTTTATTAGTAAAGTTTCAATTAATCAAGTATATAATCAATGTGAATCTAGCCATTTTTGTTTTAAAGTTATTATTCTATTAAACTCTTACAGGCCTAAAATCTAATAGACAAGTTGCCTATGCCCTGGAATGCACAGAGATAAGCATATGGTCAGACATACCTTAAAGGCCTCCCCTCCCCTTGTGATTTATGATGGTCTAAAAGGAGACATGTCTATGTGGGACCGCCCCATGTATGATGTATATAAGGAAAAACCAAATAACGCACGGGAGAGTTCCTTGCAACGTCCTCTCGACTTTGTTTTGTTTAAAATAAAGTCTTTTCTTCGGTGAGAAACCCCTGACTGAGTGTGATTCTTCTGAGAACCGGCGAAATACACCACAGATTTGGCACCCCAGATGGGACTGGACAAGAGTGGCAGAGTGGACAGCCGCTTTTGAGCTGACCGATGATCAACACAACCGGGTGGCCACCATAAAACAAGGTAAGCATTTTTGCTTATAAAATTCGTTTGTGTTGGTTGAGGTCAGTTCTGAGTGGTAAGGACACTTAAAATCTACTCTTCCAAATTTAGAAAAAATAGGATATCCAAATTGAAAAAGGGGTTTCACTCCAGAAGAAATAACCGCATGCACATATTTGGTTTATTGAAAGGAAAGCCTTGTAAGGTAACCTAGATTTAAAACAAAAAGGGTGTAGGCAAAAAGACATTGTATGCAATGGTCTGTGTTTATTGGATAGCTGTGAGCTAGGAAAGGGCAGTGATAAACGGATAAGCAGACAGAATAAGTGGGCCCTTAAGGACGCTCTAGGTAGAGCGAGCTCTAGAAAGAGCTGTGTTTTGTTGTGTGTATGAAACTGTGTCCGGACGAATGACCGTATAAACGATGATGAATGTATGAACAAATAAATTCCGTATTGGGTGGGTAAGGGTCGAGCACCGTTCCTGGACCTTCACTTAGGTGTGAACCGGCAGAATTGGACTCGTCCCAGATCCACTTGAGAGGGATGAATGTATGATGAGCCTTGACAATAAAAGGACAATTAATGAATGATTATCCCTTAGATAAAGGGAAAAAGTATGCAAGCATAAGCACTCTGGCTCAATAAAGAGTGTAGCAAGTGTGAATGGGCTTAGGGAAATAGTATCAATAAAGTTTGAACCGAGATCTATAATAGAGTTTTGAAATTTGGATGTCTGTGTGAAAGGGGAGAACATTTTCTGAGCCCAGTACAGTGGGAGTGAGAGCAAGGGAGGAAGTTCCCACATTAAAGATTTAATACATGGGTGGACAAAAAAGGAAAGAGAAGTAAAAATAAAAATAAAGAATTATTGTTAGAAATAGTTATCTAAAAAGTGATAATAAATTAGGATAAATAAAATAGACAGTTAAATAATAATATAAATTTAAAAAAGTGTAAACGCATGAGACAATAAAAAACTAAATTCAAAAGGGTATGACACATAATAAAGAATAGAAAGTAGGGTTAAAGGGGTAAAAAATAGTTAAATTCAGTGAAAGGAAAGGAAGAGATTGTAACCAAGTTTATTATATAAAACTAAAAAGTTGATTGTTGGTGGTAACAATATAAATAAAGATATGGCAGCCACACCAGTGGAAATCCTTGGATTAAAAAATCCACTGTGTAAAGAGCAAATAGACAAAATCTCGAAGAAATGGCAGAAGAGAACAAAAAATATGATGACAAAATGGCCAAAGGAAGGGACATTTGATGTGGCATTGTGTGAGGAAATGGAAACTCTGATAAAAAACTATAAAACTAAAAGCATCAATATAAAAAAAGAAAAAAGAGAAACAAAACGGGAAAAAGATCAGAGAGGTAAATAAATTGGAAAGAGGAAAGAGTAAGTTGTTCTATGGTAGTGAGGATGAGAATCAGGCAGAGGAGTTATTTGAGAACGGTAAATGGGAACAGGGCAGAGATAAAGGGACACTTAGACCACTGGCCGCACAGCTCCCAATTTTAATCAAGGGTGAGCAGGGACAGTATGTCCCCTGGGCTTCGCAGGACCTCGAGGGGCTTGTCACTCGCCTTCCTGATATTCATGAGGGTGCAGTGAAATTCATTAAAGTGTTTGAAGAGGAAACAATGGGAAAGCTATTGGCAGTGGGAGATGTTAAAGCTCTGCTGGCTAAAATTCTTGGAGGGACAAAGATGGATGAAATTCTTCTTACCACGACTCTAAACAGAGCAGTGAACTCTCACAATATGGATGGGATTGTTTTTGATGCATTCCGCCCAGCAGTATGGCAGGCATTGCGTGCGGAGTATCCGATCAGACTGAATCCTAAATCACTGAAGGGAGAAGGAATTGGAGATTTAGAAAATCCAACCACTTATGTCCAAAAAGAGCTGAAAAGGTGGAAACAAGAAACTGAGGGGGATCCCGAAAGAGACCCATTAATGTCAACATTGTTTAGACAAGCTGTGATTGATGCTATGCCGCCAGCGGTAAAAAGCAAGCTGGAGGATGTGGTCGGTTTAACGTCTAAAACACACAAAGAGTTTTGTGACCATGTGTCTCATGCAGTGGAACAGCAAAGAAAAAATGAACTAAAACTTAAAAGTCAAGAGAAAGAGTTACAACGTAAACTAACTCAATTACAGCTTGAAGAACTCACAAAGAAAAATAAGAAAAATATTCAAGCTTCAGTGACAAATGCAACAGCCGAACAAATGACTCTAATGCCTCCAGTAATTGCTCCACAACCTACTACTCAGTCAAGCCTACTTACAGCAGTCCCTCCAAATGAACACTTGAACTCTGTGCCCATAATAAATGTTTATACTCAACAGCCAGGACAAATGGGATGGAGAAAAAACCCCATACAGCAAAGAGGCAGAGGCAGAGGCAGAGACAGGCCTCCCCCCTTGTGCTGGGGCTGTGGACAGCCTGGACACATCAAAGCTGACTGTCCAACTCAACAATGGCCACAGCAACCTCAGGGTAGAAGGGAGATGAGCTGGCAACAGCCTACTCGGGGCCCAGTGCAGGGCCCAGTAAACCCTTGGGGAGGTCCCAATCCAGGCTATTAGGGGTGCCCAGAGAATCCTAAAGGGGAGAGTCAGCTTCCAATTTTATCATCAAAAGCTGATCAAGAGCCTATTATGCAGATTAAAATAGAGGGAGAACCATTTCCATTTATGGTAGATACGGGGGCAAATTTAACATGCATTAATTTGAAATATGCTTCACATCTCCCCTTGTCTGGAAAATTTGCAAAGACAATAGGATTCTCGGGAAAAATGCAATTGATTCCCATAACAGCTCCAGTGTGTCTACAAACAAAAGATCAAAGTATAACAATGCCCATTCTGGTATCAAATCAAACTCCTATTAATTTGTTAGGAAGAGATGCATTATGTAAATTAGGACTACAAATTTGGTGTTCTCCAGAAGGTATATATATTGATTCAATAGGAACAGAAAAACAAATGATGGTTGCAGAGCCAAAAGCAAATGTTTTTTGGATAGGACAGATAGAACAAGATGTGAGACAGACAGTCAATAAATGGGGAAAGTTTATTGAAGCACAGATACCTGAAGCACAGCTATCAAAGTCTGAATTTCATTGCACAATGATGTATGATCAAGAAAGGGATGAAGATATAGAACAGAAATGGCAAAAAGAAACAAAAGGACAGCAGATTGAAATAGTCTCCCAGTACATCATCATAGGTAAGGAGGGAGCAGCTTTAAACATACCAGAAAGTGAGTTTGTCAAAAAATGGTTCAATGTAAATAACTCTGTCCCGCATATTGCAGTATATGTAGGAAGAAATTGGAAAGCAAAAGATTTAGGACCAATGATGAAAAGGGCAGAACAAAGCAAATGGGAATCAACAGAAAACCCATTGATTTTTCATTCAGCTGACAAAAATTACATCAAAATTCTGTGTGCAACCAGTTTGCTGGGAATTCCACAGGAAGTAGTTCCCTTTCAATACTTCACTCGTACTGCGTCGAAGACGCATATGGGAAAAACCCCCTTTTTCTCCTGAACTGAAGCCTTATTCAATCACGCAGTGAAACTGCACAGCCATTGGATCGTGCAGTGCTATTAAAACAAACCAATGGCTTGGCAGCGGTGCTGCACGAACCTATGGCAGCGAAGCCCGCCAAAGCCCGCCAATATGGGCGGGGAATCTGGCTATATATTGGCCGCTTCGCCACAGGAATTCAGATTATTTCTCCTTCAGCGACGACGTCACATCGCTTCGCTGATCTCCGCTGAACTGCTCGCCGTTGACACGCCTCGCACTGGAACGCGACTGCCGGTCCCCACCGCAGATTCATCGCTTCCCTGCGGCCATCCGGTGAGATATATTGAAAGAGCAAATTTCTCTAAAAGAGCCTTTTTCTACGGCGTTGTTGCAAATGCCGTCTCGTCATTGCAGCTCGTGCAGAGCCCCTCTGCACGCTGATGACGGGCACAGCGAGTGTGTCGCGTGCTTGGGGAAACCCCACGCTGACACAGCACTCGCGGGGAATTCATGTTCTCATTGCGAGAACATGAATATCGCCTCTCTGCGCTCGCGAATCGCTTTCTTTTCAGAGAGCGATCTCGCTCCTCGCGCCCTCCCTTTTTCTTCCTCCCGCGAGCCGGCGAGGAAGAAAAGGCGGGGCAGAGGATTAAAGCAGCAGGATGAAAGCGAGCTCACGCCGGCTCAGCCCCCGCGTGCCTCGTTTTCTCCGCCCAGAGGGGATTCCCCAGTCCTCTTTGTACAGCCAGACCAGTGTCCCTCTGCTGCCGCGAGTGATCTGGTTTTGTTTGGAGGGACTGAGGAGGAACTGCTAGAGGACAGCATGTCTCTAGCCGCTTCAGATGCTGAGGAGCTGTCGGGCTCGCCGGACCCCGCCCCCTCGATGTCATCTGAACCAAACCGCTCGAAACTCGGGATGGACGCCGAGCTTATCCGCGTTCTCTCCAGGGCAGTGGATGAGCTGGGTCTGGATTGGTCTCCTCCAGAGGAACCAGCCCGTAGCCGTCTGGATGAATGGTTTCTGCCGGGGCGCCAGCAAGCCCCTCGTCAGCGAACTGCTCCGTTCTTCCCGGAGGTCCACGACGAGCTCACTAAATCGTGGCGCGCCCCCTACTCAGCGCGCCTGCGTACTTCATCTTCATCCGCCCTCACCTCAATTGACGGCGCTGATGAAAGAGGATACGAACGGCTGCCGCCGCTGGACGAGTCTGTGGCCGTGCATCTCTGCCCGCCAGCAGCTATTGGATGGAAAGCCAAGGCCAACCATCCGTCCAAACCCTGCCGTACGACGTCGGCGCTCGCCGGGCGTGCCTACTCATCGGCAGGGCAAGCAGCCGCGGCGCTCCACTCTATGGCGGTGCTTCAAGTCTTCCAGGCCAAACTTCTCGCCGCCACCGACGAGTCTGGCCCAGATGTCGCCACACTCAGGGAGCTGAGAAGTGCAACAGACTTGGCGCTGCGTGCTACCAAGAGCACCGCCCAGGCCATTGGGCGCTCGATGGCTAACCTGGTCGTCTTGGAGCGCCACTTATGGCTCAACCTTACGGAGATCAAGGATGCTGACAGAGCCCAGTTCCTAGACGCACCGATCTCCCCCAGCGGCCTCTTTGGCCCGGCGATAGAGGGATTCGCCGAGCGTTTCACAGAGGCGCAGAAGTCGTCCCAGGCAATGCGACACTTCCTGCCGAAGCGCGCTTCATCTGCTGCCAGTCGCCCCAGACAGGTGCCGATTCGTCAGCCTCCTAAGCAAGCGCCAGCTGCTACCACCGCAGCCCAGCCGGTGAAACCCGAGCCTCGACACCGTTCTCGCTCGGCCACCAGACGGTATCAGTATCCCAAGCGCATGGGACCCCGGCCCAAGATAGTGCTGGACCCTGCGCCGCCGCCGTCATCCTGATCGACAGGAAAGAAAGAGGAGGGGGCTAAGTCTCGCCACAGCCGGACCACCCCCCAAACTGCCCCGTGTGTTCTGCCGTCCATCTCCAGATGTCGACGAAGTTGTTCCTGCTGCAAACAATGGGCCCTTGTTAGCGCCCAGACAGCAAAAGCGCTGTTATAGTGCAAAAAATAAAAAACACACTCCTTCACAAAAAGAGCAGTTCTCCTCACACAACACTCACGAGTGCTATGTCCCCCCACGGTGGTCAATCACTCGAGTTAATACAACCTCTGTCCATCCGGGCCTCACAATGGCAAGCCATTCCCGGGGTATCAGATTGGGTCATGGGAGTAATAAAACACGGCTATTCCCTTCAGTTCGCACGACGGCCACCACGCTTTCGCGGGGCGGTCACCACTTCAGTGCACAACGAGAACGCTCACGTTCTTCGTGCCGAAGTGAAAAATCTGCTGGTGAAGGGAGCTATAGAAATCGTTCCCCCAGCACACCGCGACTCAGGGTTTTACAGCCGTTACTTCCTGGTTCCCAAGAAGGATGGTGGGCTGCGCCCCATCCTCGATTTAAGACATCTGAACCGTGCCCTCATGAGACGGCGCTTCAGAATGATCACATTGAAACAAATCCTCTCGCAAATACGCTCAGGGGATTGGTTCTTTTCGCTGGATCTGAAAGACGCTTACTTTCACATCCAGATAGCCCCCCGTCACAGGCCGTTCTTGAGATTTGCCTTCGAGGGCGTGGCTTACCAATACAAGGTCCTCCCCTTTGGGCTGTCTCTGGCGCCTCGCACGTTCACAAAGTGCATGGATGCGGCTCTCTCCCCTCTCAGGCAGAAGGGCATCCGCATTCTCAATTACCTCGACGACTGGCTAGTTCTAGCTCAGTCAGAGGGGGAGGCATTGGGTTACAGAACTGTGCTCCTCAGCCATCTGGAATGCCTGGGGCTCAGGGTGAACTTTGTCAAGAGCTCACTGTCCCCCAGCCGGCGGATATCGTTTCTGGGAACAGTGTTAGACTCAGTGACAATGAGGGCAACAATGGTGAAGGAGCGCGCTGCGGCTCTACAGCGACTTGCGGCCTCTTTCAAAATAGGTGCTTCTCGACCCCTAAAGACATTCCAGAAGCTGCTGGGTCTTATGGCGGCGGCATCGCCGGTGCTGGAGCTCGGGCTGCTTCGTATGCGCCCCCTCCAATATTGGCTGAAACCACGTGTTCCACCTCATGCATGGCGTCACGGACGCTTGAATATCAAGGTGAGTCAGGACTGTATTTCGGCCCTGACCCCTTGGAGGGACATGCAATGGATGGAACGGGGTGCTCCACTTGGTATGGTTTGCAGAAGGAAAGTGATCTCCACAGACGCGTCCAACAAGGGTTGGGGCGCGCTGTGCGAAGGGAAACCCGCTTTCGGCCAATGGTCGAAAGAGGAGAGCAGGCTTCACATCAACTGCCTCGAGATGATTGCAGTTCAACGAGCCTGCCAGAGCTTCCTGTCAGACCTAAAGAGCCACCACGTGCTGGTCAGATCGGACAGCATGACGGTGGTCTCTTATATAAATCACCAAGGTGGGCTGTCGTCGACGCGTCTCTTCAGACTGACGTCGCGACTGCTGGAATGGACCCAAAGCAATTTGGGGTCCCTGAGAGCAGTGCATCTTCCGGGCAAGCTGAACAAGGGAAGCGGAGTCTCCTCAGAAGAGTGGAGACTCCACCCGCAGACGGTTCAGAAGATATGGGAGGTCTTTGGCAGAGCGGAAATAGACCTCTTTGCCTCAAAAGACAACTCTCATTGCCCAATATATTTTTCCAAGATCAAGGACGCGTTGTCCCAGGACTGGCCCAACCGTCTTCTTTATGCTTTTCCTCCGGTCCCTCTGATTCCCCAGGTAATCAGGCGGTTCAGGGACCAGAGATGCAGGGTTCTGCTTGAAGTGGTCTCTGCACATTTGGTCGCTCGACGGGAGCCCGCGGGACTCCCTGAGCATGTGCTAGACACAATTTCACAGGCTAGAGCTCCGTCTACACGACGCCTCTATGCCTCCAAATGGTCTGTGTTCTCCACATGGTGTTCAGACCATGGTGAGAGCCCGACCTCTTGTGACGTATCAGTGATACTGTCATTTTTGCAAGAGCTCTTGGAGAAGGGACGATCCCCCTCCACGCTCAAGGTCTATGTAGCAACTATAGCGGCATCACACGCCCTTATAGCAGGCCAGTCGGTGGGCAGAAACGACTTAGTCGTCCGATTTATGAGAGGTGCCAGACGGCTTCATCCGCCTTGCCCTCCCACCGTCCCTTCTTGGGACCTGCCCACGGTGCTGAGAGCCCTGAAGGGGGCCCCCTTTGAACCTCTACAGTCCATAGGCCTTAAAGCCCTGTCGCTAAAGACCGCTCTGCTATTGGCACTAGCGTCTGTTAAGCGTGTGGGTGATTTGCAAGCACTTTCGATGAGCCCTAATTGCCTAGAATTCGGGCCTAACGACTCGAGGGTCGTCCTGAAACCGAGGCATGGCTATGTGCCAAAGGTGCTCTCCACACCTTTTAGAGCACAAGTGGTCACCCTCTCTGCGTTACAAAACACAGAGGAGGATCCAGGGCTGAATCTACTTTGCCCAGTTAGGGCTCTAAAAGTCTACATAGAGCGTTCTGCACCAATAAGACGATCAGAACAGCTCTTCATATGCTTTGGAAACCGCACCAGAGGGTTACCGGTCTCTAAGCAAAGACTTTCAAGGTGGATTGTGGATGCAATCCAGCTAGCCTACTCTTCTTTGGGCCTGCAAAGCCCAATTGGAGTAAGAGCCCATTCGACGAGAGCAGTGTCTTCGTCTTGGGCATGGTCTAATGGTGTGACTATCGCAGAAATTTGTGAGGCGGCTGGCTGGAGCTCGCCGTCCACATTTGCTAGATTTTACAATCTAGACGTCCCAGCGCTTCATGCTAGGGTACTTTCTGTGTGAAGGTCACCTTCTTGTTCCTCATTTGCATGCTCTTGGCCATTCTTGCCCAAGGCTCAAACTCTACTCGTATGCACTCGGTCCCTTGGCTACTGAGGCGATACGAACACGGGATGATCAGGCTAGGCCAGACGTAACCTCATTGAGCTTATTCTGCCCCTAGTTGCTATTATCATATCTTGGTTTAACAAATCAAGTTTGATTGCGTTGGTCGTCCTCCCTTCTTAGCATGGCGTGATTGAACTGGGTTCCCATATGCGTCTTCGACGCAGTACGAGTGAAGTATTGAAAGGGAACGTACTCGGTTACTAACGTAACCTCGGTTCCCTGAAATACGGGAACGAGTACTGCGTTCCTTGCCATGCTAAAAAGGCTGCACAACTCAGTCGTCGCTTCAGTCGAAGTAACCTGAATTCCTGTGGCGAAGCGGCCAATATATAGCCAGATTCCCCGCCCATATTGGCGGGCTTTGGCGGGCTTCGCTGCCATAGGTTCGTGCAGCACCGCTGCCAAGCCATTGGTTTGTTTTAATAGCACTGCACGATCCAATGGCTGTGCAGTTTCACTGCGTGATTGAATAAGGCTTCAGTTCAGGAGAAAAAGGGGGTTTTTCCCATATGCGTCTTCGACGCAGTACTCGTTCCCGTATTTCAGGGAACCGAGGTTACGTTAGTAACCGAGTACGTTATCAGCCAAAATAAAATGACACAGATGACTACAGCATCTGATTTAATAAACACAAATGAGACTGAATTATTTAAGGAAATGGAGTGTCAGGTACCAACTGAGCTATGGTCTCAACATGACACAGATATTGGATTAATAAAATCAGCAAATCCAGTAAGAGTTCAACTAAAGCCAAATGCACGTCTGCCTAGAAAAGCACAATATCCCTTACGGGCAGATGCGGAAGCAGGAATAAAGGAGACAATTGAAGGCTTAGTGAAGGCAGGGGTATTGATAGAAACTACTAGTTACTGTAACACTCCAATTATGCCTGTAATCAAATCAGACAAAAATAGATGGCGACTTGTTCATGATTTACGAACAATAAATGAAATAACGGAAGATATGCCAGCTGAGGTACCAAACCCGCACACTTTACTGACAAATGTCCCTCCTGATGCCAAATACTTTACTGTAATTGATCTTTGCTCTGCCTACTTTAGTGTACCGCTTGCAGAAGAGAGTAAATATTTATTTGCATTTACACTTGCAAATAAGCAATATACATATACCAGGCTTCCTCAGGGATATAAACATTCACCACATATATTCAACAAGATTTTGAAGGATGATTTAGAAGACCTTGTAATAGACGGTACACTATTACAATACATGGATGATTTGATTATCTGTTCTACCTCACTAGAACAATGTCACAAAGACTCAATTAAGGTGTTGACAAAATTAGCAGAAGGAGGACACAAGGTGTCTAAAAACAAATTGCAGTATTGCCAGCCTCAAGTGGAATACTTGGGAAGATTAATTGCATTTGGTACACGAGCTATAGCACCAGCTCAGTTAGAAGGTATAAGTAAAACACCGTTACCTCAGACAGTAGGACAAATGATGACGTTTCTAGGAATGACAGGCTTTAGTGCCGATTGGATAGAAGACTATGCAGTTAAGACAGGGCCTTTGAGAGAAATTATGAAACAAGCAGGATTACAACATTTAAGAAATCCATTAAAATGGAACACAGATGCCTTACTAGCATTTGAAGCAATAAAAAAAGAATTACAACAGGCCCCTGCCCTGGGAATGGCAGAATATGATAAAATGTTTCATCTATACGTGGCAAATAGAGTTGATGGTTATGCATCAGCTGTATTAATGCAAGAGACCTGTAGTGGGAGGAAAAAACAGCCTATAGCATACTATAGCACAAAATTAGACAATGTAGCCCAGGGATACCCACCATGTTACCAACAGGGTTTAGCTGCAGTGTATTATGCTTATGAAAAAGCATCCACAATAACTATGGGGTATCCAGTAACAATATATACCCATCACAAAGTTGTGGAATTAATAGAACAAGGGAAATTTGTTTGACACAAGCTCGAATTCTAGCCTATTCCTCATTACTCACATATCCAGATATTACTATTAAAAGATGCCATACAGTTAATCTAGCTGAATTAATTCCTTTGGCTTTTGAAGGAGAACCTCATGAGTGTGTGAATGAGTCCTTGGCATTTACTAGATTACGACCAGATCTAGAATCAACACCTATTACTGAAGCAGAAGTAACTTACTTTGTAGATGGTTCTAGCTTTAGGGATCACGAAGGAAATCATACAGGATATTCAGTAGTGAAGAAAAACAAAAAAGAATTTGAATCTGTGATATCACAACATTGTGTACAGCCCTGCTCTGCTCAATTAGCAGAATTAAAAGCTCTCACAACTGCATGTCAGTTAGCAAAAGGACAAACTGCTAACATTTTTACAGATTCAGCGTATGCTCATGGTGTATGTCATCTATTCGGAGCAGTGTGGAAACAAAGAGGTTTCAAAAAGAGTGATGGGACTCCCATTCAACATAGTGAACAAATAGGGCAATTGATTTCTGCTATGATGCTACCAAAACGACTAGCAATAATCAAATGTCAAGCACACAAGAAGGGAAATGACTATGTCATCAAAGGAAATAATGCAGCAGATCTAGAAGCTAAAAAAGCTTCAGGGTGTCAAGTAGCAGTATTAGCACCTGTTGTACTTATCGAGCCTCATCCTCAATTGGATGACATTATTCGAATACAACAACAAGCAGGCCCCTATGAACAATCAATGTGGCAACAAAGGGGAGCTAAAAAAGACTCACAGGAAATTTGGCGTACACATGAAGGACACATTGTTGCACCTACTTCACTGTTGAATATTCTTATTACAGATGCACATGGTTTTGACCATTGTGCAAGGGGAGAAGTAGTAAGAAAAATTAAACAGCAAGGATATTGGTCTCCTTATTTATATGCAATGGTGGATGAATTTTTGTCCACATGTGAAGTATGTGCTAAATACAATGTAAGAAAAGGCATGGTGACACCAATAGGCCATATTCCAACACCTGAAGGCCCCTTTAAACATCTTGTATGTGATTATGTGGATATGATAAAGCGTGTACAAGGCAAAAGATACATGCTTGTTATCATAGACAGGTTTAGCAGATGGGTGGAAGCAGTACCATCCGCGGATCTAGGAGCAGGAACTGTAATTAAATTCCTAACAAGAGAGGTAATTCCTAGATTTGGAATTCCATCAGAAATAAGTTCAGATAATGGGTCGGCATTCATACAAAAAACTGTGAAACAAGTGTTGCAACAATTAAGAATAAAACAGAGACTAGGATGCGTTTATAGACCTCAGTCACAAGGGATAGTGGAGAGGGTTAATGGAGTTATCAAGGCTAAAATAAACAAAATATGTGAAAGTACTAAACTTAATTGGATTGATGCATTACCGCTCGCACTAATGAGCTATCGCATGCAAACTAACAGGAGCACACACTTAACACCGCATGAAATGCTTACGGGTCGACCCATGCCTGTGCCATATTGTAGAGGTCCCTATAAAGGACCTCCTCTAGAACAATTACAAATGGAACTTCGCTCTTATATGAAGAAACTAACTGCCATACATAAAGCTATCTATTTACAGGAAAAAAAGAAAAGAGCCCAGTGAGGAATCGGAGACGGTCTGTCCAGTTGTTCCAGGGGACCAAGTTTATCTGAGGGTATTCCGGAGAAAATGGAATGAGCCCAGGAGAGAAGGACCCTACACAGTGGTGAGAGCTACTCCAACAGCAGTCCAAGTGGAGGGAAGCACAACCTGGTATCATCTAAACCACTGTACTAGAGTTCCCACAGGAAAGGCAGAAAGAAAGGAAAGCAGACAACCAGACAATACAGGAGAGAGCAATGAGGAAGAATCAGAGACACATGATGAAGTGCAAACTGACGAGAGCTCTTTCCTCCTGTCAGACAAACTGGAGAGGACAGAGAATAAGTCTGACAACATGTCTGAAGACCATTCTATGCCTAATGAATCTCATAATGCAGACTCAAACTCAACCGATAGAAAGCAACCTGACTTCCCTTCAATTGACTTTACAACCTTTGAACAAAAGTGATAATGTGATCAACCCAACAGAACCAACGATAATCAAAAATCGTAGAGACATTGATTATGATGTTCAAGGTGATGAAGACGTTAGTCAAATTGATGCATTATGGGATACAGCCCAAAATAATGAATGGTATAAATGGGCAGCCTTTACAGCTAAAGAAACAGGAAAAGAAAATTGCTTGCTGTGCTCCAAATCTCCGTTAAACAAAGTAATAGCCATACCAAATCCATATGACTACCGAAAATGTGCCCAATTTGGAAGAAACTTTTGTCATTTAACAGATTTTACCAGGCCATATTGTATTGCCGAATGCCTTGGATTTTTAGGAAATCCTAAATTAACAGATTATTTCTTTAGACCACTCTGGGGATCCTGGTGTCAGTATTCAGATATCGGTCAAAATATAAAAATTGAAAAACAAAAAGTAGAGATTCCAAAATGGTATAGCATAGATTATAAACAAGAATATGAGTGTTTCCATAAACCAAAAGGAACCCAAGATATGGGTAAATTTAAAGGAAGATGTGCTATTATTTGGTATATAGATAAGAAAAATTCTTGGAAATCAGGAGTTCCTTCTAGAGCTCCAGATCTTTTAGCATTCGGAACAACTAAAGGAAGTAAGATAGCACCTGAAAAATGTGAAAATCAAACTATAGCCTTACCTCCAATAGAAATTTATGAAGATCAATCATTAATAATAGCAGATTTCTTTTGGATCTGTGGAGGTGAAATATTATTGCCGTCTTTACCAGCTGGATGGAAAGGTATATGTGTAAGAGTAAGGTTACTTCAAGAAGTTAGCATGGCACAATGGGGAACAGAACAGAGCACGAAAAAGGAAGACAATAGAACTAAAAGAGGATACGAGCCAGACCCTGACATATATTTAGACTCAATTGGACAGCCAAGAGGAATTCCTAATAAATTCAAGGCAAGAAGTGAAATAAAAGGAGGTTTTGAGTCAATCCTGGTTTGGATCACACCAAACAAAAATACAGAGTGGATTAATTATATCTATTATAATCAACAAAGATGCATTAATTATACTGATGAGGCTTTAACTTTACTAGGCGACCAAGTGCATGCAACAAGCAGAATGACATGGCAAAATAGACAGGCTCTTAATTGGCTCTTGGCAGACAAGGGAGGAGTTTGTGTTATGTTTGGAGATCAATGTTGTACATTTATCCCAAATAACACCGCCCCTGGAGGAGCTTTCAGTGAAGTTATGACAAAAATTAAAAAATTAAGAAATGAAATTACAACAAATGCCGGAAGAGACCAACACATTTGGGATTGGATTGATGTGAAATTTGGAGCATGGGGAGCATGGTTTGTTAAACTAGGAATGTTTTTAGGAGTTGCCATATTAATAGGAGGATTATTATTTTGCTGTGTATTACCTTTATTAAGATCATTAATCATCAATGCTACTGTTAAGCAAATGGGAGTGATAAAAGTCCCAATTAATCAACAAAGGATCATTGAAAAGAGTCTGGAGGAATATTATGAAGGATGGCTAAACAAACTGAACTTGAATGAGCAAACTTTGGACGATAGTTCTATCAACTCTGAGGATGATGAAGATGTCTAAGGGTTAACCATACCCTGGATATAAGTGCCAGTTGAACTTTGGCCCAGGGAGGCTCTCTACGATACATAAAGTATCTGAGCCGAAGATCAACTTTTATAATCTTGTGATATTCAATTATTGATGTAATGTATGTATTTTATGTCTTTTATACATAACTGTGATAACCACAGGCAAGTGCTGAACCAATTACACGCTCACGCTTTTAACATTGTGTACTATTAAAGAAGGAATTTGGGAGACTGGATCTTTTACTCCCTCCTCGTCAAATAAGGAGAGAGATGTTTGGTCCAGTAATCCCTCAGAGTGGAATTCCATAATCTAGTCACTGGTGATAATACAATGTGACTTATTTAGTCACTAGGTAGTGTAACTAATATGACTGGATTATGGAGTAGCACTCTGGATAAGAATAATCAAATGTGAGACTTATTAAGTCTCAAAGGGGAGAATATGTGGAAGATTTTTATTAGTAAAGTTTCAATTAATCAAGTATATAATCAATGTGAATCTAGCCATTTTTGTTTTAAAGTTATTATTCTATTAAACTCTTACAGGCCTAAAATCTAATAGACAAGTTGCCTATGCCCTGGAATGCACAGAGATAAGCATATGGTCAGACATACCTTAAAGGCCTCCCCTCCCCTTGTGATTTATGATGGTCTAAAAGGAGACATGTCTATGTGGGACCGCCCCATGTATGATGTATATAAGGAAAAACCAAATAACGCACGGGAGAGTTCCTTGCAACGTCCTCTCGACTTTGTTTTGTTTAAAATAAAGTCTTTTCTTCGGTGAGAAACCCCTGACTGAGTGTGATTCTTCTGAGAACCGGCGAAATACACCACAGTTGTCAGCTGTTTGTTTTCATTGATGAATACCATTTGTAAAGGCAAGTTTATGAAAAAGTGACAAATGAGTATGTCACAACTGAGGGTATGTATAACTGGAAGCTCTGTATTATTCTAGTTTTTTACAGTATATACATTATTATAGACACAATGACAACAAGAATGTGTGGGAGACATAATTCATAAAACTTAATATTCTAAAGAACCGGAATGTACAGATATACTGCAACTGAATACTATCTGAGTGTGTAATACTATTATTTATATTTTGATAATCTTAGAGGGAGTTCAGATTGACTGAATCACAAAGGAAGCTTCCGTCATTTGTTTCTCAATAAACACGTTCTCTCTTACGCGCTCATCTCATAACTAACCACTGAAGTCTCTCCTCCCACCAGACTGAGTACATCACGGAGTCTCTTCACAGCATTCCTTCAGTCTGTCAGGAGGAAGAAGAGAGAGGAACTATGAGGAAGATCTTTCTCCACTGAGTCCAGATACAGAAACCAAAAAATAAAATAAAATAAACAGCTTCAGTGCAGATAGACTATCTACAGTATAGCTGTGTGAGTTGATATGAAAGGCATTTCAAAATCCAGGTTTTCAGTTCTCTGTCTTTTGGTTTCGAAGACGAAGATTATCCATGATGACAGGGATATATAAAACATCATTAAGAGAAATGATTCACTTGAGGAGCAGCGATACAACATTTCCCAGAGGAGTTTACGAAAGGAAGCTTCACTTTCACACTCTTGTAAGTTACTGATTCAATTTACTCATTATTTTGTTTATTCCTTTTCATTTCACTAATATGAAAACATAAGCAGTGTTGAGACAGTTACTTTGGAAATTTTATAGGTTAGAAATTACAGGTTCTCTATCTAAAATGTAATAAATAGTGTAACTATTTCAATTATTTTATTAAAGTAATATAGCTGATTGCATTTAATATTTTTTTATGAACTCTCTAAACAATGTTTTCAACTGTTAATCTTTTCAAACATGTAAATCAAGCAGGGTTAAACTTACAGTATTATTATTTGTGAAACTAGCTCAATAAAACTAAGCTTTTTCATATTGATTAATTAAAGACATGACTGACAGATCATTTTGGAGATACAATAAGATCAGAATCATGTTTAATATTAATAATGGTGAAAAGTCAGTAGAAGGTCAAATAAATTGATGTCAGTTATGTCTGATCATGCCATACAGAAGAGTTGGAATTTATGATACTAGTATTTCACCCTAAATTCAGAATTGGATATAGGCAATAAAGTTAATATATATATATATATATATATATATATATATATATATATATATATATATATATATATATATATATATATATATATATATAATTATTATTATTATTATTATTATTATTATTTACTGTTTGTATAGTGTGTTTGTCTCACTGTTGTGTGGCGCCATCTACTGGACAAAAAATAACCCTGAATCTAATCTTTGAATACTGTATTCAGCGACTCCGCACCCTGTAAGATAAGTGCACTTAGACTTAAGTGCACTTGTCCTTAGTTTTTTAGTAACCACATCATTCACATATTCATACTAAGTCAGTCTTAACTTAAATGTATAAAGCACAATCACAATGCCAAGATCTAATAAAATGGCTACAAGACTAGTGTATATGCAGCTGCTGATGAAGGTGACAGTGGAGGTAAAGATCTGTACAGATGACTATTTTTTGAAGTACATCATGTAGGTCTAGTTCTAAACTATTGATATCTTGCCATTAATAAACATTAATGACTTCTCAAAATCCTTTTACACACACACACACACACACACAAACACACACATGCACACAGACGCACACACACACAGAGGAACATATTCCAGATAAAAAATAAATAAATAGGTTATTATACAATCTTGATATTTATAATGATATGTAATTTACCATTAATGGGGAAGGAAATGCTTTCCAGATTTGTTAGACCTTGTGAATGAAGGTAAACACAACTTTGTTTATAACTCCACAAAGGAGCTACGTTTTAATTTAGGGCCCTATGAAATGTATTTTATTTTCCCCTAAATTCTGTGTTTGATTTATTATGGATTCTTTGTTTTATGATTCAGTACAAATTTATCATACAAAATTGTGTCTAGTGAAATAATTTAATAATACATAACAATTTAATTAATCATTTACAATAGCAAAACACTGCTTTTTTTTTTTTTTTTTACAGATGTGATGCTGCACAACAGAACTGTATAAATTAATAATAAAAAAAATGATTGCATGATATTCCTTAAAAATAATAATAATATTTTGAATATTACTTTGAGAATTGTATTGTAGTATTCAGTAATAATTTTAAATTAAACCAGACCTTTATTTTGACGGTTTGTCCTGAAGGTCTGTTAGTTTTAGTTTCAGCGTTTATTTGATGTTTCTTTTTTTCTCTCAAATGAAACAACATAAAGCTGGTGAAGTGACCTTCAGATCAGCTCTGAAGAAAAGGTGCACATGTTCATGTCCTCATATATTGAGATGCAGACAGGGTTCTAAATGAACACCCGCCAACCCGCCAAATGCGGGTTAAAATTCATTTTGGCGGGTGTTAATTAAAACTTACTAGCCAGTTTGGCTGGTTATGCATGACATGAGGCTCTGTTCTCGGTCATTTATCCCCCTGGCAGAACTTCCTACAT
The DNA here is from genome assembly GCF_023724105.1 of Carassius gibelio. NCBI lineage: Eukaryota > Metazoa > Chordata > Actinopteri > Cypriniformes > Cyprinidae > Carassius > Carassius gibelio. The sequence continues at coordinate 30,804,122 of NC_068417.1, forward strand.
TTCCCATGAACACTGTGCTGTAATGCTACGTGATGACGTTTCATATGCTCATTGGCTGCACGAAAAAACATGGAAACGAATAGCGTCCATCAGAAAACACAAGGAAAAAGAACGAATGGAGCCAGAGCAGGGAGCATAGACTGAAAGAGGAGGGAGTTAGCTATTAAAGAAAAAAAAATTAAGATTAAACTAAATGCGGCGGTGGTTGGGACAGATTTCTGGGGGCGAAAAGAGGAACGAGGCAGGGGATGAGGATATTACGGAGAGCCCCGCACGTCACCTGTAGGAGAAAAAAAATCAATCCGTGACGACGGTTTTGCAATCCCCTCAGTTTATAAACCGTACTCGCAAATTCATAAACTGTTCCCTCGGTGTAACAAATCGTACCCACGGATTAACAAACCGTGCCCACGAATTCCCAATCCGTGCGCTCAGATTTTGTAAACCGTACCCTCGGTTTTTGAATCTGTACCCACGAATTCATAATCCGTGCGCACACTTTCACAATCTGTTCCCTGAACTTCCCTCGGATTTGTATTTTGTAAACTGACACGCATTTGTAGCTCCGCCCCCACCGGCAAATTCATTTATGTTTATCAAACATTATTTTTCATAGTATCCAATGAGTCCACGATCAGCATTCACAAATAGTCTTCTTTTTAGCGTTTATTTTAATAGCGATTATTACATTAATCACCAATAGAATAAGACACAGCCGTCTGTGTTTTATGACCAAAAAAAATAAACGCTAAAAAGAAAAAGAAAATAAGGGTAAAAAGCAATACAAAACAAATAATATGCCGGTTATGTTTTCATTCCTTTTCTCTCTAACTGAATGCAATGTTATTTTCGGCCTCATTATTTAATAATAACATTAACAGTGAAACATGCATCTAACTCCGGCAGGTGGGGTGGATGGAGCTTAGTATAATAAAATCAGAAAAATAGGTCTTCATGCATGTTAAGAAAGAATTGTACACAAGCATTTACAAAACTGTCAAAGTTTATTTAAAAATAAAGCAATTCATGAATTATTTTCTTGTACTCATTTATTTAGCCTACAAATTAAAATTATATCATTATCATATATTATTATACAGGTTATGCATAAGAATCTTTTATCCAAAACAATTTACAACAGAGGAAAAAATTACTCCATAGTTAGTCACAATGCCAGGTTTATTGTACAATAATAATCAGTTGCTATTATAAGATTATTCCTTTATTATTATTAAACCTATTTCACATAATAATATTCAATAAAACTGTATGTTAACAGGAGCTTGCTGCATGAATCCGTGAGTACGGTTTACAGATCCGTGGGAACGGATTGCGAAAGTGTGCGCAAGGATTATGAATTTGTGGGTATGGATTCAAAACCCGAGGGTACGGTTTACAAAAACTGAGCACACGGATTGGAAATTGGTGGGCACGATTTGTTAAACCAAGGTAACAGTTTATGAATTTGTGAGTACGGTATATAAACTGAGGGGACGGATTGCAAAACCGTCGCCACGGATTGATTTTTTTTCACCTACAGGTGACGTGCAGGGCTCCGTAGGATATCGACAGAGAAACAAAGAAAAGAAAATTAAATGCCAAATGGCTGACGGGTCATGAATGGCTTTTGTTTGATCACAAGAATGTCATAATGCTTTGTCAAGATTGCCGCATGTAAGTTACACGAAAGAAAAAAAACAAAACAAGCAATTTAGTGGTGGGAACTAATCATTTTAAATTTGAGTCAGTGTATATTTTGTTGTATGCTTTGTACTTTATATGTGTTTTTCATGCCAACAATGTTAATAAAATGATCAAATGCATTCAGTGGCACTCATAATTTTTTATTTTTACTGAAAAAAAAAATGGCTAGTGGAAATTCTGACAATTCCACATTGGCTGTTGATCAAAAAAGTTAATTTAGAACCCTGGATGCAGATACTGAAACCACTGCTAGTCACGTGTTTTTGAGTTTGTTTATCAGATGAAACTACTCCATGCATTCACACAGACACACAGAACATGCAGACTTATTAGCGACATGCACTGACTGGTTGATGTAACATTTATTTCGGTTGTGTTATATGCTGTTAGATTAATCCATTCCGACAGTCCACATGGCCACTGTTATAAAAGGGTGCCTGTAGTACTCCATCCACTTGTTTGTCTGAAGGAGACGTGTGCAGGAAGGCCTGAAACATGGCACCATGATGCAGTGTCTTGTTCCTTTTCTCGGGGAGCCATGGATATCTATGTACCCAGAGACGTTCCCCTTCAAATAGGAACTCGCACTGCATCCTCTCGTGGACACAAGCCATGCTGTGGGAATGACTGGCTTATTGATGATACAGTTAGGTCCATATACATTTGACACTGACACAGTTTTCATAATTTCAGCTTTGTATCCCGCCAGAAACAGAATTAAAAAAAAAACCATCAACATGAAATTAAAATGCAGACTTCAACCCGGTCAAATCACGCTTCACTGTTATGTGTCTTTATGTTTCTTACCGGCTGCACATCTCAGGAGTTGAACTAAATTATAAGATAAAATGTTTAAGAATTACAACCATACTTATTGTAATGAGGAGTCAGAGGCGTTCGGATCCATGTGCAGAATTTTATTAAGAGAATGGTCATACAGGCAGAAAACAGGAACGGCGTCAGGTGTGTTAGGGATATCCAGAATCATTAACAGTAACAAACAGAGATCATGGCAGACAGCAGAGAATCAGAGTCGGTTTAAACAATCCAAGATCATACACGGGAACAACAAACACTAGGAAAAACGCTCGGAAATGTCAGGCAGGCTAAACAAGACTTCGCAATGAGGCTTCTTCTTCTTCTTCTTCTTCTTCTTCTTCTTCTTCTCTAGTATTAATGGCGGGTTGCAACCTACTGTACCGGAGTATGTAATTCATGGTTTTAGTATTTCAGGTTACATTTCAGTGATCCCAAAAAAAAAAAAAAAAAAAACCTATATGTTATGGTCTAATCCTGTAGATTTAAGAAAGTTAAAGAGAGATTCATAACACTCCTCACTTATCCCCAGTATCCCTTCTAAATTCCATCCCCATCCTAATTCACATATCTTATCACGTAAGATGTTCTTCTCAAAATCAAATTTACTACACTTCATTATGACATGCTCGACATTTTCAGGAACATTTATCAGACACACATTTTGCCATTAAATACAGCGTTGATTTTAACCCAGTATGTCCAAGCCTCAATCCTTTCCCTTTGAAACCATTCACTTTAATAGATTTCTGAATGCTGTAATAGTGTTTCCCTTTACTGTCTGTGTCCCACTTGTTCTGCCATTCATCACTCACTGCTTTTCTAATTAATGATTTGGCCTCTCCTTTTCCAAAGGGAACTTTCATTATTTCATCATCTTTTAATTTTAATGCTGTCTTTGCAATCTCATCTGCTTTTTCATTTCCCTCAACACCAACATGAGCCGGGACCCAAACAAATTGTACATCACCACCAGTTCTTTGTATTCTCAGCATTATTGTATATATTTCAATCAATAAATCATCTCTTAAGGTCTTTTTGGAATTCAAACTAAACAGGGCAGCAGTGGAGTCTGAACAAATGACAACTCTCTCTGGCCTCACCTCTTCTATCCACTGTAACCCTAAAATAATAGCAACCATTTCTGCTGTATATACAGATAATTTATCATTAATTCTTTTACATATACCTACATCAAACTCTGGTATATATATACTCCTGATTCTACATGTTCTGTCCCTGGATCTTTTGATCCGTCAGTAAATATTAGTATATATAATAATTCCTCTTCACATAATCTTCAACCAAATATCCTATATTATTCATATTACTTTCATTCCATTCTTTCTTCTTCTCTAGAAGTTTCAGGTCCACATTGGGCACAGGAAATATCCACAGAGGAACATTACCCCATACAGTATTTGGTCCATATTCAGTTTTATTTAATCCATATACTTCTGCTACTGTATTAATATTCCAACCAAATCCTTTTCCTTTAAGTTGTTGTGTATATTCCCAACAATTACACAGAACATTTGCTGCAGGTTGTTCCTCCCCAAATCCTTGTAACTTGATCCAATAAGCTAAAGACAGCTTAGATCGTCTTAAATATAATGGCAATTCATCAGCTTCTACCAGTAGTGCATTAGTAGGGGTTGTTTTCACTGCACCTATACTGAGTCTTAAAGCTCTAAACTGTATTCTGTCTAATGTTCTTAAAATACTCTTGGCTGCTGCTCCATATACCATACACCCATAATCAATACATGATCGTATTAAGGCCCTATAAATGTCTAGTAGTGATTGTTTATCAGCTCCCCATTGATAGCCAGAGACTGACCTCATTTACATTTACATTTTGTTTCAACCGGTTTAATATGATTCTTCCATATACATTTCTCAATAACCACAATCCTAAATACTTGTACTCTTTCACTCTTTACATATTTTGTCCATACAATTTAAACTGTATATTATTAATCCTTCTCTTTCTGGTAAATATCATATAACAAGATTTTGTAACTGACATCTTAAATTCCCAATCATATGACCATCTTTCAACTTTTAATATCGCATTCTGAATACTATTAGTCACAATGTCTAATGTTTTTCCCTCTTTTCCATATAGCCCCATCATCTGCATAAAGTAATGATCCAATCCCTATCGACATTTATAAAAATATCATTTATCATGATATTAAATAGAATAGGACTTATAGCACTCCCTTGAGGGATACCATTTTCAATATCAAAGTACTCCGACAAAGCATCCCCAACCTTTACACGGAAAGTTCGGTTAGACAGGAAATCTAATACCCAGTTGTATAGCATTCCACCAATACCCATTTTATGCATTTTAATCAATAATCCTTCTCTCTACATTGAATCATAAGCTTTTACAATATCAAAATATACTATAGCCGTGATCTCTTTCATACTACTCGCCTTTTCTGCCTCATTGCTAACTTTAACCAAAGCATCTACCGTTGATCTTCCTTTACGAAATCCACTTTGGTATTTATTTAGCAGTTCTCTTTGCTCTAAATAATATGACAATCTACAAACAATTATCTTTTCCATCCATTTACATAGGTGTGATGTTAAGGCTATAGGTCTGTAGTTTCCTGCATTAGTTGTGTCTTTACCTGGCTTACCAAAAGGTAGTATTAATGCACTTTTCCATCAGGCATTACACCTTCTCTCCATATCTTATTAAACAGTTACAGTATAATTTCCAATACTTCTTTTGGTAATTGTCTAAACATAGCATAGCATAGTTGATCTTGCCCTGGAGCCGTATATCCACTTCTCTCTAAGACCATTTTTAACTCATGTAATGATAAATCCATGTCAAGTGCCGAATCATCACTATCTTTTTGCCTAGTCACCTCACTATTTGTTCTTACAATATCCTTTTTCCGTTGTTTATGTATTTTATTTAAATGACTCCCACTATGTACACTTGCAAACTTCTTACCTAGTAGCTCAGCTTTCTCCTTATTTGTAATTGCCTGGTGTTCTCCCTCTATCAGAACTGGGATTTTAACTGATTTTCTTTTCCCACTCATCTTTTTGATCATTGCCCAAATGTCACCCAATTTAACTTCCCAGCCAATGGAGGAGCAGAATTGCCTCCATGCATTCTTCTTGGATGACTTAATTACTTTACGAGCTATAGCTCTCAATCAAATTATCTTGGTTCAAATTCTTTCTTAGAAATCTGAATGCATGATTTCTGTCTTTTATAGCATTTTTACATTCATTGTTCCACCATGCAACTACTTTATTTTATCTCATTCACTGGACTCGGGGATACAGGTTGTTGCAGCATTAATAATCATGGAAGTCACTTCTACTGTGCAACTATTTACATCACCCTCCATCGATATTCTTTCAGTATACTCAGTACAAAGTTCTCTGAATTTTTCCCAGTTAGCTTTAAGAAAACACCATCTCTCTATTACATAACCCTCCTGAACATACATATCAAAGTTCATCGAACACAAAATTGGAAAGTGATCACTCCCTATGTTGTTATCATTCTTAACATTCCATTCACATAAATTACTCATATTTACAGAGACTAAAGTAAGATCTATACAAGAAACTGAGTTTCTTGTAACATTAGCCCTGGTACCTCTTCCATCATTAAGGCAAGCAAGTAATCTCTCCTCAATTAGTTCTTCCACTACTTCTCCATTTGTGTCTGTATAATCACTTCCCCATAGAGTATTGTGAGCATTAAAGTCTCCACACCATATTTCTCTTCTATCAACACTTTCTGAGATTTCATGGATTGTTTGCTTTGATAATTTCTTACACGGATTATAAAAATTGACTACTTTGATATTTCCTCTGGGACTACACATTTCTATTACTATACATTCATACTCATTTGGAACAGTTACCCTTCTATATGCTAAAATATCCTTAATAAATGTTACACATCCTCCACCTTGTTTTCCAATTCTGTCACATCTAACCGAACTGTAACCTGGTAGTACAAAGTCCAAATGAGGTCTTAACCAAGTTTCTTGTATACACATAACATCAGGTCTAACTTCCAGATCAGCTACAACCTTCTTGAACTCTTGACCATTTGCAACTAAGCTTCTGGTCTATTGGAGGATATGAAATACCATAATGAGGTTATTCACCTTGAGACATTCCATTATAATTATTCGGGTTCAACATCTCATGAATCATTTCAGCTGTAACTTCAGTGATCCCCAGTATTTATATGGCTGCCTCTACTATTGTCTTGATTATATCACTTTTTTCTTTTGCTGTATTGCCACATTGACAGTCTTACAGATGAAAGCAATAAATTTGGTTTTACCCACAATCAGCGTGTCTTCATTAATCTCTCTTATCCATGGATTTATTTCGGTTTGCCTCTGACTTGACTTTGGAGATAAAATCTCAATTATTCTTCTGTTCTCAGATTCTTTTGCTCTATGTATTACTTGTACAACACTGGGTCTGTATGTTTCACTTTCCTTAACTTTTTTGCTGCATCAGCATAAGACACTTGATCACCCAATCTTACTCTCTTACGCACATCTTTTTCAAATTCTAGCTTTACTAATAAGCTATCACCCCTTTTCTCTGTGTTTGTAGTCTTGTGGCTTTCACAACTTTCCCTCCTTTCACTTCCTGAATTATCTCCTCCATTGTCATTGCCAAAGGTGCATAGTAGATAACACCTCTAAGCTTTGCTGCATTCCCAAGGATATGAGCACTGGTCCTTTCCCCATTAAGTGTTACTGCTCTGACAAATCTCTTTGCAGTTGATCTGTAGCAAAGACCAGCAGCCTTCTATTATTCAAATATTTAGCAAACTTGATCTTACCCATTTCTTTCTCAATTGCTTTTGTTAGTTTTAGTGAAAATGTCCCCCTTCTTTTTTGAACGTTATCATCACTTTGCATTCAGTTTGTTCATTCTCCTTTTTCCAATTTATAATTATAGACTTCACTTTTTTGGACTTGTCACTCACGTCCACATCATAGTTGGAACTTCCAGAACTATCACACCTTCCTTTCCTCTTATTATTCACTTCCTGCCATGACATACTATCATGATCTCCATCCGTACTTTTACCCATGATAATTACATTCACTGTACAGTTATTGCTAATTCCAGCGATAAAAGCCAAGAATATCGTTCGATCCACCGAGCCAAAACGTGAAACTGGAAGAAGTCCCTCGAGCCGCGTTCCCATGCACAGATGTAGCAATACCAGCTGTCTTCCTCTCGCAATGAGGCTGTGTGTGAGTGCTGCTTATAGGTGTGTGTAAATGAGGTGCAGGTGTGACAAGTAGATTAGCTGATGCTTTGCCAGGCCTTTACTGCAGCTGACTTCAGTTAACTTTTTTTACCTTCAAAAAATCCTGGGTTACATTTGCTGCATTTGGGTCATCATCCGTACTAGGAATCAACTTTGACCGTTTGACTGAATCTGGCCAGACAGTATATCCATACACTTCAGAAATCATCCGGCTGCTTCTGTCCTCTTTCAGATAATCGCTAAACACCAGTAAGTTAGTGCCACTGGAAGCCATGCATGCTCATGCCATCACACTGCTCCATCATGTTTACAGACATGTTTACTTAATTTCAGCCATCCAAAGAATGCTTTTCCAGAAGTGATATGGCTTTTTTTTTTAATGTGTTTTGAACAAAGTCTAATCAGACCTTGTTTGCAACTTGTGGTGAACCCTCTGTACACTTGACTGTAACCTCCTAGAGAATGTTCTTCTCTTGGCTTGATTTTGTGAAACTGTTTTTTTTTTTTTTTTTTTTGCCATGGACAGGATTCTCCGATCATTCACCAATGTTGTCCTCTGTGGACGTCCAGGACTTTTTATTCCAGAGGATACTGGAACATTGATTAGTAAATTATTTTCTTATCAGCCCAATGTCAGTCAGATTAAACCACAGATATCCCTCCATGGCCACTATTGCCACCATCAAACTGCCAAGAGTTGCAGTTGTTTGTTTGGCAGCTCAGAGAGGTGCAGCTTGGCCAAATTGGTCAGGGAAAAAGGCCCTGGCCATCATCTAGATCATTTAGCAGGTCAGCCTGTTAGGCTTCTAACACAACGAGTGTGAAATGCTCCACCAGCTTGACCATTTAAATATAATGTGGTACACAGCATTTTATATGTTGTTTCGGTCACCGAAAGATAGCCTGCAAGATAAAATTAGACAAAATACCTGTTTATATGAAATTATTTTTATTTATTTATTTAACTCATTTAGCACTTCAAATATTCAAACAGTCACTGAACTGAGGAAACAGCTCTGACTCAGACTGAAGGACAAATGTGATATGTGAATTCATGGATGCACTGAATAAATGGGTATTATGAACTTTTTTATGGTTTCACTTTGTTTATGTAAATAGGTGAGTTGATGAAGAAAAGTTTATTCACTTCATATGCTTTAGACATTTAAAACATCCACATTTCACATCACATTGGGTGCTTTAACAATACAATAGTTTATACGCTGCATCATAGCATGATTTTGTAAACAAACCAGTGGATCAGATATTTGAACCAAGAGAGGACATGACCTGACTTTGTGCTCTGCATTTAACCCACCCAAGTGTGCGCACACACACACACACACACACACACACACACACACACACCAATAGGTAATGAACTAACACGCGCACACACTGTGAACACAAACAGAAGGCAGTGGGCAGCCAATGGGGGATTTATTGCTCAAGGGTCTCACCACAGTCGTGGTATTGAGGTAGGAAGAGAGCGCAGTACATTCACACATTCATCAGTCCACGACTGCCCCTCTGAAATAATGTTAAGTTTCTTTCACAAATGGATCATTTCACTTCTTAAAGCCTCAATACGTCATCTGGAGCCATGGTTATTCGTTTTGTGTTCCTTGATTTTATGGAAACACACGAGTATAAAACAAAATAAAATGCACCCTAAATACCAACCGCTTATGAACAAGACATGTCCATGTATTACAAAGAGCCAGCTGTCTCTCGCTTTTATTTAAGCTTTTAAAAAAGCTGTAATTTGTTGTAAAGGCGGTTTTCCCCTTTCACCCTAAATCTGTTTTAATTATTTATAATGATAAAAAAATGAACACATATTTGGCCATGAGAATTTAAAAGAAAAAGAGACATAGTCATATATAATGTATATATTAGCACCTCGCCATAACTTAGGAATTGTATTTTCCCGGTTGGTACAATTTGGTCCCCAGATTATGGAACAGTCACATTTTTTTATGCATTACATGTATTATTGCTGAACCAGGACTTCCAGCTGCAACTATTAGTGTCACTTTTTTGATTGTCAACAAGAATGTGGAAAGCTAAATGCAAGATGTAAGAAACTAATAAACACATGCAAGGGTATTTGCACAAACAATACATATAAAAGATGTTTAATGTTAAATGTTTAAAGGATTATACATTTGTTAAAGAAAATGTTATAATGAAATATTGTATAATTATTAAACAACTGTTTTGATCCTCAGATTTGATTAGTCAGCAGCATACTTCGCCATACTTGTTTGTGTTTTCAGCAAATTCCTTCAGTAGTTCAAACCTTCAATTAGGTTCACTTGCTTTCCCCAAAATGCTTTGTTTCTGTCCTTCTAGTATGACATTTGTGTGAAATCATTTATTTTATTTCAAGATTAAGCCTAGGTTTGTGTGAAATGACTCCGCCAGATTCCGTTCATTTGGAGAATCACAGCAATAAAAACTTGAGTATACGTGTTGTGAACATGGTTTATATTAACACTTTGCAAATGCTAACTGGTCATTGTGTGAGTCTAGTAAACAAACAAAGCAGACATACTTTCCATTTGAGGTTAAGACAACTGAGAACTTCATAAACATGAAACATGAAGGTGTTGAAAAAACACTGCTGTCATTTCACAGTTAAACCTCCTCTCTAGACAAAGGTGAGAAGTAGCTGGTTGTCAAGTGCCAAACCCCGTGGAACATGTTTCTGGTTTTGGTTTAGCACTTCAGATGAGTTTACTTAAATAATAACTTCACAGTGTTATTTTATTATGTGTAAAAGTGTGTAACCAGCTAAATAACTTTCTCATAGAATATTAAGAATGACATACTCAATAACAGACACAAAGAAATATATTTGTTCATAATGAAGCAACTGTAATGAATATCAATATCACAATGAAGCAACGTCATAAAAAAGGTTAACTATAAGGCTAAAGCGTGTTTGCGAGGGTGCTCAATATACTCAAAAGTTTGCTTCCAATACTCAAAATATACCAATACACACAAAACACAGGAAACAGAGAAAGAGAAAGAGAAAAATAAAGTAAACATAAATAAATAAATAAATGTAATTTCAGACCAAATTGTTGTGTGTTATCAATATAATTGTTTTGTAATTATAAAATATTTATGTATTGTGAAACTAACTTAATTTAATGTCTATATTTTAAGGTATTAAATGCAGCCACATTAATATAAAACTATAAAATAAATACATATTTTCTCAAAATATAAATAGAAAAGCCCAGCAGACAAACAATTCGTATGTGCATTTGTTTGAAATACAACATCAAAAAAAAAAAAAAAAAGCCCTGAGTGCCGAGGTCGAGGAGAGTAGGTTGACAAACCACAACATTTCACACTAACAGACCTAACCAACTTATGAACATTTAAATGATTTTTTATATATGTATTAGTTAAACTATTTTGTCTAAAGAAACAGTCAAGTATTTTATAAAAATGAATCTCTTCTCAGTCCAACAGCACTGAAAACACAACCAACAGGCTTCACAAAAATAATAAATATGGTGCACTCTCCATCCCCTTTCATACATTTATTAGAATCTACAACCTCTTACAAAAAAATAAAAAAAATAAAAAAAACTGAAATGGCTTACAACAGCTATCTGAAGCAGGGGTTTTAAAGTTTTTGATGCCACTGACTCACAAACATGACTCTATTACAAGACCCACTTAATACACTTAAAATCTGGTACATATTTTTATATATAAAACATTCAAACAAGTGTAGAGTGAAAGAAAAAGTGTCTACTGAATATTTTCCAGGTAATATTTTCTACTAATTATTTGAGTACTCTTCAGATATATACATAAAAAGAAATACAAAACTGTGATTGTCAATTCAGTAAAATAAATGTGACCTCATGACTTCCAACCAGTCTTTAGAAAGCAGGTTGAAATATTACAAATTTTTAATCTAGTCGAGTATAAAATATAAGACATTTTTAGAAAATCTTGAAAATATGAACCAAAGAAGTATAAAATCAATCATACTCATATATTCATGACTTCGGCAGGTTTAGAGCAGCGTACGTGCTGTTGATTTGGCTGGACGGAATATTTTTACGCAGCTTGGAAAAGTCAACCGTGGCATACTGAAAGAGCAAAATGAAGTGTTATAGAATGCAATTGTTAATACCAGCAAGAAATCCTCAATGATTATCAAGACAAAAATGAATTTTATTTATGATGGTTTCACATATTCTTACCTGCAACTGGTCCCGATGTGGCTCTGTAACTTGTGTCTGTTGTAGATAAGAGTTTAGTTGTTCTGGCTTTTTTGCAGACCTTCTGTTTCCAACAACAAAAACCTTTACCAGTCCTAAAAATGGTATTTCATGTTCAATATTTATATCTTATATCACATAAATAAGGCAATAATAATGAAACAGTCAAAAGTCTAAATGAAGAATATTTACATATTTAATAAACTTCAGCTGACAATGGCTTAAATAGAGCAAAATATCTCACCGACCACTACAGTAACCAGAAGCCCATTCATCAGTCCAGATATGATGATAATACTCTTCCATAGTGTCTGATTCTGCTCGATATACTCAGTCACTGTGTGATTGTGACACTCAGTTGGTTCTGTAATAAAATTGTCCACAGTCTGTTACTGTAAAAAATGCTATTGTTAGGCTACATATTTGTATCGCTGATAGTTTATACTGGAAACAATTTAGGTGTATACTTCAATAAGCTAATACTTAAGGTTTTTTGAATTATTATTATTATTATTTTTTTTCTAACTGATGAATTATGTAGCATTTCCATATTCCAGGATGCCAATACCAAGATTCTTTGGACCCAATTTATAAAATACTGGTTCAGTGAACTTGAGTAATCTTTTTCATGTATGCATTGGTCATCACTGAGTCCTGAGCTTAACTCTATTGAAAGTCTTCAGGATGTGCTGGAGTTGACTTTAGAGAGTTCAACTCTGTCTTTGTCAATACAAGATCTCTGCAAAAAGTTAATGCAACTCTTGATGGAATTAAATGCTGTGATGTTGCATATTGTTGTCGAAACAATGCCACAACAAAAGCACAATGTTATGACAGCTAAAGGCAAACCATGGTTTGGACAGGCTGTGTATATGTACATGAAATGTACGTGTGTACTTTATCTGTCATGGTTGTTAAGTAAATGAAAAGCTATTCATCAGTTAGAATGAAAATAATTGTCGCCAACATGCCAAGAAACACATGAATCGCAGCAACCTGGGCCGCATTAATGCACAGGCTTACCTGAGCTTAAGCCCAGGGCCCCGGGCTAGGGGAGGGCCCCGATGATGCCGGAAAATATTGTAATTGAATTCTATAATTTATTGGCTGTCCCTTTAAAATTACGCTTTATCACTTTGCTTTGGAATGTACTTGCGGAAGTTGCAAGTCTTGCACACAGGACCGTCGCTAGTGGGGTGAAAGGTGGTGACGATTATAGGGGCCCATGGCCAAGGGAGGGGGCCCCGGCGATCTCATCCGTCTGGCTGAAGCCAGTCTAAAAAGACACTCAAGACAGTAGACAGAACGCTTCTGCATGTCATCACAAAAGCGTATAATTTTCATGTGCTATTAAGCCTTGCCACCTGCCAATTTAACAAATCAAAATACTTTAAAGCATTAAAACACAAGAAGCTGGAAAGCCTAATAGAGTTGCTGGTTACTCGCGTGCTGTGTTTGGTGCGCACGGGGAGAAAGAGCCGCGTCTCACAGACAGCTACACTGAACTGAGCTCTTCTTTGCGAAGTTCTCCTTTAAGTTCCTCCTGCACCTCAACAAACAAATCGCAGTTTAAACAAACAGAAAAGGATGTGTAAGAGCCCAATTCAGCATCGCGGTGTTCTGCTGTTCAAGCTCACGCAGAGAGAGGCGTTTCAAAACACTTGAACGCCAAATTTGTCTGTTTTTGCTCTTGTACCGACATATACGTAAAAAAAAAAAAAAATAAGTGAAAATACCCGTCTTGGATAATATGTTCGAAAAAACTGTTGGTTATGTCTTAAGTGAAAGTAAACAGTTGAGAAAAAAAATCTTATATGTGTTATATTGGATGCATTCATTGTCTCTTAAAGTTACAGTTAATTTAGCTACTAGCTGCAGTAATGTTAATCCAATGAAAGAAAAATGAAAAAATTAAATTAAAATGAAAGAACCACACTACAGCTGTGGATTATAATAATTTTTCGTTGCCGAAATACAGCGAAACAAACGATTTGGTAAGTCAAGGTAAAATGTAAGTCACTTGATATTAAGTTCTTGTTTATTAAACTGTATGCTGAATAAAATGATAACATTTTATTCACTCTTTGTGTAATATTGGTTAACATATTAAATTATATAAATATGAAATAAATACGGGGCATATTTGAATTCTGAGGCATTAAGACTAAATCACGTGCACAAGTCTAATTTAGTCTAACTAGACTACATCATGTAGTGCATGCGTGCACAGAATGGGTGTGTTTTTTTTTGTTTTTTTTGTAAAGTGAGTTGCATACTTGATAATATCAGATCGTTAAATCAACAATTACGATATCATAGACTTCATATAATGCACACCCTACACCACTGGCCCGATCGGGCAAGTGACCGTTCTGTCTACTGTGCCGAGCGTCATTCACACTAGCCTGGAAGGGCCCCTCAAGAGGTAAAGCCCAGTGGCCCCTTATAGTCTTAATGCGGCACTGGCTGCAACAATAGGGCTAATCTAATTTAAAAATCTCAAGAATTTGCTTATTTAAATCCAGACAGCTTTTTTTTTTGGCTAGGTAGTGTATTGTAATTTCTGAATATCAAATTATTTAAAATTTTAGGTAGTTATTATAAACAGTGATCATCAATATATTTTAATCGCTTAAGGAATAAATAATCTTACCATTGAAATATATTCTGGTGCTGTTGCTGAGTTTTGGAGGTGTGCGTGTGTTCATACAGTAATAAACTCCTAATTCATCAGCAGTCACATTATTAATAACTAGACGATGTTTAAACTGCACTGAATATTTCTTTTTGAATGTTTTATTATGGTAAAAAGCTGATGTTGAGAATGACTGTAGAATGACTGTTGGAGGATCTGCTGCTTTCAGTAAAATCCAGTAAACCTCCTTTTCATCAAGATCACAGTTTATGGTCACATTTGATCCCACATCAGTTAAAAGATCTGCCACTGCATACTGACAAAAGATTAATACATCTGTAAGATATAAATACATAAACTAATTAATAAAAAACAATAAACCCCCTGTGATGCATAACATAAAATTATTTATCATTTTAATTTGTTTACAAAGCATGTACATTTATTATTATTTTGCAATAGACTCACAGAGCTGAAGCTGAAAGATCGTCATGTTGCTGCAGTGAATAAAATGTTTCAAAATGAATCCGCTTCTCATCACACAACACTGAAGAACCTACTGCAGCTCTGAAGCAAAAGACAGGAAGAAAAAGTTTCCACATCAAACAGAGGAAGTCAAAGTCAAATTTGCTCTGACCACTTAATCCCTCCTCACCATTATCACTTCATTAAGTTAAGCATCCTTTGATATTTGTTTCTCAAATTCTCCAAACTACCGTTTAACTATGGAGCCAAAAGAGTCTCAGTAAAGATAAATGCACACACTACATTCACATATGCACACATAGGATTCATACATGCACACACATAATTCATAAATACACACACAGGATACACAAATGCGCACAAAATTCACAAATGCACACACAAAATGTAAAAAGCACAGAAGATTCACAAATGCATACAAAATTCAGAAATGCACACAAAATTCAGAAATACACACACAATTCATAAATGCAAACAACATTTTCAAATGCACTCAAGATTCACAAATGCACAGGACAAGATTCAGAAATATCTTGATTTACAAACTGCTTGCGGTTCTGTGAACTTCACTGCATTTGTGTGTGAATTTTGAGACTCCCCTGACTTGGCTCGACACACAAATGCCTTTTTTTAAACAGGGAATGATCTGCAACCAATCAGATATCTCCCTTGTTTTAGCCAATCACAAGAATGCACCCCACGTGGGGGTTTTATCATTTGCTGTGACCAAATGGTGGTCACAAATTATTTGTCCCTGTTTCATGTGCTTCATGTGTGTTGTGTTTTGTTTCGAGTGTATAACTTTTGGTCTTGTTCATTGTGAGCACATAGTTTTGGGGTTTGTTTCCTCTATGTGGTCTTGTCTAGTCTTAAACCCAGTATACAATGTGAGATTTTGGCTATTTTGAAGGCAATTTTTTTAAAATCCTAAAAGATTTCTATAATCCCAGGCTATAATATATAATCTTTAATCGGTGGTTTGACATGTTCACAGACAGCCAAAAATTATGCCAGTGTCAGAATATTTGGCACACAGTCATGGAGTGTGACTTCTACGATGACAATGCCTTAATTTTTCAAAACAAGATTAGAATTAATGCTAGAGATTTATTCTAACCTCCATAAAGTCTGGCACTACAGTCATGTAATTCATACGATATGTTGCCTTTGCTATGATAAACCCAGGTTGTTCTACACTATTCTACACTGTGACTAGTGGGGTGGGGCCGAGGGATGTGGGAACGAGCGAGGCCAGTGGAGTGTCTGGGAAATGAGCGACACCTGCGACCCACCACCGGTCTCGAGTCTCACAGAGGAGATGGAAGGATATAAAACTGGAGCGACGACAGTGAAGGAAGAGAGAGGACCAGGCCTGGGCTTTTAGTTGTGTTTGCTTTTTATTTGTGCGCATCAGTCGTCCATGAGGGGCTGATGCGCTGTTTTGTGTTTATTTTGTAATTAAAGTTTCATTTGAATTGTCCGTCGGCTCCCGCCTCCTTCTTCCGGATGAATAGGACGTTTTTTTATTATTACAGTGGTGCCGAAGCCCGGGAGAAGGAGGGCCGTACTGCTGAAGATCCCTCGCCGCTGTGGTGAATCCGCGGTGCCATCGAGCAGGCGAGGAGTGTGCCGCCATGGACGCTCGAGGCGGTGGGCTGGAGTGAGTTGCCGTGGACGTATAACCACACTTTGGAACGTTTTCCTCTCTCCGACATCATCACTCTTTGTATTAAGCGGGACTTATCGTGCGTGCTCCGTGCTCATTCTTGTTGTGTGTGTGTGACTGACAGACAGCCTCCGCAGCGCGCATGCGAGTTCTTGCAGATCTCACAGACAAACATCTTAATAATTTCGCAAATTAGAAATGTTTGGTAAGATAAAATGTGCACGATAAAATTAAGCAAATCTCTTCGCCATCGTCACTCTTTATTATTAAGCAGGAGTTTACGTACAGTTAATGCATGTGCGTGCGCTCGCTGTGGTGTGTGTGTGTGTGTGTGTGTGACTGACAGACAGCCTCCACGGCGCGCATGAGAGTTCACGCAGATCTCACGGACAAACGTCTTAATATGATCGCACATTAGAAATGTTTGTCGAGATTAAATGTGCAATACAACATTATTAAGCAAAAATATATAGTATTTTTTTTTCTCCTCCAGTACCGAAAGCAGAACCGATACCGTCAGATCTTACTGATACTACGGTCTTTCATAATTTAGCCCCGGGGCCAGTTTAATACCGGGTTAATACCCATCCCTAGTCTCAAGTCCCACAGAGGAGATGGAAGGATATAAAACTGGAAGGACGACAGTGAAGGACGAGAGAGGACCAGGGGCCTGTTCTTTGTACATCGCTTATTACATCCAAGATCAAATGACACATTCAAGATGATATCATCGTGCTAATCATGATCCGGCCAATTGGGTTCTTCAAACACACCTGTTGTGTATGATTAGTATCGCTGGATTGAGTTATCTGAGATAATTGCACGTTCATGTGTTGTCTTAAAAGGGGATATGTATCGATACTCGGAACCATGATTAGCAGTGCAGCGATTGGCTGGTGGCAAGACGGCAATGTAATGACGTCATATAATTTAAAACAACACCTGACGAAAATCTTGACAAATTTCTGGACTTTAATAAGGAAATAGCCAAGAAAACAAAACTACATAAATTACTTTTTTTTTTTCATGGTTCCCAATTATTTAGATTCGCAATTTATAATAGTTGTGCAGACTATACATTTTTATTTCAGTGTAGAAATTATCTATTCATTTCATTTTATATTTGGACAGATTTGTAACGTGACAGCATTAATGAAAGTTTCTTAAGGGCCAATATCATGTTATCTGCATCTCCTGCACTCCATCAAACCACTCTTATAATAGCAGTCATCACTCAAAATAATGCACAACTCTATTATCTGTATAACATGTGTGTAAGACTCTAATATAATTATGAAGTAATAATTTTATGACATAAATATTTCAGTGAGTAAAACTAGCTGTGTCTATAGTAGGCTGTTATCGACTACACAGCATTTTTATATTATTTTAAATTATTTTTTTTATGATTATTATTTTAAATGATTGTCCCTGTATCAGTACGATACTCTTGTAATAAAGTAGCAGTGGTAGCAGACATATTTTGAGTATCAGTTCTGGTTGAAAAGAAGCGATCTAATCCTGTTTACATGAAATAAGCCTACTCCCGAGCAGGTTTAAGCTTATGGACCTGTTGCTATGACAGCAGCTCCGGGATGAGCTTCGAAGAACCAAACGATCCAAGATCACGCCAAATCGTCAACATTCAAATCCAGCTGAGTTAGCGACGTAAGAAGAACGGGCCCCAGGCCTGGGCTTTTAGTTGTGTTTGCTTTTTATTTGTGTGTATCAGTCATCCATGAGGGGCTGATGCGCTGTTTTGTGTTTATTTTGTAATTAAAGTTTCATTTGAATTGTCCCCCGGTTCCCGCCTCCTTCTTCCGGATGAATAGGAAGTTTTTTATTATTACATACACTATTCTTCTTAAATATGCCATTAAGTATTGCTGCCATTCATACACATTTCCCCAAGGCATATGAACCCGAAACTGAAAAGACTGCTTATGTGCAATGACACAGAACTAGTGTAATGACATATGACGCACAGAACAAGCAGTTCCCCTTCAGTCGGTCACTCTCTACGTCACATTGGATGACGTGAGTTTCTGAATGCGGTCTTTTCCTGGTGCTGGGTTATGGTCATGATCATTGCCTCACGTGTCTGGGCAAACATGCTGAGGCGGCATTTGCGGATGCGTCATGTTCCCGTCGTGGGAAGAGGACCATCTCAGAGCTGCGGGTCAGGCTTCATTTCCTTGAGGGGCCGAGAAGTATTTCTTGGCGATGGCATGGGTAGTTTTGAGTATCAAAGCAGTGGTAAACCCCTCAAGTAACCAAACATTGAGGGCGTACCACTCCTCTAGTGCTCTGATCCAGTTGAGCAACCAAAGTTATGCCCTGGTCTTTCTTCAAAGAGCGTACCAGCGGTATCCTTCAGTGCTCCTCCTGAAGAACTGATGTCAATTGCTGCATTAGAGAGAGAGAGAGCTGAGGAAGATTCAGCTGCGCTGCTTCCCTCCAGGACTGTGGCAATGCCTGAATCGGATCCAGAGTTAACAGCTGTGCTTAAGTGGAAAAATCCACCACGTCCCGACCCTTCAAGGTTGGAAGACTGGTTTCTCAGAGTGGCTCGCGCTGGTTTACAGTACAGCTTCTTGGTGCCTTTCTTCCTGGAAGTATATGAGGAGTTCACCAGGTATTGGATGGCACCTTATACTCCCGGGAAACAGCATGATGGTTCCTCCTCCCTCACAACCCTCAACGGGGATGGAGCGAGGGGGTATACGGGGATCCCCACAGTGGAGCGGTCAGTTTGCAATGCAGTTGTGTGCTAATAGCGCTTTCACCTGGCAGGGTGAACCGTGCCTCCCCTCCCCTCCACTTTGGCAAGAGCACCATCTCTTGCCAAACCCTTGCCAGGTTCCACTTATGGCTTGAAGTGGAACCTGTTCGTTGAGTGGTATTCTTTTTGTCGAGAAGAACCCTGGATATGCCTGATCAGGGTCATGCTTTCCTTTTTGCAGCAAGGGCTGGAACAAATGCTGTCTCTCTCCACCCTCAAAGTCCAGGTTTCTGCGTACCATGACCAAGTATAGTGAAAGTCGGTGGGTAAGCTTGACCTGGTCTTCAGGTTCCTTAAAGGGGCCAGGAGGTTAAATTCTTCCTGCCTCAGTTTAACGTCTCATCCGAAGGACGTGCTTGTTGACAGTATAGTGTCCACATCACTACACTGGGGCTCTAGGACCCACACAGACCACAGGGTGAGCACCCCCTACTGGCCTCACTAGCACCTCTTCCAGCAGCAACCTAGTTTTCCCAGGAGGTCTCCCATCCAGGTACTGACCAGACTTAGCTTCAGTTGGAAACCAGTCTTGGGCTCCAGGGGGATATGGCTTCCCGGCATGCATTTTGATCGACGAATCGCACCTACAGTATAGTTTGGGCCGGCTGACTCCCAGGTAATCCTGAGGCCCCAACCTGGCTATATGTCCAAGGTTCCTACTACTACCTTCAGAGATCAGGTGGTGAACCTTCAAGCGCTGCCCCTGGAGGAGGCAGACCCAGTACTAGATTTGCTCTGTCCATTCTAAGCCCTGGGGTGCTAGACCGGACACAAAGATTTAGGTCAAATTTGCATCTCAAGGCAATCTTTGGAATTCGGTTCTGGTTCATTCTGAGTGCCGATGTCCAAACCATCGGATGTGACAGCATTTGATCTCAATGACTACGCTATGCTTATTTTTGTTTTTTGTTCTCTTGTTCAGTTCTTCACTGTTGATCTTCATAGGCCCGAATATGTGTCATATCCTCCTAAGGTATTCGTTGTGGAATGTGCTAGTCTTGTTCATGTCACCTTTAGTAGCTCACCAACATACTGAGCCATACAGCAAGACTGGTTTGACAAAGCATCGTTTTTATGCTGTATTGCTTAGATTTCCAGAACATGTTTAGTCTGAAGTAAAGGATCCTCTAGCTTTTCCAAGCCTCTTTTTTATAACTTTTCGTCTATTGCAATTGAAACTACAATTTCAATTTCAATGATAAAGCAGGTCTCCTTAGTGTTATGTACTGAACAGAAGAAATAAACGGATGATTTCCACATCAAAGATGGAGGCTCAGAGCTACAGTTACCTATTATGTAATCGGCATGGGGTAGAGCTCCAGAAAGCACACGTACGTCTGTAAGATGTCTGTTAAAGATCTCTTGATCTGGAAAGCATCTGCTGTCTACAAACGTCTGACAGACTTCTTTCAGATGTCAGTTTTGCATACATTTTAAATAATAAACATATTATAGGGATCTAATAGACATCTATTTGACATCTAAAAGGAAACATTCTATAGACGTATTGCAGATGAGCAAACACTCTAAAAAATATGTCTTGCAGATGTAAATGCACACGTCAAATACACGTCTCTGGATGTACGTGTGCTATCAGGGAGGTGGAGTGTAGTCCATCAGATATTTTATTTTAGTAAAGATAAATATGATTCTTTAGGTCCTGAAAGGCGTGAGGTTGGTGCCTATCAGGAAAACCCAGTCATATATACAGGTGCTGGTCATATAATTAATATCATCAACAAATTGATTTATTTCACTAATTCCATTTAAAAAGTGAAACCTGTATAATAATTTTCATTCATTACACACAGACTGATATATTTAAAATCTTTATTTCTTTCAATTTTGATGTTTATAACTGACAACTAAGGAAAATTCCAAATTCAGTATCTGAGAAAATTTGAATTTTGTGAAAAGGTTCAATATTCAAGACATCTGGTGCTACACACTAATCAGCTAATTAACTCAAAAGACCTCCAAAGCCTTTAAATGGTCTGTGGGTCTAGTTCTGTAAGCTGCACAATCATGGGAAAGACTGCTGACTTGAGAGTTTTCCAAAAGACGACCATTGACCCCTTGCAAAAGGAGGGCAAGACACAAAAAGTCATTGCAAAAGAGGCTGGCTGTTCACAGAGCTCTGTGTCCAAGAACATTAATAGAGAGGCAAGGGAAAGGAAAATATGTGGCAGAAAAAAGTGTACAATCAATATGGATAACAGTACCCTGGAGAGGATTATGAAACAAAACCCAAAAGTGTGGGGGAGATACACAAAAAGAGGACTGCAGCTGGAGTCGGTGCTTCAAGAACCACTACGCACAGACATATGTAAGACATGGGTTTCAGCTGTCGCATTCCTTGCGTCAAGCCACTGTTGAACAACAGACAGCATCAGAAGCGTCTCGCTTCAAAAAGGACTGGAATGCTGCTGAGTGGTCCAAAGTTGTGTTCTCTGTTGAAAGTACATTTTGCGTTTCCTTTGGATATCAGGGTCCCAGAGTCTGGAGGAAGAGAGGAGAGGTACACAATCCATGTTGCTTGAGGTCCAGTGCAAAGTTTCCACAGTCAGTGATGGTTTGGGGTGCCATGTCATCTGCTGGTGTTGATCCACTGTGTTTTCTGAGGTCCAAGGTCAACACAGCCATATACCAGGAAGTTTTAGAGCACTTCATGCTTCCTGCAGATTTCATTTTCCAACAGGACTTGGTACCTGCACAGAGTGCCAAAACTACCAGTACCTGGTTTAAGGACCATGGTATTCCTGTTCTTAATTGGCCAGCAAACTTGCCTGACCTTAACCCCATAGAAAATCTATGGAGTATTGTGAAGAGGAAGATGCGATATACCAGATCCAACAGTGCAAAAGAGCTGAAGGCCACTATCAGAGCAACCTGGGCTCTCATTACACCTGAGCAGTGTCACAGACTGATCGACTCCATGCCACGCTGCATTGCTGCAGTAATTCAGGCAAAAGGAGCCCCAATTGTATTGAGTGCTGTACATGCTCATACTTTTCATTTTCATACTTTTCAGTAGGCCAAGATTTCTAAAAATCCTTTCTTTGTATTGGTCTTAAGTTATATTCTAATTTTCTGAGATACTGAATTTGGGATTTTCCTTAGTTGTCAGTTATAATCATCAAAATTAAGAGAAATAAACATTTGAAATGTATCAGTCTGTGTGTAATGAATGAATATAATATAAAAGTTTAACTTTTTTAATGGAATTAGTGAAATAAACCAACTTTTTGATGATATTCTAATTATATGACCAGCACCTGAATATATATATATATATATTAGGGGTGTAAGAAAATATTGATACGTGAGTATCGCAATATTTTCGGCGATACTGTATCGATATTCAAAAACGGAATATCGATATTTAAAAAAAAAAAAAAGATTCATGGCAGTTATGTAGTTTTGAGTTTACATTCGGACCGCAGGATGGCAGTCTTCATCTCTGAACGACAGTGAAAGTAACAGAAATACTAGAATAAGAGCATGCCACTAATGTTAGCACCACTGATCTATATATATAACTGGATCGCTCATCGCGTTCTAAACTGCCAACAGGCAGTGAAGCCACCGGAAGTGTTCGATCCGCCATCTTACTAATCCCTACCAGCATAGAGCACCATTGAGTTACATTCAAACCACTGTCCTAAAATAACTCGATTTGAAGCTGATCAATCAAACGGGACTCGTTTTTATGTTATGTGTAATAAAGTAATGTTTACTTCAGATGTTATCTGCATTGTTTACGGTCTTTTGGGACAGGATAAGTGATTTATTTAAATCGTGTAGGTGGGTGTGTCTGCTGCGCGCTGACGACACAGGTAACTGATCAAACACAAAAATGGCTTATTTCTTTATGAACAAAGTTATTCAGGAATTATTAAATGAACGTATTAGTATCAGAAATTGATTTTAATATATTACAATGAATTATACAATTATGTTTTTAATATTTCTCTATAATGAAATGAAAAAACATTAATTTACTATCTGGGAAATAAAGCTTTGTATTTATTTCTTAAATCCGTACTGTATATAGTCAGTTATTTCTCTGAATAAATTCAGATTTCAGAAAGAACACTTTGTAGTTTGTTATATGTGTTGAGGTGGTGTCCGTGATGTTCATGATGCTCACTACTGTAATGTTTACATGCCTAGGGTGTTCGCATTGTAATAATGTACAGTGATACTTCATATTTATAAATGCTGACTTGTTAGGTGATGTTTTCTCATTAAAATCATACAAATTCCTATTAATTCAGTGGAACTTTTTTGCACACTAGGGATTACCAATATGGCGGCGCGGCGGCTTCACTTTAATGAGCAATCCAGTTCTATATCATAGATCAGTGGTTAGCACAAATATTGCTCCTAGTCATGGAGGATGAAAGAATTGTCCCTGTTCCTGGTTCATTGTAACAAGCTGAAGTGTGCAGTCCTTTGGGCTTATGTGGTAACGTCCACCGCGGGACCGTGGCAAGTGTACGGTGTACATTTTAGGACATCCTCAGACCTCAGTCATCAAATGAAAAGGCGTCATGCCTCAGACTATGTAGAGATGTCCTAAAATGTACACCGTACAAGTGGCAGTGCGTCGTGCCTGCTGCATTCTCTTTCGGTGCGGTGTTCTGAAATATTTGGTTTCTGAGATTTTCGGTGACGCTGAGCATACGTGAATATTCATGAGTTTCCGGTTTCGCGTTATAGCGACTCTGAAAATATTAGTACGTTTTCACCAGATCACAAAAACTGTTCAACAAGGTAGTTTAATTACGTTTCAGATAAGCAAACGTAGAATATATTTGTTCGTTTGTGCATTAAATGTTATAAATTGTTTGCTGTTTCAAATGTTTCTCCACGATTATAGCCACTTATTTGCTAGAGGCATCTGCCCATCGTTAGAATACGCTACAAGTAAATGGGCCAGCAGCTGTTAAATATTTATTCATATTCCTCTGTTTCGCTATTAAAAGCATGTAATTTGAAGTGTATCATATGGTGGCACATTTTTTCCTTAAAAAATGTGTCAAATGGAAGTGCATGACAGCCTGCAGTTCATGTGGAGAAGCTCTTTGTAATTAATATTTCTGTTACAAATCAGCAGAGTTTGGCACTTCTGCCTGTTATTTTTTTCCTAGTTTGCAGAAGCTCTTCTGTCTTCTAATGGGGGAGACTTACAAGCTATGAGGCCACTATTGCATGAAGACATGGGTAAAATTAACTCTTTTTTTATTTTATCTGATGCAGGGGATGGTGGATGATGACCAACAGAGTGTGTACTTTAGTGTAATAATTAAACAAATCATATGCAAAATAAAAGAAAAAAAATGTATAGCCTACTATTTGATACAAATGTTGTATTATTTAACCAGTTTTAAAGTTTAACTACAATTTGTTCCTGAAATCCACACTTTTGAAATCAAGATAAATCAAAGGTAAACCAAGCACAACCTAATAAAACAAGTTGCATGGATAAAGGGTTTTGTAAAAAAGATAATGTTGGTGGATATTCTACTAATATTAAAAACACGTGGGTCATTCTTGAATGGCTTATTCTGCAATGGGTTTAAACAATCTGATTTGGAAGCATGTTTCTTCTCCCAACATTTAGACTGATTTATTTGAGTTTGTTCGTGGTGTTTAAAGGGGGGGTGAAATGCTCGTTTTCACTCAATATCCTGTTAATCTTGAGTACCTATAGAGTAGTACTGCATCCTTCATAACTCCAAAAAGTCTTTAGTTTTATTATATTCATAAGAGAAAGATAGTCTGTACCGATTTTTCCTGGAAAAACACGACCGGCTGGAGGCGTGATGTGTGGGCGGAGCTAAAGAATCACGAGCGCCATGAGGCTTTTGCGTTGAGAGCGTTTGGAAGTTGTGACATTACCGTGAGGAAAAAAAACATCCAAAACAAACCATCGCTAACAGTCAGATTCAGCCGTTTATTTATGATCCAGAATCAGATCCCAAGGCTGAAACTGAACGAGAGCAGCAGCAGCAACAACTCGCTCCGAGCAGGGCTCGAACCCGGGTCTCCGGCATGGGAGAGATATTTTAAGCAGTTTTACTCACCGCCTGCGGTTCCAACACACGATCGTGACCCTTTTTCATTGGGATTGCATTATCCTTAAGAAATAAACGATATGCAAATCCGACGGGTCCCATCAGGTTCGGGCAAAGATCTTCAGCTCTATTTTATATTTATACAGGTGTGTATAATGTCATTTATGTTATGCCTTCACCACATCTGTTAATAAAGCTTTTAACACAGAATCAGTTGAAGTCTTTATTCAGCAAAAGCAATCTACTTTTATCTTTGAAATTAAAATATACAAATTACTGTATGTTTTGATTTAGCATATGTTATTAAACTTCAAAACATTTTAATTGTTGTAAATTTTTTGAAAATAAGCAAAACTGTTAAAGTACTACAAGGTTGGGGATTTCAAAACTTGACCAATACACATTTGAGTCAAAATGATTTTCAAGTGCACCACAATGCAGTATATGATTAAAGACAAGAATAAAGTGTATAAAGACATTTTTTTATTTATTTTAATTATGTAGAGCATTTTATCTACTAAATTTCTAATTTTGGGGGTAAGTAAATAAAAAAAAAAAAAAAAAACTGATCAAGAATGTTTATATTCCAGTTCATGTGTGCATTAAAAAAAGAAACATCCAGCTTTCACTTTTGCCATTTTATTATTGCACAACAGATACATTTTGGCAAAGTTATTAAACGACACATTTTATGTCAAATACGAATATTATAAAACTGCTTTATTGTAGGCTCATTTTGAGCATAGACTAGTTCAGGTAAATCATTACGAAAATCACTACTGACACAATCTATAAAGTATTTTGCATATTATTAATAGTATTAAAACAACAATGAACTAAGCATAATATAATTCTACGCTAAAACATACATTTTTGAAAATTGTTTATGTTTCAGTGACAACATACTAATATTTTCAGAGTCGCTTTAATGCAAAACAGGAAACTCATGAATATTCATGTGTGCTCCGCCCAACGTCACCGAAAATCTCAGAAACCGAATATTTCACAACACTGGTGCTCGCGTCGCGGTTTCGGCGATTCAACGCAGAAAATTTTAACTCCTGTGTGCTTTGTGTTTTTGTCTCTTAAAACTCCCCATTCTTGATTCTATTGTTCTCACAAAACGAGTCTTTCACACCTTTTATTCCACCTTTATTAGCCTTTGTTGTGGTTATTTCAAGCTTTACAATCCACTAAACTGCTATCTCACTTTTCTCAGTATGCATTTAGCGCTTATTTATCAAGTCACTAAAAATACAACAAAATATTTTCTTACGACATTACGTGAATTATTGTGACAGAAATGCATTATGAAGAGATGCACCTGTTATTAGTAGCATTAGAGCTAACGTTAGCATCAAGCTACACAAGACAATTTATGAAATTATTAGTACACTTTTAGAGCTTCCTGTACACTTCCTGGTTCATATTTGTTCATAACAACACAGATACACCTCTGTACACACGAAATAGGGATGGGCGATACCACATTTTTTCCATGCGGTACGAACCTATACTTTTTGTTACAATTTTAACGATTCCGATATCGATACTGCTTATAATTTTTAAAGTGTATGTGATTTGTAAAAATAATCTTAATTTAATCTTAATTTTTTATATTTGCAGTTACCATGGCTACAAGAACGATGATTTGTGATGTTACTGTTAAAACCATGGGTAGTTTTCGTAAGGGAACCTGAAAAAAAAAAAAAAAAAAACTTCACAGGAATGTGTCTGAAAGTGATAAACGGGCCTCGTTTTTACCTAAATGATTTATAATTTATTTTAATATATAAGGTATGCATTTTAGCTGACACCTAAATGAACACATTACAATTGTTTTATGACTGCAAGTATTTCTCCTCAAATGCTATTGAGCTTCAAATTTGAGCCCATGTGAAAAAGTAGCATAATTTACATATGACTTACAGTTTATTTTAATAAATATCAAACATTCAATTCAATTGTGCATCATAGCTGACACCTAGATGAACAATTACAGTTGTGCTTATGACTATAAGTCATTCTCCTCAAATGCTACTGACGTTAGAAAAGTGTATACCAATATCACATGTAACTTTAGAGACGGTCCCTAAATTTGAGACTCTCGAACATCCAACGTCAAGCCAACTTCATGCCTTTTTTTTTTTTACTTTCTTTAGTTTTCTTTTCTCTGCGCCGGATTGCTGATGTGATTTACCCGGGCATAGATGTCCATCCATCAATTATGAGCGTTCAGCGGCAAACATGAGGTGCAAGCGGTCGCGAGTGCAGATAAGAGAATGGTGCATGTTTTTTAGTTTTTTTTTAGCAACTGGGATGATGCCCCCTCTGGGAGTTGGTGCCCTACGCAGACTGCGTATTCTGCGTATAGGGAGCGGTGGTACTGCTGTCATCTTTCGCGCAAGTCGCAACCGTGATTCAGGCGGCAAGGAAGGCGACCGAAAGTTGAAGTCGGCTGCGTGCTGCCATCTTGTAGCAGAACTTCACTTGCGTTGGCATTCCCATTGACTCCCATTCATTTTGGCGTCACTTTGACAGCGAATAACTTTACATCTGAGGCATTTAAAGACTCCGTTTGTCCATTATTTATTTCTGAAGATACACGACAATGTATAAAGGGCTCCATTGCCTTCTATGTTACATTATGGCCCCGTAGAAACAGTTTTTGTAAAAAATAGGCTAACGATTGCGTCATAACCACGCGACTCTCTGTCGCATTACCGTACAGACAGGAGGAGAAGCTCGCAGGCAATTAACTTAATATGGCGTACTGGCGTTACATTTTAAAATACTATACAAAATAATTAATCAGAATACTTACTCCTGCTCACTCACGCCAAAGAACTCCCCGCTCAAGCTCGCCGTGTCTGCAAGATTAACGATGGCAGTTTTCACGCACAGCTACTACAAGATTTACATCTGTCAGACAGGTTGCTGATGTCGTCAAGCTTCGTTTGAGTCTGCGCGTCAGAAACTGAAGTGCTAAAAACGCTAAAAATGGGCTTCAATTGTCTCAGTTGAGTTCCAATGGGGTCGCTGTGTCCATTTCTTTTACTGTCTATGCCGTGCATGCCGTGTTGTGATGGTGAATGGTACATTGCACTGTGAGCAGCCGCAGACCAATCGGTGTTAACGTCGTACCATCGTGTTCGCGAGAACATCAGAAATGCTAACTTGTTCAGCGATGAAAAAGGCTATAAATAGCATATTTTTGCAACAGTAAACGACCAAATTCCACCCCTGATCGCTAAAGGAAGTTATTACAAACACTCGATCAGGGTTTAAAGTGAGTTTTGAGTAAAAGTGTACTAATAATTTCATAAAATGTCTGGTGTAGCTTGATGCTAACGTTAGCTCTAATGCTACTATAACAGATGCATTTCTGTCACAATTCACGTAATGTCGTAAAAAATGTTTTGTGGTATTTTTATAGTGACTTTTGATAAATAAGGGCTAAATGCATACTGAGAAAAGTGAGATAGCAGTTTAGTGGATTGTAAAGCTTGAAATAACCACAACAAAGGCTAATAAATAAAAGCAAATGAATAATTATAAAAGAATAATGCGGATAAATGTGTCATACCTGGCGGAGGTGTGAAAGACTCGTTTTCTGAGAACAATAGAATTATGAATGGGGAGTTTTAAGAGACAGAAACACAGACAAAGCACACAGGAGAGTTTACATGTGACATCTTACAGAGATGACAAGTGCCATAAATCAATCTAATTAGCCTTCTCTAAAAATACACATGACATGGCCTTAGAAAATATTTCATAAAATTCAGTTTTACAGATTATATAATGAAATTTTCATATGAAGCTTTGGTAGACTTGTGGCTTTAGCTACACTGTATTGCTAAACTCATATCCTACATCAACAATTTTTTAAATACATTTTAAAAATATGTTTTTAATATTTTTATTTTTGTTTTTGTGTTTAAGCTTATATATCTCTATTATCATAACAGTCTGAGCGATTCTGATTCATGAACAATAAACTTTGCAGTGTCAGCTTTGTGGACAAATGTTGATTATGTATCTAGTCAGAAAGAATCATGAGCAGAAACATTTTTATTTTGGGTATGTCATTTCTGTCTCCATGCCAAAAATAGGGGGTGACTGGTAACACCATCACCATTTACTCGTACCGCATAACGTTGACTGTTTCAGGCACTGATTATTGCAAATGCAGATCCCACTGTTTTCTGCTTAAATAATTTGTATTTCCTTATTGTTAAGGTTTGCATATGGTGGGGAGTTCTTACAACATACAGAACTACCAAATTTTGCTGTAAGTTTGATTGCATCATATAATTGCTGTTAATAGTGTTCATCATCTGTTTGATTGTGTTTTCAATTGATTCTTCCGTACATTTATGTCATATGCACATAAAGTGACAATCATCACTAAATATTGTAGAAACTTAATTTTCTAAAAATGTATGTATGTATGTAATGTGCACACAACTAAGTCCCTGTACTTCCTCACAAATATGTTCTCATTAATTGTAAACAAATATAATAGGTAAAAAAAAAACATACCATGCATACCATGCATTTTTAGCTGACCTGCTATCCCGCTTTTATTTATTGTACAATCATTGACTCTCCTACCTTCACATTACAAAAGAATATCACACTCTGAGTCTTTTACAGCTCTTGTACAGTCTATCAGCTTAAAAAAAAAAAAAATGTAGAACAAGTTTTCCGCTGCATATGTTGGTGCTGTTTGGAAATACAATTTGAAAGGCAAATGCATGGATAACCCAGACGATATCCATTTGGGTTACTGTTCCCCTTTCTGTCCCTTTCGGTTCCTGCAGCTCATTGTGTACGTGGAGGATCCTCATTCCTTTCCCGCTCATGTGCAGTGACGATAAACTGAAGTTATGAAAATGTATTGCGACACAGTGACAGCAAGATCATTGAGAGAAAGGTTTGACTTGTGGATCGGGGAGTTACAAAAGGAAGCTTCCCTCTCATACTCGTGTAAGTCCATGAGTTTATTTACTCATTATTTGATTCAATGCTGCTATTTTCAACAGAATGAGATTGAACATATCATTAAAACTTTTATTTTATTATGTATTATGTAGAAATATCAGGAATCATATTACAAATGCCGATACTTTTTTTCACCCCAGAGACTCTTAAATTATTTACACTACTAAACTAACTGAAACAAATGTTTAATTCGTTGTTTAGGGTAGCACTTGAGTACTTTAATAATTATATATATTATATATCAATTTATTTTATACAACATATTTATTGTGAAATTGTGTTACTCTTGTTTGATCCAGTTCATTTTAAATGGTTAATTATTAGAAGAACAAAACAAAGACTTTTAGAACTACTGTCATATGTCTTATTTTCCATAAAATATAACACTTGTGAATAGCTTGTCAAAACATTTACTTCCTCATATTCTTAGAAATGGCAATATCCATAAGTCACATTATTCTTCACTTTCATAACACATTCTACAATAGCTTACAAAAATAATTATTGTAGAATTATATTAATCTGTAGAATTCAACAGAAAATTGTTTACCCATAGAAATCTGTTGAGTTTAAGATGATTAATGGCTTTTGTATAAATGGCCACAGTATAAAATTAATATTGTATTTATATAATTTAAACAAACAAGGTGTAAGAATACAAAATACATTTATTCTGGCAAACAAAACATGAAGAAAGGACAATTGTGGTAAAGTTTTAAGGCAAAAAACGTAACAACTGACAGCATGTTCCCGTCTGAGTGATTCACAATCTCATTGTTACACAGTAAGAACAAGCAGTGGAAAGTGATTTGTGTCAAAGTGTTGACAGAGTACGCTAAATAACAGATGAGAAGATACGTCTTTACCAACCGCACAGTCGCTCTGACTGGTGCATTTTTATTAAAACAGAAAAAAAAAAAAAAAAAAAAAAACACACGTGCATTCATTCAGTCACTGATTAGGTCACATGACATTTCACAGTGTGACTGGATTGCCTGTCCAAAAAAAAACAACAAAAATACAAATACAAATGAGAGCATACCATTTATACATGTCAACACCCCCACTTGCTCTCACATTGTTATTTCATCAGTCCACAACTCATACGTACAAAGTTCATAAACCTAACATAAACAAATTAAATTTCATCAACTTAAGCTTTGTTGCTGGTTTAGTTAGTACATCTGCAAACATATCTTCAGTTGGACAGTACTTCAGACTAATTCTGCCTTCATTAATTACAGACCTCACAAAATGGTATTTAATGTCAACATGTTTACATCTTTGTCTGTCTGATGTGTAATTACAAAATAAGAGCCTCACAAATCTCATAAATGGGATGCTGCATCTCTATTTTCAAAAATCTATAAAAATCTATGTTATAGATTGCACTGGCCACTTTCACCTCATATTGAGAGTACACCTTGCCACAATGACAGGTGCATCGTTTCAGGACTGTCTGATGTGTAATTACAAAATAAAAGCCTCCCAAATCTCATAAAAAAGCTGCTGCATCTCTACTTTCAAAAATATAAAAAAAAATAAAAGTTATAGATTTCACAGACCACTTTCACCTCAAATTGAGAGTACACCTTGCCACAATGTCAGCTGCATCGTTTCAGGACAGTCTGATGTGTAATTACAAAATAAGAGCCCCCCAAATATCATAAATGAATTGCTGCATCTCTACATTCAAAAATCTATCAAAATAAAAGTTATAGATTGCACAGACCACTTTCACCCCAGATTGAGAGTACATCTTGCCACAATGTCAGCTGCATCGTTTCAGGACTGTCTGATCTGTAATTACAAAATAAGAGCCCCCCAAATATCATAAATGAGATGCTGCATCTCTACATTCAAAAATCTATAAAAATAAAAGTTATAGATTGCACAAACTACTTTCACCTCATATTGAGAGTACACCTTGCCACAATGTCAGCTGCATCGTTTCAGGACAGTCTGATGTGAAATTACAAAATAAGAGCCTCTCAAATCTCATAAACAAGCTTCTGCATAAAATATATAAAAATATATAAAAATAAAAGTTAAAGATTGCACAGGCCACTTTCACCTCAGATTGAGAGTACAACTCGCCACAATGTCAGATGCATTGTTTCAGGACGGTCTGATGTGAGATTACAAAATAAGAGCCTCCCAAATCTCATAAATGGGATGCTGCATCTCTATTTTCAAAAATCTTTAAAAATCTAAGTTATAGATTGCACAGGCCACTTTCACCTCAGATTGAGAGTACACCTTGCCACAATGTCAGATGCATTGTTTCAGGACGGTCTGATGTGAGATTACAAAATAAGAGCCTCCCAAATCTCATAAATAGGATGCTGCATCCCTATATTCAAAAATCTATAAAAATCTAAGTTTTAGATTGCACAGACCGCTTTCACCTCAGATTGAGAGTACACCTTGCCACAATCTCAGATGCATCGTTTCAGGACAGTCTGATGTGTAATTACAAAATAAGAGCCTCACAAATCTCATAAAAAAGCTGCTGCATCTCTACTTTAACTTAGATTTTTATAGATTTTTGAAAATAGAGATGCAGCATCCCATTTATGAGATTTGTGAGGCTCTTATTTTGTAATTCCACATCAGACTGTCCTGAAACGCTGCAGCTGACATTGTGGCAAGGTGTACTCTCAATCTGAGGTGAAAGTGGCCAGTGCAATCTATAACTTAGATTTTTAAAGATTTTTGAAAATAGAGATGCAGCATCTCATTTATGAGATTTGGGAGGCTCTTATTTTGTAATTCCACATCAGAATGTACTGAAACGATGCAGCTGACATTGTGGCAAGGTGTACTCTCAATTTGAGGTGAAAGTGGCCTGTGCAATCTATAACTTAAATTTTTATAGATTTTTGAAAGTAGATGCAGCAGCATGCAGCTGACACTGTACTTTCTGTCTGTGCATTCTAGAACTTTTATTTGTATAGCTTTTCGAATGTAGAGATGCAGCAAGCATGTATTATTCTTCTTATTTTGTAATATGAGTATTAGAGGGTTTTTATTTTGGTATTCAGCATCAGACAGTAACGGACTGTGTGTTGGGAAAAGTAGCGTTCGCTGGAAGAGCACTCCATTCAGATCAGTTCTCTGGCGGTATTACCGTAATACGCAGTTTATACGCGACCCTGGAAATAACGTGGCGGCTAGATTGACCGTGCTTTTCTACTTGGCGGCTGGCTTGACCGCAGTGTTATACCTCCCCGTCTGCATGTTGCGTCGCGGTGAGTGGTACTTCTACACTGACTACACCACTGTTTACGCTGACATGTTCTTGCTTTGTGGCCTTTTGTACCACACCTGTGACAAACAATGTTGGTACTTCCAGCACCACAAACAGCTGTACTCGCTAAAGCGGTTTTACTGCCAGGCTGCACTCTTGCTTTCATAACATTGTCCTCGGATACGGTTGCCCGCATATTTTCTATGTCTTCATAACTTCGAAGCCTTGTTTTAAATTCCGCAAAAGTCCATTTATCATCTCTCTGGCTAACATGAATGGCAAATGGTTTAAATGTCTCTGGAAGTCCTTTCAGAACCATTGCCATTAAAAGTCCATCACTCAGATTCTCACCTGCGTTCCTCAAAGCGGTGATTGCGGTCTCAGCCCTGATAACATAATCAGTAACACACTCACTGGCAGACTTTTGTAGTGACGTTAGCTCTGTGTATAAGTTAATTACTCTAGGCTTTCCTTTGCCAGCATAATATTCCCGAAGAATCTTCAATGCTGCTCTTCCATCGTCTTCTGCTTCCCTCACAACTAGCGACAAACTTTTGTCATCCAGGAACTGTATCAGCTCTGCATATGCTTCGGTGTTTTTCGCTGTATCTCCCTCGCCTTCCTCAAAAGACTCACTTAAAATAGTCTCTTTCAGTCCTTGCATATAAAGATGTCCCAAAAACTTTGTCTCCCATAGCTCATAGTTTTTCTCATCTCCATCAAAGATTAAACGAGACCATCGGCTTGTCACAGTTTCTTTTTCTCTTCTTCTCATGTTGAAAGACTCGGGTACACGCTTTATCCGTCGCGACTTTCACCCAGTGTCTTAACACTCAAAACATTGTATACCTTGCTCTGGGCCCATAACCTGTTGACAGAGTACGCTAAATAACAGACGAGAAGATACGTCTTTACCAACCGCACAGTCGCTCTGACTGGTGCATTTTTATTAAAACAGAAAAAAAAAAAAAACACACGTGCATTCATTCAGTCACTGATTAGGTCACATGACATTTCACAGTGTGACTGGATTGCCTGTCCAAAAAAACAACAACAAAAATACAAATACAAATGAGAGGATACCATTTATACATGTCAACACAAAGAATATCACAGCACAAAACAGTGTAATGCTTGTTTCACACTGTAAGGGGAGCACAGCATCAGATGTGCTTCACTGAAACTGCAACATAAAATGTGATTTTGCAAGACATGCCAGTAACACTTCTGATGAGAACATTAGTTACAATGGATGCCAGAGAACATCCACTGCTAACACATGAGGTGCAAGAGGCCTTAGCAGTATTATACACCAGAAAGAAACAATGAAAGCGGGACAAATTTGACTAAAAGTAACATTAAAGGTGCGATAAAGTTAGAAAATGAGAAAGTGAGGCTAATGCAACTTTAAGTTCACTACTGTTCTTTCTATATGGGAGCCTGAGTTCTTTTTCTCTGCTGAAATATGAAATAGGACAAACCGAAAACAGGTAATAGAGTAAAAACACAGATCAGTAATATCTTCCACCAGTCTAATATTTGTGTTTCTGGTCCATGGTTTTCTTGATCTGTTGATTCTGTGGGGGGTGGGGGTGGGGTGGGACCACTTTTGATGATCAGTTGTACAGTCTCCTGTTCATCTGAGGGTGTGATGAAGCAGTTGAACTCTCCTGCATCAGCGTGAGTGAGATCGCTTAGTTTGATGGAGAAGTTTCCTCTCTTATACTCGTCAGGGAAAGTTTGCACTCTATTCTTATACCGTGGGTCCTGTGACTCTAAAGATTCTGTACCTTTGATTAAATCACAAATATTCTCTTTGTCTTTGTTCCTCCAAAACACATCAGTGTCTTGAAGTTTAAGATCATGTTGAGTTGAAGAACACGGCAGGAGAACAGAACCACCGATGAAACCCTCTACTGTGACCTCTACTGTGAGCTGCAGAGAGACTGAAAAAACACATACTTTATCTGTAAACAGAATCTGACATCCATTCAAGTGGCATTAATTTACCTTTTTTAAACTTAGTTCAGATGCTCACCTTTGTTTATCAGCACCGCAAACACAATGATGAAACAGAATCTGCAGAAACAAAACAAAACAAAAAGTTATTTTAGCTTTATTAGTCTTAGCTAGTACAGCTTGATATTGGCATCAGGCTTGTTTGAGAGGCGCAGAACTGATAACCAGTGATCATGTTGGTTAAAAAAGTTCTAGAACTAGCTGTGATGTCAGTAGAATCGCAAAAACAACGTATGCAAAGTTTGTTTACCAGTTGCACAAACTAAAAGTATGATGGGACCAGGCTTGGACTTTTATTTGTGTTTTGGTTCTGTTTGTGTGCGACAGTCGTCCATGAGGAGGGGCTGACACACTCTTTTGGCGAAGCTGTGGCCTAGTGGTTAGAGAGTTTGACTCCTAACCCTAGGGTTGTGGGTTTGAGTCTCGGGGCAGCAATATCACGACTGAGGTGCCCTTGAGCAAGGCACCGAACCCCCAACTGCTCCCCAGGCACCGCAGCATAAATGATGCCCACTGCTCCGGGTGTGTGTTCACTGTGTGTGTGTGTGTGTGTGTGTGTGTGTGTGTGTGTGTGTGTGCACTATGGTTCGGTTAAATGCAGAACACAAACTCTGAGTATGGGTCAGCATACTTGGCTGTATGTCACTACACTTCTTTTAGGTATATTTTATTATTAAACTTTTGTTTGAATGTTCCCGCCGCCTCCTTCCCGAGACTATGAACGTTTGTTACACACTGGATGACTAAATTCAGTACACAGATTACACACCATATTATTAAATCAGACAGACAAGCAGAATAGCCCAGAATATGAACATAACCCAGTAAATTGCACTTTAAGCGTAGACTGTCCCTCATAGAAAGAAAATGCTTAATTAATGGACTAAGACAGTAGCATAAAAATGACGAATTCAGGATACAGTTTCTTAAAAAATTGCACATGAAAGAAAGTAAGTCCAGAAGAACAGATGCATTTTCTTCCCAAACCTAATGTAATGCGGAACTGAAAGTATGGGCTCATGTAGCCTACCGCTATTATTCATCACATATCCAAATGTTTCCATATTCGCAATGTATTTGAAGCTAAACCATTATTGATTAAAATAACTGGGCTTTGTACATTCCAATATCAACAGAAAAAAAAATTCATAATGAACAAAAATGTGCCGCACTGGAGTAGGTCGGGGCTCACGATACGGCACAGACATAATACTGATTAATTTAAATTGACTGTGTAACATTATATCTGTATTGGTGTTTATTTATTTTAATAATAAACAGGCAGCACTTGCAATGAATATGTGCGCATGAGGCGCTAGCGCGATCAAATCCTTGAGACAAAATACTCCGTCACTTAAGCTACAGCAGGGCATTATTCGATTTTGAATTCAGTTTGAAGATTCAATAATATAAAAGATTATTAGAAATGTTATAAAGCAAACACTGTTACGCTCTCATTTCACTCTGGAACCGAGAATGCAATTTTCCCTGAATATCCAAAATATTGCATATGTGACATTTATTTTATATAGGCCTAACAGTTTAACAAAAAAGGCAATATTAAGTGTACATTAGGGCTGCACGATTAATCGCATGCGATTGTCATGTGTGTCTGGTCAGTAAAGCTGGATCTGTGATTAGTGGGAAATGTCCCATCACCTGCTTTCAAATGGAGTCGCACTTACTACACAGAGCTGTAGTTCACTGAAAAACTACGCAATATCGCTTTCATAATCGCAGATGAATTGCATGCAGTTATGAACCTTCATTAAGCCGCGTTTTCTTTATGGGAGGAAAACACTTGTTCTTCTGGGCTTATCTGCTTTCATGTATAATTTATTAATAAAGTGTATACTGAATTCTGTCTTTTTATAACACAGTCTTAGTCCATTAATAAAGTGTTTTCTTTCTATGAGGGATACACTTAAAGTGCAATTGAGCAGGTTATGTTCATATTCTAGGCTATTCTGCATGTCTGTTTTCTTTATTAATAAGGTGTGCACTGAATTTAGTCATCGAATGTTTTACATGTTTTAGTATGTCCCAAAGCTGTACCTTTATAAGAATGCTATTTTATCCAAGTTCAAAATAAAACTCTATGAAGCGCTCTATTGTGAACTTAACAAAGTAAACAGAAGAAATCAGCAAACAAGAAAAAAAAATTTGAAAAAATCTGAGCGCCACATTAAAAAACCATTAAAAAATAAAAATGTTTAAAAAAGGAAATTTTAGAATAAATCAATTCTATACAACTTCTTACCATTGTGCAAATAATATGTTATCATGTAATCTATAAAAAAATTGCTGTAGTCTGATTACGAGTTTTTTTTTTTTATTATGAGTACTTGAGTTATGGAGTCTGATTACGTAGCCCTGCATAGAATTCACTAAATCTTGAAACATCCCTCAAATAATTGCTCTCTTATTAACCTTGACTAAGTAAAAAATAAATAAAATTATATATATATATATATATATATATATATATATATATATATATATATATATATATATATATATACACACACACACACACATATATATATATATATATATATATATATATATATATATATATATATATATATAATATGTGTGTGTGTGTGCGTGTGTGTGTGTGTGTGTGGAAATTTAAATTCTTCTAATATGCTAAATTCCATCTGATTTTTATAAAAATGTACATTAAATAGGTTATAAATATTAACTTCATCGTCAAAATGTATAACTGAATTAAAAGCTTCTATTTATTTCTCTTAACAATATACTGGATGTTGCATAGGCCTAATTATTCTGTAGATTGCCAAACTCTGAATATGACTTAGCTGTAAATTTTGTTCATAAGGGAGCATCTTCACCCATCTTACCCTACTGGTCAAATATTTAATATGTTGAATGCATGGTCTCCGTCTCTGTCAATCAAATTACTATCAAAAAATAAGAATAACAGCACATGCATCACGCCGCAAAGACAAAATAACGTGCTAATGCGAATAGCTACAACAGATATCTGTGATAACCTGCAACTCGCTAATGGCTATTTAATTAAACCACGATAAATGCATTAATGACCTTGAGAGGAGTTTGTTTGTTTGTTTACTAAGTTGTTTGTTAATGCTAGTTTAAATAAACCAGGCCAAATACGAGCGAGCAAACTTTCACTTTGCACATTTCGCGGCAGATCCGAAATATGTGGGAAGCACGATACGGCTCGTTATGTGAAAACCGAGTATCATGTAGAAATTATGAACATACCCGATGATCATGTTGTCCCGAAATAATTAATTTAGCTTATACATAATTTGCGAAAACAGAAGGTATCTAACGCTTTGCCGTTTCCGGGAGAAAAAAAAGTAAGAGCACATTTACAGTCACTTCCCCAGCCTCTTTGTCACTTCCGGTAATAAAGAGGCTCGGGAAGTGACTGTAAATGTTAAGTCCCTGCTGGTGGATAATTGGAACTACACCCGATGGCGTGTTTCTCCATTCTCCCATATACACCCTTTCAAAAACAAACATGATTTCTACTGAAATATAAAGTGTTTTAGAGCTCCTTGTAAGAAATATCAGAAAAAAATTCATTACAATGTAACGCAAAGTAAAATATTACCATAACATAAAAAACCGCAAATTGTGAGCTACTTAGACGAGACATGCATGAATTATATACCTAGCCTATATAAAGTATGTGTGATTTATTTATTTATTTTTTTGAAAAGTTTTTATTTTATTTTTTATTGCCAAACAAGTAAACATAATCGGGGCGTATGATTGTATCTCTAACAACATTTACAGTTTGAACTGGGAGTTGCAGTCGCCTTTTCAGTGTTGTGACATATTTCCAACTGAAACAGAATATAGGCATGTTTCAATTCGAACACCTATTATTGAATAGGGGGCAGTTTTTCTGTCACACTTCCTCTCCTTCTCCCACTTTCAGCAAACCGTTGGAGGGGTGCGATTAATCAGTTATTATTCTGCCCACTGCTGTTAAACTGACATAATCGGAGAAGGAATGACATTTGCAGAGTCGCTGAAAACCAGAGTTGTGACATTCTTTGATCTTTGGTCAAAAGATGTATTCGACAGATAGCGGTCAACGAGATTAGACGCTTGCAGTCGGGGACGTAGTTGAAATGGAGCCGTCAAGCTGGACACTTTCAGCTCTATCACAGATGAAGTGAATATAATGCAGTATTGTGCAATATAATACACAGACGTTTCTGAAACGTTTTCATGAGCAACAGAAACACTTTTTACAACTCTGATCGGAAACGAACAATGAAATGTAATTTTTTACTTAGATTGTGCTTTATTAACGTCTACACCTAGCTCAGCTAGCATGATTTCACAAAGTACAATATGTTCCTGGATCAATATCCTTGTTGATCCTGGAACAACATTTCCAATCAACCAATCAGAACTGAGATATAACTTTTCAGAAAATATCTATTTTAGGCTTACAATCAGAGTCAGGTGCTTCTACAGCCTTGTTAATCAGCTATTATTTCCCACTGATTTTAGGAATAAATGATGGGTAAGGTTAGGTTTAGGGGTAGGGATTGGGATTGGGATTGGGTCAATTCTATATTTTTGGACAGTAATGTTGATCATCAGAAGATGTTGATCCAGGAACATGTCTTACTTGGCAAAATCACGGCAACCACCTAGCTCAACCCTAAACCTACCCCTTACAATAAAAAAAAAAGTGATTATTGTACAGTGTGACAAAAAATGATTGTATTGATGTGCACATGCCCAGTAGCGCCATATGTATCCCTTCTGGCCTTAACCCTCCTGCAGCTGTTCTGGAGAAACTGCAGCGGCTGAGTTAGTTGGCTACCAATCGCTATCTCGGTACTTTGATGCCACACATGACAGTTACATGGCATTGGCACCATCTCAAGTAGGACAACATTTCTAACCAGCATACACTGCTTCAAGTCAGAATATGCTCGTTCTGTGCAGTGCTGCGTTAACTTCGAGCAGAAGTTCCAAAGTTCTGGAATTGTCCAATTTTGATTCCTGGTTCTGGAATCAATAGGATTCTATTCCTAGAATCGATTCCTCAATGTTTTTTTTTTGTTTTTTTTTTCGTATTCTTCATTCATTTTTTTTTTTTTAGAGAAATCTAATTTCTGACTGCAAGATATAGCTATCGTAGAAAGTAGCTGTCTCATAATATGAAGCTTTGTTTAAAAAAAGAAAAGAAAAATATGATACATTTCAGTAGCTCTGATTGATTTTAAATTGTAGTTTTGTCTGTATTGTCCAATAAATTAGTCATAGCTCACAGCTCAGAAGTGGACATGCATTTTTTGCATGAATGGAACAAGACATTTTTTTTTTTTTTAAATAAGTGCACTTAAGTAT
This sequence comes from Carassius gibelio, assembly GCF_023724105.1. Classification (NCBI taxonomy): domain Eukaryota; kingdom Metazoa; phylum Chordata; class Actinopteri; order Cypriniformes; family Cyprinidae; genus Carassius; species Carassius gibelio. Next base: position 30,845,480 of record NC_068417.1, read on the forward strand.
ACTTTTATAAAGTGTACTTATTGCGGAAATAATATACTTGAAAAGAACACACATAAATGCAGATTAAATATGTTTGTTTGTTTTTTTCGCTTAAGTACATTGTATTTGTAATTCATTTCAAATGTATCACATTTTAAATTTATATTAAATGCAATAAGTTGAACTTTTGAGTGATTTTTTTTTTAACAACTTAAGTGTGACTTAAGTGGCTCTTTTTAGTACATCTTTATATGAACAATCATATGTTCCTTATTGCTTCTAGTGTCTTTAAAATATGCTTAAAGTGTACTGTTAATGTATTGACATGCAATTAATGTGAACTAAAATACACTTTAATCTAAGTGTGAATTAAATGTAATGTTTTTGACCACATAAATGCATATTATTTGTAATTAGTTTCAAATATATTACAATTTAAAATGACATTAATTGCAATTAGTTTAACTTTTGAGTGATATTTTTTAACCACTTAAGTGGGACTTTAGTATATTTTATATGTGATTTGAAATATGGTAAATATGTACTTCTGAATAAGCAATTAATGTGAACTAAAATATACTTCAATGTCATATATCTGTGGCAATAAAGTTGAAGTTTAGTATATTAAATAATAATGATAATAATAACCTCTTAATAACCCAGTAACAATCAAAGCAAAAACACAAAATGGTAAATCCTCTACATTTATTGACAGAACATTCTCTAAAACAAATACACAAAAATGCTTTTAGCTGATGCACAAGAAAAACCCAACACTATACAGTTACAACACTTCAACTCACTTCTTAGAAAGAGTCTGGAGAACAATGCTAATTTCACCATCATGGAAAACATCATTGTGGTTAGGTTCAAGTAGGGATGGGTTGAAAGGAGAAGACAAGGATCGGCGTGACTGGGACTTATGTTTATTTCCTCCAAATAAAATAATAAACAAACAAAAGTGCACAAGGGCACATTCACATCTCCCAACTACAGCACAAACAGAAATAACGCTTCAAAGCAGTGCTTTTCCCCAAAAGCAGCAGCTCACGAGTTCTGCTCACACCCTCTATCTCCTGGGACAGGACCGCGTCCACCCCTCTGTCCGATGTGTCTGTCTGTAGAATAAAAGGGAGGGAAAAGTCAGGGGCATTCAAGAGTGGTCAACCACACAGAACAGCCTTAATCTGAGTAAAAGCCTGCTGGCACTTCTCCATCCACTGGACCGTATCTGGTACTTCCTTTTTAGTTAGATCAGTCATCTGGCTTGCGAGGTCCGAATAATTAGGTAGGGGTGCACCGGTTGACCGGCCATAAATCGGAACCGGCCGGTTTTTGCTTAAAAAAGGTTTTTGGTCTTTTTTTGGCTGATTTTAACGGATGCGTGGCATTGACTACAAGGTGCGTTCAACTTGAAGCAGCACTGCACAGAATGATCACTGTATGACATCAAAGTACCGTGAGCGCGATAAGAGAGCACATGGATCCAATGCATTCGAATCGCTCTCACGGTACTTTGATGTCATACATTAGAACGCGCCTATGGTAACATTCGCTATCATGTCATTTGTGTGTGGAAGTATTTCGAAATCTGTGCGCTGGACACGGGCATCCGTACAGCCCTGGAAGTGCAGAGCTACACATCTAAGTCACAGATAGCAGGAAGCGAACAGCCGTTGGTGTACTGGCGCAAAAATAAGAGCCCCTTTCCTGCATTTACTGAAGTTGCGCGAGCGTACTGTACCTGTGACAAAACTGAAAGTTTTTTTTTTATTTCAGTTCTGTATGATTATTATTTATTTTACCTTTAAATTACATCGACTTAATTTAATTTAAAATCACCTGCAGAGACACTGAAAAAACACATACTTTAACTGTAAACACAATCTGACATCCATACAAGTGGCATTTATTTACCTTTTTTAAACTTAGTTCAGATGCTCACCTTTGTTTATCAGCACCGCAAACACAATGATGAAACAGAATCTGCAGGAAAAAAAAACAACAAAAAAGGTTCTTTTAGCTTTATTAATCTTAGCTAGTACAGCTTGAGATTGGCATCAGGCTTGTTTGAGAGGCGCAGAACTGATAACCAGTGATCATGTTGGTTAAAAATGTTCTCTAACTAGCTGTGATGTCAGTAGAATCGCAAAAACAACGTATTTAAAGTTTATTTAGCAGTTGCACAAACTAAAAGTATGATGGGAAGCAGAGCTGGGTAGATAATTTATGAATTGTAATCAGTCGCTATATGACTATATGACTGTATCAATGAAAAACATCAAACAATAGCTACATTGCAAACATGAATTTTGAAAAGACTAAATTCACACAGCAATAACATTTCTATCCATCTCAAAGCATTTTAAGTGCATAGTAACAATGAGGAATTGACAAACAATAACAACATTACAAAAATGAATATTAAAGAACACTGACAAAAATTATTTTGTAGTTAAGTAAATACTACATTAAATAATTAAGTTAAGGCAATAATTAAAAATAAAAATAAAGTCAATTCTATGTTAGTACTGAATTTAAGCTTGTAGAAATTAAATTTGGAACTTGTAAGTATAGTTTACTTGGAACTGTTTATACGGAGCTCCTAAAGGGTCATAGTGGTGGAAAAAAATCTGAGTAAAAAAATTTGAGGTGGGAGGAATTTTTGCATTATCTTGGAAAACTTTTGCATTCTCTTGCAAAGATATTTGCTTTCCCTCACAATATAATAAGTGCATGCTTATTAAGGCACGGTTTTGGGACATACTAAAATGCTAAATGTAAAACACTGTGTGACGAGAGCCCTGGGAATGGAGTGAGGCTGGTGCAGCACCTGCGCCATTCACCGGTATCGAGTCTCGCTTAGGAGCTTCAGAAGGAGAACTGAAGGAGGGAATGATGCAGTGTTGGGACGAGAGAGGACCAGGCTTGGACTTTATTTTGTGTTTTGGTTCTGTTTGTGTGCGACAGTCGTCCATGAGGAGGGGCTGACACACACTTTTGGCGAAGCTGTGGCCTAGTGGTTAGAGAGTTTGACTCCTAACACTAGGGTAGTGGGTTCGAGTCTCGGGGCAGCAATATCACGACTGAGGTGCCCTTGAACAAGGCACCGAACCCCCAATTGCTCCCCGGGTGCCGCAGCATAAATGATGCCCACTGCTCCGGGTGTATGTTCACTGTGTGTGTGTGTGTGTGTGTGTGTGTGTGTGTGTGTGTGTGTGTGTGCACTATGGTTCGGTTAAATGCAGAACACAAATTCTGAGTATGGGTCAGCATACTTGGCTGTATGTCACTACACTTCTTTTAGGTATATTTTATGATTAAAGTTTTATTTGAATGTTCGCTGGTTCCCGAACGTTTGTTACACACTGGACTAAATTACTAAATTCAGTACACAGATTACACACCATATTATTAAATCAGACAGACAAGCAGAATAGCCCAGAATATGAACATAACCCAGTAAATTGCACTTTAAGCGTAGGCTGTCCCTCATAGAAAGAAAATGCTTAATTAATGGACTAAGACAGTAGCATAAAAATGACGAATTCAGGATACAGTTTATTAAAAATTACACATGAAAGAAAGTAAGTCCAGAAGAACAGACGCATTTTCTTCCCAAACCTAATGTAATGCGAAACTGAAAGTATGGGCTCACGTAGCCTACCGCTATTATTCATCACATATCCAAATGTTTCCATATTCGCAATGTATTTGAAGCTAAACCGTTATTGTTAACTGGACTTTCCAATATTGTTAACTTTCCAACTTATTGTTAACCTTCCAATATCAACAGGAAGAAAAATCATAATGAACAAAAATGTGCCGCACTGGAGTAGGTCGAGGCTCACGATACGGCACAGACATAATACTGATTAATTTAAATTGAGTGTGTAACATTATATCTGTATTGGTGTTTATTTATTTTAATAATAAACAGGCAGCACTTGCAATGAATATGTGCGCATGAGGCGCTAGCGCGATCAAATCCCTGAGACAAAATACTCCGTCACTTAAGCTACAGCAGGGCATTATTCGATTTTGAATTCAGTTTGAAAATTCAATAATATAAAAGATTATTAGAAATGTTATAAAGCAAACACTGTTACGCTCTCATTTCACTCTGGAACCAAGAATGCAATTTTCCCTGAATATCCAAAATATTGCATATGTGACATTTATTTTATATAGGCCTAACAGTTTAACAAAAAAGGCAATATTAAGTGTACATTAGGGCTGCACGATTAATCGCATGCGATTGTCATGTGTGTCTGGTCAGTAAAGCTGGATCTGTGATTAGTGGGAAATGTCCCATCACCTGCTTTCAAATGGAGTCGCACTTACTACACAGAGCTGTAGTTCACTGAAAAACTACGCAATATCGCTTTCATAATCGCAGATGAATTGCATGCAGTTGCGAACCTTCATTAATCCACGTTTTCTTTATGGGAGGAAAACACTTGTTCTTCTGGGCTTATCTGCTTTTATGTATAATTTATTAATAAAGTGTATACTGAATTCTGTCTTTTTATAACACGGTCTTAGTCCATTAATAAAGTGTTTTCTTTCTATGAGGGATACACTTAAAGTGCAATTGAGCAGGTTATGTTCATATTCTAGGCTATTCTGCATGTCTGTTTTCTTTATTAATAAGGTCTGCACTGAATTTAGTCATCCAATGTTTTACATGTTTTATTATGTCCCAAAGCTGTATCTTTATAAGAATGCTATTTTTTCCACGTTCAAAATAAAACTCTATGAACCGCTCTATTGTGAACTTAACTTAAAGTAAACAGGAAGTGTATGTCCGAACTCAGCTGGTTTTGCGAGGAAATGCAAATATATTTGCGAGGAAATGCTAAAGTTTTGTGAAGGAATGCAAATAATTTTGCAAGAGAACTCAAAAAGTTTTGAGAGGGAATGCAAAGTTTCTCGAGTGAATGCAAAAGTTTTGCAAGAGAATGCAAAAAAACAAAAACTTTTTTTTTTCTTGTTGCTGATTTCTTCAGAGCGCCACATTAAAAAACCATTTAAAACTATTAAAAATGTTTAAAAAAGGAAATTTTAGAATAAATTAATTCTAAACAACTTCTTACCATTGTGCAAATAATATGTTATAATGAAATCTATAAAAAATAGCTGTAGTCTTATTACGAGTATTTTAAAAATTTACACTTATTATGCGTACTTGAGTTATGGAGTCTGATAACGTAGCCCTGCCTAGAATTCACTATATCTTGAAACACCCCTCAAATAATTTCTCTCTTATTAACCTTGACTAAGTAAAAAAAAAAAAAAAAAAATATATATATATATATATATATATATATATATATATATATATATATATATATATTATGTGGAAATTTTAATTCTTCTAATATGCTAAATTCCATCTGATTTTTATACATTAAATAGGTTATAAATATTAACTTCATTGTCAAAATGTATAACTGAATTAAAAGCTTCTATTTATTTCTCTTAACAATATACTGGATGTTGCATAGGCCTAATTATTCTGTAGATTGCCAAACTCTGAATATGACTTAGCTGTAAATTTTGTTCATAAGGGAGCATCTTCACCCATCTTACCCTACTGGTCAAATATTTAATATGTTGAATGCATGGTCTCCGTCTCTGTCAATCAAATTACTATCAATTTATCAAAAAATAAGCAGGGGCGTGTCTAGGGGGAGGCATCTCTTTATCATCTCTCTGATGATAAATAAACATTTAAAAGTTGATTGTTTTGTGCATATTTTTCCATCAGTAGCAGATGAGTCTGACCCAACAAAAATCCAGTTTGACGCTGTTTGACGGTGCGCGCTCGCTTCAGGATTACCGGCTCAGAAAAAGTGCATCATGTGAGAATAGAACGCCAATGAAATACTTACCTGGCAGAGCCTTAGAGCAGTGGCGTGTCCACAAGGGTGGTGTAATACTCCTGTAAAGGATGATATTAAATGAATGAGCGTTCAAGCGATGTTTCTTCACCGATGCTTTATCATGAATCAATACAAATGATGTGAATTGCACATGTGCATAGTCTCACACTTTTCAACAGTATATTCACAAATGCATAGTATCAACACAGTATTGACTTAGATGCTGTTACTGTAACCACAAATCACAATTTATGACACAAGGCCAGGTATGTAAATAGGTCCACTCGACTACATAGTCTTCTCTGGGCGTCATACATACATATCAGTGAAAAAGCATGAAATAAACTCATAACAGAAGGAATAAGGAATAACAACATATATAATGAATAAAGTATAACATGAAATGCATATAACAGTACATGTATTTTACATCCGTGTCCTAATAACCAGCGTGCGATCTAATCACGGCACATTTATGCTAACCATGTGCTCGGATTTGATGGTTAACATTAGACCGAGATTATGAACATATCAATCATATGCATCTCGAAAAACAAACAGTATAGAGAACAGCCTTTCTTACAAAACGATTAAAGCAGTGATGGTGTGTCTTGTGTACATTTTATACCTGTAAAGGATGATATTAAATGAATGAGCGTTCAAGCGATGTTTCTTCACCGATGCTTTATCATGAATGAAGCATATCGCGAGAACTCCCGCACGCAGTGGCGCGCACCTTTTCATTCAACCAATCACACACATCCATCTCCAGCTGATAATATGCATATTAAATCGGAACGATAACTCTTATGAAAAATCCCGAAATAGTTGCAACATGTATTTTGATTAACACAGCATTTATAATATGATAGAAATTATATAAATAAAATATAAATCAAATCAAGGAAAATGGATATTGCCACATGAAATATACACAAGAATAAACTGAAAATAATTATAATTATGACAATTATTCAGGATACCACACTCTCCCCCTCAAAGAAAAGATGTCGTCCCGACATCAAATTGCTTAATTAGTCACAGTAATGCTCAATTCACAGTATTTAAACTTTTAGCTTTAACCAGCAGTTATCTCTGATATCAGATATAACAGTAGCCTACTGTTATCAACAATTTCCTTGTGCATTTTTTTCACAGCTTTTTGTTTTTAACAAGCAAACATTTACAATGGTGATATTGCCCATTTTCAAGACAAGAGTTCTTAATAGTCAATAGACTAGAGGCACATGTTTGTAAATAGTCCCATAAGGTAGTGCAAATTTGTTTTTTTTGTTGTTTTGTTTTTTAACTACCAACAAGTCTCTTTAAAGAAAAAAAACAGTCCATTCATCTGCTCCAGCAAAAATGGCAAAAAGTTCCTCGCAAAGGGAAAAAGATTCAAAAATTGTCAAAAAGATAGTCTCAAAGTGTCCACAATTTCAAAACTGCACAACAGTCCACTTTCTTAATATCTGATAACAGTCCATGGTTTTTGTTTTGCCATAGTTTCTTACTATGCGCAATACACAGTCTCTGGTTAATGTGCTATACAGTGGCATTTCATACCTTCAACACAGTCCATACAGTAACTTATTATGGGAGATAAGTTCATGTGGTAGCAATTCAGTTAATAGCACATACTGTATGAGGGCTGGGGGTAACAAAGTGGTGTTGCTAACCAGGGTGCCACAGCTGTCATTGCCCTAGATGCAAAGTGTGGGTAGTGGTTATTGCCTACTATCTGCACATTGTAGCACGATGGGGTCCCAAGATTGTCATATGTAAACTTTTTTGGTGGCTGTCGCTTTCTCCTGGTGAACTGGTACCCATTTTCCTCCTCTGAGGTCCTGTCCTTGGACACAGGCACTTCAGTTGTTTCATTAACAGGTAAGCCTCGTTGCATTGTGTCAACAGTTGATTCGTTTTCATCAAGTTCTTGTCTTTTTTCAGGTGCAGATGCAGGTTCTGGAAGTCCTATCTCTAGTTCGGCTTGGGGTGACTGTGGCCTTGGTTCCCATACTGGAGAGCTAGATCGAGGTTCAGAAGATACTGGCTGTGGTGGTAGCTTATCCAGTTTTTCTGGGGAATCACCGCTTTCTCGTGGTCTTATCTGATAAGGCTCCACTAGGAAGAAGTACTCATCCTCTTCGCTTTCATTATCACACTCTGGTTCAATTTCTCTTTCCTTGGGGGGCTGAGTTCTGCTGCTCTTCGGTTCCTTTGGTTTGGCACCTTGAGTTGGTGTGATTTTAAGAGGTAGATGGTCACATGGAAGAAGAAGATTGCGATGCAAAACTCTTGATCTACCCTTACCCTGTTCAGGTTTTACTTCGTAAATTGGTGCATCACTCGCAACCTGGCGTGTGACAATGTGAACTTCATCTTCCCAGTAATTCCTCAGTTTCCCGGTTCCACCTCTTGGACTCAAGTTTTTCACAAGGACCCTGCTTCCTGGGAACAGATCAGTACACCTCACTTTTCGATCGTAATTTCTTTTGTTTCTGTCAGCATACTTGTTTGCCTGTTCTCTTGCTATCTCACAAGCTTCCTGCATCCCTTTCGTCCATTGCTCCATGTACTCATTATAACTTTGAAAGTTGTTGTCTGAGTTGAGACCAAAAAGAGCATCGATGGGCAGCCTTGGTGTACGACCGAACAGCAGATGGAATGGTGAGAAGCCAGTCACATCACATCTAGTACAGTTATAGGCAAAGATTAATTTGTTGAGCGCATCCTTCCAATTCAATTTTTGTTTTTCAGTCAGGGTTTTCAGCATCTGCAGTAACGTCCTGTTAAATCTTTCCACCTGCCCATTTCCCTGTGGGTGGTAGGGGGTGGTCCTTGAGCCAGCGACGCCACTGTACTTCCTGAGTTGGGTGAGTAGCTGATTTTCGAATTCTCCCCCTTGGTCGTGGTGAATCCTGGACGGAAACCCAAACTTGAGGGCAAAATCATTGAATAATCGTTCAGCCACTGTTTTTGCTGACTTTGAGGTTGTGGCATAAGCCTGAGCAAATCGGGTGAAGTGGTCGACAATTACTAAGATATACTCATAGCCCCCCTTGCATTTGTCCAAATGTAGAAAGTCAATTGACACCAATTCAAAAGGGTGGGTTGTTTTGATACTTTTAAGGGGTGCTCTTGTCTCACGGCATGGTTTTTTTTGTTTGATGCAGAAGCAGGTTCTCAGGACATAGTTCTCAATGTCTTTCTGCATGTAGGGCCAGAAGAACCGATCCCTAATGAGGCTTGTGGTGCGGTCGAGGCCCTGATGACCCATCTCATCATGCATTTCCCTTAGAACAGTTTTTCTGAATTGAGTTGGTAATACCAGCTGTGTCCTTTGAGATGTGTGGCGGAAGAGAATGCCATGTTCATCCAGCTTCAGCTTATCCCATTCTCTCAGAAGAACTTTGGATGACGAGTTGACCGAACGCCACTGCTGAGGAGGCCTAGATCCAGTTTGCAAGTGTTCAATGATTCCTCTAATGTCCTTGTCATCCTTTTGTGCTTGTCTAATTTCTTCTTTTGACAGGGGTTTGAGGAGTCCCTCATTTTCCTCCCCACAGATTAATACATTCTGACAGGCTACAGCAAGGGAGACATCTGGATTATTCTGGAGCTCCACCGCTTGAATCACAACTCCCACACATTCAGAGGAGAACTCTTCCGTGCATTCTCTCATTGTCGTTTCCAGATCCGTTGGCATCCTGGAGAGTGAGTCCGCATCTATATTTTCTTTACCTGGACGGTAGCGGATGGTAAAGTGGAAGTCTGCGAGCTCCGACACCCATCTACACCCGGTGGCATTCAACTTTGCAGAGGTCAGCACATAGGTCAATGGGTTATTGTCACTAAACACTGTAAAGGTTGGTGCATAATACAGGTAGTCTCTGAATTTCTCAGTGATAGCCCATTTTAGAGCTAAGAACTCCAGCTTCCCACTGTGCAGATGATAATTTTTCTCTGCCGCTGTCAAGGTCCGGGAGCCATAGGCAATAACTCTCAGCTTGCCATGCTGGTTCTGGTATAGAACGGCACCTAACCCTTGATTGGATGCGTCTGTATGGAGGATGAACGGCTGGGAGTAGTCTGGAAATCCTAAGACTGGAGGCTCGATCAAGCAGTTAATCAACTTTTCAAGGATCTCTTGATGGTGTTCTGTCCACTCAATTGGTTTACTTGATGACACCACATGATTCCGTTTGTTATTTTTTTCTTTGTGTCTTCCTTTTCTCTGTAGCTCATTACCATCAGCCTTACATTTTAGCAGGTCATAGAGGGGACTGGCGATCCGGGAGAAGTCTTTAATGTATTGACGATAGTAGCTGAGCAGGCCCAGAATCTTGCGCAGCTCTCCCACAGTGCTTGGTTTCCGTTCCTTTAGTGCCGTTACAGCAACTGTGTCTGCTGGATCAATACGACTGCCTTCAGCTGAGACAATTCTGCCCAGATAACGCACCTCCTTCTTAAAGAGCTCACATTTTCTGGGTTTTAACTTCACTCCATGGGACTGCAGCCTTTGCAGCACTCTCCTTACTGCTTCCACCTGTCCGTCAAAAGTCTCAGTAAAGACCAGGATGTCATCTAAATATGGTATGCATATTTTGTCTCTCAAACCTTCCAGACTTTCCTCCATAAACCGTTGGAATGCTGCAGGTGCATTCATGAGGCCGAAAGGGATACGGATCCATTCATAGAGACCCCACGGTGTTGTGAATGCAGTAAGGTACCTACTCTCTGGGGATATGAAGCCTTGATGGTACGCCTTTCCCTGGTCAAGCAGAGAGAACCACGCATTGCCCCCAAGGCCATCTAGGATATCCTGCACCCTGGGTATTGGCTGGCGATCAGGGATTGTTTTGCTGTTCAGGTCCCTATAGTCAATACACAGCCTGAGGCTGCCATCCTTTTTACGGACGCAGACAATTGGGGACGAATAAGGGGAATGAGACTTAGCCACCCATCCTTGAGCAATCAGGTCGTGTAAGTAGTCCTTCATTTCCTGGTATAATGGTTTAGGGACTGATGTATACGTGCGGGCAACAGGGGTGTTATCATTTAATGAAATACTCAGTTGCAACCCTGGAACACAGCCAATAACATCATCTGACTGCGAGAAGGCATGACATTCTTCCCGCAACATCTGCTTCACTTGTTGTTGTTGAGGCAGAGTTAAATGGCTCAAATCTACTGGAGGGTCCCATGAATCTCCGTTACCGTCTCCTTCCATTGTTTCCGGTAGAACCTGAGTGACAGAGGTTGTGGCTGCAGACTGTGGACTTGCTATTGGTAAGACGGACTTGACTGGCTGCAAAGTTCCTATCTCGGTTTTACCACTGAGCATGATGTCATGGTCTGTTCCATTCTGCACAATGACAGTAATCACTGGGCGGGCTCCCCTTTTCAGAATGTGGAGGGTATCAAAAAGTTCAAGGCCATCAGGGTACAGTGGGTTAACAGGTGGTTCAAACAGCAGTACACTTTCTTGTTTCACGTAAGGCACTTTTACCAGACACTGAATCTGCATAACGGTGTGCTTCAGTATGTTTACAGGCTCTTTCATGGTTCTTACTATGTACTCGCTGGAAACATCTGTAGTTACCAAACTGATGAGGGTATGTACACTTTTCTTCTTTATGCTGGGGAAAGCATTTCTAACAGTCTTGTACAAACACACATTAGTCACATCATGAGATCCATTTGTTTCATTCTGTCTCATTATTTGTTCTATCACATTATACCCAATGATGGGTCGGGATAATTCATGGTCCTTCAAGACAAGCACAGGAATTTTTAACTCTTTCTCATCGGTTACAGGGGATGCCAGCTTGAAATTCAATTCCACCCATCCGCTGTATGGCATGTTTGTTCCATTGGCTGCCACCAACCGCAGACTGTCTGGTGCTTCAGTTGCCTCAGAAATGTTTCTCAATGTCACTGTAGGTGCGTATTTGGCTTTCCACTGCTCATCTATAATGCATACTTGAGAGCCTGTGTCCCATAATGCTTCTGTCTTTTTCTTCTGTAGATAACAGGTCACAAGGCATTGTTTACCTACTAAGGACGTGATGGCAGAATGCTGGTTAACTTGACAAGGGGCAGCTAAAATATTATCAAGCGACTGAAACTCAAGCTGTCTCTCATGGCCCATGCTACATTTCTCGTATTTTGGGGACTTCCCTACTGCTCGGGTCACACCCTGTCCCTCGGGGGCAACCCGCTCTTGTTTAACGGAGCTCCTATCTGAGGCCTGGCACCTTTACTCCTACAGCCAGCTGAGAAGTGTTCGCTGCTGCCACAGTGGTAACAATGGGTGCAAGGTTCTTCTGCTTTCCGCTGCTGGCAATGGAAACATTGTCTGGCTAGTGAGGAACGGGGCTGGCGGAACTGACGAGGGTACTGTTGTGGTGGCACCATATACTGCTGGGAATAATGCTGTGGTGCTGCAAAACTTGATGGCTGAGTTGCATAATTGAAGGACATGGGATGCTGCTGAGGAGAAGGATAAACAAACGGCTGCCCATGGTGAGTTTCTGGCACTGAATAATGCTGATGAGGCTGGAGAGAATGTTCTTGTGAAGCAGCAGACAACTGAACTGGGTTTGCAGGTGGAAGAGGTATTTTCTGTTCCCTCACCTGTTGTGGGCTTTGTGAGAACTGGTGTGGAGACATGTATGGACCTGCCTGTCGTTGATATATAGCCGTATCTGGCTTCCAGGTCTGATGCTCTTGAATTTGGGTCCATCCTGATGTCTGTTGGGAACCCTGAGATGAGATCTGATGCTGTGAGGACACTGCTGCTGCTGGTTCTTTGTTGTAGACTGCAAAACACTGCTGAGGAACAGTTAAGGGCTGTTGGATTGTCTCTTTAATCTGCATGATATCATCACTCAGGCTTTTCAGTTGTGACATTAAATCAAACTTAGACTGTTTGGACTGAGATTTTTGTTCAGGGGCAGGCTCGTTTGGCTGCACAGCATGAACGGTAACATTTTTCTCATATTTTCGTCTGCTTTGCCTTTCAGACTCATTGGAACAAGCCACATTGAGTTTCTCCAGCAACACTTCATCTGGAATGGTGGGGTCTGATAGGTATGGTTGAAGTTCACTTTGGATGCGGTCGTTTTGCAATCCAGTCAAGACTGTGTGCAAAAACATATTCTGAACTAGGGCAGGATCATATTTTAACCCTGAGTCATCCTCCTGAGAAGCAAACACAATTTTCTGTCTCAGATCAAGAGCTCTTATTAGGAAGCTTTGTGGCGTTTCTCTAGAGCGCTGAGCTTCTGTGGTGAGCTGCTTATATAGTTCAGTAGCATTTTTTTCCTGAAAATGAGAACGGAGTATCCGTCTCAGTGTTGGGAGTGTTAATCCTGCCTTTCCTTCTAGATAGCTCCGCAGCTGAAGCCCTGGTGTGATAGCTCTGATGACAGAATCTACTATTTCCTGTTCTACATAGCCCTTGTTGAGTCCACCTTCTATCTGCCGTGCCAGACTAGAAAATGAGAGCCGGTCTTTCTGCCCTAGATCTCCTATGAGACCAGAAATCTTGAAATCTTTCTGCCATGTTGAGGTAACTTGTCTCTGAAATGTGGGTTGAGAATAAACTTGGCCATGGTCTTCATATGTATGTCTGTTTACTGCATTTTGTGGTGCTGTAGGACTAATGTGCATTGCAGAAAACAATTCAGTTGCACTTTCCCCACTTCCTTGCATTGCCCTCTGGAATGTGTTAACATCTCCAGGTTTATTTTCCACTCTCTCTGTAGCCTGTTCTGAAGCATTAATTGTTATTCCCATTAGCTCGCTCAGTTTATCATTAATTGTTAAAAGTTCAGCCATGCCGCCATCTTCTAGCTCTTCTAGCTCAGCTCTCAGTAGATAGTTACTAAGGAGTCGCAACAGATACAAACGAGTTACATTTGTCTCATCCTCTCGTGTCAGGTGAAGGAAGACACTGAGTTTTGCCAGCTTTTCAAGTGATAGTGTGCATAATTTCTCCCCAATTTCATCCTGAAGATGTTTAAGCTCCTCCATTTTTGTTACTGTGTAGACAGGCTGTTCAGAGTAGTGTTTACCTTACTGACTTGACCTTGATGCCACTGGTCACAAACTGAACCCCCAGCGCATGCACTGCTCAATAGACTTTTTTTCTTTTCACCACTCGTCCTGAATGCCTCACACTGCAGTTCATCTGGGTCACTAAAAAGGGGATGATGTTGCTAAATGGGCTCTACCGGTCAGGGAGTCACTCCATCGAACATCAATCCCAGCGGTGCCTCCAAGATTGTAATACTCCTGTAAAGGATGATATTAAATGAATGAGCGTTCAAGCGATGTTTCTTCACCGATGCTTTATCATGAATCAATACAAATGATGTGAATTGCACATGTGCATAGTCTCACACTTTTCAACAGTATATTCACAAATGCATAGTATCAACACAGTATTGACTTAGATGCTGTTACTGTAACCACAAATCACAATTTATGACACAAGGCCAGGTATGTAAATAGGTCCACTCGACTACATAGTCTTCTCTGGGCGTCATACATACATATCAGTGAAAAAGCATGAAATAAACTCATAACAGAAGGAATAAGGAATAACAACATATATAATGAATAAAGTATAACATGAAATGCATATAACAGTACATGTATTTTACATCCGTGTCCTAATAACCAGCGTGCGATCTAATCACGGCACATTTATGCTAACCATGTGCTCGGATTTGATGGTTAACATTAGACCGAGATTATGAACATATCAATCATATGCATCTCGAAAAACAAACAGTATAGAGAACAGCCTTTCTTACAAAACGATTAAAGCAGTGATGGTGTGTCTTGTGTACATTTTATACCTGTAAAGGATGATATTAAATGAATGAGCGTTCAAGCGATGTTTCTTCACCGATGCTTTATCATGAATGAAGCATATCGCGAGAACTCCCGCACGCAGTGGCGCGCACCTTTTCATTCAACCAATCACACACATCCATCTCCAGCTGATAATATGCATATTAAATCGGAACGATAACTCTTATGAAAAATCCCGAAATAGTTGCAACATGTATTTTGATTAACACAGCATTTATAATATGATAGAAATTATATAAATAAAATATAAATCAAATCAAGGAAAATGGATATTGCCACATGAAATATACACAAGAATAAACTGAAAATAATTATAATTATGACAATTATTCAGGATACCACAGTGGCACAAATGAGCTTTGCCACTCCAGTTGCCACCCCAAAACAGCGTATGGGATCGAAGGGCATTGAGAGCGGAACATCGTGATTTTGACTGAAACAGGGTTTTTTGAAAGTCAGAGAATTCCGCGACTTGCGACTATTTGAGGTCCAACAATAAAGTGCCCTCGCGGTCCGGTCTGCCCCCTGTCCTCAATTTCTGCCGAGGGTAGTATATTCATATTTTTGTTTGTGGACGATAAAAATGTCTCCACGATCTGCTTTTGAAGAAATATTGTTGCATTGTGCCGCAGCGCACATTCTATCAGCTGCAGTTCTGGCGCCACGGAATTATTATAATACATTAACATAAGTGTTAACTCAGCGGTAGATTAGTCAAACAGGATACGGCACTTATTCACAAAATTATTATTATTATTGCATCTGCTTTAAATCCTTACTGCTTATTTAAAAGTTTCATTCGTGTGCTTTTCTGACGTTCGGTTCTTCTGCGCACAATCAAAGTGCGGCACGAAAACGAAAAAGCCCTTCAAACTGTGCCCGATTTCTAAGTTCTGTGCTAATACTGTTGAAACACACAAGGTTTATGTAAAGACTAAGTTGGATATGTCTAAAATGAAATTAAACAACTGAAAGAGGATGCATGTCTGTATGCATGCAGGTCTTAAATGGACGGTAGGCTGCATGCTGCCATGTGAATTAAAGGGATAGTTCACCCTAAAATTTAATTTCTGTCATTGTTTATACACTCACATGTTGTCCAAAACCTATATTAACTTCTTTCTTGTGCTGAACACAAAAGAAGATATTTTGTAGAATCTGTGTAACCAAACGGTTTCTGGTTCACATTGACTTTGATAGTAGTAAAACATACTCTGGAAGTCACTGTGAACCAGCAACTGTTTGGTTTTCTTCAAAATAATGCTTATGTTTAGCAGAAGAAGGAAACTCATTCGGGGTTTTTTCTTCACTATTACAATTTTTGGGTGAATTATTCCTTTAATGTTAATAAAACACCAAACCAACAGAGAAAAATCACTCAATACTCTTGACTGAAAAAAAAAAAAAAAAAAAAAAAAAATTAATACAGTTGCTTTAATAGGAATCAGTGTATATAGTGTTTTATTTTTATATTTGCTCATTAATTTTTTTAATGCTCCTGCTAAATACATCTCTTGTACCTGAAAATAAAACACTTTATTTGTATAATATCTGTATTTTTAATGTGTATCTTTGTTCTCATTTTTTAATAACAAAGATAAAATAATGACAAAGATTTTTATCTTCACCCATGCACTTTGGCCTAAATATCCCCCATACTTTTTCATATTTTGTTACCTTAAAATGCTTTATAATAGGGAAATTAGTTTGGCCGTGATGCTCAAACAGCTTGCAAAATAGAAAAACAAACATAACAAAGAATCAGAATAAAATCATGATTTCTAAAAAAACAAAAAACAAAAAAAAAAACAGACTTATTAGATTTTTATTATATCACACCCCCTGAGGGAGAACAAACCCATACAGACTCCACACCCCTGTAAAATAATAATAACATTTGCCTATGTCAACCACCACTAATGCAATTAAATAAACAAATAAAATTAAATTAAAACCATATTTAAAAATAGTTATGTTGCCTCTGCTAATGAGATCATAAATTCAATTTTTATAGTTTCACAAAAATATCTTTTATTTCAACTCTCTTAGTCTCCTTACCCCCTGTAGCCTAATATGTTCCCTTTTATCTAGGCCTAGATGTTTACATTTATTCATTTAGCAGACACTTTTATCCCAAGCCACTTACAACCAGAGAATACCATTCAAATACTGTTCTCATTCTGTTCAAATGAGCAAATGCATTTTTTTTTTCCTGGGGCCGCATTCACAAAGAAACTTATAAGAGGCTAACTGGCGAATTTATGGTAGCACCTACATCTGGAACAGCTTAGAAGAAACATATTAATTTACCTCTTGTCTATACAAACGTGACTTCAGATTAATTTAAAAAAAGCCTACTCATGTAGCAAGTCTTCTCACAAGCAAACACCTGTCACTCATCATCAGGCAATCACTGTGATCTGTTCTATATATGAATCTGTGAATAATAATAATAATATCATCATCATATTATTAATGTTGACCGGGTTTAACTAACTTTTATGTGACAGCCCTATAGTCTAAGAGGCCCTGTGCCTATCTCTGGGTTCCTGGCTTAGAAAAAGATATGCACTAAAACAGATTGTGTGTAGTATAGCTTAATTTTCCACCGATTTTTTCAGTTGTTTATGTTGCCCCCCCAAACATGACATCCTGATAACCCCTCTGCTCGTCTTCCTCAAAAGACTCACTTAAAATAGTCTCTTTCAGTCCTTGCATATAAAGATGTCCCAAAAACTTTGTCTCCCATAGCTCATAGTTTTTCTCATCTCCATCAAAGATTAAACGAGACCATCGGCTTGTCACAGTTTCTTTTTCTCTTCTTCTCATGTTGAAAGACTCGGGTACACGCTTTATCCGTCGCGACTTTCACCCAGTGTCTTAACACTCAAAACATTGTATACCTTGCTCTGGGCCCATAACCTGTTGACAGAGTACGCTAAATAACAGACGAGAAGATACGTCTTTACCAACCGCACAGTCGCTCTGACTGGTGCATTTTTATTAAAACAGAAAAAAAAAAAAAAAACACACGTGCATTCATTCAGTCACTGATTAGGTCACATGACATTTCACAGTGTGACTGGATTGCCTGTCCAAAAAAAAAACAACAACAAAAATACAAATACAAATGAGAGCATACCATTTATACATGTCAACACAAAGAATATCACAGCACAAAACAGTGTAATGCTTTTTTCACACTGTAAGGGGAGCACAGCATCAGATGTGCTTCACTGAAACTGCAACATAAAATGTGATTTTGCAAGACATGCCAGTAACACTTCTGATGAGAACATTAGTTACAATGGATGCCAGAGAACATCCACTGCTAACACATGAGGTGCAAGAGGCCTTAGCAGTATTATACACCAGAAAGAAACAATGAAAGCGGGACAAATTTGACTAAAAGTAACATTAAAGGTGCGATAAAGTTAGAAAATGAGAAAGTGAGGCTAATGCAACTTTAAGTTTACTACTGTTCTTTCTATATGGGAGCCTGAGTTCTTTTTCTCTGCTGAAATATGAAATAGGACAAACCGAAAACAGGTAATAGAGTAAAAACACAGATCAGTAATATCTTCCACCAGTCTAATATTTGTGTTTCTGGTCCATGGTTTTCTTGATCTGTTGATTCTGTGGGGGGTGGGGGTGGGGTGGGACCACCTTTGATGATCAGTTGTACAGTCACTCGTTCATCTGAGGGTGTGATGAAGCAGTTGAACTCTCCTGCATCAGCGTGAGTGAGATCGCTTAGTTTGATGGAGAAGTTTCCTCTCTTATACTCGTCAGGGAAAGTTTGCACTCTATTCTTATACCGTGGGTCCTGTGACTCTAAAGATTCTGTACCTTTAATTAAATCACAAATAGACTCACTAGCTTTGTTTCTCCAAAACACATCAGTGTCTTGAAGTTTAAGATCATGTTGAGTTGAAGAACACGGCAGGAGAACAGAACCACCGATGAAACCCTCTACTGTGACCTCTACTGTGAGCTGCAGAGAGACTGAAAAAACACATACTTTAACTGTAAACAGAATCTGACATCCATACAAGTGGCATTAATTTACCTTTTTTAAACTTAGTTCATATGCTCACCTTTGTTTATCAGCACCGCAAACACAATGATGAAACAGAATCTGCAGAAACAAAACAAAACAAAAAGTTATTTTAGCTTTATTAGTCTTAGCTAGTACAACTTGATATTGGCATCAGGCTTGTTTGAGAGGCGCAGAACTGATAACCAGTGATCATGTTGGTTAAAAAAGTTCTAGAAATAGCTGTGATGTCAGTAGAATCGCAAAAACAACGTATGCAAAGTTTGTTTACCAGTTGCAAAAACTAAAAGTATGATGGGACCAGGCTTGGACTTTATTTTGTGTTTTGGTTCTGTTTGTGTGCGACAGTCGTCCATGAGGAGGGGCTGACACACTCTTTTGGTGAAGCTGTGGCCTAGTGGTTAGAGAGTTTGACTCCTAACACTAGGGTTGTGGGTTTGAGTCTCGGGGCAGCAATATCACGACTGAGGTGCCCTTGAGCAAGGCACCGAACCCCCAACTGTTCACCAGGCACCGCAGCATAAATGATGCCCAGTGCTAAGGGTGTGTGTGTGTGCACTATGGTTCGGTTAAATGCAGAACACAAATCCTGAGTATGGGTCAGCATACTTGGCTGTATGTCACTACACTTCTTTATAGGTATATTTTATTATTAAAGTTTTGTTTGAATGTTCGCCAGTTCCCGCCGCCTCCTTCCCGAGACTATGAACGTTTGTTACACACTGGACTAAATTACTAAATTCAGTACACAGATTACACACCATATTATTAAATCAGACAGACAAGCAGAATAGCCCAGAATATGAACATAACCCAGTAAATTGCACTTTAAGCGTAGGCTGTCCCTCATAGAAAGAAAACGCTTAATTAATGGACTAAGACAGTAGCATAAAAATGACGAATTCAGGATACAGTTTATTAAAAAATTACACATGAAAGGAAGTAAGTCCAGAAGAACAGACGCATTTTCTTCCCAAACCTAATGTAATGCGGAACTGAAAGTATGGGCTCACGTAGCCTACCGCTATTATTCATCACATATCCAAATGTTTTCATATTCGCAATGTATTTGAAGCTAAACCATTATTGATTAAAATAACTGGGCTTTGTACATTCCAATATCAACAGGAAGAAAAATCATAATGAACAAAAATGTGCCGCACTGGAGTAGGTCGGGGCTCACGATACGGCACAGACATAATACTGATTAATTTAAATTGACTGTGTAACATTATATCTGTATTGGTGTTTATTTATTTTAATAATAAACAGGCAGCACTTGCAATGAATATGTGCGCATGAGGCGCTAGCGCGATCAAATCCTTGAGACAAAATACTCCGTCACTTAAGCTACAGCAGGGCATTATTCGATTTTGAATTCAGTTTGAAAATTCAATAATATAAAAGATTATTAGAAATGTTATAAAGCAAACACTGTTACGCTCTCATTTCACTCTGGAACCGAGAATGCAATTTTCCCTGAATATCCAAAATATTGCATATGTGACATTTATTTTATATAGGCCTAACAGTTTAACAAAAAAGGCAATATTAAGTGTACATTAGGGCTGCACGATTAATCGCATGCGATTGTCATGTGTGTCTGGTCAGTAAAGCTGGATCTGTGATTAGTGGGAAATGTCCCATCACCTGCTTTCAAATGGAGTCGCACTTACTACACAGAGCTGTAGTTCACTGAAAAACTACGCAATATCGCTTTCATAATCGCAGATGACTTGCATGCAGTTGTGAACCTTCATTAATCCACGTTTTCTTTATGGGAGGAAAACACTTGTTCTTCTGGGCTTATCTGCTTTCATGTATAATTTATTAATAAAGTGTATACTGAATTCTGTCTTTTTATAACACAGTCTTAGTCCATTAATAAAGTGTTTTCTTTCTATGAGGGATACACTTAAAGTGCAATTGAGCAGGTTATGTTCATATTCTAGGCTATTCTGCATGTCTGTTTTCTTTATTAATAAGGTGTGCACTGAATTTAGTCATCCAATGTTTTACAGGTTTTATTACGTCCCAAAGCTGTACCTTTATAAGAATGCTATTTTATCCAAGTTCAAAATAAAACTCTATGAACCGCTCTATTGTGAACTTAACTTAAAGTAAACAGGAAGTGAAAAAAAACTTTTTTTTTTCTTGTTGCTGATTTCTTCTGAGCGCCACATTAAAAAACCATTAAAAAATATAAATGTTTAAAAAAGGAAATTTTAGAATAAATCAATTCTATACAACTTCTTACCATTGTGCAAATAATATGTAATCATGTAATCTATAAAAAATAGCTGTAGTCTGATTACGAGTTTTTTTTTTTTTTAATTTACACTTATTATGCGTACTTGAGTTATGGAGTCTGATTACGTAGCCCTGCATAGAATTCACTAAATCTTGAAACATCCCTCAAATAATTGCTCTCTTATTAACCTTGACTAAGTAAAAAATAAATAAATAAATAAAATTATATATATATATATATATATATATATATATATATATATATATATATATATATATATATATATATATATACATACATACATATACATATATATATATACATAAACATATATATATATATATATATATATATATATATATGTGTGTGTGTGTGTGTGTGTGTGTGTGTGTGTGTGTGTGGAAATTTAAATTATTCTAATATGCTAAATTCCATCTGATTTTTATAAAAATGTACATTAAATAGGTTATAAATATTAACTTCATTGTCAAAATGTATAACTGAATTAAAAACTTCTATTTATTTCTCTTAACAATATACTGGATGTTGCATAAGCCTAATTATTCTGTAGATTGCCAAACTCTGAATATGACTTAGCTGTAAATTTTGTTCATAAGGGAGCATCTTCACCCATCTTACCCTACTGGTCAAATATTTAATATGTTGAATGCATGGTCTCCGTCTCTGTCAATCAAATTACTATCAAAAAATAAGAATAACAGCACATGCATCACGCCGCAAAGACAAAATAACGTGCTAATGCGAATGGCTACAACAGATATCTGTGATAACCTGCAACTCGCTAATCGCTATTTAATTAAACCACGATTAATGCATTAATGACCTTGAGAGGAGTTTGTTTGTTTGTTTACTAAGTTGTTTGTTAATGCTAGTTTAAATAAACCAGGCCAAATACGAGCGAGCAAACTTTCACTTTGCACATTTCGCGGCAGATCCGAAATATGTGGGAAGCACGATACGGCTCGTTATGTGAAAACCGAATATCATGTAGAAATTATGAACATACCCGATGATCATGTTGTCCCGAAATAATTCATTTAGCTAATACATAATTTGCGAAAACAGAAGGTATCTAACGCTTTGCCGTTTCCGGGAGAAAAAAAAAGTAAGAGCACATTTACAGTCACTTCCCCAGCCTCTTTGTCACTTCCGGTAATAAAGAGGCTCGGGAAGTGACTGTAAATGTTAAGTCCCTGCTGGTGGATAATTGGAACTACACCCGATGGCGTGTTTCTCCATTCTCCCATATACACCCTTTCAAAAACAAACATGATTTCTACTGAAATATAAAGTGTTTTAGAGCTCCTTGTAAGAAATATCAGAAAAAAAATTCATTACAATGTAACGCAAAGTAAAATATTACCATAACATAAAAAAACGCAAATTGTGAGCTACTTAGACGAGACATGCATGAATTATATACCTAGCCTATATAAAGTATGTGTGATTTATTTATTTATTTATTTGAAAAGTTTTAAAAAGTTTTTTGTTTTTATTTTATTTTTTATTGCCAAACATGTAAACATAATCGGGGCGTATGATTGTATCTCTAACAACATTTACAGTGTGAACTGGGAGTTGCAGTCGCCTTTTCAGTGTTGTGACATATTTCCAACTGAAACAGAATATAGGCATGTTTCAATTCGAACACCTATTATTGAATAGGGGGCAGTTTTTCTGTCACACTTCCTCTCCTTCTCCCACTTTCAGCAAACCGTTGGAGGGGTGCGATTAATCAGTTATTATTCTGCCCACTGCTGTTAAACTGACATAATCGGAGAAGGAATGACATTTGCAGAGCCGCTGAAAACCAGAGTTGCGACATTCTTTGATCTTTGGAGCTTTCAAAAGATGTATTCGACAGATAGCGGTCAACGAGATTAGACGCTTGCAGTCGGGGACGTAGTTGAAATGGAGCCGTCAAGCTGGACACTTTCAGCTCTATCACAGATGAAGTGAATATAATGCAGTATTGTGCAATATAATACACAGACGTTTCTGAAACGTTTTCATGAGCAACAGAAACACTTTTTACAACTCTGATCGGAAACGAACAATGAAATTTAATTTTTTACTTAGATTGTGCTTTATTAACGTCTACACCTAGCTCGGCTAGCGTGATTTCACAAAGTACAACATGTTCCTGGATCAATATCCTTGTTGATCCTGGAACAACATTTCCAATCAACCAATCAGAACTGAGATATAACTTTTCAGAAAATATCTATTTTAGGCTTACAATCAGAGTCAGGTGCTTCTACACCCTTGTTAATCAGCTATTATTTCCCACTGATTTTAGGAATAAATGATGGGTAAGGTTAGGTTTAGGGGTAGGGGTAGGGATTGGGATTGGGTCAATTCTATATTTTTGGACAGTAATGTTGATCATCAGAAGATGTTGATCCAGGAACATGTCTTACTTGGCAAAATCACGGCAACCACCTAACTCAACCCTAAACCTACCCCTTACAATAAAAAAAAGTGATTATTGTACAGTGTGACAAAAAATATATTGTATTGATGTGCGCATGCCCAGTAGCGCCATATGTATCCCTTCTGGCCTTAACCCTCCTGCAGCTGTTCTGGAGAAACTGCAGCGGCTGAGTTAGTTGGCTACCAATCGCTATCTCGGTACTTTGATGCCACACATGACAGTTACATGGCATTGGCACCATCTCAAGTAGGACAACATTTCTAACCAGCATACACTGCTTCAAGTCAGAATATGCTCGATCTGTGCAGTGCTGCGTTAACTTCGAACAGAAGTTCCAAAGTTCTGG
The DNA here is from genome assembly GCF_023724105.1 of Carassius gibelio. Taxonomy (NCBI): domain Eukaryota; kingdom Metazoa; phylum Chordata; class Actinopteri; order Cypriniformes; family Cyprinidae; genus Carassius; species Carassius gibelio. Next base: position 30,869,339 of record NC_068417.1, read on the forward strand.
AATTGAGTCCAATTTTGATTCCTGGTTCTGGAATCTATAGGATTCTATTCCTAGAATCGATTCCTCACTGTTTTTTTTTTTTTTTCATATTCTTCATTCATTTTTTTTTTTTTTTTAGAGAAATCTAATTTCTGACTGCAAGATATAGCTATCGTAGAAAGTAGCTGTCTCATAATATGAAGCTTTGTTTAAAAAAAGAAAAGAAAAATATGATACATTTCAGTAGCTCTGATTGATTTTAAATTGTAGTTTTGTCTGTATTGTCCAATAAATTAGTCATAGCTCACAGCTCAGAAGTGGACATGCATTTTTTGCATGAATGGAACAAGACATTTTTTTTTTTTTAAATAAGTGCACTTAAGTATACTTTTATAAAGTGTACTTATTGCGGAAATAATATACTTGAAAAGAACACACATAAATGCAGATTAAATATGTTTGTTTGTTTTTTCGCTTAAGTACATTGTATTTGTAATTAATTTCAAATGTATCACATTTTAAATTTATATTAAATGCAATAAGTTGAACTTTTGAGTGATTTTTTTTTGAACAACTTAAGTGTGACTTAAGTGGCTCTTTTTAGTACATCTTTATATGAACAATCATATGTTCCTTTTTGCTTCTAGTGTCTTTAAAATATGCTTAAAGTGTACTGTTAATGTATTGACTTGCAATTAATGTGAACTAAAATACACTTTAATCTAAGTGTGAATTAAATGTAATGTTTTTGACCACATAAATGCATATTATTTGTAATTAATTTCAAATATATTACAATTTAAAATTACATTAATTGCAATTAGTTTAACTTTTGAGTGATATTTTTTAACCACTTAAGTGGGACTTTAGTATATTTTATATGTGATTTGAAATATGGTAAATATGTACTTCTGAATAAGCAATTAATGTGAACTAAAATATACTTCAATGTCATATATCTCTGGCAATAAAGTTGAAGTTTAGTATATTAAATAATAATGATAATAATAACCTCTTAATAACCCAGTAACAATCAAAGCAAAAACACAAAATGGTAAATCCTCTACATTTATTGACAGAACAATCTCTAAAACAAATACACAAAAATGCTTTTAGCTGATGCACAAGAAAAACCCAACACTATACAGTTACAACACTTCAACTCACTTCTTAGAAAGAGTCTGGAGAACAATGCTAATTTCACCATCATGGAAAACATCATTGTGGTTAGGTTCAAGTAGGGATGGGTTGAAAGGAGAAGACAAGGATCGGCGTGACTGGGACTTATGTTTATTTCCTCCAAATAAAATAATAAACAAACAAAAGTGCACAAGGGCACATTCACATCTCCCAACTACAGCACAAACAGAAATAACGCTTCAAAGCAGTGCTTTTCCCCAAAAGCAGCAGCTCACGAGTTCTGCTCACACCCTCTATCTCCTGGGACAGGACCGCGTCCACCCCTCTGTCCGATGTGTCTGTCTGTAGAATAAAAGGGAGGGAAAAGTCAGGGGCATTCAAGAGTGGTCAACCACACAGAACAGCCTTAATCTGAGTAAAAGCCTGCTGGCACTTCTCCATCCACTGGACCGTATCTGGTACTTCCTTTTTAGTTAGATCAGTCATCTGGCTTGCGAGGTCCGAATAATTAGGTAGGGGTGCACCGGTTGACCGGCCATAAATCGGAACCGGCCGGTTTTTGCTTAAAAAAGGTTTTTGGTCTTTTTTTGGCTGATTTTAACGGATGCGTGGCATTGACTACAAGGTGCGTTCAACTTGAAGCAGCACTGCACAGAATGATCACTGTATGACATCAAAGTACGGTGAGCGCGATAAGAGAGCACATGGATCCAATGCATTCGAATCGCTCTCACGGTACTTTGATGTCATACATTAGAACGCGCCTATGGTAACATTCGCTATCATGTCATTTGTGTGTGGAAGTATTTCGAAATCTGTGCGCTGGACACGGGCATCCGTACAGCCCTGGAAGTGCAGAGCTACACATCTAAGTCACAGATAGCAGGAAGCGAACAGCCGTTGGTGTACTGGCGCAAAAATAAGAGCCCCTTTCCTGCATTTACTGAAGTTGCGCGAGCGTACTGTACCTGTGACAAAACTGAAAGTTTTTTTTTTATTTCAGTTCTGTATGATTATTATTTATTTTACCTTTAAATTACATCAACTTAATTTAATTTAAAATCACCTGCAGAGACACTGAAAAAACTCATACTTTATCTGTAAACACAATCTGACATCCATACAAGTGGCATTTATTTACCTTTTTTAAACTTAGTTCAGATGCTCACCTTTGTTTATCAGCACCGCAAACACAATGATGAAACAGAATCTGCAGAAAAAAAAAAAAAAACAACAAAAAAGGTTATTTTAGCTTTATTAATCTTAGCTAGTACAGCTTGAGATTGGCATCAGGCTTGTTTGAGAGGCGCAGAACTGATAACCAGTGATCATGTTGGTTAAAAATGTTCTCTAACTAGCTGTGATGTCAGTAGAATCGCAAAAACAACGTATTTAAAGTTTATTTAGCAGTTGCACAAACTAAAAGTATGATGGGAAGCAGAGCTGGGTAGATAATTTATGAATTGTAATCAGTCGCTATATGACTATATGACTGTATCAATGAAAAACATCAAACAATAGCTACATTGCAAACATGAATTTTGAAAAGACTAAATTCACACAGCAATAACATTTCTATCCATCTCAAAGCATTTTAAGTGCATAGTAACAATGAGGAATTGACAAACAATAACAACATTACAAAAATGAATATTAAAGAACACTGATAAAAATGATTTTGTAGTTAAGTAAATACTACATTAAATAATTAAGTTAAGGCAATAATTAAAAATAAAAATAAAGTCAATTCTATGTTAGTACTGAATTTAAGCTTGTAGAAATTAAATTTGGAACTTGTAAGTATATTTTACTTGGAACTGTTTATACGGAGCTCCTAAAGGGTCATAGTGGTGGAAAAAAATCTGAGTAAAAAAATTTGAGGTGGGAGGAATTTTTGCATTATCTTGGAAAACTTTTGCATTCTCTTGCAAAGATATTTGCTTTCCCTCACAATATAATAAGTGCATGCTTATTAAGGCACGGTTTTGGGACATACTAAAATGCTAAATGTAAAACACTGTGTGACGAGAGCCCTGGGAATGGAGTGAGGCTGGTGCAGCACCTGCGCCATTCACCGGTATCGAGTCTCGCTTAGGAGCTTCAGAAGGAGAACTGAAGGAGGGAATGATGCAGTGTTGGGACGAGAGAGGACCAGGCTTGGACTTTATTTTGTGTTTTGGTTCTGTTTGTGTGCGACAGTCGTCCATGAGGAGGGGCTGACGCACTCTTTTGGCAAAGCTGTGGCCTAGTGGTTAGAGAGTTTGACTCCTAACACTAGGGTTGTGGGTTCGAGTCTCGGGGCAGCAATATCACGACTGAGGTGACCTTGAGTAAGGCACCGAACCCCCAATTGCTCCCCAAGCGCCACAGCATAAATGATGCCCAGTGCTCCAGGTGTGTGTTCACTGTGTGTGTGTGTGTGTGTGTGTGCGCACTATGGTTCGGTTAAATGCAGAACACAAATTCTGAGTATGGGTCAGCATACTTGGCTGTATGTCACTACACTTCATTTAGGTATATTTTATTATTAAACTTTTGTTTGAATGTTCGCCGGTTCCCGCCTCCTTCCCGAGACTAAGAACGTTTGTTACACACTGGATGACTAAATTCAGTACACAGATTACACACCATATTATTAAATCAGACAGACAAGCAGAATAGCCCAGAATATGAACATAACCCAGTAAATTGCACTTTAAGCGTAGGCTGTCCCTCATAGAAAGAAAATGCTTAATTAATGGACTAAGACAGTAGCATAAAAATACCAAATTCAGGATACAGTTTATCAAAAATTACACATGAAAGAAAGTAAGCCCAGGAGAACAGATGCATTTTCTTCCCAAACCTAATGTAATGCGAAACTGAAAGTATGGGCTCATGTAGCCTACCGCTATTATTCATCCCATATCCAAATGTTTCCATATTCGCAATGTATTTGAAGCTAAACCGTTATTGTTAACTGGACTTTCTAATATTGTTAACTTTCCAACTTATTGTTAACTTTCCAACTTATTGTTAACGTTCCAATATCAACAGAAAAAAATTTCATAATGAACAAAAATGTGCTGCACTGGAGTAGGTCGGGGCTCACGATACGGCACAGACATAATACTGATTAATTTAAATTGACTGTGTAACATTATATCTGTATTGGTGTTTATTTATTTTAATAATAAACAGGCAGCACTTGCAATGAATATGTGCGCATGAGGCGCTAGCGCGATCAAATCCCTGAGACAATATACTCCGTCACTTAAGCTACAGCAGGGCATTATTCGATTTTGAATTCAGTTTGAAGATTCAATAATATAAAAGATTATTAGAAATGTTATAAAGCAAACACTGTTACGCTCTCATTTCACTCTGGAACCAAGAATGCAATTTTCCCTGAATATCCAAAATATTGCATATGTGACATTTATTTTATATAGGCCTAACAGTTTAACAAAAAAGGCAATATTAAGTGTACATTAGGGCTGCACGATTAATCGCATGCGATTGTCATGTGTGTCTCGTCAGTAAAGCTGGATCTGTGATTAGTGGGAAATGTCCCATCACCTGCTTTCAAATGGAGTCGCACTTACTACACAGAGCTGTAGTTCACTGAAAAACTACGCAATATCGCTTTCATAATCGCAGATGACTTGCATGCAGTTGTGAACCTTCATTAATCCACGTTTTCTTTATGGGAGGAAAACACTTGTTCTTCTGGGCTTATCTGCTTTCATGTATAATTTATTAATAAAGTGTATACTGAATTCTGTCTTTTTATAACACAGTCTTAGTCCATTAATAAAGTGTTTTCTTTCTATGAGGCATACACTTAAAGTGCAATTGAGCAGGTTATGTTCATATTCTAGGCTATTCTGCATGTCTGTTTTCTTTATTAATAAGGTGTGCACTGAATTTAGTCATCGAATGTTTTACAGGTTTTATTATGTCCCAAAGCTGTACATTTATAAGAATGCTATTTTATCCACGTTCAAAATAAAACTCTATGAACCGCTCTATTGTGAACTTAACTTAAAGTAAACAGGAAGTGAAAAAAAACTTTTTTTTTTCTTGTTGCTGATTTCTTCTGAGCGCCACATTAAAAAACCATTAAAAAATATAAATGTTTAAAAAAGGAAATTTTAGAATAAATCAATTCTATACAACTTCTTACCATTGTGCAAATAATATGTAATCATGTAATCTATAAAAAATAGCTGTAGTCTGATTACGAGTTTTTTTTTTTTTAAATTTACACTTATTATGAGTACTTGAGTTATGGAGTCTGATTACGTAGCCCTGCATAGAATTCACTAAATCTTGAAACATCCCTCAAATAATTGCTCTCTTATTAACCTTGACTAAGTAAAAAATAAATAAATAAATAAAATTATATATATATATATATATATATATATATATATATATACATATATATACATATATATATACATATATATATATACATATACATATATATATATATATATATATATATATATATATATATATATATATGTGTGTGTGTGTGTGTGTGTGTGTGTGTGGAAATTTAAATTCTTCTAATATGCTAAATTCCATCTGATTTTTATAAAAATGTACATTAAATAGGTTATAAATATTAACTTCATTGTCAAAATGTATAACTGAATTAAAAGCTTCTATTTATTTCTCTTAACAATATACTGGATGTTGCATAGGCCTAATTATTCTGTAGATTGCCAAACTCTGAATATGACTTAGCTGTAAATTTTGTTCATAAGGGAGCATCTTCACCCATCTTACCCTACTGGTCAAATATTTAATATGTTGAATGCATGGTCTCCGTCTCTGTCAATCAAATTACTATCAAAAAATAAGAATAACAGCACATGCATCACGCCGCAAAGACAAAATAACGTGCTAATGCGAATGGCTACAACAGATATCTGTGATAACCTGCAACTCGCTAATGGCTATTTAATTAAACCACGATAAATGCATTAATGACCTTGAGAGGAGTTTGTTTGTTTGTTTACTAAGTTGTTTGTTAATGCTAGTTTAAATAAACCAGGCCAAATACGAGCGAGCAAACTTTCACTTTGCACATTTCGCGGCAGATCCGAAATATGTGGGAAGCACGATACGGCTCGTTATGTGAAAACCGAATATCATGTAGAAATTATGAACATACCCGATGATCATGTTGTCCCGAAATAATTCATTTAGCTAATACATAATTTGCGAAAACAGAAGGTATCTAACGCTTTGCCGTTTCCGGGAGAAAAAAAAAGTAAGAGCACATTTACAGTCACTTCCCCAGCCTCTTTGTCACTTCCGGTAATAAAGAGGCTCGGGAAGTGACTGTAAATGTTAAGTCCCTGCTGGTGGATAATTGGAACTACACCCGATGGCGTGTTTCTCCATTCTCCCATATACACCCTTTCAAAAACAAACATGATTTCTACTGAAATATAAAGTGTTTTAGAGCTCCTTGTAAGAAATATCAGAAAAAAAATTCATTACAATGTAACGCAAAGTAAAATATTACCATAACATAAAAAAACGCAAATTGTGAGCTACTTAGACGAGACATGCATGAATTATATACCTAGCCTATATAAAGTATGTGTGATTTATTTATTTATTTATTTGAAAAGTTTTAAAAAGTTTTTTGTTTTTATTTTATTTTTTATTGCCAAACATGTAAACATAATCGGGGCGTATGATTGTATCTCTAACAACATTTACAGTGTGAACTGGGAGTTGCAGTCGCCTTTTCAGTGTTGTGACATATTTCCAACTGAAACAGAATACGTATAGGCATGTTGACTTGAAGCAGTTCTGCGCAGATCGATCGGTGTATGATGTCAAAGTACGGCGAGGGCGATTAGAGAGCAGATGACTCATTATTCTTTCGAAACGCTGTCGCGGTACTTTGATGTCATAAACTGATCTATCTTCGCAACGATGTTTCAATTCGAACACCTATTATTGAATAGAGAGCAGTTTTTCTATCACACTTCCTCTCCTTCTCCGACTTTCAGCAAACCGTTGGAGGGGTGCGATTAATCAGTTATTATTCTGCCCACTGCTGTTAAACTGACATAATCGGAGAAGGAATGACATTTGCAGAGCCGCTGAAAACCAGAGTTGCGACATTCTTTGATCTTTGGAGCTTTCAAAAGATGTATTCGACAGATAGCGGTCAACGAGATTAGACGCTTGCAGTCGGGAACGTAGTTGAAATGGAGCTGTCAAGCCGGACACTTTCAGCTCTATCACAGATGAAGTGAATATAATGCAGTATTGTGCAATATAATACACAGACGTTTCTGAAACGTTTTCATGAGCAACAGAAACACTTTTTACAACTCTGATCGGAAACGAACAATGAAATTTAATTTTTTACTTAGATTGTGCTTTATTAATGTCTACACCTAGCTCGGCTAGCGTGATTTCACAAAGTACAACATGTTCCTGGATCAATATCCTTGTTGATCCTGGAACAACATTTCCAATCAACCAATCAGAACTGAGATATAACTTTTCAGAAAATATCTATTTTAGGCTTACAATCAGAGTCAGGTGCTTCTACACCCTTGTTAATCAGCTATTATTTCCCACTGATTTTAGGAATAAATGATGGGTAAGGTTAGGTTTAGGGGTAGGGATTGGGATTGGGTCAATTCTATATTTTTGGACAGTAATGTTGATCATCAGAAGATGTTGATCCAGGAACATGTCTTACTTGGCAAAATCACGGCAACCACCTAGCTCAACCCTAAACCTACCCCTTACAATAAAAAAAAAGTGATTATTGTACAGTGTGACAAAAAATATATTGTATTGATGTGCGCATGCCCAGTAGCGCCATATGTATCCCTTCTGGCCTTAACCCTCCTGCAGCTGTTCTGGAGAAACTGCAGCGGCTGAGTTAGTTGGCTACCAATCGCTATCTCGGTACTTTGATGCCACACATGACAATTACATGGCATTGGCACCATCTCAAGTAGGACAACATTTCTAACCAGCATACACTGCTTCAAGTCAGAATATGCTTGATCTGTGCAGTGCTGCGTTAACTTCGAACACACAAGTTCCAAAGTTCTGGAATTGAGTCCAATTTTGATTCCTGGTTCTGGAATCTATAGGATTCTATTCCTAGAATCGATTCCTCAATGTTTTTTTTTTTTTTCATATTCTTCATTCATTTTTTTTTTTTTTTTTAGAGAAATCTAATTTCTGACTGCAAGATATAGCTATCGTAGAAAGTAGCTGTCTCATAATATGAAGCTTTGTTTAAAAAAAAGAAAAGAAAAATATGATACATTTCAGTAGCTCTGATTGATTTTAAATTGTAGTTTTGTCTGTATTGTCCAATAAATTAGTCATAGCTCACAGCTCAGAAGTGGACATGCATTTTTTGCATGAATGGAACAAGACATGTCAAAAAACTTTTTTTATTTTTTTAAATAAGTGCACTTAAGTATACTTTTGTAAAGTGTACTTATTGCGGAAATAATATACTTGAAAAGAACACACATAAATGCAGATTAAATATGTTTGTTTGTTTTTTCGCTTAAGTACATTGTATTTGTAATTAATTTCAAATGTATCACATTTTAAATTTATATTAAATGCAATAAGTTGAACTTTTGAGTGATTTTTTTTTGAACAACTTAAGTGTGACTTAAGTGGCTCTTTTTAGTACATCTTTATATGAACAATCATATGTTCCTTTTTGCTTCTAGTGTCTTTAAAATATGCTTAAAGTGTACTGTTAATGTATTGACATGCAATTAATGTGAACTAAAATACACTTTAATCTAAGTGTGAATTAAATGTAATGTTTTTGACCACATAAATGCATATTATTTGTAATTAATTTCAAATATATTACAATTTAAAATTACATTAATTGCAATTAGTTTAACTTTTGAGTGATATTTTTTAACCACTTAAGTGGGACTTTAGTATATTTTATATGTGATTTGAAATATGGTAAATATGTACTTCTGAATAAGCAATTCATGTGAACTAAAATATACTTCAATGTCATATATCTCTGGCAATAAAGTTGAAGTTTAGTATATTAAATAATAATGATAATAATAACCTCTTAATAACCCAGTAACAATCAAAGCAAAAACACAAAATGGTAAATCCTCTACATTTATTGACAGAACATTCTCTAAAACAAATACACAAAAATGCTTTTAGCTGATGCACAAGAAAAACCCAACACTATACAGTTACAACACTTCAACTCACTTATTAGAAAGAGTGTGGAGAACAATGCTAATTTCACCATCATGGAAAACATCATTGTGGTTAGGTTCAAGTAGGGATGGGTTGAAAGGAGAAGACAAGGATCGGCGTGACTGGGACTTATGTTTATTTCCTCCAAATAAAATAATAAACAAACAAAAGTGCATAAGGGCACATTCACATCTCCCAACTACAGCACAAACAGAAATAACGCTTCAAAGCAGTGCTTTTCCCCAAAAGCAGCAGCTCACGAGTTCTGCTCACACCCTCTATCTCCTGGGACAGGACCGCGTCCACCCCTCTGTCCGATGCGGTCTTTTTTTGGCTGATTTTAACGGATGCGTGGCATTGACTACAAGGTGCGTTCAACTTGAAGCAGCACTGCACAGAATGATCACTGTATGACATCAAAGTACGGTGAGCGCGATAAGAGAGCACATGGATCCAATGCATTCGAATCGCTCTCACGGTACTTTGATGTCATACATTAGAACGCGCCTATGGTAACATTCGCTATCATGTCATTTGTGTGTGGAAGTATTTCGAAATCTGTGCGCTGGACACGGGCATCCGTACAGCCCTGGAAGTGCAGAGCTACACATCTAAGTCACACATAGCAGGAAGCGAACAGCCGTTGGTGTACTGGCGCAAAAATAAGAGCCCCTTTCCTGCATTTACTGAAGTTGCGCGAGCGTACTGTACCTGTGACAAAACTGAAGTTTTTTTTTTATTTCAGTTCTGTATGATTATTATTTATTTTACCTTTAAATTACATCAACTTAATTTAATTTAAAATCACCTGCAGAGACACTGAAAAAACTCATACTTTATCTGTAAACACAATCTGACATCCATACAAGTGGCATTTATTTACCTTTTTTAAACTTAGTTCAGATGCTCACCTTTGTTTATCAGCACCGCAAACACAATGATGAAACAGAATCTGCAGAAAAAAAAAACAACAAAAAAGGTTCTTTTAGCTTTATTAATCTTAGCTAGTACAGCTTGAGATTGGCATCAGGCTTGTTTGAGAGGCGCAGAACTGATAACCAGTGATCATGTTGGTTAAAAATGTTCTCTAACTAGCTGTGATGTCAGTAGAATCGCAAAAACAACGTATTTAAAGTTTATTTAGCAGTTGCACAAACTAAAAGTATGATGGGAAGCAGAGCTGGGTAGATAATTTATGAATTGTAATCAGTCGCTATATGACTATATGACTGTATCAATGAAAAACATCAAACAATAGCTACATTGCAAACATGAATTTTGAAAAGACTAAATTCACACAGCAATAACATTTCTATCCATCTCAAAGCATTTTAAGTGCATAGTAACAATGAGGAATTGACAAACAATAACAACATTACAAAAATGAATATTAAAGAACACTGACAAAAATTATTTTGTAGTTAAGTAAATACTACATTAAATAATTAAGTTAAGGCAATAATTAAAAATAAAAATAAAGTCAATTCTATGTTAGTACTGAATTTAAGCTTGTAGAAATTAAATTTGGAACTTGTAAGTATAGTTTACTTGGAACTGTTTATACGGAGCTCCTAAAGGGTCATAGTGGTGGAAAAAAATCTGAGTAAAAAAATTTGAGGTGGGAGGAATTTTTGCATTATCTTGGAAAACTTTTGCATTCTCTTGCAAAGATATTTGCTTTCCCTCACAATATAATAAGTGCATGCTTATTAAGGCACGGTTTTGGGACATACTAAAATGCTAAATGTAAAACACTGTGTGACGAGAGCCCTGGGAATGGAGTGAGGCTGGTGCAGCACCTGCGCCATTCACCGGTATCGAGTCTCGCTTAGGAGCTTCAGAAGGAGAACTGAAGGAGGGAATGATGCAGTGTTGGGACGAGAGAGGACCAGGCTTGGACTTTATTTTGTGTTTTGGTTCTGTTTGTGTGCGACAGTCGTCCATGAGGAGGGGCTGACGCACTCTTTTGGCAAAGCTGTGGCCTAGTGGTTAGAGAGTTTGACTCCTAACACTAGGGTTGTGGGTTCGAGTCTCGGGGCAGCAATATCACGACTGAGGTGACCTTGAGTAAGGCACCGAACCCCCAATTGCTCCCCAAGCGCCGCAGCATAAATGATGCCCAGTGCTCCAGGTGTGTGTTCACTGTGTGTGTGTGTGTGTGTGTGTGCGCACTATGGTTCGGTTAAATGCAGAACACAAATTCTGAGTATGGGTCAGCATACTTGGCTGTATGTCACTACACTTCATTTAGGTATATTTTATTATTAAACTTTTGTTTGAATGTTCGCCGGTTCCCGCCTCCTTCCCGAGACTAAGAACGTTTGTTACACACTGGATGACTAAATTCAGTACACAGATTACACACCATATTATTAAATCAGACAGACAAGCAGAATAGCCCAGAATATGAACATAACCCAGTAAATTGCACTTTAAGCGTAGGCTGTCCCTCATAGAAAGAAAATGCTTAATTAATGGACTAAGACAGTAGCATAAAAATACCAAATTCAGGATACAGTTTATCAAAAATTACACATGAAAGAAAGTAAGCCCAGGAGAACAGATGCATTTTCTTCCCAAACCTAATGTAATGCGAAACTGAAAGTATGGGCTCATGTAGCCTACCGCTATTATTCATCCCATATCCAAATGTTTCCATATTCGCAATGTATTTGAAGCTAAACCGTTATTGTTAACTGGACTTTCTAATATTGTTAACTTTCCAACTTATTGTTAACTTTCCAACTTATTGTTAACGTTCCAATATCAACAGAAAAAAATTTCATAATGAACAAAAATGTGCTGCACTGGAGTAGGTCGGGGCTCACGATACGGCACAGACATAATACTGATTAATTTAAATTGACTGTGTAACATTATATCTGTATTGGTGATTATTTATGTTAATAATAAACAGGCAGCACTTGCAATGAATATGTGCGCATGAGGCGCTAGCGCGATCAAATCCCTGAGACAATATACTCCGTCACTTAAGCTACAGCAGGGCATTATTCGATTTTGAATTCAGTTTGAAAATTCAATAATTAAATAAAATTAATATCATATTTATATAAAATAAACAAACAAGAAAGGCTTAAGAATACAAAATACATTTATTCTGGCAAACAAAACATGAAGAAAGGAAAATTGTGGTAAATTTTTAAAGCAAAAAACGTAACAACTGACAGCATGTTCCAGTTTGAGTGTTTCACAATCTCATTGTTACACAGTAAGAACAAGCAGTGGACAGTGATTTGTGTCAACAAGAATATCACAGCACAAAACAGTGTAATTCTTGTTTCACACTGTAAGGGGAGCACAGCATCAGATGTGCTCCATTGAAACCGCAACATAAAATGTGATTTTGCAAGACATGCCACTAACACTTCTAATGAGAACATTAGTTACAATGGATGCCAGAGAACATTAGTTACAATGGGTGCCAGAAAACATCCACTGCTAGGTGCAAGAGGCCTTAACAGTATTATGCACCAGAAAGAAGCAATGAAAGCGGGACAAATTTGACTAAAAGTAACATTAAAGGTGCGATAAAGTTAGAAAATAAGAAAGTGAGGCTAATGCAACTTTAAGTTCACTACTGTTCTTTCTATATGCACTCTTAAAAATTGCTGTTAATTTACGTCAAAATTTTAACAGTATAAACCTGTTATCTTAAAAAGCAGTGCTTACTTGTTTATTTACGTTCTGTGAAATGACGTAGATAAAATTTAACGTTATTTTACCGTATTTATTGCACGAAGGAAAGAAAACAGTACTTAACAGTATTTTGGGAACAGAAAGCTGCAGCAAACACATGTGGATTTTCATCCGTCTTTATATTGTGATTTAACCGGTGAGTGCACCTTTGACTTGCTCCTTTCACACAAAATACACGTTTGCAATTGCAACTGTGCAAATAACTGTGATAATAGTGGATGCTGAGGCTGTAACTGTTTAATATGTCCATTTCAGTGCTAAAACCGTCAACGTGCCAACGGCATCATAGATTGGAGCTGGATTGATTCAGATATTCCCCGATTACAAGGTGAGTTTAATCAAACATGATATAAACTCTTCTGCAAAGTAAGCCTTTAACACAATAGCAACGAAGTAATATTTATGTATCTGTAACACGCTGAAATTATCGTCACCTCGTTTCCTAATATTAGCTTGCTATCTTTTCATATAAAGCCTAAAAGTGTATAGACAAAACGTTGATTTCAATAACGTTGTGCTTGCGAATTCGAGTAAGCTTGTTCTAATTTGTACATAACTGTATTCCGAGGGAAGTTTTTCTTTAATAGTGTTGGCGTTTTGTTTCTGTAATGTTGGCTGTATTTTGGATTGCTTCGATCTAAGTTGTCTAAGTTATAGAATAAGTTACGCGATATAATAATCAGTTAGAATAATTCATGTTTTTTTTTTTGTTTTTTTTTTTTTTTGCGTTGTTGGTTTGTATTGCAATGTTACTTTACCCAGTACATTAGGACAATGGCAGTTTTATTTTTGTGGAGATTTTCTTTTGTTATTGAGATTTTTTGAGTTACGTTTTTTTCGTGCCTAAAGACTGTCCATTTTGACTTGTCAGCATGTTTGAGTGTCAGTTATGTGGGCAGCAATGCAGTACTCCAGTGGTCTATGTGAAGCACATGAGGATTCACAGCAATACCCCTAACTTGTTTCTTCATTGTTGCATGCAGGACTGTAACAGGAAATTTGCTAAATTAGCAGCTTTAAAATCACATCTTTACAGACAACACAATGAGTGTGTGGTGGTGCCTAGATCACATTTGTACCCAGCAGTAGACCTTGCATGCCATGTTGACTTGTGTAGTGTCAAATGTGATACACTAACTCAGTTTTATTCCCATCTTAAAGTTCACATTAAAGAGGGACGAAGACTGACATGCCCCTTTAAGCAGTGTGATCAATCATTTTCAGTGATATCCACCTTTACCTCTCACATATCAAGGAAACATAAAAATTCAACAGAGGTAAACCTAAATGAATCCATTGTTGCCACATCACTTGTGACTGAAGCTGGAAGCTTTCAAGATATTGACAGTGATATGACATCGGGAGAACATACTGGTGTAGTTGGAAATAGTGAGAATTTGGAGGTTAGTCCAGAAAATATTGACGAGACATTATTTTTGAAGAATCTTGCTCTCTTTTATCTGAAATTACAGGCTAAGTTATTGCTTCCATCTTCAGTCGTTCAGACTATCATTGAAGACATGCAGTCAGTTTATGATGTCAACCAGTCACATCTACTTTTCAAACTAAATGAGAAATTGGTTGCACTTGGGGTTCCAGAGGCTTCCATTAATGATGTCATGGACAGTCTGAAAGCAGATGATCTCTTAAGAGCATGTAATAGCCACACACTAAAAACAGACCAGCGCAGGAAAACAGTGTTCAAGAACAGTTTTAATTATGTTGAACCTATGCCCATTTGTCTAGGACATAATGAAGCTGGCAAAGAGTGTTTTTTACAGTATGTCCCTGTAAAACACACGATTGAAGCCCTTTTTCATTGTGAGACTGTGTGGAAGCAGTACAGAGAAGTTCACAGCCGTATCCAGTTGAAGGATATTTTTGAAGATGTGTGGGATGGTGAAAACACCACACAAAACTTGGCCCAGACAGAAAGATCATCTTTAGGCTTGATACTTTATCAAGATTCATTTGAAGTTGTTAATCCCCTGGGGTCAGGAAAGAAAAAACACAAAATACTAGCTATGTATCTCACACTTGCAGACCTACTGTCACACAACCGGTCAAGTATTGACCAGATGCAACTGGTTTTTCTTTGTAGAGAACAAGATTTCAAGTATTTTGGTCAGGAATTGGTCATGGGATGCTTGATGAAAGACCTTCAAGACCTTGAGACTAATGGCATAATGCTACCTGATGGACAAGTATGCAAAGGGATCTTGCGAGCCGTTTGTGGAGACAACCTGGGTTCACACAACATCGGAGGTTTTCTTGAAAATTTCAGTGGCAGTAGGTACTTCTGTCGATATTGTGAAATTGACAAAGATGTGTTTCACACAGATCCTTTGTCCAAAGCTAACACTCGGACACCAGAGTCATACCAAGAGCATGTTCAGAACCTTGAGGAGCATTCTGTTCATAGTGGAGGTATTAAATTTGACTCCTTATTCAACAGCCTTTCTATGTTTCATGTATGTCAACCTGGGTTGCCTCCGTGTCTTGGGCATGATTTGTTTGAAGGTGTTGTTGCCTCTGATCTTGCATTGTGTATCCACCATCTTGTCACAGTTGACAAACAGTTCACTTACACTGAATTAAATCGGATGATTGATCAGTTCCGATATTTAGGTAATGATGCAAATGACAAACCTTGTGAGGTGAGGCCAGGAAGTGATAGACTGAGTGGCCATGCTATGCAGAACTGGTGCTTACTAAGACTGTTACCACTGTTGATTGGAGAGAAGATTACATCTCCTGCTGACAATGAGATATGGCAACTGGTGTTACAACTAAGAGAAATTGTGGCATTGATTTGTGCACCAGCAATTTCTGCTGACCAGGCTATTTAAGGGTCCTTATTGAAGAATATTTGCATTCCAGAAAACAAGCCTTTCCCCATCATCGGCTTAAACCTAAGCATCATTACATGAGCCATTATCCAGAGCTCATCATTCAGTTTGGTCCACTTATTCGTTTGTGGACTATGAGGTTCGAAAGCAAGCACACATATTTTAAACAGTGCACAAGAAAGCTGCGTAACTTTAAAAATGTGTGCTCAAGCCTTGCAGAAAGACACCAGCTTTTACAAGCATATCTTAGTGCTGGCAATCTCTTCCCACCATCAATTGTAATAGAAAAGGCAACTGAGTTTTTTCCATGTGACTACAGTGATAGCATCAGGGAATCAGTAGCAAATTATGATTTTGGCCCTGAAAATACTTTGATTGGTCATGAAGTAAATGTAAAAGGAACCAAATACAAAAAAAAACATGTTTGTTGTTATCAGTAACAATGAGGATGGGCTTGAAGTTGGTAAGATTATTATGATACTCAATCATAAAAACTCTGCAGTCTACTTCGTCGCTGAAATGTATAAGGCTTTGTGTCTACATGATGTAGGTGTTCACTGCATCACACCAATCAAGGGCTGTTACTACTGTGTGAACCAGGAGGACCTACTGGATTATTACCCTCTACCTCAGTATGCAATTCATGGCATGGCACTTATTGTTCTTCACCATTCTTTTCCCTCTTTGTAGTGCAATGAGCATTGTGAATGAAGATCTGAGAGGTATCATCCTCAGAACGTTGCCAACAATTTCCAAAGACACTCTACAGGCATTGATAGACAAGCTATTAAACTCTGGTCTGGAATCTACACAAGACCTGAAATATGTGAATCAAGAAGATATTACTGACCTACTGCCGGCCATTCAATTACGGAAGCTTCTGGAAGCATTTAAAAAAGGTAATAAGGATTTAAATATTACAGTTTTGCAATATAGAGTTAATTCTTAAGCAGTAGCTCTGACTGGCCTTTTTTCATGGAGTAGTTCACTTTCAGAAAAAATATTTAAAGATAATGTACTTATTCCGTTGTCTTCCAAGATTTTCGTGCCTTTCTTTCTTCAGTTGCAAAGAAATTATGTTTTTAGAGTAAAACATTTCAGGAATTATCTCCATATAGTGGACTTCAATGGTGCTCGCAAATTTGAACGTCTAAAATGCAGTTTCAGTGCAGCTTCAAAGGGCTCTAAACGATCCCAGCCAAGGAATAAGGGTCTTATCTAGCAAAACGATGGGTAATTTAAAAAAAATAAAAATACTTTTTAACCTCAAATGCTCATCTTGTCCAGCTCTGCCATGCGCATGCATGTTTTGTGTAATCCCGGTCAATACAGTTAGGGTATGTTGAAGAACTCCCATCTCATTTTCTCCTACCACTGCAAAATAGTTCTACATCTTTGCAGATTTTATTTTAGAAAATGACAGATCATTTCACTGGAATCGTTTAGAGCCCTTTGAAGCTCTATTGAAACTGCATTTTGGACATTCAAACTCGTGAGCACCATTGAAGTCCACTATATGGAGATAATTCTTTAAATATTTTTCATAAAAAAAAAAAAACAATTTCTTTACAACTTAAAGAAAGGCATGAAAATTTTCGATGACAACAGGGTAAGTACATTATCTGTAAATATTTGTTCTGAAAGTAAACTTCTAATTTAAAGCTTCTAAGTACAGGAAACCTATTTCTTACTTGTTTTTCAAGTATATTTGATTATTTCCAGGACTTCCTGCATATTTCCCAGTTGTCTTTGTACTAATGGATACTGATAGTTGTAAATAGTTGTAAATGTACATTGTTCTAAATTTAGCATGTGACCTGCAAAATTTGATTTATTCACTTGATTTATTTAAAGGCCTTTGAGGCGATCAATTTTTTTTTCTTCTTCTTCTTTTTATTATAATTTAAAACTTGGTTAATCTCATATGTTAGTTGCCTCTGCTTTACCTGTTTTAGAGACAGAGATGGTCACTTTGGACCTACAAATTCTTACTTCCCCTACACCATCAGTCAGCTCGCCTTCAGTCCTTCCTTGCTCCAGTGCATCAAGTGGACTCTCAAATCAAGAATCTAGCAGCTCAGAAGACTGCGGTCCATCCTCCCAAATCAAAAAGGCATGGCCAGAGACATTTCAGATTCCGTGGACTGCAATGCCTATGGACATTCGTTCAGCAGTGGCTGATGGCAAGAGACCTTCACCAGCAGCACGGCGACAAATGGTCAGAGTTTTGGCAGATGAGATGAGGAAATATGAGCTAAACCCAACACGTGGACAATGTGTCACAGTATGCCGAAATATCATCCGCCAGTATCCTCAAAGTTTTGCTGATCTCTGTGACAATGGTCAGGTACTAGGAAATGGTTATACCTCACTGTTAATTCAAATTAAAAACCGAATTGAAAATCTGAACCGCACCACCAGCTTTCGCCAACACCGTTCATCTGGTGATGGACTAAAGAGAGGGCCTACTGATACATATGGCTGCACCAGATTCCAGCCTGATCTCCCACCAGAGGAGACCGATGAAAGTGTAGAGCAGAAGCGTCAGCGGCTGGAGGAGATATACCGTCGAGATGGAATAAATGGGGTTGAAAAAGCAGAAGTTAGGCAACTTATGGAAACAACCTTTTGCCTCCAGCGGCAGCAAATAAACATATTACCATCACCCACCGTCGCTGATATAAGAAAGCAGTGGCCATACCTTTTCACTCAGAAAGGGCTTTATGCTCATTTTGAACTTCTGACTGATATCAAAGTTATGCGTGCACTTGAGCTTGCCATGGAAGAGTGTGGAAGAGCCATTGTGGAGTTCTTCAGCAGCAAACCCACCAATGCAGATGTCAGGACTGTCATTTCTCTGCGGCCAGACCTCGAGCTTTCCTTCTGCATCATCCAACTTCTCATGGCTCACTTCTCTGAGACTCAGGAAGGGCTGATACTTTTTGCAAATGTAAGATTTTTGTTGTTGTTGTTTATTTTCCACCATGGTATTATAGTCCCACCAACTGAAATAGACATGCTCTTTCCTAATTTAAAAATTAAAAAATGCATACAAGTGATTATTGTTAGTGTATTTTGTCTCTGTGTCCTCATCATTGTTACTGTTTCTTAGGCATCTTCCACTGCAGCTGATGTAGAAAGGACACTTGAACTACCTTCAACTCCTCGACTGATACTCTTTGGTATGTATAGAACTATATGAATGTATAGTCTATTTTATTACATAAGCAATTAAGGATGTTTTTCCTGTATTTCAAAAAACATGGTAAATGCTTCTGTACAACACTGAAAGGGACAGGTCACACAAAATAAATATTCTGCCATCTTTTACCCACACCTATGTCATTCCAAGCCCTTAAGACTTTTATTCATCTTTGGAAAACAAATGAATATATTTATACAATTCTTTCAGCATTTTTGTTAATCAATTGAAAGATTAAAAAGTTTCATAAAGTTTTTTTTTAATTTATGAATTTTATTAGTTTATTCATGTATAAACATTCATCATTGAGCATACACAGAGCAAATAAGCTCAAACATGCTTGCTTGATGTGAGGTTTGTTCTGGTCTGTCAGGCTAGCACGTTTTGAGTTTCCATTTACGCTGGATTTGACTGGACTTTTAATGGATGAACAGAAATGATGAAAGAATATTCAAAATAGTTTCATTTGTGTTTTGAAAATTAAAACTCTTTGAAAGTGAGGGGGACTGATTAATTACTAATTTTTTTTTTTTAATCCTTCAACTGTATAGAGCAAAAATAATGAGTTAAATAAATCATAAAAAATGCAGCAACTATTTCACAATACACAGTATAATGCACATGTTGACTTCAGTGTCTGTCCAGACCAGTCCACAATCAGCATTTTGAAATGCATATGTTATGTTATGTTAAAAGAACAGGGCTTTGTGACTAGGTACAATTATTTCAGTTTCCCTTGCATTTGTTTGCAATCTGGCAGTAGAAAATTTGTGTTATATGACTGTCTGACATTGCTTTTTCTTTTAAATGTTTTAGGTGAAAAACCAGGAAGCTGCATTCATAAATGGATGATTAGTTTTGAGGGGCAAATACTCTGTGAGGGCATCCAGCCAAGTTTTCTGTCTGGACTTGCTGCTGTGTTTTCAACTTTCTACAATTTCAATGTGGAGTACCAAGCTGAGGCTGCATCCACGTTGGAATTCATTCAGAGGTTAGATGCTTAGATTCATATGATAATTTCTAATTTCTAAATTTCTAATAATTTTACCCACACTAATTCTGAATGTATGCATTTGTTTTTGAGGCGCTTCATTGGAATAAATCCTGAAAAAGGCACCAAGGGTGGACAAGTCCTATCAAAGCGGACAGGGAAGGTCGGCCACAGAAAAAAATCAGTCAACACTCGGGCTGCCAGTCTACTTAAGAAACTAATGGACTTTGAGTGGGACTTCATATAAGTTAACTTACTCATCCAGTGACATACCACACACACACCGTACACATACTCTTCACACATGACAAAAACATGTTTTTAGTGTGTTTAGTCGCACAATTTTTTCAGGTGTTCATTCTTGAATACCTACATTTTGACTTCATTCATCATTGAATTCTTTCTTCATTCAGTAACTCTTATTCACTAATAATTTAGTAATTCTTATTCTCTCAGCAGTTCGCTGAGTCACTCATTTAGTTTTTTCAAATGTTATGTACATTTTTTGTTTATTCAGTTAAACGAAAGTTTATTCTGAGGCTTAAGTTTTAGTCATTCCACTTGCATCAGCCACTAATTTTGAGAATATTTTGTGATTTAAAGTGGCTTTTTTTCCCCAAGTTTTCAGGTTTTAATAAAACAAATCTGAAGTTACACTTTGTGTTGAATTTTATGTTTCAAAGGCTATATCTGTATGTTTTATTAAAACATGGTTTAATAGCAAGACTTAAAAGGGTTAATTCCTAAAATCAAAGAAATATCTAGAAAAATAATTCCACCTTTTTTTCTTAGCAGTCCATTTCTCAATATAATAACATATTTGTAGTTTACAGTTAAAAAAAAAACATCAACTAACTGTTAATGCTTTTGACAGTAATTTATTGTTAATGTATAAAATAACAGTTTTATGCTGTATTTCCAAAAACAGTAACAAACTGTAAATTTCAACAACAGCAAGACACTGTTAATTTAACAGTAACTTGCTGGCAACTGTGCTGCCAGTTACTTACTGTTTTTTAACGGGACAATTTTTAAGAGTGTGGGAGCCTGAGTTCTTTTTCTATGCTGAAATATGAAATAAGACAAACCGAAAACAGGTAATAGAGTAAAAACACAGATCAGTAATATCTTCCACCAGTGTAATATTTGTGTTTCTGGTCCATGGTTTTCTTGATCTGTTGATTCTGTGGGGGGGCACACACATTACTGCACTTTGAAAAATGAATGAAATGCATTCAGGCAGGAATTCAATCTGTTTTTAATTTAAAACTTCAAACATAATGAACTATTTTTACCCACCTTTGATGATCAGTTGTACAGTACGCCGTTCATTTGAGGGTGTGATGAGGCAGTTGAACTCTCCTTCATCAGCGTGAGTGAGATCGATGAGTTTGATGGAGAAGTTTCCTCTCTTATACTCGTCAGGGAAAGTTTGCACTCTATTCTTATACCGTGGGTGCTGTGACTCTAAAGATTCTGTACCTTTAATTAAATCATAAATAGACTGACTAGCTTTGTTTCTCCAAAACACATCAGTGTCTTGAAGTTTAAGATCATGTTGAGTTGAAGAACACGGCAGGAGAACAGAACCACCGATGAAACCCTCTACTGTGACCTCTACTGTGAGCTGCAGAGAGACTGAAAAAACACATACTTTAACTGTAAACACAATCTGACATCCATACAAGTGGCATTAATTTACCTTTTTTAAACTTAGTTCAGATGCTCACCTTTGTTTATCAGCACCGCAAACACAATGATGAAACAGAATCTGCAGAAACAAAACAAAACAAAAAGTTATTTTAGCTTTATTAGTCTTAGCTAGTACAGCTTGATATTGGCATCAGGCTTGTTTGAGATGCGCAGAACTGATAACCAGTGATCATGTTGGTTAAAAAAGTTCTAGAAATAGCTGTGATGTCAGTAGAATCGCAAAAACAACGTATGCAAAGTTTGTTTACCAGTTGCACAAACTAAAAGTATGATGGGACCAGGCTTGGACTTTATTTTGTGTTTTGGTTCTGTTTGTGTGCGACAGTCGTCCATGAGGAGGGGCTGACACACTCTTTTGGCGAAGCTGTGGCCTAGTGGTTAGAGAGTTTGACTCCTAACACTAGGGTTGTGGGTTTGAGTCTCGGGGCAGCAATATCACGACTGAGGTGCCCTTGAGCAAGGCACTGAACTCCCAACTGCTCCCCAGGCACCGCAGCATAAATGATGCCCAGTGCTCCGGGTGTGTGTTCACAATGTGTGTGTGTGTGCACTATGGTTCGGTTAAATGCAGAACACAAAATACTTGGCCGTATGTCACTACACTTCTTTTAGGTATATTTTATTATTAAAGTTTTATTTGAATGTTCGCCGGTTCCCGAACGTTTGTTACACACTGGATGACTAAATTCAGTACACAGATTACACACCATATTATTAAATCAGACAGACAAGCAGAATAGCCCAGAATATGAACATAACCCAGTAAATTGCACTTTAAGCGTAGACTGTCCCTCATAGAAAGAAAACGCTTAATTAATGGACTAAGACAGTAGCATAAACATGCCAAATTCAGGATACAGTTTATTAAAAATTATACACAAAAGGAAGTAAGTCCAGAAGAACAGACACATTTTCTTCCCAAACCTAATGTAATGCGAAACTGAAAGTATGGGCTCACGTAGCCTACCGCTATTATTCATCCCATATCCAAATGTTTCCATATTCGCAATGTATTTGAAGCTAAACCATTATTGATTAAAATAACTGGGCTTTGTACATTCCAATATCAACAGGAAGAAAAATCATAATGAACAAAAATGTGCCGCACTGGAGTAGGTCGAGGCTCACGATACGGCACAGACATAATACTGATTAATTTAAATTGACTGTGTAACATTATATCTGTATTGATGATTATTTATGTTAATAATAAACAGGCAGCACTTGCAATGAATATGTGCGCATGAGGCGCTAGCGCGATCAAATCCCTGGCACAAAATTCTCTGTCACTTAAGCTACAGCAGGGCATTATTCGATTTTGAATTCAGTTTGAAAATTCAATAATATAAAAGATTATTAGAAATGTTATAAAGTGAACACTGTTACGCTCTCATTTCACTCTGGAACCAAGAATGCAATTTTCCCTGAATATCCAAAATATTGCATATGTGACATTTATTTTATATAGGCCTAACAGTTTAACAAAAAAGGCAATATTAAGTGTACATTAGGGCTGCACGATTAATCGCATGCGATTGTCATGTGTGTCTGGTCAGTAAAGCTGGATCTGTGATTAGTGGGAAATGTCCCATCACCTGCTTTCAAATGGAGTTGCACTTACTACACAGAGCTGTAGTTCGCTGAAAAACTACGCAATAACACTTTCATAATCGCAGATGAATTGCATGCAGTTATGAACCTTCATTAAGCCTTCATTAAGCCGCGTTTTCTTTATGGCAGGAAAACACTTGTTCTTCTGGGCTTATCTGCTTTCATGTATAATTTATTAATAAAGTGTATACTGAATTCTGTCTTTTTATAACACGGTCTTAGTCCATTAATAAAGTGTTTTCTTTCTATGAGGGATACACTTAAAGTGCAATTGAGCAGGTTATGTTCATATTCTAGGCTATTCTGCATGTCTGTTTTCTTTATTAATAAGGTGTGCACTGAATTTAGTCATCGAATGTTTTACATGTTTTAGTATGTCCCAAAGCTGTACCTTTATAAGAATGCTATTTCATCCAAGTTCAAAATAAAACTCTATGAACCGCTCTATTGTGAACTTAACTTAAAGTAAACAGGAAGTGAAAAAAAACTTTTTTTTTTCTTGTTGCTGATTTCTTCTGAGCGCCACATTAAAAAACCATTAAAAAATATAAATGTTTAAAAAAGGAAATTTTAGAATAAATTAATTCTATACAACTTCTTACCATTGTGCAAATAATATGTAATCATGTAATCTATAAAAAATTGCTGTAGTCTAATTTTTTTTTTTTAAAATTTACACTTATTATGAGTACTTGAGTTATGGAGTCTGATTACGTAGCCCTGCATAGAATTCACTAAATCTTGAAACATCCCTCAAATAATTGCTCTCTTATTAACCTTGACTAAGTAAAAAATAAATAAATAAAATTATAAAATTATATATATATATATATATGTGTGTGTGTGTGTGTGTGTGTGTGGAAATTTAAATTCTTCTAATATGCTAAATTCCATCTGATTTTTATAAAAATGTACATTAAATAGGTTATAAATATTAACTTCATTGTCAAAATGTATAACTGAATTAAAAGCTTCTATTTGTTTCTCTTAACAATATACTGGATGTTGCATAGGCCTAATTATTCTGTAGATTGCTAAACTCTGAATAT
Organism: Carassius gibelio; assembly: GCF_023724105.1. NCBI lineage: Eukaryota > Metazoa > Chordata > Actinopteri > Cypriniformes > Cyprinidae > Carassius > Carassius gibelio. The sequence goes on from NC_068417.1 coordinate 30,893,822, forward strand.
GACTTAGCTGTAAATTTTGTTCATAAGGGAGCATCTTCACCCATCTTACCCTACTGGTCAAATATTTAATATGTTGAATGCATGGTCTCCGTCTCTGTCAATCAAATTACTATCAAGAAATAAGAATTACAGCACATGCATCACGCCGCAAAGACAATACAATGTGCCAATGTGAATAGCTACAACAGATATTTGTGATAACCTGCAACTCGCTAATGGCTATTTAATTAAACCACGATTAATGCATTAATGACCTTGAGAGGGGTTTGTCTGTTTGTTTACTAAGTTGTTTGTTAATGCTAGTTTAAATAAACCAGGCCAAATACGAGCGAGCAAACTTTCACTTTGCACATTTCGCGGCAGATCCGAAATATGTGGGAAGCACGATACGGCTCGTTATGTGAAAACCGAGTATCATGTAGAAATTATGAACATACCCGATGATCATGTTGTCCCGAAATAATTAATTTAGCTTATACATAATTTGCGAAAACAGAAGGTATCTAACGCGTTGCCCTTTCCGGGAGGAAGTTGTCATAGAGCAAAAAAAAAAAAAAAAACTCCGGCGATAAGCAAATATATGTCATATATAATCAATAAAAAATATTAATCAATAAAAAAAAAATGTCGAATACGTTTTTCACAAATATAGGGGAAAAAATAGAGACAGAAGGCTAGACAATTACAAAAAAAAAGTAAAGAGCACATTTACAGTCACTTCCCGTGCCGCTTTTTGTAACTTCCGGTTAGTCACTGCTGGTGGATCATGGAACTACACCCGATGGCGTGTTTCTCCATTCTCCCATATACACCCTTTTAAAAACAGACATGATTTCTACTGAAATAAAAAGTATTTTAGAGCTCCTTGTTAGAAATATCAGAAAAAAAAATCATTAGGCCTAAATTGTAACGCAAAGTAAAATATTAAATAAAATATTAAAATATATAAAAAAAAAAAACGAAAATGGGGAGCTTCTTGGACCAGACATGCATGAATTATATACCTATAAAAAGTCTGTGTGAATTATTTACAAGTTTTTTGTTTTTATTTTATTTTTTATGCCAAACATGTAAACATAATCGGGGCGTATGATTGTATCTCTAACAACATTTACAGTGTGAACTGGGAGTTGCAGTCGCCTTTTCAGTGTTGTGACATATTTCCAACTGAAACAGAATATAGGCATGTTGACTTGAAGCAGTTCTGCGCAGATCGATCGGTGTATGATGTCAAAGTACGGCGAGGGTGATTAGAGAGTAGATGGCTCATTATTCTTTTGAAACGCTGTCGCGGTACTTTGATGTCATAAACTGATCTATCTTCGCAACGATGTTTCAATTCGAACACCTATTATTGAATAGGGGGCAGTTTTTCTGTCACACTTCCTCTCCTTCTCCCACTTTCAGCAAACCGTTGGAGGGGTGCGATTAATCAGTTATTATTCTGCCCACTGCTGTTAAACTGACAAAATCGGAGAAGGAATAACATTTGCAGAGACGCTTGAAACCAGAGTTGCGACATTCTTTGATCTTTGGAGCTTTCAAAAGGTGTATTCGACAGATGGCGGTTAACGAGATTAGACGCTTGCAGTCGGGAACGTAGTTGAAATGGAGCCGTCAAGCTGGACACTTTCAGCTCTATCACAGATGAAGTGAATATAATGCAGTATTGTGCAATATAATACACAGGCGTTTCTGAAACGTTTTCATGAGCAACAGAAACACTTTTTACAACTCTGATCGGAAACGAACAATGAAATGTAATTTTCTTCCTAGATTGTGCTTTATTAACGTCTACACCTAGCTCGGCTAGCGTGATTTCACAAAGTACAATATGTTCCTGGATCAATATCCTTGTTGATCCTGGAACAACATTTCCAATCAACCAATCAGAACTGAGATATAACTTTTCAGAAAATATCTATTTTAGGCTTACAATCAGAGTCAGGTGCTTCTACACCCTTGTTAATCAGCTATTATTTCCCACTGATTTTAGGAATAAATGATGGATAAGGTTAGGTTTAGGGGTAGGGATTGGGATTGGGTTAATTCTATATTTTTGGACAGTAATGTTGATCATCAGAAGATGTTGATCCAGGAACATGTCTTACTTGGCAAAATCACGGCAACCACCTAACTCAACCCTAAACCTACCCCCACCCCTAAACCTACCCCTTACAATAATAAAAAAAAAAAAGTTTATTAAGATTATTGTACAGTGTGACAAAAAATATATTGTATTGATGTGCGCATGTCCAGTAGCGCCATATGTATCCCTTCTGGCCTTAACCCTCCTGCAGCTGTTCTGGAGAAACTGCAGCGGCTGAGTTAGTTGGCTACCATCTATCGCTATCTCGGTACTTTGATGCCACACATGACAGTTACATGGCATTGGCACCATCTCAAGTAGGACAACATTTCTAACCAGCATACACTGCTTCAAGTCAGAATATGCTCGATCTGTGCAGTGCTGCGTTAACTTCGAACACACAAGTTCCAAAGTTCTGGAATTGAGTCCAATTTTGATTCCTGGTTCTGGAATCTATAGGATTCTATTCCTAGAATCGATTCCTCACTTTTTTTTTTTTTTTTTAATTCTTCAATGATTTTTGTCTAATCTAATTTCTGACTACAAGATATAGCTGTCGTAGAAAGTAGCTGTCTCATAATATGAAGCTTCATTTCTAAAAAAAGAAAAATATAATACATTTCAGTAGCTGCTGCATTTCAGTAGTCTGCTTGTCTTACAGACATGATTTACTGATACATTTTTTCATCACCATAATCTATGGATGTCTAAAATATAGAAATAAGGAGAAGACCAAAACAGGCCAGATGCAGGCCTGCGTCTGAGCTTTGACATGAAAATTGCCCCGAAGCCCAGTCCTAGTGGCATAAATAAGCTGGGGTCCAGCGGGTTCGGTGCGTGAAATGCAGGGCTCACTTGTATTAAGCTTGTGTCTAGGGCTGTAGTACTCGAGTCCAGTCTTGGACTCAAATCCGGACTCGAGACATTTTTCTGTCGTCTCGGACTTGTCTCGGACTTGTTGCATTTGCACTCGGACTTATCCGGACTTGGCCATTGGACTCGCCAAGTCTTCTAGTTGGTCTCGACCGAGTCCAGCAAAAAAAAAAAAAAATATATATATATCCTTCAAAACAAAACCACATTTGCATGATGTCGCAACTGAAAACGTGTGTAAAACGCTAGGCGCACTGCTCTCCTTATTTCCAAAGCACTCTGTAATCTGCGCTTGGGCTTCAGTGGCGTCTGCTGTTGCTGGGCAACCATGACCCACTCTCCATGAAGACGCAGAAGTTTCAGCAAAGAATAAATTGATTTCTAGCACTACACATCAGGCGGCAAGGAAGTCGACCGGAAGTTGAAGTCGGCTGGGTGCCGCCATCTTGTAGCAGAACTTCACTTGTGTTAGCATCCCATTGACCTCCCATTCATTTTGGCGTCACTTTGACAGCGAATAACTTTTCATATGAGGCGTTTAAAGACTGCATTTGTCCATTATTTATTTCTAAAAATACATGACAATGTATAAAGGGCTCCATTACCTTCTATGTTACATTATGGCCCCGTAGAAACAGTTTTTGTAAAAATAGGCTAACGATTGCGTCATAATCGACTCTCTGTCGCATTACCGTACAGACAGGAGGAGAAGCTCGCAGGCAATTAACTTAATATGGCGTACTGGCGTTAAATTTTAAAATAATATACAAAATAATTAATCAGAAAACTTACTCCTGCTCACTCACGCCAAGGAACTCCCCGCTCAAGCTCGCCGTCTCTGCAAGATTAACGATGGCAGTTTGCACGCACAGCCACTTAGAAGATTTACATCTGTGAGACAGGTTGCTGACGTCATCAAGCTTAGTTTGAGTCTGTGCATCAGAAATGGAAGTGCTAAAAATAGCTAAAAACGGGCTTCACTTGTCTCAATTGAGTTCCAATGGGGTCGCTGTCCATTTCTTTTACTGTCTATGCTAAACATCCCGTTAGTAGCTCTGCTAATAGATTCATTTAAAAAATGGCTATCCTTGTACAGCTCTCATCTGTTTCTCCATCCTAGCTTTCAGTATTGTTCCGGGAAAGGATGTGAATGACTAGCGGTGAACTTGCTGCGACCTGAAAAGTTTAGATGTTTCTAATTTAATTTTCTACCTGCTAGATTGTGTTTTATTTACGTCTACACCTAGCCTCAAACGTCCCCTTTACAATAATGAAATACTAATTATTGTTGTACAGTATAGGGGTTGCAAGACTACTGATTTCTACTAGTCGATTTTTTTAATAAAAAATGAGTTACTCGACTACTTGTGGTTTATGCTATTGTAAATAAAAAGAAAATCGTTTTTTATCAATAAACACTCATTAATGTATAGCCTTATGCAACAATTAAATTTTAAAAACTTTATAATTATGACATTGCATATTTAAAATTTCACGTAGGCTAACAGCCAGTATTTGTATCTGTAGCAATCACAAAATTTTTCCTATCTGCATTCCTATCTGCAAGCAGAGAGATGTCATGACAAACGTTTAGTGATCATGAACACGACTGAATCAATTCAATGCGCACATTTTCATTACGCAGAACACTTTAAGCGAGTCTTAATGTTAATGAACTTCACTAAACAGATGTGTGTGTGCCGCGCAAACCAACAAAAGGTAAAGATGCAAACACGTAGACCAAGTAGAAAATGTATCCGTATCTATAGCTGATGATTAAATCTACTCGAGAGAGAACTGGTTTGGTTTTTGAGAGACTGAGACGTGCAACGTTGCTGTTTGATTGGTGAGCGCGCCGTGCTTATTCCCTTCATTCATATCATATCGTAGCCTAAGCTTTAAATCATTGCCTTTTAAATATATACTAATACTATAACGTGTATGATAGTTATAATTACTCTTGCAACGCTCTGATTTCTGAGAGATGTGCAGAGAGGCGACAACAATGCGGTGTTTGATTTGCGATCTTATCACTCATAAAGTTTACATTCATTCACTTCTGGCGCTGATCCCCTGGCTCACCTGTTATCTAGCAAACACCAGACTGTGTCAGCTTCAGCCGAGTATTCAGGCAGAATTATTCCTTGTCTGTTATTCTGAAGGGGGACCCTTCAGAACTGCCTATGCATAGAGCCCGTGATCTTGTGTAACGTCCCTGTTAGCTTGAACCCTAATTATACACACTTGAACAAGCTAATCAAGCTCTTACTAGACACTACTAAAATCTTCCAGATAGGTGTGTTAAGGCTAGTTGGAGCTAAACTCTTCAGGACATTGGCCATCCAGGATGTAGTTTTTGGAGACCCCTGTCCTATAGAGTTATTACTTTGCACATGCTTTTTGATCATTACAAGTAATAATGTAAAATTATTTTCTTAGAATAGGAGATATGCTGTCTCTCGCATCACATACATTATCAGTAGTTGAGTATGTGGTCTTGAAGAGGACCCTTTATTCTCTCATTTGGACTCTGTCTTGACTTGGACTTGAAACTTTAGGACTTGGACTTGACTTGGACTCGAACATCTTTGGACTCGGTCTTGACTCGGTCTCGACTAGTCCTGGACTTGGACTAGACTTGGACTCGACAAAGCTGGAATTGACTACAGCTCTACTTGTGTCTATTTTGTTGAATATGCCTATTATTTGGCAAAATATAATTTAAAAATATACTCTGTTAAATGTGGTGTGTACCATAGCTCCTTTTATAAAAGAAAAAAAAGACAATTTCTTCATGAAGTAACTTTGACATCATGAATATCAATTATTATTATTTATTTTTTTTAACAATTATTCAATTTCTCTGAATGAAGAGTCAATTCCCCTTGATGGGATCGATTCCAACCATTGAAATTGACTCTCAATTCCAACCTGTCTGAATGGGTTTAAGCAGGATATACCACATTTTCAATATGTTTGCAGCAACTTCTGGTAAATACTGACACAAAATGTGCATTAATTACTGCACTGTCTAAGCTTTACAGTAGTATTTTAAGTTGGGCAGTGAAGATGTTACACAGAGAGCAGATTTTCCCACAACATTGTAGCCTGCTGCTTCTACAAGTTTCCGTTAAAAAAAGTTTCCGTTTTATTTTCCTTTTACACCCTGAAGAAGATATCATGGGTTCATCAAATTGAAATTATCTATCCTCAATCCCTTTTTTAGTCAACTTTGACAGAACTCCTGTCAGCTTGCACATCTTTTCAAAGTGACTGGCAGTCTTGTCAATTGGCCTGAATACAGCACACTGATTTGTTAAAATGGACTTATCGGCATCTGTTCACGAACAGCAATGGCACTTGTTTTGATTTGATTTGGGTGTTTTTAGCTCTGACTATTCTAAGCATATCTCATTGGTTCCTTTTTAGGTCTGACTAATCTAAGCGCATCTGATTGGCCCATTTTCAGTGCTGACTAATCTAAGCACATCTGACTGCCCCATTTTCAGCGCTGACTAATGTAAGGGCATCTGATTGGCGCATTTTTGCAACTGACTTATCTAAGCGCCTCTGATTGGCAAATGCATTCCTAAATTAAACTTAAATGTGTTTGATTGGGTGTTAGGTTCAACACTGCAGAAAAAAAAGTGTGTGAAAGCAAGTTTTCTGATTTCTGCTTACATTCAGTTCACACTTTTCAATCATTTTCATATTTCATTTTAATCATGAAAGCCATAAAACTTTGTTTAATTGTGCAAATTTGTCTTGAATCTATCGGGTATTTTTGTTCATTTTGGTTGCATTTTTGCCACAAGACCTCTGACCCTGGTGGCTGCCTTAATGATTCCAAATCAATGACCTGTTGATAACTTTTCTTAGTGGAACGAGCCGGTCCAACCTTCTCAGCGACTATTCAACGCTGCCAGGACTGTTGCCACCCGTTTATTCGCAAAAGTGCAAAAAGTGCAAATGCACTGATTTTCCTTCACATAACTGGATTCTTTCTCTAGAAGGAAACACATTTCAGACAAATATCAGAAATAACTCCTAAAATATGTGGGATTATTGGTACCTCATTGTCTCTAATTAATCAGTTATTGTAAATAACATGATATATTGATTAATATAACTTCATTTATCATCCATTCTCAATACTGATTATCATCTGTAATGAAACGCAAAAGGTTTTCTTCTCGCAAAGAGAAAAGGCCTCAGTAATAGATCTTGATGAGCTTGTTCAGGTGTGTTTGATTAGGGTTGGAGCTCTTCATAGTAATAAAAACAAATGTGGGCCAAAGAGTTAAATTTGATTAATATAACCATAAAGCAAACACACAAAACCAAATATGTATGCCCATATGCCAGTAAACCAATATTAATTACATTTGAATGGAAAATGTATAAAAAAGCTGTTTGCTTGACTCTCTTGTTTATCCCTTTCAGGTCAGAATGAGGACGTCACCAGAAGATCTACACTCAGGACATACTTGACCGTGATGATAAAATGTATTGAGACACAATGACAGCAGGAATGTGTGAGGGTTCAGAAATCTTTTAATATGTGACTATAAGATCTTTTACAATGAACTTCTGATTACCATTTTTTTCAACAGATTTTGTAATAGTTTACTTTGTGAGAATACTCACATGCACAGTACTGTATATTTACATTAATTTAATATGATGGAAGCCAAACAAACTTACTGAATAAAAAAATGACTAACAATTACTTTCGTCTTTATTGTTCACTGCTATGACTGCAATGTTATGGAAATGCCTTGGTAAAGTGTTTAATGCCATAAATATTCCTTCAGTTTGATGATTATTTAAGTCTGCATTATTTTATTTAATGAAACAAACAAACAAAGCAAATCCAAAAGAACCTGGAATAAAGGTGCACAGAGAAGCAAGATATTTTCCACTGTTTTGTGTGGTTGTGACATAAAACTCAAAAGACCTGCTAAGATTTAAACCTGTGTGAATTTAAATTATTCATCTATTATTCATACATTTTTATATATTACTACTTATTTGATCTTATGTTTTCATAAGTTAGAGATCAGAGGGAATGTCTTCATTTTCAGGTTTCACAACATGATAAAAGCACACAGAAAAGATTTTACTATAAGTGTCTAAAATATCACATCACAGAAGCTGTACAATCTATATGTGTAATAAAAAAGAGCAACGTAAGTGTACTTATAATTTTATTGTACAATGTTCATTTAATACAAGACTAAATCTGTGTAAGTTCAGCTCTATTATTACACACTAAACACTGTAATGCTATAATTATCTTTAACCTTTAACTCATGTGCATCATACACAACATAATTTACATTTTATGTGATCAGTGAAAACAAATGCAAATTCTCTTCTAGGTTATATGAAAATAATATGTGATCCTGTATTCAGTGTCTTTAACTATTCCTTATCCCTTGTCTGAATAATTTTAGTCAGTATTATCCACATTCAGAATTGTTGCTGACAATGCACTCAACCCAGACTGTTACTTCTTCTTTGTGTGCTGAAAACTGCTGAATGTCAATATATTACTTGCAACACATGGTAACTGTCACTTAAATAAAAGAGGAACAAACTGAATAAAGCTGTAAAAATGACCAGAATGACCTTCAGACATAGTAATGTGTTCTTTACATGCACTGGGGTTGTTTGGGGACCCAGTGAGGCTCTTGATGATTAACGGGGCCCCAATTGCATCTCTGAAGCAGATATCTGTCAAGAAGTGGGACTGGGGTCATTTGACTTGTGGCAGTGTTTATATCTCCGGCATCCGGGTGCCACAGCAACACTATTCTGCTAGTAAATATAAAACATCAAACAATGGCATCAGGTGATACACATCTGCAAAAAAAAAAAAAGAAGAAAAAACCTGGATCTTAATATTTATAAACCAGTCTGACCAGACTTTGTCCATAAAACACAAAAACAGAATATACAATTATATAAATATTAAATACATTTTTTGGTTTAGACTTTTAGTTTCATATCAGTGTCTCTGCAGGTCACATTAGATATGACCTGTAAACGTTATATATGTGGTTTGCACATTTGGAATAGAGTTATTAAAAAGAATCAATGTTTGAACTCTAAATAAATGGCCTTTTTAGCACCTGACTATCATGAAAGCATGAGACTGGGCTCTTCTCACATCCTGATGGTGAGAGTTTTCCTATTAATCACCACTCAATACTAATAAATGAAACACATCAGATAATGACATCTGTATTATTTCTTATGAAAGACGACCAAGTCGTATCTGCTTGACTGTGGACAACACATCTTTTTGACTTACATACTTTTTCACCCACTTCCCCCTAGAGCCTATATGAAAGAGCTGCATGCAACCTTAAACATTCTGTTCTGAAAATTATATTTGGTCTTTTTAATTATTATTAACCAAAAATATCATCTATAATGTAAAAGTTCCAAAGCTTGAACACATATAAACTGCTTTTTCCATGGTAGGTTTCAGAATAGCACTAGATGAACTAGTTCCTCCAACAGTTCCTTTCATTGATAACTCCTTCTGTTTAAATACAATACACACAGGATTAGTCTGATGAGATTTGAATATAGAAATGTGTTCAGAGTTGAGATATGCTGCAGCTCTGCAGACTCTTGTCAGAAGAGCAAAACACTGTAGTTGATGGACAGAAACACACTAGCCACAAAATTATAAATGGCCCTTTTTATGTTGTTAAAAACCTTGCAGTTTGGAACTCATTAATTGCAGATAAAGTAGATGTTTGTGACAAATTATCTGATTCATCAAGCACCTAAAGTCATATTCCTGACACTTATACGACTTATGCCTCAAAGTTCTCCCTCAGACGACAAGGTCCACCCATGCATGTTTTTTTCTTATCGTTTATCCCCGGCAGAACGAAATTATGATATCGGTAACCAAGAATTGTTGGCAGTCAAGATGGGATTGGAAGAATGGCGCCACTGGTTAGAGGGATCGGTGGTTCCTTTTATTGTATGGACTGACCACAAGAATTTAGAATATATTAGCACTGCCAAAAGGCTGAACTACGGGCAGGCTCGGTGGGCACTTTTTATCGGACGTTTTGATTTTACTCTCTTGTACCGCCCGGGTTCCAAAAATATTAAACCCGATTCCTTGTCACGTATTTTTGACCATTCCGAATGCCTGTCCACTCCCGAGCGTATTTTTCCTGAGACATTAGTGGTCTCCACACTCACATGGGAGATCGAATCGAAGGTCAAGACAGCCTTAGAAGGGGTAACGCCTCCGCCCGGGTGCCCACCGACCCGTTTATTTGTGCCAGAGGGATTACGGTCCAACATTATCCAGTGGGGGCATTGTTCTAATGTGTCTTGTCATCCAGGAGTTAACCATACTAAATTTTTGGTCAAGCCATGATTCTGGTGGCCACTTATGGCTAGCGACATTCACAGTTTTGTTTTGGCTTGCTCGGTTTGTGCCACTGGTAAGACTTCCAGTCGACCCCCTGATGGCTTACTTCAACCGCTGCCGGTCCCTTCGAGACCCTGGTCCCACATCGCAGTAGATTTTATTATCGCCCTCCTGCCCTCCCAGGGCAACCCGGTAGTTTTGACCGTGGTGGACCGGTTCTCGAACGGTGGACCGGTTCTCGAATGCTGCCCACTTTATTCTCTTGCCCAAATTACCCTCAACCAAGGAGACCACGTCTTTCGTTTACATGGCCTCCAGATAGATGTGGTTTCCGACAGGGGACCCCAATTTGAGTCCAAATTTTGGCGAGAATTCTGTAGATTACTGGGAGCGACAGTAAGTCTGTCCTCAGGGTTTCATCCCCAGAGCAATGGTCAAACCGAGAGAGCCAACCAAGATTTGGAAAGGACGTTGCGATGTTTGGTTTCCAAGAATCCTTCCTCCTGGAGCCAACAATTGTCTATGGTGGAGTACGTCCACAATACCTTACCAATATCAGCTACGGGCCTATCTCCATTTGAGTGTAGTGTAGGTTAGCAGCCACCTATTTTTCCCAGTCTAGAATCCGAAGTTGCGGTCCCCTCCATACCACACCTTCGTCCAGAGGTGTCAATGCACTTGGACTAGAGCCCGCAAGACTTTACTCCAAGTGGGGGCGTGCACCAAGGCTAAAGCCGAGCGCCACCGGTCTAGGCCTCCTGTATACGTCGTGGGTCAAAAGGTGTGGCTTTTTACTAAGAATATTCCTCTCCACTCCTTATCTAATAAATTGGCTCCCAAATTTATTGGCCCGTTTACTGTCACCAAGATCATTAGCCCGGTGGCAGTCCGCCTCAAACTTCCTCCTGTGTACAGAAGAATTCATCCCGCTTTTCATGTGTCTAAAATAAAGCCCGTATTTCATTCTCCTATTAATCTGCCCTGCGTCACTCTCCAACATCTACTCATCATTACCTTCCAACAATAAACATTATTACTTGCATTTGCCTCCTGTCCTCCATTGAACCGTGATAGTAACAATATTTTTTATGAAATGTAGTGAAGTAAAAGTAAAAGTTACTCAAAATAAAACTACTCCAGTAAAGTACAGATACTTGAAAAAAAGGACTTAAGTACAGTAATGAAGTAAAGATACTCCGTTACTGTCCACCACTGGTGATACATGGCAATACACTTCTTCACTGATATATTAAATGCCCTCATCATTTTTTCTTACAACATCTAAACCCAATTAAACCCATATCATTGGCATTACTGGTGTCATGATCTACTTCTCTTTGTTTCCACAGTTGCTGGTTCATCTTTGTTTTTGCACAGACATACATACATAAAGGTGAGCAAAAATCTAATTACAGTGGAAATCATGTATCCTATAGATGTCAGATTGCATGTTTGGACTTAATGCTTGTGTGATTTCAGTCTCTCTGCAGGTCACAGTAGAGGGTTTCATCTGTGGTTCTGTTGTCCTGCCGTGTTCTTCAGCTCAACATGATCTGAAACTTCAAGACACTGATGTCCACTGGAGAGACAAAAATGACAAAATTATGTACAGTATAATTAAGGGCAAACATTCAGTAGTAGGACAAGAGACACAGTACAAGAACAGAGCTGAAACTTTTCCGAATGAGAATCTGAGAGGAAACTTCTCCATCAAACTTACTTCTCTCTCTCACGCTGATGCAGGAAAATACATCTGTTTCATCACAAACCCATCTGATTCTCAACAGAGGACTGTAGAGCTGATCATCAGCGGTCTGTAAAACTGGTTGATTGATGCATGAAGATTTAAATTTTTAAAAGCTTTATAAAATCTGAATACAATATGGGTTTTATCTACTGATATTTCAGTCTGAATTCTGCTGTATATAAAAAAGCTGAAAGATCTGTTGTGATTATCACAGTGCAGTAATATTTTAGTTTTCTATACTCTTTTGTTGTAGAGTCAACAGCAGAAAAAGGAAATGGATCAAGAGACAAAAGAAAACCAAAGAGAAGATTCAGGAGCAGACAGTTTGGGGAAATCAGTGCTCTGGGTTTGCATTGTAGTTATTGTATTAGGGCTAATAGCCTGTTAAATAATATTTCACTTGAGAGTGTTTGTGGTCTTGTCACACTTTGAAAATCTTATAAAATGTAAAACAGTTTTAATATATTATAATATTTACTAAGTTGTGGTTAAAGCTTTTAAGAGTATGATTATTTATAACACAATGAACATGTTGCTTCCACTTTGACAATGGATAATAATTCTCATAGTTATAATGCAGTATAATGCCCTATTAGGACAGTACTAGTTTTCTAAACTATTTTAGAAACCAGTTTTATACATCTGGGCGTTTCAGAGATCAGACGCTCTGTATGCGTGCATTGCGCAGGCTATAGTCATTCGGATTGATAACCATTAGCATAATCAGTTTTACTACAAATACCATGGTGAAGCTAGTAGTAAAACCATGTTAATGTGTGGTAACATTTTTTAAATTATTTAATTAACATTACATTATTTTCAGTTGGAGTATTAAGCTCACATGAATTAATTAACATCAGCTCCACGGGAAACACTCAAACATCTAACCACTCACAAGCTGTAGAAAGATACAGTGCAGATCTTAAACTATGTCAAGATATGATACAGTCCATTATACTGTAAATGAAGAAGATTTAATATGGTATTCATTATAAATAATCATACTCTTAAACTTCTAACCACAAATATGTATAGAATTATGATGCATTTTTTTTTTATTATGCATTATGCATTAATTATAATGCCTTAAGAGTACCCTTATAATGTATTATAAATACAGGCTTAATAGAACTTGATACCACATTTCTTTTTACCAGAATTATAAAGAAATATAAGACATGTAAAAGTTATTTAAACAGTCCATTAACTGTTGAATATTCACAGAAATGTCAGCATCAAGTATGAAGTTGATTTATTGTCTAATGGCCTTATATTAAACATATCTAGATACACAAACAAAAGCATCATGTCACAAGACAGAGTTTATTCTGCAGTGCTGCTGTTTTCATCTGAGCTATGAGAACTAAGTAACATAAATGTGTAAAGGTTTTACAAAACCTCAACTCTAGACAAAGGTGACAGACAACCAAACCAGTGGAACATTTTTCTGGTTTTGGTTTAGCACAGTTTATTTGTAATTCTTTTTTTTCTTTTTTTTTTTCTTTTTTTTAGAACAACTGTTATTTTTATAAAGCAATCAACATAGTTAATATAATATTATACAAATATGATTAAAGATCTGATATTATATGATTTTATGTAGATATCAAACTAAATTAAAATATTAATAATTTCTGAACCTAAACACCTAAAAAAAAAAACAGTTTAATAGTTTAATCGGTGTCCTTGTTTTATATATTTACAATTTCTGCTATTGCTTGTACTTTGTATATTTGCTCTTTTGTTCACTAGTCTTAACAATAATATTAAATATTTCAACTTTATATTTGCTAGGCTGGGCTTTTTTTTTTTTTTTTTTTTTTGCTTTGACATCGAAATTGTGATCTAGAACTGAAACATTTAATTGTTATCTAAAATTGTGGTGTCTGTTTATTAGAATACAAGACAACATGGGCCAAAAGCAATGAAAACAATATTACTTTTTTTATTCTTTATTTATTAATTTTGATTGATTGATTGATTTTTGTGAAAGGGCTAGACACATACATTTTTTTGCTAAATGCAAAATTATATAAAACACAAATATGTTTTCATTTCTGAAATAGTTAACAAAGTAACAAAGTAAGAAGTACATTGTTAAATTGCTATGTAACACCGTATGAGGTCTGGCAGACTTTGATTTGTTTTCAGTTGATTTATTGTTACACGCAAAAACATTTTAATGGCTAAATGTGAATGAACTGGATCAAAAACTTTACATCAGACTTGATAAAGGAGTTTCAATGAATCTGACAGAGATGCTTAATGCATGACAAACTCCTAAACTGTTTTGTTGTTGTTTACTGACCAGTAATGGGGGAAATATTACATTTAATTTAAATATTCAATATTCAGATGACCAGTTCTTCACCTCGGCACACTGAAAGAGCAATGAGGAAAATAATTAGCATTTCAGCTGCACTTAACCTAAAAGTAATTTGCTTTAGTTTGTTGTAATTATAAACCTTCAGTTTAAATAATTATATAAAAATAATAGTAATACATTTTAGTAACAATTTTAAGATTTTAAATGGTTTCAAATATTTACCTTATTGTACTGTTTAAAGTTGTGCATCCTGAAGCCGATATGTAACTTTTGTCTGCAGATCAGCATTATCAACAGACTTTTTCAACCATTCTGCTTTTTTAGCAGCGAAAACTAAGAATGAAACCGACAATTCAGATTCAATATTTTTAAACTGTAACAATAAATATATGGAGACACAAACATGCTAAACTAAAGTCAAAAGACTATGAAAAACATCTTCACCTCCTAGCTGCAGAAGAGCATCATATGGATATTTTCACAGACACCACAAGTGTTTATTTAATTTGCTTACTTAATTTAAGAAAAATAACTCACCGATCAGCACAATGATCAGAAACCCATTCATCAGACCAGATATGATGATAATAATTTGCCATTGTGTTTGATTGTATCTCGCAGATGGTTGAACTGATTCTGTAAAGAAAACATGCACAGTCTGTTACTGTCAGTGTTTTACTGGAGCACAATGACAATGATACAGTTTTATAGAACTAAATCAAATATTTATAATAGATTCATCTCTATGTGAAGCAAACAATGAGAGGGCTTACATTTTTTTCTTATAAAACTGTAGTAAAAAACAAATGTCAATAATCACACTGAATATCAGACTGTCACTCACCGTTGAAGTATATTCTGGTGCTTTTGCTGAGTTTTGGAGGTGTTTCTGTGTTCATACAGTAATAAACTCCTAATTCATCTGCAGTCACATTATTAATAACCAGACCGTGTTTAAACTGCACTGAATATTTCTTTCTGAATGATTTATTATGGTAAAAAGGTGATTTTGTTGGTGTTGAGAATGATCGTAGAATGATTGTTGGAGGATCTGCTGTTTTCAGTAAAATCCAATAAACCTCATTTTCATCAAGATCACAGTTTATGATCACATTTGATCCCAGATCAGTTAATAGATCTGACACTGCATACTGACAACAGATTAATACCACTGTGTGAAGAATAAAAAAATGATTACAGAAGTTTTGAGTGTCCAAAGTTTGTAAATCTATGTCAAAAATATTCATAAAACATAACATACAGAGCTGAAGCGGTTTAATCTTCATGTTGTTGCCTGGATCACTTCAATATAATATCTGGTTCCCTCCACACTGCATGTGTGAAGGCGACAAGAAAGAAACGAAGAAGAGGAAGTCAATTTACTTTTTTTTTTTTTTTTTTTTTTTTTTTTTAACACGCAGTGTTCCAAAACCTCAATAATGAAGGGCCTTTTAACTTTATTAAATGTTTTATTAAATATTTAATTTATGAGAGAAGATTTCTGGTTAAAAATGAACAAAAATAAGTTATTGCGTACATAAAAATTTAAAATACGTCTTCATTGCCTTTTCATTGCCCAATTCACAGTATCTTATATTAATAGGTCAGATTCCACAGGAAGCATCAGTTTGGCATCATTCGTGACATTTACTCTGAGAAAATGATCTCTGATAATAAAGGGCAGACTATGCAAGCTCCAGGTATGGGCCAAATGTGCTCTTTTACACTTTTTTTATCCTTGAATTGCTCTCTTTTTCTCTCTCATAATTTGCAGTTACTTACCCCTCACAAACTAACCCGATCCCATTAAAAGTGTGTATAAATAATATGCCAAATAAAAACAAAAACTTGTGGAATTGATACACAAAAATTAACTTTGGCATACATAACGTCTGGGGTAATGCATGTAAGTTTCCACTGTTTTGCTGATAATACTCAACTATATATCTCAATGAGACCAGATTAAACTTCTAAATTATCTAAGCTAACAGAGTGTGTTAAAAATGTAAAAGATTGGATGAACAATATTTTTTTTTCCCTATTAAATCCGGATAAAAAAAAAGAAAAAAAAGAAAAGGATATATAAAAATGTTTTGAAAACCATGTTTCCCATGTTACAAAAACTGCATTCTTCCATCTTAGAAACATTGCCAAGCTACGAAACATGTTATCTGTTTCTGATGCAGAAAAGCTAGTTCATGCATTCATGACCTCTAGACTGGACTATTTTAATGCACTTCTAGGTGGTTGTCCTGCTTCGTCAATAAACAAGCTACAGGTAGTCCAAAATGCAGCATCTAGAGTCCTTACCAAGAAAATATGATCATATTACCCCAATTTTACAGTCTCTGCACTGCCTACCTATTAAGTTCTGTATCAGTTACAAATTATCATTACTTACCTATAAGGCCCTAAATGGTTTAGCTCCAGCGTACCTAACTAGCCTTCTACCACGTTACAATCCATCACGCACCCTAAGGTCACAAAACGCTGGACTTTTGGTACTTCCTAGGATAGGAACCCAAACTCTGGAATGGCCTTCCTGATAATGTTCGGGGTTCAGACACACTCTCTTTGTTTAAATCTAGATTAAAAACACTTCTCTTTCGGCAAGGATCTGAATAATGCATCTCATAATTTTGGACTGCAGTTATATCTGATCAAATGTGCATTCTTATTCTTGGAACAGCAGCTATGCTAATGATGTCTCTATTTGTTGTTTTACCATGGGATTTACATCCCGTGGTAACTAGGATTTACACAAGCTCCAGTCTGGATCCAGAACACCTGAGAAGAGATGATGCTGACCCTCAGAGGACCTCAGATGATTTCAACCTTGAAACAACAAATATTGCTACAAGTGTGACTGCATCATATAATAATTGCTGTTAATAGTGTTCATCGTCTGGTTGATTAGGTCTTTAATTGATTTTTCCATACATTTTTGCCATATCTACATACACTGACAGTTACCACTGATAAGCTACTACTAAATATTGTAGAAACTTAATTTTCTGTAAAGTTGCTTTGTAACAATTTGCATCATAAAAAGTGCTATACAAATAGATTTGAACTGAATTGAATGTAACCACGGTTCCCTGAGAAGGAATGAGACACTGCGCCCCCTAAGAGGCACATTGGTGAATGCAGCCTGCATGAATGGTGTCTGAAGCATGTATGAAACAACGAACTGGAAGGGTGCCTGGAAGTATAAAAGTGTTCAAGCCAGGCTAGAACATAGCTGCCCTCAGAACGACATACTCCACATCAAAGTATGCTTGAGCTGGAGCAGAACCACCTGCAGACAGCTATACTCTGAGCAGGGACTGCTCACTTAAAACCCTGAAGAGGGGGGAGCAGTGTACTCAGCCCAAACTCACTAAGTGGGATTCAGAAGTCCATCAGATGTGCCTCGGCAGCAGCAGAACTCGAACCGTTAGATGCAAACACTTGTAACTCATCACTCGGGCCTTCAGCCTGTCTGTTTATGTCTCCTTCAGACAAATAAGTGGATGACTTATTCAGCAGGTGCCTTTTTATACTTCTGGGCATCCCACCTATGATGTCATGGGCTAGGTGGACAAATAGATTGGCATTGTTTCACACGTGCTGCAGACACCGGTCATGCAGGCTGCATTCCCCAATGTGTCCCCTAGGGGGTGCAGTGTGGTGTTCTTTAAAAGGGAAACTGCGTGTCAATATGCAAGCCAACAAATTTCATATCATATGCATGTGAAAACTGCGTATTATATGCACGCCAAACATGTGCGTATCATATTCACGCTAAAGTACATTTTTGTGTATCAATACCACAAGATTTTGTTTTTATTTGGCATACTATTTATACGCATTTACATGAGACCGGGCTCAACTATCGGATAGTCTAAATTCAGTAAACTGAATTGAACTGAAATTGATTTGAACGCCTTTATTGTCATTGGATTTTTCTGTATGTAAACATATAACCACATTCAATAAATAAGACTATATACTGTACATATATACTGTACAAATAGACCGTTTATATAGAACTGTATACATGTTTTAATAACTGACTAGGATTTGTATTGTTTTTAGAAAATAGTGTTTTATGTTTGTTCATTGTGTGGTGATGTGTATTTCTTTTTGTAAATGTCTACTTTGCTGCCTATCTCGACCAGGACTCCCTGGCAGAAGATATATTGATCTTGATGGGACCTTCCTGGTTAAAGAAGTAAAGAAATGAATAAAACCAGTAAAATTATAAAAATATATTCATAATATTGCACATATAATCTGTGACCACTAACAGTATTGCACATTGACCACTACATTGACATTAAACAGTTAAGTAGAAATTGAAAATATGATGTTTTTGGCCCTTGAGAGATAGTGGAGCGAGCAGCCATTGAAACCCAATCATGTGAAACACAGAGATCATTAGTAAATGTAAATGCTGCCATCCAGTGGTGGGACCAGAAAGGTCTCTCTGCTAAATCATGGCTTGGGTTTCATTTTAACAATAGGCTTGTAAGTGGAGAACTACCACTTCCAGTCTCCTGAGGGCAGCAGAGGCCCCTTAGACATCTATTACACATTCTCATTTTGTATTAACTGAAAATATCATCTATGGCATAAATGCTCAGCAGCTTGAACACATATTAGCAACACTTTCAAGGGTAAGTTTCAGAATAGCAATAGATGAACTAATTCTTAAAGCAGTTTGTTTATTTTAATATTCCTTCTGTTTACATATAGGCCTAATACATAAGATAAGATTGATAAAATTTGTTTATAGAAATGTTCATGGTTGAGATATGCTGCTGCACTCAACTACAGTAGTTGCTGGACAAAACCCACAAAATTATAAATCGCTCTTTTATGACCATTTTGGTCTTGTTAAAGAACTTTGCACTTTACAACTCAGTAATCGCTGTTAAAGTAGATTCATTCATGAAGCACCTAAAGTCATATTCTTGTGACACCTTTAGACCTTACACAAAATTCACATGCCTGTATTTAATCTGTTAAAAAAAAAAAACATGAAAGTCTCTTCAAGAAGCCTAATCTTAACTGCAGATCCTATTTTACTAAAAAAAATTAATTTCCAGAGGAAACCATTGGTTTGAAAAAAAAAACAAAAACTCTTATTTGTTTAGGATTACAAACTGAATATGGAGCTAAATATTAATTTAATATGTACATATTTGCCTATTTTATTTGCATATGCCTTACAAGAAGTCACTAATGTGTATTTGTGATCAAATCACATTAAATGTAAGGATTCATATTGAAATGACAAGCGATTATTCTTCTTTTTTTAACGAATTTAATAATTTTTCTATGAAAACTGGCAAATGTTGTAGTCTAACCAATGAAGATAAGAAAACAAAAAGTAAGAATTTTTGCAATGTCTTTTATTGTTGATATAAGGTCCACACATGACAGAGACAGTTTGATATGACTTATTTTGTAGTTCGCTTGTTCATTTCAGGGGTTTTTTGCCTGATGTATTCTGGTCGTCAGTTTGTTTGATTAAACTAGAGTTAAGATTTTTAGCATCTTTAATTACTATTTATTCATCATTCGTAACAATAACTATTATTTTGATTTGAGTTATTAGCAATTAGCATTAGCATTTTGTTTGACCATCTTTTGTGTCTGCATGTGCAGTTAGTTTTATTTTATATGTCCAGTCTTACAGTGAGTTCAAGGTATTAATGTTTTATCAGTAGGGTAAGATTGGTGAATATGCTCAAGTGGCTTAGTTATTTTAAAGAAGTCAGTCACCACTTAGGCCGATCACAGTGTCGAATGGAAATGGGTGTGGGACACTGAGATCTCAGACATTGGGTCTAAACTTCATTAACTTACAAACACATCTGTTACATTAAGATTAGTAAACGGTTAAAAGGTTTGCATTTAGGATGTATGGGGTTCACTCCAGTTTCATTGAACCGAAGGTGCTGCATGTACTCTGTCCCTGCTAGGTGTTAATAAATGTCTTCACTGTTATATTCAGTGCCCTTATCATGTTTTCTCACAACATATACTCTATTTATGTTACATGAGGATCAAACTTATGTCCTTGACATTACTAGTGATGATCTACTTGTTAAGTTACAGGAACTCATAGGAACTTTTTTCCCCCCTTTTTCTACAGATGCTACTTCATCTGTGTGTTTGCAATGCTTATAGATTAAGGTGAGCATGAGACAGCAGTGGGGCAGTATAACTTGAAACAACAACTGCTTTCCAGGCTCAGGCGGTTGGGTGTAACAGCTATGGAGCACTTTAGCTTGTTACATAATGCCTCTCCAGAATCAGACGGTCAGAGCATAACAGTGATGAGGCAGCTTAGCTTGATACATCAACAACTCTCAAGGCTCTGCGGGAACAAGACAACACTGCACAGATTATATGTAAATTTAGTGTAACGGCGGGCTCACCAGGCGGTTGGAGCATAACAGCAATGGGACAGTATAACTTGATACAACAACGGCTCTCCAGACTCAGATGGTTAGAGCGTAACAGTGAAGAAGGAGGTCAGCGGGATGTACTGTAGCAGCAGCTCTCTAGATTCTGTTGTTACAAGGCAACAATGTACAAGGTTTTTTATTAACACTCCGAGCCAATGTGTCTCATGCTCCTGTGGAGTGAGAGAAATTACCCAAGTTAAATATATTCGTGAATGAAACTGCACTCAAAGTATTCATACAAGGGGTATACTCCAACCAAACATGCACAGCATATGACCACTACAAACAAGCGCCATGCAATAACACACAGTGTAAACAAAGTATGGAGCAATACCTCACACAGTGGGAAGGCATGAAATAACCAGCTTGCATAAGAGATGCCAGTCCGTCGTCACGCGGAGCTGGTAACTTATTTACCAGTCGAGGGAGTCAGCGAGCAAGGTGAAGAGGACCAGCCATGTGTAGAGTCACATTTACAACACTATTAGTTTCCTAGCATAGCTACACAGTCTCCTCAATATATACAGAAAACACTTATCTGTTGAGGGTGGATATATTCAGTCTCCTCATGTCCACAGAGTCGGTCACTGCCAATCCAATTCCTAAGCTCCACTTTTAGCCATATGTCCTTAGCCTTCATCGCTCAACTCAAAGTAGTCCAAACACATAGGTTCTCAACTTGCCTGCTCTCCAATGTCCTCACTCCAGTTGATCCTCAATCCTCCATATCACCCCCCATACTGTTGTTTCCTGGGGTATTTAAAGTACTCCAACCAGTCTAGTCACCAATCACAAGCACACGTTGATTAACCCATACACCTGTTCCCATTTTCTCGTTACAAATTACGCTAACTGGTTTGTTTTAAAACCCGGATTTCGGTCATCTTGTTGCTGACTGTGTTCACCTCAAAATCAATTCACCAAGGCCGTCTTCGTTATGCTTCCACCCCCTTAAGCTTAGTCACCCGTTTTTTTTGTGTCTGTTCATGTTTGATTTGTTACTTTGGTTTTGACCCCTGCCTGGACTGATTACGATTTGGATTACCCCAATAAAAGCATACCTGCATTTGGATATCTCTCTCCCTGTGTTTTCTGGATTGCGATCGTGACAATTATGTCACGAAAGTATGGACACGTAAGGGTTTAGGGTGTGATTTGGGAAAGAGCCTCTAAACTGAGGAAACAGATTTGACTAGGACAGAAGACCAGTCCTGTCCTAAATGGAACACTTCATGTGTAATAGCGGTCTTATGGACTTACAATAGCCGCCTTGTTCACTTGTCCGTTAAATTCACAATAAAGTAGTGTGTCCCATTTGTCATTTTAGGGTACCCATTTTGCAGCCACTATGCACCCTTGATCCGCACTTCTGCTGAGCCCCCACTAGGGATGAGCTCTGCAGCAGACTTTTACAAAACGGATTACGTCATGAAGGTGAAAACTCAGAGGAAGACCGGAAGGGTTTAGGGCGCCATTCAAGACATGGCCACCATGAGCCGGTTATATGCACATGTGTGAACTGAGTACTCGGATGAAGGTGTGTAATGAAAGTTTTTATGTTTTTGCACCGTTTATGTAAAAAGATAACTAGATTAATAGTCGTTTATTCACTTGATATCCTTTAGAGAGGAAAAATATCCATGTCCATTATTGGGGGATTAAATTGTGTATACCTTACGGTATTACTGTATGTAAATAAACTGGTGAATCAGCTATTTGAACCAGTTTGCTGGAAAATAATCAGACTTCCCTGTTTGACCATGGCTAGATTGGAGGCAATGATATTGTAAAGAATGTAGAATTTCTTGCACACACCAATTTTTTCACTTCATAAAGCCTCAGAATATTGTCAGGAGCCACAGGTATTAATTTTGTTCCCTGATATGCTTTTTTGATTCTCAATAGCTGATAGCTGCTGACTAGCATTTTATTAATCACCAAGGATAATTGTTTCAACAAAAAAAAATTTTTTACTGTTCTAATGAGGAAGAAAACATCTTGGATGGCCTGAGGGTGTAACTTTACAGCATTTTTTTTTTTTTTTTTTTTTTTTTTTTTTTGTGAACTTACACATTTGGCAATTTGTAAATCTAGTAAACAATGAAAGCATATGAACTGCAATGCTGTAATTGGTCATCTATAATTTCATATGACCTTTCTCTCATGCTGTGGAATGAATGGGCCACAATGTTAGTGCTTTACAGTATATTGGCATAGAGAGGGGACAAAAACATCAAGAGGGGGAATTTTTGAGAGGATACTTTTACTATGGGAATGTTTTTGGATTTAAACTTTAAATACATTGTCACCTTTTGGATTTAATTTATTATTTGATATCAAGCCTTTTTTATAAGATATATATATATATATATATATATATATATATATATATATATATATATATATATATATATATATATATATATATTTCTTCACCTGTTTTAAGTATTGTACAAATACATCTTAAACTGTTGTAGCCTTACTGTGATGAAGCTGTTCAACATGGTTATATGCTTACTAAATGATTTGCATCAGAGACGTTTCTGCACAGGTATAGTGTGACGGCTGGTGAAAGACAGTCCGGAAACAAATGCGAGTTAACAGGATTTAATGAGATGAAGACAAATAATACAACGACACACAAAGACGATGAGACGATAACATTCCAGGGAGATGGTGGTAGGTGAGAAATCCAGCCGGAAGTGGAGTGTAGGTGGGAAGTCCGGGTCTTGGTGGCGTGAGGCAGCAGGAGAGAGTGGCACAGGAACTGCGGGGAATAGAGCCGAAGGTAAGTGTCCGTGGCTGAGTGATCGTGCGGAGAGTGGATGAGGTTCTAGGGAAAAACACAGACATCCAAACGCAAACTAACACTAAAGCCAGACGGGGGTAACACAACGACATGAAACAACGATCTCACAAACACAAGACGTGAGACAAGCCATTATATAGGAGATGAGTAATGAGTGGCAGCTGTAGCTGATACAATTTAACGGAGACGCCCACAACTAATCAGTGCAGACGCAGAACACACAGAATTCACCACAAAGTGTAAACAACCTGAGATCACGGTTTACCAACCGTGACAGTACCCCCCCCCCCCGCAAGAACTCCTCCTGGAGTTCCCAGAAGGGCCTACCTGCTGATTGAATTCATCAATAAGGGAGTGATCCAATATGTCCCTAGCAGGTACCCAACTCCTCTCCTCCGGACCGTAACCTTCCCAGTCCACCAGATACTGGAATCCTCATCCCCTCCGTCTCGAGTCCAGAATACGAATAACCGAATATGCTGGTTCCCCTTCTACGAGACGCGGCGGCGGGGGAACCGGAGTAGGCGGATTAATACGTGCATAAAACACGGGTTTAATTTTGGACACATGAAAGGCGGGGTGTATCCTCTTGTACGCAGGGGGTAGTTTGAGGTGGACTGTCACCGGACTAATGATCTTGGTGATAGTGAACGGGCCGATAAATTTGGGAGCTAATTTGTTCGAAACAGATCGCAATGGAATGTTACTGGTAGAAAGCCACACTTTTTGACCCACGACGTATGCGGGAGGCTTTGACCGGTGGCGATCGGCCTTGGCCTTAGTGCGCTCCCTCACCCGGAGCAGAGTCTCACGGGCTCTGGTCCAGGTGCGGTGGCACCTCTGGACAAACGCGTGAGCGGAGGGGACCGTGACTTCAGACTCCAGAATGGGAAATGCTGGTGGCTGGTACCCTACACTACACTGGAACGGAGAGAGGCCTGTAGCTGACACTGGCAACGAATTGTGAGCGTACTCCACCATAGAGAGTTGTTGACTCCAGGAAGAAGGATTCTTGGAGACCAAACATCTCAACGTCCTCTCTAAATCTTGGTTGGCTCGCTCAGACTGTCCGTTGCTTTGGGGATGATAACCCGACGACAAGCTAACTGACGCTCCTAATAACTTGCAAAATTCTTTCCAAAATTTGGATATAAACTGGGATCCCCTGTCTGAGACCACGTCTACCGGGAGGCCATGGAGCCGAAAGACGTGATCTAAAACAGTAACAGCTGTCTCCTTGGCTGTCGGTAATTTGGGCAAGGGAATGAAATGTGCCACCTTCGAGAACCGGTCCACTACAGTCAAAACGACTGTCATGCCATTAGAGGGCGGGAGGGCGGTAACAAAATCTAGAGTGATATGTGACCAGGGTCTCGAAGGGACAGACAGCGGTTGAAGGAGCCCATCAGGATGTCGGTTAGATGACTTACCACTGGCACACACTGAGCAAGCCTAAACAAAATCGCGGACGTCGCGAGCCATACGTGGCCACCAGAATCGTTGTCTAACCAACCCATTAATTCTACTTATCCCTGGATGACAAGCCATGTTGGAACAATGACCCCACCGGACAACTTCGGACCTTAACTCCTTCGGCACAAATAAGCGGTTCGGTGGGCAACCGGACGGAGGCATTACCCCTTCTAAGGCCGTCTTGACCTTTGACTCGACCTCCCATACGAGTGCTGAGACAACTAATCTCTCAGGCAAAATACACTCAGGAGTAACGGGACGGGCGGAGGGATCAAAAAGACGTGACAAAGAATCGGGTTTAACGTTCTTGGAACCCGGGCGGTACGATAGGGTAAAATCAAAACGACCGAAAAAAAAGTGCCCACCGAGCCTGCCTGGAATTGAGTCTTTTAGCAGTTCTAATGTATTCTAAATTCTTATGATCGGTCCAAACAATAAAGGGAACCCCTGAACCCTCTAACCAGTGGCGCCACTCCTCCAACGCTAATTTGACCGCCAACAACTCTCTATTGACAATGTCATAATTACGTTCGGCAGGAGATAATCGATGAGAGAAAAACGCGCAAGGGTGGACCTTATCGTCTGAAGCAGCACGTTGGGACAACACTGCTCCTACCCCCACCTCTGATGCGTCGACCTCCACCACGAACTGCCGTGTGGGATCAGGGGCGACAAGGATGGGAGCCGAAACAAAGTGGCTCTTTAGGTTGGAAAACGCAGTTTCAGCTGCGTCAGACCACCTGAACAGAGTACTGGGGGAGGTCAAGGCTGTCAGAGGTGAGGCTAGTTGGCTGTAATTACGAATTAAACGGCGATAGAAATTGGCGAACCCCAGAAACCGCTGTAGGGCCTTACGGGAATCTGGAGATGGCCAATCTATCACAGCCTTTACCTTGTCAGGGTCCATTCGTATTCCCTCAGACGACACGATAAACCCTAGGAAGGGGACCGACTGTGCATGGAATACGCACTTCTCCGCCTTGACAAAAAGCCCATTCTCTAGTAACCTCTGGAGCACTCGTCTGACATGTTGGACATGTTCCTGGAGAGATGAAGAAAAAATCAGTATGTCATCCAGGTAAACATATATAAACTGATCTACCATATCTCTCAACACGTCATTCACGAGTGCTTGGAAAACCCCGGGCGAGTTGGAAAGCCCGAACGGCATAAGGCATGGGCTCGTGATCGTCGACAGAACCGACCGTGTTCTCTCGACTCAAGCGCCCCCTACCGGAAGAGAAGGGTTGTCTGGAGGGACTGTGTTGACGGCCCAGGCGATTAAACCTGGCCTCCACCCGCAACGCCAGGTCAATGAGTTCGTTGAGGGTAGGAGGCAGCTCGAGGAGGTAGATCTCCTGCTGAACACGGTCGGATAACCCATGCAGGAATCTATCCCACTGCGCCGCCTCGTTCCACTGGCATGGAGTATTCAGTGACAGATGAGTGTCCTTGTTGGAGTTCCAAGAGGCGATGGGCAGCCTCCCTGCCGGTGGCGGCCCGGTCGAAAACTCTCTTCATCTCTTCAGATAGGAGGTGGAACGAGGCACAGCACGGATGTTGATTCTCCCACACCGCCGTTCCCCATAAGGCAGCCTTGCCTGATAATAGTGTGAGCGTGAACGCTACCTTGGATTCTTCTGCGGCGAAAGTGCGGGGCTGCAGGGCAAAAAGCATAGAGCACTTGTTGAAATCGGTGAGGATGTTGGTGCTCGCTGCTTCCATGTTTGGGTGAGATCGTTCTGTGACGGCTGGTGAAAGACAGTCCGGAAACAAATGCGAGTTAAGAGGATTTAATGAGATGAAGACAAATAATACAATGACACACAAAGACGATGAGACGATAACACTCCAGGGAGACGGTGGTAGGTGAGAAATCCAGCCGGAAGTGGAGTGTAGGTGGGGAGTCCGGGTCTTGGTGGCGTGAGGCAGCAGGAGAGAGTGGCACAGGAACTGCGGGGAATAGAGCCGAAGGTAAGTGTCCGTGGCTGAGTGATCGTGCGGAGAGTGGATGAGGTTCTAGGGAAAAACACAGACATCCAAACGCAAACTAACACTAAAGCCAGACGGGGGTAACACAACGACATGAAACAACGATCTCACAAACACAAGACGTGAGACAAGCCATTATATAGGAGATGAGTAATGAGTGGCAGCTGTTGCTGATACAATTAACGGAGACGCCCACAACTAATCAGTGCAGACGCAGAACACACAGAATTCACCACAAAGTGTAAACAACCCGAGATCACGGTTTACCAACCGTGAAATATAGCCCTGCAATGGCCCTACTCTATTGCCCAGGTAAACATTTACTGCAGTTGTTTTTTATATTATATTAACATCCATCAGTGCTGCTATAAACCCTGTTTGCTGCTGCATAGAGGCTTACTGTTGCATAACGTTTTGAGGTAAGTAAATGTGGAAATATATATATATGTATATATATTTTTTTTTCTTTTTTTTTTTTTTTTACAGTATATGATGCTTGTCTCCAAATGAGACTTTACTGCAGTAAATAGGTTAATGGCAATTCATCTGTAAATGTGAATCCTAAAATGGATGGGATTATATGTACATCATTCTCTAATTGTTCATTCATGATATGTAAAAATATATTTTAACTCCATCTATCCATCATCCATTCTTAACACTTTTTATCCTCCGTAAAGAAAAGTTTTATATTCCTCCTATCATATGAGCTCCATGCTTTGTGTACTCATAGTTGTATTAATATATCTGTCTATGTTTGTTAATATTAAAACTACATCCTTTACCAAATATGATTAATGAATCCCTTAAAATATCAGTCAATTGGCAGCAGAATTTTGTAGAGAAATATATTTGAGATATATTTTGAGATGCTTTGACAGTGTTTATATGTTCATCATCCTTGTATTAAGTGTCAACACAGTAATTCCACACCTTAGTGAAAGTAAAACATCAGCTGACATGCAAACTAAATGACACGTATCTATGTATTTGAGAACCAGTCTGATCAGAACAAAGTTCAGTCTTATTATCTACAAATAATACAGAATCACAACTAAATCAATTCAATGTTGATCACCCTTCAAAACAGCGTTTGTCATAGTTTCCTTTTTTATGAGAATCACATGCACATTATTATTACATTTACATTAACTGAACAATGAGCCAGTGACCTTACTGAATAAATATGAATGTAACACTTAATGTCCACTGATATAATTTAAGTATCCAATGGTTATCAGATTAGCTTTAGTATTTCATATCACCCCAAATGACATCTGACATCAATGTGATTTAATTTTCCAACTCCTGCTTTAAACCTCAATTACACCATATGAGTAGATCTGTAATAAAATAAATCAGAAAAATAATAATAATAATAATAATAATAAAAATAACAACAACAATATCTTAAATCCTTTCAGAATAAAACAAACTTTAATTGAAAAGAACATATTTTGGTATGTGTACAATAATTTTAAACACATCAGGCTTAGGTTTAACATGTATGTTAATGCACATCAAATCATATTTTCCAGTTCTTAAACCTATGCGAGTTTAGTTTGGAGACTTGAATTATATTATTCAAATCTAACTCTTAAAAACTCTAACTTATGAAGTCTACACAGTCATGAAATTCAACTAAAGTAAGTTATAATGTGCATCCAGCCAGTTGTTAACCAAGGCTTATCAGCATCTTATAATCTTATTTTATAATCATCACAGTATGCAAAACAATCCTCACAAAATGGCAGCAGCTGCGTTTTTATGAAACTAGAGAGTGAGTTTGCTATACTAGTATGACATATACTAGTATTAATACCGCTATTAATACTGCTATACTGGTATTACTATTTTATTAGCCAAACAAATGCATAGCTTCCACAAAGAAAAAAGTTTGCATCAAACATATAGCATAGACTGTCGTTACCAAGTGATCCTGTGTTATTAGTTTTTACTGGTTTCTATTGGGAAATAACATAGAATGTGGTGACTGACCAATCAGAATCGAGTATTCCACAGAGCCGTGTAATAACATGTTATAATACATACAAAGTAATGAAAAATTAAATTAAGGGAAAAAAATGCTGCACAAAATGAGTAGATGGTGCCCTTATCTTTAACCTTTATCAGATTTGCATGATCTACATGACGAATTTACATTTGATCTCAGGAAACAAATGCAAATTTAACTACACTGTGCTCTTGTGTGCAGCGTCCTGAACTCTTCCCTGCTGTGTTTTAGCCACCCAAATACTGCATATTTATGTCTAAGTAAATTATCTACACATCCTTAAAGCTAAATCAATTTATTTACTCATTTACTAGAGAAAATGGTCCAGAGTGTGAACTGAAACATTTTCTAAAGGGTAAACTTCTCCATCAAAACCATCAATCATTAATATACTGGTGCTGGAAAATACTGTACATTCTATCTCATCACGAACTGTACAGATTATCATCGTTTTTTTTTTTTTTTTTAACAAAGTTGTATGTTTTAAAACTACAGACATACATTGTTGAAGTTTTTGGGATATTTCTATAATATACATTTTTACTGAAACGTAAAGTCTTTCCATAACCAACAACAACTACAAAAATCCCATTGGGTATACTTCCTCTGAAATCCTTCCTCTTTTCCATATTTAGCCGAATATAAATACTGAATGCTTCAGTATATTTCAGAAACGGTATGATGAAAACAAGCATCACAAGCATTTTGTCATGTCATGAATAATGGTTAACCTGCCCATATCCCTGAGTTCCTCCTCCCAACAAGGCGTCATCAAATATTACCTTTTGTCCCACAGAGTCCCACAGCAACTAAACAATCTGTCAAGATCAAACTATGAGACAGGATCCGTGAGGCAGAATTTTATGGATTGAGCCCATCTGTAAAAAAAAAAAAAAAAAAAATATATATATATATATATATATATATATATATATATATATATATATATATATATATATATATAACTGCCTGTTGATTTCTGAAAAGCATTTGAAATGCTTTTTTATTTTATTTCTATTTAACAACTATTTTTTTTTTTAATTCTCTTAAAAATTCTCTGTAGATTAGAATGAGTATTTTATTTGAAGCTCTGCAGTTTTGTGCCACTTTTTTCAGTGGCAATAATCTGAATTCAAGACATAACATTCTATTGAAGGCTCATGGACAACAGGAATAAATAACAAATAATTTATAGAAATGACTCTCTTGAGGATCAGGAGCCTGAATACAATGATTTACAAGAGGAGTTTACGAATCACATACTCGGGTAAGTCTGAGTACATTTATTTATTTAATTCACTGCTGTTCTTTCCATTATTGGATCAAATGTCACATCGGACACAAGGATATCTATAGCAACTTGCAATAAGCTTATTTGTATTTTTACATATGAAACTTTTTTTTTTTTTTTTTTTTGTGAAACTAGCTCAATATTTTATAGTTTAGTCAAACCAATAAAATGAGAAATATAAGATTTGTTATGTTTTTATTGACCAATTAAAGTCTATGAAAGACGTGATTAAAGATTAACATTTACATTTATCATTTAGCAGACGCTTTTATCCAAAGCGACTTACACATGAGAACAATAGAAGCAGTCAGGTCAACAAGAGAACAACAACAGTATACAAGTGTCATGAAAATGAAAGATACAATGAAATCAGAAAATTCAGTAGAAGATCAAGAATCAGAGTACATAAAAACATATGTGAAAGTCAACTTGTGTTTCAGTAGTCTAGCGTATACAAATGTATAAAAACCTGACGTAATTCAACGGAAGCGTTGTTTGACTCTATGACGACTTCCGACAAAAAAAGCACCCGGAAACATTTTGTTGTTGCAGTACGCGGAGACGTTGCCACAAGTTTTATTCGCAGCATATATCGTTTATATTGTGAGCTGGCACCATGATCAATAGGTATGTTTATGATATTTAAATAAAATTTTGCTTTGAGTCACTTCTCATGTTTCACATTCAAAACACTGTGACACGTGTATATTCGGCATTAGCATTAGCTTGTATTGTCTTTGTGTCGCGGTGCATGTGCTGTTATGATTACTTGATTCTTACATTCAATGCATTCAAGATATTTTATATTTTACCAGTAGGGTAAATAGATAAAGATGGCCCCTTTGTTCTCAGTTAAGAACATCATTATTTAGGGTAAGATGTGATAAGATGTCCCCTGGGCCAAGATGATCTCCCCTTAATTTTTTCTCCTAACCACAGATTGCCCAAAATTTCATCTCAGCACTTTTCAGGCTTGGCTATTATTAATTTTGTCATTTTATCTGAATATAAACGTTTGTGAGATTTTCTCAGTCAAAACAGTTCTGAGGAATTATCTAATTTTGTGTTTCTGGAAATTAGTGATCTATCATGACACTGTACATGATACTGAATATCAATTGTTTGGTGTCTATATGTTAATGGGGGCTCTGTAGACAAATCATTGTTGTTAGATTTATGAAGAAAGAATTATAGTTTTTATTTTGAAGTAAAAAAAAAACAAAACAAAAACAATTAGGCCCTAATATAACCCACCAGAATGGGCCCCAAGTGACATATAGCTACTAGCTTTGAAAATTAGTGAGGTCCGGGGACTTTTTATAATAATTATGGAATTGTGCTATAATAACCCCTATAAATACAACTAATCATATACTTATATAACGTTACTCAATAACACTTGAAAGGAGACAGAAATGTTAATATTTTTGGAGGGATGCTAATTTTTAAATCATACCCTGTTTATTGAATCAGAGTTTGTCAATACTTAAGGTGGATAATTTTATCAGTTTTTTTATTATTCATGCAAACATACATATTACCCACCAAACAGATGGTAAAGCATGTGTCATACATATTTTAACGTGATCGACTTGGGTTCGAATCCACCTTTTGGCTAATTTTTTTAAATTGAGTAAATAATCAAAAAAGGGTAGGTGTAGGGAGGGCTTTATTGTCTTAAAAAGGTGGCATCCATTATATTAGACTCAATAAGTTATTATTGCATACTGTTTTATAATGTACTACAATACTGAGGTGCAGATAATTGCCACAATTTCCAGTATGTAGTATAAATAGCAGAAAATCCTGCTGTTTTAACACAGTATAAATATAATCTATAGATATTTGCACTTAGTGTAAATAGCCAGTGCCTTTTTTGATTACTGCCAGACTAATGTCGGTGATGCAATGTTGCCATATATTGCTATTAAAATAAACAAACTATAAATAAATAAAATAAACCAAAATTATTAAAAAAAGAATTTGGCAATTAAATAAGAAAAAAGTTATCGCTGACCCTTAAACGCAACTTCCTACTTTATTAACTTTCTAAAGTGTCAAAATAAGTGGAAAAACAAGTCAGAAAATGCTTATAATAGCTGGGAGAAATCTCTCGCTCTCGCTCACAACTCTCTGAAGACTTGTTCACTTCGGAAGCATTCCGATAATTTTCATACCACGGATGCTAAACATTGAGAATAATACATGCAGACATTCATATGAGGAGTTTAGCAGCAAATGAGTCAATCAGAGATCAAATTTTATTTTAGATCATGAAAAATTTACGGTGACCTCATTGCTGGCTATGGCCCTGACTACTAGTGTTATTATTTTTATATAAATGTAATACTTCTAGTAATTAATGGGTTTATTATTCAGTATTAAGAGTACATTTCAGAAATTTTAGCTTTCATTAAAATCCATTGGCTTATTGATTGAAATCATTACATTTGCATTCATAGTTTTGCTATCATGACATATATTCAATTAAAATGAGGGGTGCACGATATATATTGGTGATAATTAATGCACATCTAGTCTGTAAAGCCGGCTTTACTGTCTAGATGCATGTCGGCTGATATATATCGTGCACCCCTAATTAAAATATGGGAAATGAAATATGTTAATACATATACTGGTATGCATGTATTTAAGTCATATAATAATTAGGGCTCGTAATTTAACATGTTAATTAGATTAATTAATTCTGAAAAATGATGCACTCAAATTATTAATGCATTTAACGCACTTGCCCCGCCCAGTGGCGGCTCCAGACAATTTTGATTGGGGGGGCAATGGGGGGGTCCTGGTCTTTTCAAGGGGGGTCTCATGAAAACCAACAAAAAATACAGTGGACATGGCTAATAACTGCATATTACTGCTAATAAACAACAAAAACACCTTTGTAATGCAAAAAAATGACAGGCTACATTTGTTATTCATATCCTTTACACTGCACTTTGATGTCAGGTATATTATGCATTTTTATTGACATTGATATTTTTACATTCATTTCCAGATAGATATTATTGAGTTTACAGGCTAAAGTGGTCTTGCTGTAAACACTGTTGCTATTGTAGAAAAAAATATTTGCATGACATTTAAATTATAATTATATTTAAATTCATTTCTGAATTGTTTTTATTTTTATAATGATAATTCAGAAAATGAGAAAATCTGAATAAGCCTTACCAGTGTTGTGATAATTATTTTTACGTGTTAAAAATAAATAAGTACTGTAATATAATAAAAGTTTAGTCAAATAACATAAAAAAGACCAGACCCCTCGATGCCTGTGAAACTTTTCTCCCCCAAACAGCACGCTAGTGTTACTTCTACACTACAGGCTACACACAGCAATATAAACAACGTATCTGCATGTTCTCACATCACATCGTTCTTGTAAAATAATAATAAGTAAATAAACATCAAAATCTCTTTGCTGAGAATGATACACCACTTTCCAGCTTCCACAGTGTTGAAAATATCCTCTAGCATTTAAAAAATGCGCGTGCAGCGTGAGGAATCTTCCCGGTTGGATGAGGTCGTAGTCAGGTGAACGGTCATCATGTTGGTCATTTTATTTACGGCTAAATTATTATTAATAAATTGTACTAATATTATGATTGGCCGTGGGCAGGCATTCACAAAAGTTCATGTTATTACAAAAAAAATTAGAAGAAATTTTGCTTTGACAAAAGGGCACTTAAGGGGCAAAGGAGCAGGTGCTCAAGTGAACCGGTTCTTTCGGACAATTCGATCAAATAAACCAGTTGAAAAAAAAAAAAATGGTTCACCGGTTCTTTTGCGCTCAATGTAATGCCGTCATTGGTGATGATTGCCCTTCATTCAAGCCTTTGGTTTACCCGCGCTTATAACATTAGCACAGAATCAGTTCAGAATCAATCACCAAAAGAATCAGTTCGGTTCAGATGCGCTCTGTGTCAGTCTGCTTCACACTGAATCATGCATGCGCAGTTATCATCAGCTCATCGGTTCTCGAATCGGACGCGTCTGACAGAAACAGTTCTCGGTTCAGTGAACGAATAAATGTTGAAACAATTATTATTTATTATTGTTCTGCGTAGTTTGAAGAGACACATTTTTGGTTCTTTATCCCGAATATATATATGTTTTAATCAGGAAGAGGGTGGGGGGTCAAATGGGGGGGTCAAGGCAGTTTTTGGCAGGGTCTTGAGACCCCGCAAGACCCCCCCTGGCGCCGCCGGTGGCCCCGCCCCAGAACTATGTGCATCATCTGCCATTTCATACAGTCGATTGATGATTAATATGAGGCATAGCAACAACTTACTGCATGATGGAGCCTAGCGAACATCCCTAAAATTCAAGATATGGGGTAAAATGCCCATTTTGGAAATTTTGTCTCATATTTACATCACATAGTTAAGAAATATCACATGAGTTGTAGACTAAGTGCAATATCACACGAGTGCAAATGTGATACTCATCTTAAACAACAGTTCATTAAGAAGTTAAAGGTCCCGTTTTTCGCGCTTTTCTGAAGCTTTGATTGTGTCAGTGTGCAATATAACGTGTTCATGTTTTGCGTGTGAAAAAACACAGTATTTTTCACACAATTCACCTATCTGTATACCGCTGTTTTCACTGTCATAAAAACGGGCTGATGACTTCCTTGTTCTATAAAGTCCCTCCTTCAGAAATTGGACTTGTTTTGAGAAGCAACTGGGCAGGAGCATGTGCTGGAGATGTACTTATAATCACAGAAGCGATTTTACTGACGAGATGAGCATGAAAATCGCGTTTAATTTTTTTTCACAGCCCTAACATCTAGTTAACAAAGCTAAACGGCGTTGCCCTTTGTGTAGTAAGTTACAGAAACTGTTAAACGCACCAACTTAAATAATAAAATACACTTACCGGTTGTGGTCCATAAACAACACCTTCTCCAGACAAAGAGGGAACTGCTCCATCTTTCAGGAATAATCTTTGTGCGAATCCGGCATTAAACTGATTGAGATTGAGAAAGTTGTCCTCAGCAAGCTGTGCTGCACATAATTTTACAAGTGGATTATAATTTTCGGGAAACGAGTTAAATGTAAATTGTAACCATTAATCTCCAAGTACAGCATCCCTGGGAAGCCCAAACAAAGATGATTGGACTCAGAGATGAAAAACACAGCGTTTAGACAACATGGCAACAAACACAAACACAGCTCTTCCTCTTCTCCGTCGGAGCGCAACAAGACCACGCCCCGCTGTTTGTGTATTCATGTGGGCGGAGGTTAGTTAAAAAACTGTTTTAGTGACGTCATTACTGCAGGAACTAGAAGGATGAAGTCCAAATGGGTCGTTTTTTGTAGGCGAATTCTGTTAAATAAAATATCTTGCTTGGTATTGAACTTTGAGCTTTAGAATTTTACAGATATTATTTATACTCTAACAACAACATTACACACTAACTAGTTTAAAACATGGGATCACGACGAAGGGGACCTTTAATATTGTGATATTTTGTCAGTCTGATGGTGATGATCCGCTTCAAGTCGAACAAGCCTAATGATTCAATGAACCAGCCATAAAAACACTATTTACTTACTATTTCTACTCCTGAATGAATCAGCCATTTGAACGAATCAAATGAATGAATAAATGACTCGATGACTTAATCATTAAGACATTTACCACCAGCTACTGGCAGTTTTAGTTTCTTATTTAGAGTATCATTTCATTAAAGAAAAACATTTATATTTTCATAGTAATAATGATAAAATTAAGAAAATAAATTATTAAAGTTATAGTTCACCCAACCAAAAATGACAATTCTGTCATCATTTACTCACATGGTAAAAAAGATTATATGTAATTTATCCAAATTTAATGTGCGATTAATTAGATTAATTAATCACATCATGTAATTAATTAGATAAAACAATTAATCACTTACCAGACCTAATAATAATTTTACCTTTCAGCTTTGTCTGTCATTTGTTATATCTCTTTCTATTAAGTTTTA
Source organism: Carassius gibelio (assembly GCF_023724105.1). NCBI lineage: Eukaryota > Metazoa > Chordata > Actinopteri > Cypriniformes > Cyprinidae > Carassius > Carassius gibelio. Next base: position 30,930,294 of record NC_068417.1, read on the forward strand.
TCCTTTAGGAGGAGAACGTCTCGGTTACGTATGGTAACCCTCGTTCCCTGAAGGAGGGAACGGAGACGCCACGTCGGATGACCGACGAATATGGGATATCGCTTCGATAGACCAATCTACTTCGAGTGTAAACTAAACGAGCCAATGCACATTGGCATGCAATTATTGCATCCAGCTGCCGCTGATCACTGCGTGAGTATAAGAGGGCAGCAGGTGCAATGCATACCAGTTTTTCGCTGAGGAGCCGAGCCGGGAACCCGGCAGCTCAGCGGCGGTACAGCAACCATGGCGACGGGAAGTGGCGTCTCCGTTCCCTCCTTCAGGGAACGAGGGTTACCATACGTAACCGAGACGTTCCCTTTCAGTCGGTCACTCTCGACGCCACGTCGGATGACCGACGAATATGGGATCCCTATGAAAGCGCCATGGGTGCTGCCCCTTCCAGTGCCCTGTGCGAGCCGCCTGCGCCCCTATTAGGTGTAGGCCGGGGCTCAGAACAAGTAGCTCCACTCACCATTGTCAAAGCACTACCTTACTGGGTGAGATTGGATAACACTGGGAAAACGTACCCGGTCCGCTTGGAGCCGGGACGCTGCGGAAGCCCCATCCTTCCCGAAGGAGGTCTCGGAGGCAAATACACATATAGCATCCGTTTAGGAGTATACGGAGAAATTTGAGGTGATTAAAACCCTCTTGGGAAGGCAGAAGTCTGCCGGGGAAACACGGGCTCTAAGGCTATACCGTGGACTATACACATACGAGTACCGCTTAGGTCTCAATATGGAGCCCAGCCTTCCATGGTTCTCACGGATTCATCATGAAGGCCTGGCGCCGGACGTTCCGCCGCGTCCAGCTGCCTAGGGTGATGGAGGAACTCAACAGGGTCTACAGTTCGGACACTCTGGAGCAGTTTTAGCAAGCCGACACTAACTGGGGCCTCTCAGTGCCACTACCCGTTTGAGGTGAGAACACAGGAGGATACCGGCTCTACACGAAGGCTATAGAACCTAGCGAACGTGTTAGGGGTCGCCCAGCCCGCAGCTCTACAAATATCTGTCAGCGAGGCGCCACGAGCCAGCGCCCAGGAGGATGCAACACTTCTAGTTGAGTGAGCTCGAAGCCTGAACGGGCAGGGCACATCCTGAGCCTGATAAGCCAGGGTTATGGCATCCACAATCCAGTGGGCCATCCTCTGCTTAGAGACGGCATTCCCCTTCTGCCGGCCTCCGTAACAGACAAAGAGCTGGTCTGAGGTCCTGAAGCTTTGCGTCCGGTCCACGTAGCACCTTAATGCTCGAACAAGACAAAGCAAAGCCAGGGCTGGGTCTGCCTCCTCCAGGGGCAGCGCTTGCAGGTTCACCACTTGGTCTTTGAAGGGTGTAGTGGGAACCTTGGGCACGTAGCCAGGCCGGGGCCTCAGGATTACCTGGGAGTCAGCCGGCCCGAACTCTAGGCACGAATCGTTGACCGAAAATGCATGCAGGTCCCCTACCCTCTTGATGGAGGCCAGTGCAAGCAGGAGCACAGTTTTCAATGAAAGAAACTTTAGCTCAACTGAATGCAAAGGCTCGAATGGGCCCTGCTGTAGTGATTTAAGCACTAGAGACAGGTCCCAAGAGGGTATACAGGGGGGCCGGGATGGATTTAACCTCCTGGCCCCTCTAAGGAACCTGATGATGAGGTCATGCTTACCCAAAGACTTCCCATTCACAGGGTCATGGTACGCAGCAATAGCGGCAACCTGGACTTTGAGGGTGGAGGGAGACAGCCTTCGCTCCAACCCTTGCTGCAAAAAGGATAGCACGGCCGCAATCGGGCATCTTCGGGGGTCTTCTCGGCGAGAAGAACACCACTCAATGAACAGGTTCCACTTCAAGGCATAGGCGTGTCTCGTAGACGGTGCTCTTGCCGAAGTGATGGTGTTAACTACCTCTTGGGGTAGGTCACCTAGAACCTCCGCGTCCCGTCCAGGGACCAAACATGGAGTTTCCAAAGGTCTGGACGCGGGTGCCAAATGGTGCCCCGTCTCTGAGTCAGTAAATCCCTCCTCAGAGGAACCAGCCAAGGAGGGGCTGTCGAGAGGAGCACTAGTTCGGGGAACCAGGTCCGAGTAGGCCAATATGGCGCTACTAGTAAGACTTGCTCCTCGTCCTCCTGGACTTTGCACAACGTCTGTGCGAGAAGGCTCACTGGGGGAAACGCATACTTGCGTAGGTCCCGCGGCCAGCTGTGTGCCAGTGCGTCCGTGCCGAGAGTTCCCTCGGTCAGGGAGTAGAAAGCCTGGCAGTGAGAGGTCTCTGGAGCAGCAAACAGGTCTACCTGAGCGGCTCTGAACCGCCTCCAAATCAGCTGGACCGTCAGGGGATGGAGTCGCCATTCTCCCGGGAGCATTGCTCAAGACAGCTCGTCGGCTGTACCACTGAGCAGGCCTGGAATGTGAACAGCACGAAGTGACCTCAGAACCTTCTGACTCCAAAGGAGGAGGTGGCGGGCGAGTTGCAAGATGCGACGAGAGCGCAGACCACCTTGGTGGTTGATGTACGCAACAGTCGCAGTGTTGTCCAATCGGACCAGCACAGGCTTGCCTCGTAAGAGACCTTTGAGACGGTTCAAGGCAAGGTGCGTTGCTAACAACTCTAGGCAATTGATGTGCCACTGCAGCTGCGGGCCCGTCCAAACCCCTGAGACTGCATGCCCGTTGTACGTGGCCCCCCCGGCGGTGGTGGAGGCATGCGTGTAAACCACAGCATGCCTGGAGATCTGCTCTAGGGGCACCCCTGCCCATAGGAATGCCAGATCTGACCACGGAGTGAGGGTTTGGCGACAGGCCGGTGTAACTTGGACCCGGTGAGTGCCGCGCTTCCACGCCCACCTCGGGACTCGGCCATAAAGCCAGTGCCGGAGCGGTCTCATATGTGATAGGCCGAGCGGTGTAAGTGCCGCTGTGGCCACCATATGCCCCAGGAGCCTCTGAAAGAGTTTCAGTGGGACTGCCGTCCTGCTCTTGGACGTATTCAAGCAGGCTAGCACCGACCGCGCACGTTCCTCTGTGAGGCGTGCTGTCTGTTCGACCGAATCCAACTCCATACCGAGAAAAGAGATCCTCTGCAATGGTGAGAGTTTGCTCTTTTCCCAGCTGACCTGAAGGCCCAACAGGCTCAGGTGCCGGAGCACCACATCCCTGTGCTCGCACAACTGATCTCGAGACTGTGCTAGTATCAGCCAATTGAGAATGCGAACACTCTGCTCTCTGAGAGGAACGAGAGCTGCCTCCGTGACTTCCGTGAAGACACAGGGAGACTGGGACAGCCGGAAGGGCAGGACCTTGTACTGATATGCTAGTCCTTCGAACGCAAGCCGCAGAAAAGGTCTGTGGCGCGGAAGTATGGACACATGAAAGTACACGTCCTTCAGGTCGATCGCTGCAAACCAATCTTGGGGACGGACGCACCTGAAAATGCATTTCTGTGTCAACATTTTGAACTGTAGCCGATAGAGGGCCCGATTCAAAACTCGCAGATCCAAGACCGGTCGTAACCCACTGCTTTTCTTGGGTACAATGAGGTACGGGCTGTAAAGCCCCTTCCTCATATCGGCTGGAGGGACCGGCTCTATCGCGGCCTTCGCCAGTAGGACTGCGATCTCTTTCCGCAAGACAGGGGCATCGGACGCTTCCACTGTAGTGAAGCGGACACCGCAGAGCTTGGGGGGAAGCCGGGCGATCTGAATCGCATAGCCGAGGCTGATGGTTCGCAGAAGCCAGCGAGACGGGCTGGGTAGCGCTGACCAGGCGCCTAAGAACCGTACAAGCGGGACCAGCAGAACCACAGCCGTACCCGCAGTGGGGCAGCGAGGTGGAACACAGGGGCCCAACTCGGGCGGCTTGTGAGCAGGCCGGAGTGTGGTGCGAGTGTGGGGTGCAGGGCTCACCTGGTTCCACGGGTTGGCAGAGGGTGCGTGAGTAGGGCCTTTGTTGACGCTCTCGAACCGCCCGCAGCTGCCATCTGGCGAAGGAGGAGGATGAGTGAGGTCCGGTGCTTGGCCGTCCGCAACTCTCCGTGCCCTCCTGGGACCCAGAGAGGGAGGAAACTACTCTCCTGTCGAGATTTCCAAATTCTCCGCCTGGCCCTCCTCCAGGGGAGGGAGAGGTGCCTATACCATCCCCCAGAAAGAGAACATGACTCATCCACGAAAGCCACCTCAGCGTGCTCGACGCCCAGACACGTGAGGCAGCGATCGTGACCATCACCCGGTGCCAGGTAACGACCGCACCCAGAAACGCACGGGTGAAACGGCATCCTTATAAGGACGATCCGTCGTCTTTACAAAGACGCACCCGTGAAGCTCTTTTAGAGAGAATTTGCTCTTTTAGGAAATGCTCTTTCAGTGCTGAGGCGCACAGGGGGGATGGCCGCTTGCAACACGACAGGGGTAGTGCAACCTGAAGTGTGCAAATCCACTCGACACAGGAACGACCGCCGCTGAAGCGCCGTCTCGCCAACACACGAAGCTTCCGAGAGCGTGCTGAACCCGTAGTTCACAGCAGACACAGTTGAGCAGAGCGATACTAACGCTCGGCTCCGAAGCGAAAAGCTGGTATGCATTGCACCTGCTGCCCTCTTATACTCACGCAGTGATCAGCGGCAGCTGGATGCAATAATTGCATGCCAATGTGCATTGGCTCGTTTAGTTTACACTCGAAGTAGATTGGTCTATCGAAGCGATATCCCATATTCGTCGGTCATCCGACGTGGCGTCGAGAGTGACCGACTGAAAGGGAACTAACTCTCTCCTCTCTTAATATTTTACATTTGCTGCTATGACAACTAAATTAGCAAATGTTTCTATTTATTTTCTTTAATAACACATTGGCTGATACATCATCATCCTGCACATACAACATTCAGTATATTATTTAGGGATACAAATAGCAACACGTTAATTTAATAGTTAATTTTGTAATTAGTACATTAAAACATCTTGACAATTTAGTTAAACAGTGACAATTTACAACTGGAAAATGAAATCTAGTCAACCTGTTAACATGTTTATTTTATAAATATTCTTAATTAAAAGGAAGTTTGTAGCAACAGACATTTAATTCAGACTGAATCATTCCACTCAGCTGATTCTAACGCTATAATGAGTTATGAAGATGTGTTAAAATAGTAACTCTATAAATTATATTAATTATTAAAGTAAATATATACTTTAACTTACAGTCAAAATTCATGTATAATAATTGCCGGTTTTTGTGACAAAAAGTTCACAGCAAATGTGTGATCTTTGAATTAAATTAGTTATTTTCCCAAAGGAGTGTCACACACCACAGTGACAATTTAATAATTGTTACATGGAGTCAAAGGTGAGCGGATCCATTTGCAGCTTTTATTAATCACGGTGAGAAACAGACAAGATCAATCACCAGCATCAGGGATAACAGATAATTCAGTGACATAGATATATTCCAAGCAGAGGTCAGGGCAGGCAGCAATCAGTTTAAATAGAGTCGAAAAAACAGGAAAAAACACAAGGAAACCGCTCAGAAATGTCAGATTCACAATAACGCAAAACACAGTATAATAAGTCCAAACAAGGTAGGGGAGTGGCAATGGGGAACACCTGGTGGTGATTAGCCCTAAGCACAGGATTATGGGAAATGGAGTACAGACACCAAATTCAAGAGTCCTGAGTGGAGTGCCCTCTATTGGAGTTCATGGGGACTCCAGATTACAAACTTGACAATATTAATCTTAGATTAAAAAAATAAAATAAAATGAATAAATAAAAATACAAACAAAAAACAATTTTAAATTCATAACCCTAAAAGAAAAAAATCTATGTGGTCAAGATAAATATTAAAGATGAGGGGGCATCTTAATTATGTGTTTTGTGAGAATCAAACCCATTATCTACATTCGGCTTGTTTAAAATTCCAATTTGAGTTAAAAGACTAAGATTAAAAAATAAATAATAATAATAAATCCCTCAGCACTATTTTAAAACAATGTGTGTTACGTTTTATCAGCAGTGAATCACTTCCCATCATGCTTTTAGTTTGAGCAGCTGGTAAACTGCATACCTGCATCTTGCGAAATTACTGACACCACAGCAAGTCAGAGTTTTTCTGACAGTCATAATCACCAGTGATCAGTTCTGTTCATCTCAAACCAGTCTAATGTCAATGTTATGATCCACTGTTTGAGATTAAGCTAAATGAACTGGTTCTGTTCTGTTTCTGCAGATGGTTCTTTATCTGTGCGTTTGCACTGCTGATAAATAAAGGTGAGTATCTGAACAAAATGTATTTGAAACATACATTCATGCAAAAAACTGTTTACGATAATGTTTCTCTGTGATGTTAGTCTCTCTGCAGGTCACAGTAGAGGGTTTTGTTGGTGGTTCTGTTGTCCTGCCGTGTTCTTCAACTGAACATGATCTTACACTTCAAGATACTGATGTCCATTGGAGAGACAAAGACAGCAAGATTGTGTTCGATATAGTTAAGGGTGAAGATTCAATAGCAGAACAAAACTCACAGTACAAGAACAGAGTTGAAACTTTCCCTGATGAGTATAAGAGAGGAAACTTCTCCATAATCCTCACCAATCTTCAACACACTGATGCAGGAGAGTTCAGCTGCTTCATCACTCCCTCAGATGAACAGAAGACTGTGGAGCTGATCATCACAGGTGTGTAAAAATACTATATATATATATATATATATATATATATATATATATATATATATATATATATATATATATATATATATATATATATATATATATATATAATATATATATATATATATATATATATATATATATATATATATATATATATATATATATATATATATTAAAACAATTCCAGTCTGAATGCTACTGTATATAAATTAAAGGCACATCTCTTGTTTTTATCACATTTTTTATTATTCTGAATTTGCAGGATCAACAGCAGAAAAAGGAAATAACTTATTTACTATCTGGATGACGATATTGACCTGTGTTTTTCTCTGTTACTTGCACCAACTGTTCTGTCTGTAACCTGTTTGATTTTTAAATGGAGAAAAGAGCTCAAGCTGCCTCAGAAGGAACAGTGGCAAACTTTGTTACATTTAGCTAAATTAGTACAGCTGTCATTGTTTCTGTACAGTGCACACTAATTCTAAGGCATGTATTACAAGTTTGAAACCTTTTTGTTCTGTTATACTCTTGCTGTTTTACAATAAATAGATAGAATACATACATACATATATATATATATATATATATATATATATATATATATATATATATATATATATATATATATATATATATATATATATATATATATATATTCTTTTTAATTTTTTCTGGCAATACTGTCAATATGTTCCTGCCTTATCAATTCTGTACCACAGTAGTTTTTTCTTCATGTTGTGCTTTGACAGAATAAAGTTTCATGGCAATGTAAAACTATGAAAAGAGGAAACCTTTTTATTCAGATGAGCTTAATGAAGCAATTAATAATCTTAAACTGTTTCCAGGACTGAATAGTTTTGTTCTTAAATCCACAGACTGTGGCATTGTCAGGCACATTTCTTATATTCAATTCAATTCAAGTTTATATATTGTCATTCTTTCACATCCAATTTCAGATGTTTTTCTTTCTTAGAAACATCCAGTGGTGGACGAAGTACACAAATCAAGTACTTGAGTAAAAGTACAGATACATATGGTAAAATATTACTCCAGTAAAAGTAAAAGTACTCCTGTTTCAAATTTACTCAAGTGAAAGTACAAAAGTACTTGATTTTTTATGTACTTAAGTAAAAAAGTACTGAAAGATAGATGTTTGCAATTTTATATAGGCTAACGTTACTTAATTTAATTTTAGCACATATTTTTTTTTATAATCCTACTGCTCAAAATACCTATAACGTACAATGTCATAACATGAAAGATAAAAAATGAGTAACAACATACATTTAAGATTAGAAAATAACAATAATAAACATCTCCCACTTGGTTAAAGGCTAGGTCTCGACAAGGTGAACTTGAACCCAACATGAAAATGTTTCCATGTTAATGCATAAAAGATGCTGCCAGTGATTCTAGAACTTGAAAATTGATATTGCACAATTCTCACATTCAGAGGAGCAAAGAGTCTCGTGTTTCAATGAATGTGGATGTTCACAATAATAATAATAATAATAATAATAAAAACTTATAAATTATGTGTGAAAAAGTAGTCTTGGTCTCTTTGGGGGCACATTGAAGGTCTTCATGGTCTCTAATGAGAACAGGCTTCAAAAGCAATATGTTCATATAATAGACAAACAGCATGCACAATGCTATAATACAAAAGGTTCAGCTTGTGCACACGGGGCATTTTTTGGATGAATTATATGTGGAATACTAACATTATTATAAGGTAAAATAATAGATGTCTATATGAACGGCCAAAGGAACATGCTGAAAATACCAAATGATGTACAATTGTAATCGTATTGCATTACAGAATAAGATCTATACTTTTACTGCACAACAGAATAAAATGCAGTCTTTGTTTGAAGTGTGCATGTAATATGGTGTATCAAACTTCCAAAGTCACGTGATTTCAGAAAACAAAGCTTTAGTCACATCACAACTGTTTCGGAAATGTCACTGGTTCCCCGCTGGGTGCCGATGATGTCTCAGTAACCCATGAATCATGAGATCATTGAACTAGTGTCTAGTTTTTACCTGTTTTATACATCTGTATAAAGAATTGCCAGTTACACTTTTACTAGTGGTCTGGAAAAAGAAATATGGGCACAAAGATGAAAATAAGTCACAAGGCACAAAGATGAAAATATATTTTCATAATTTGTAACTCTTGTGTGTGTCCTCTGGGTTTCCAACTGAAGACTCATGAGGTGAACCTTTGAGCTATTTCAGAGAAATGGTTTATCATTGGTTTATCATCTACATTTTCTTCATTAGTCAAGATTCACTTGCACAATTCATGCCAAATTGACAAAAAGTCTAATAAAAATGTGTAAAAATAAAAAGTGTGCCTGGCAGTTTATGACAACTAGACTAACCATTTTGCATTTAATGACTTATACGATGAACTAAAGACTAAATGTTTTGAGGTGTAGGACTATCCACATAAAACGATATAATACATTTTGAGCGACATGACATTAGCAACTCATAATGTAGGAAACCGCAGATAAATGTGCATAATTGCATAAATGTACAAAAGCAATCGCAACTTGTTCAAAAGAATGAGAAACTGGTTTTCTGATGTGTATAAATGACTAGATGTGGAGGTTGTACAAGTAGTTTTGAGTATTTCATTTCTGATTTGAGAAATGCACCAAAGTAACTGAGAAAAACTATGTTCTAAAAATGTAAATAAATCACGTGAAAGAATGTCACTCCTTTCTTTGAAGAAAATATTATTTGTATGAAGTCACTGAAATAGTTCAAACTGAAAAGATGAAACGTGAGTATTTTTTCTGTATTGGCGTTTGATGCTTGTGTTTTCGTCTCAGTGTGTTCTGAGTGACAGTGTGTGTTATCTCATTAAGGGTTGTGTGTAGTGTTTGGCTGCACTGAGTCTGTTTTGAGCCGTGTGTTAAGAGTTGTATTGCTTGGAATGAGTTTTGCAGGTGATGTGAACTGTTTAGCTCAGGTGACTGTTGCTAGTGCAGACTGTAGTTAGAGTTTTGCACATGTAGCTTCAGTTATGCTCACTGTCGTTAAGCAATCAAAAAAAAAAAAAACTGGAATAAGACATTTGTATGACGTGTAATTAAAAGGAAGAGTAGAAGTTAAAAGTTCTTCATGAAATAAAACAAGACCTGAGAATTAATAAGACATTATGCAGACACTTTTAATGACATTTTATTATTTGTTAATTGCATTCAATTGATTATAGTTTTAATCTATGTGTAATCTGTTTGCAAGAATGGACAGAGAACTGAAGTTGAGTTTATCTGTAGTGTGTGTGTGTGTGTGTGTGTGTGTGTGTGTGTGTGTGTGTGCGTGTGTGCGTGTGTGCGTGTGTGCGTGTGTGTGTGTGTGTGTGCGTGCGTGCGTGCGTTTTGAATAAAGGGGAAGTCATGGCCTAATGGTTAGAGGGTTGGACTCCCAATCGAAGGGTTGTGGGTTCTAGTCTCGGGCCGGACGGAATTGTGGGTGGGGGGAGCGCATGTACAGTTCTCTCTCCACCTTCAATACCACGACTTAGGTGCCCTTGAGCAAGGCATCGAACCCCAGTCTGCTCCCCGGGCGCCGCAGCATAAATGGCTGCCCACTGCTCCGGGTGTTTGCTCACAGTGTGTGTGTGTTCACTGCTCTGTGTGTGTGCACTTCGGATGGGTTAAATGCAGAGCACAAATTCTGAGTATGGGTCACCATACTTGGCTGAATGTCACTTCACTTTCACTTTCAGATTAAATACAATGTATTTTGTCTCACTGTTGTGTGGCGCCCTCTATTGGATAAAAACATAGCCTTTATAAGGAAGAGGGTATCTGACTTAGTTACTAAACTTTTTAGATACTAAAAAATAAAAAAGCCCCAGCTGCCTGTGCAGGAAAATCATAATCAAACATGCTTGATAAAACCTCAAACATGAACAAAACCAAAGACCCTCATGAATAACAAATTATACTTTAAACTAAAACATTATACATGTGTAAAATGTGATAAGTTATCATTAGAATTTTTTTATTATTATTATTGAAACCTTCATATCTTTCACACACCCTTGACCAGAAAATCAGCTCATGTTCATTTTCAGTGGCTTCTCTCATGCATTAACTTTGTGCTTTTAATACTGTCTTTGCCATGAGATTTGGTCAAGTTGCGTTTGAAATGTCACAGTGAAACATTTCCAGTAAAAATGTTATCCAACAGCCACAGGACGGTTTCTAATGTCCACTTTTAAGACCACTAACTCTTTCATTTCCCTTTAGCATTATTAACAATAGTGCTGTTAGGAACCTATAAGAATCACCTGAAAAACTATGTTTCAAAATAACACTTTGTCAAATTAAAACTGTTTACTTAAGGCTTCAGACAATATTTTTTACATTTAAAACACTGGCATGGTATATTAGACTAAAACCATATTGCTTCATGTTTTTTTTACTTGAAAAAGCCACTCACTACACTGTAATAAGTTTCAGTGACTTTACAAACTTTAACAATTGATTCAGTTATTCTGATATAATTATGTCACCAAACCAAACAGAATGACAGTAAGATTCTGTGTGACAAAATTCCCAGTAGTTATTTACGAGAGCAAATATTTATGATTGAATGACTCAGTCCGTTAGGTAATTTTTTTTTTTTTTTTTTTTTTTTTTGGTGGGTTATATGGGATTTAACTAATGTGCATAATCACACAAAATGGACATTTGGATAAACAATATTGTCTGAACAAAATATCCAAGAACTTCACAAGGAATGGACTGATTAGCAACTTAGTTGGTTGGCAATGGGAAATTGCACTGCAACCAACAAAGTTGCTAACTTAGTTTGCGACTTTGGTTTTGGGAAACGCACCCCTGTACGTTACTACTGTCTATTATTATATTCCTACACATAAAATTGTCAATTTATTTTAATATTATTATTAGTAGTAGTAGTAGTAGTAGTAGTAGTAGTAGTGTTTTTTTTTTTTATCTGTTTTTTTTTTTTTTTCACTGTCGTTCTGTTACACTATGGAATCTTCTGTCACGAAAACAAATTCCTTGTGTGAGTAAACATACCTGAAAACAAAAGCTTTTATGATTCTGATTATGTTTATGCTGAGGACACTCACACTCACACACACACACACACACACATGGGTTATGTCCTCATAAGTCACCCTCTCCTTGTAATACTTGTGTCATACCAGTGCTTTGAGTGGGCTGGTACGCACTGGTACTCAGAACTGCCACTTCCAAATATAGCTTTTGAGCTCATTTGGACATCTGTTTTAATAGAGGTTTTAATCTTTTGCCTGCGCTGCTGCTTTTCAGAGCGCCCTTCACAATGCAAGCTCCTATATCATCCCACCGAGAGCAGAGACTGCATTCCCCATACACCCTTGGGTTTTACAAGTAAATATTGCACGCGTCGCTTTTGCCGCTGTCTGTACTCAACGTGGACATAAAGGATGTGTGAAACGCGCATATTCGGATTGATTATAATTCAATTACAATGAACACTTAACATGTTCTACTGGCTTCAGATTCTTAATACTTAAACAACACGATCAGAATCAGATGACTTACTGGTCGACACCCCACCAGACCTGGAAGGTATCGCTGCAGGTCAAACTCAGATGCAAGAAAATGAAGTAATGCAGTAACTCTTTCAAGTAGGGTGACCAGACGTCCCGAAAAATTCGGGACAGTCCCGAAATCTAAACTGTTGTTCCAAATCCCGAATCAGGTCCTAATTGTCCCGAAAATTATACTAAAGCAAAATATTGAGTAGTTGTTGTCTGATAAACATTAAAAACTGTCTGCAGAGGTTGAGTCGTCCTGCAACCAGCCCCCGCCGGCTGCTCATTGGCTGCAGCATCTTTTTTCTAAAAAAATACAAAAATACACAAAGACAATACGACCTTTTTGTCCCCTTTTTGTTTTAAAGCTTGATGAAGAGAGCGTAAGTTGCTGCAGCTGAGGAGGACAGTGATGCACGCGTACAGGAGTGATTGACAGTTCGCGGCACTGTGTACAAAAAATACGTTTAAGCTCATTAGCGTTAGTGTTAAAGAAAGGTCTGATTTACGCACTGTTACAACAGTCATTGTTTTTTTGGTTTGTTTGTTTGTTTTTTTTTGTTTTTACATTGACATTTGAGTTCATGATTTTAATGTTGTTGTTTCTTGTGGCAGACTAAAGAGTAATGACAGACGGTTGATCTTTAAATAAAAATGTGTTTAGTTAAGGTTCGAAATTCATTATATTTTATTATAGGCTACGAAGTCTAATATCATAAAGCCTTGTTCACACCAAGAACAATAACTATAAAGATAAAGATATTAGCGTCCACACCAGCGAACGATATCGTCTGTTTATTCTGAGCTCGTTATAGCAGGATTGATTCTGATTGGATGTCAATGTTTGTATCGTCCATCAGCTGGAAAAAAATCATTCTGAAAATGATTCCAACGATACCGTTTCTCTCGTTATAGTTGTAGTGTGGACTCTGCTATTCCTTAATATTGAGAACGATTTTTAGAACTATATCTTTATCGTTATCTTTATAGTTATCGTGCTTGGTGTGAACAGGCCTTAAGCCCCCATCCCGTCACCCAAGAACGCAGACACCCCCCTTATATATATATATAGGATATATATATATATATATATATATAGGATATAATAGAGTACCGGCACCTCTTTTGGGCCACTTAAAGCACTGTATCAAACTCATGTCATTATACAGAGTTGTTTCCTGATATGTCACAAAAACAAGAGCACACACACACACACACATTTGTTTTTTTGAAAAGTGGGGACATCCCATAGGCGTAATGGTTTTTTATTCTGTAGAATCTGTATTTTCTATCGCCCTTCACCAACCCTACCCCTAACCTTAACCCTCACAGGAATATTTGTGCATTTTTACTTTCTCAAAAAAACTCATTCTGTATGATTTATAAGCGTTTTGAAAAATGGGGACATGGGTTTTGTCCTCATAAGTCACCCTCTCCTTGAAATACCTGTCATACCCATGTCATTATACAGAGTTGTGTCCTGATATGTCACAAAAACAAGAGCACACACACACACACACATTTGCAAGCACAAACACATACATATAATATCAGTCTACAAGCATACTATCCATTATATCAAACCACATAAAACACTGTACAACTATAATAATACAAAAGGCTCCAGTTTTCTCAAAAGGCTCATATATCCAGAATCAATAATATGTTAAACTGAAGTAAAGATTAAAAGGATAACAACGAGCAAATATAGACAAAAGCAAAAAAGAGTGCGGAAGAAGTATTGAAAACAAAAAAAAAATCATTACAAAACTAAATGTTTGCGACTTTGATTGTGCAGTGATCCCTTGTATGATTGTTCTCCTAGGTATGTCTGCATTCTTCTTGTTGATGAAAAAGAAAACTGCCATGACAGTGTGATAGCAGCCCACTCACTTGCTCTTCTGGTCTGATAACAGTTGTCTAGACTTTAGTCTCTCCTCTCATCAGTTTGAGAATGTTACAGTCTCTGTACAGCACTTGTACAGTTTGTCTGAATACAAACGAGAGAGGGGAATTGTGAGACAGATCTTGCTGAATTGAGCCCAGACATGAGAAGAAAAAAAGAAAAAAACTCAATGCAGGTGATTTCTTGTTGTCAACCGGTTGTTTTCATTGTGGAATGTATTTAATTGTCAGAGGGAGTTCAGGTGCATTTATTCTTAACAGAAGTTGCTGTCTTTTGTTTTTAGAAAACATGATCTGCCCCCTCAGCTGCTCACCAGGTCTGGCAGCTAACTCTCCTCCAACACATTGACAATCCAGTGTTTTTTTTTGTTTTGTTTTTAACAGCACTTTTTTAACAGGTCTGTCAGGATAATGAGAAGTGACAGAGACTATGAGTCAGACATTTCTTGATTGAGCCCAGATATGGAAAACAATTTGAAAGACTCATGAATTACCCTGTTTCAGTTCCCTCTCTTCAGTTTACATGGATAGAAACGTGTTTGTATGGCTTTGATTGATTATATATATATATATATATATATATATATATATATATATATATATATATATATATATATATATATTAATTATCAAAGTGAGTTCAGGCGCATTTATTCTTAACAGAATCTGCTGTCTTCTGTTTTGAACCACATGATCTGTGCACTTACCTGCTCATCAGGTCTGACAGCTTACTCTCCTCTCCTCAGATTGACAGAGTCAATCCAGTTTTCAACAGCTCTTGTTCAGTCTGTCAGGATGAAGGCAAGTGAGAGAAGACCTTTCTGGACTAAGCCCAGATATGGAGCAAAAAAAATTAGGTATCTATATCTATATTCTCTTCAGAGAGTAACTGTTTTTCAGTTTTTTAACTGCATCTGTTGGTGTTGTTAACATCAAACCAATTTTGAAAGACATTACATGGAAAATCCTGTTTTCAGTTCTCTCTTCTGTTTTTTTTTTGCAGCTCACGAGTGGAAATGTAACTGGAAGCTCCTCTGACAAACAAACTGAAGTCAAGACAAGAAAAGACTCAGTGACAGCAGGAATAAGACATTATTCAGATAAATGATTCACTTGAGAATCCAGAATTTTCTCAAATGAGTTTAAGAAAGGAAGAATCATCATCATACTCATGTAAGTTATTGATTTAATGATCTCATTTGATTTGTTCCTTTTCATTTCACTAAAATGAAAACATGTAAGGATGTCTATAGCTGCCAGATGAAAATATTAATAACTAATGCAGCCAGAGATTGATTATGTTGGTCAGATGAGAGAAAATTTTCAAATTTGCCATAATTTCCTCAGCCGTTGTTTAGAAACTCCTACACAGCTAATTGAATTGACATTTTAAAACTTAATTAGCATTATAGTGTTATAAATGAACATAATTTGTTAAAAAGGAATATATATATATATATATATATACTTTAAAGCTATATTTTTAATGCTAATAACTGTGGAAACACTTAATGACAGTCTATAAAAAAAAAAAAAAAATCTGTGAAACTGGCACAATATTTTGTAGTCTTACTAAATAATATTATAAATAAAACATTTTGATGAACTGGAGTCCAGATACAGACATTGAAGTACGGCAGAGAGGTGTCTTGAATATACTGAAGTTCATTTGAGTTTCATTAACAAATATCTGCTGCACATTTCTGATCGTTCACGTGGGTTCCAATGACGTCACTTACGTCTGATGTCATCCGTAGTGTGGCATATCGAAAGCATGTACGACGCACTCTTTTGTTTGAATTTTTTTAATTTAATTTAAATTCGAGCCATATTAATACATTTAAATAAAACATATTATTATAATTCGGGCACCATGATGATCAGGTATGTTGGATGAATTCTGAATGAAATTTTATGCTTTCAAACACATGTACTGGGCCTATAGTTTGAGAACTCGTATCTGCAACTAGCCTGTGGTGTTTTGGTTTCAAAAATATCTTTAATAGATAAATGTATCATTTATTCCTAATTAACAAGTTTATCGTCAGGCAAATAGCTGCAATTATTATTTTGTTTTTTAGAAAGAAGAAATAGCAATTTTGTTTCATCATCTTGAATCTCGATGCTTGTGTAGTTTTGTGCAATTTGATAGTCTTAGAGTGCATTCAAGGTATTTAATGTTGTATCAGTAGAGTAAGTATGACGATGCTCCTCTTATAAACATTAACTAAATTGTATATTTACAGATGACTTCAGCATACACACGATTCAATAGATTTAATATTTGTTAAATGAGTTGCAAAGTCTTTGGGATGTGTAAATACTCATTCAGCCATAAAATCTTAAGGATTTGCTTATATAAATACAGATGGTGATTTAAACCATACATTAAGGGATCTAAAATATGGTCAATATGTGCTTTATAAGTACTAATACAAAGCCAATATGTTCTTAATATGCATGCTAATAACCAAGTAGTTAATAGTGAGAATTGAGTGTTACATTATATCATTACGCTATCTATCTATCTATCTATCTATCTATCTATCTATATATATATATATATATATATATATATATATATATATATATATATATTAATTTGCAGACATGTCAAAGTAGCAATAAACTGTATTTATATTAAATGATTAAAACTGGTTCAATTTGTCTATAAGTTATGATAAATAACGAAGATGTTTGAGCTGTATACTTTAGTGAATTTATATATATTCTATATTAATATATTCCCACACAGCATCTCACATAAGTGAGTACACCCCTCACATTTTGGTAAATATTTTATTATATCTTTTCATGTGACAACACTGAAGAAATTACACTTTGGTACAATTTATTTTATTTGCTGTCCCCTCAACATAACTCATCAGAACAGACATTAATGTCTAAACTGCTGGCCACAGGAGTGAGTACACACCGAAGTGAAATGTCCGAATTCGGCCCAATCAGCCATTTTCTCTCCCCGGTGTCATGTGACTTGTTAGAGTTACAAGGTCTCAGGTGTGACTGGGGAGCAGGTGTGTTCATCTGGTGTTATTGCTCTCACTCGCTCATACTGGTCATTGGAAGTTCAACATGGCACCTCATGGCAAAGAACTCTCTGAGGATCTGAAAAAAAGAATTGTTGCTCTACATAAAGATGGCATTGGCTATAAGAAGATTGCCAAGTCCCTGAAACTGAGCTGCAGCACGGTGGACAAGACCATACAGTGGTTAAACAGGACAGGTTCCAATCAGAACAGGCCTCAACATGGTCGACCAAAGAAGTTTGTGCACGTGCTTCAGCATCATATCCAGAGGTTGTATTTGGGAAATAGACATATAAGTGCTGCCAGCATTGCTGCAGAGGTTGAAAGGGTGGGAGGTCAGCCTGTCAGTGCTCAGACTGCATGCACACTGCATCAAATTGGTCTGCATGGCTGTCATCCCAGAAGGAAGTCTCATCTTAATATGATGCACAAGAAAGCCAGCAAACAGTTTGCTGAAGACAAGCAGACTAAAGACATGGATTACTGGAACCATGTCCTGTGGTCGATGAGACCAAGATAAACTTATTTGGTTCAGATGGTGTGTGGCGGCAAACAGGTGAGGGGTACAAAGCCTACACTCAATCACTGTGGTGGGAGTGTCATGGTCTGGGGTTGCATGAGTGCTGCCGGCACTGGAGCTACATGTACTGTGACATACTGAAGCAGAGCATTGATCCTCTCCCTTCGGAGACAGTATTCCAACATGATACCGACCCCAAACACACCACAGAAGCTGAGGGTAAAGGTGATGGACTGGCTAAGCATGTCTCCATACCTAAACCCGATTGAGCATCTGTGGGGCATCCTCAAATGGAAGGTGGATGAGTGCAAGGTCTCTAACATCCACCAGCTCCGTGATGTCATCATGGGGGAGTGGAAGAGGACTCCAGTGGCAACCTCTGAAGCTCTGGTGAACTCCATGCCCATGAGGGCTGAGGTAGTGTGGGAAATAATGGTGGCTAGTGGCCACACAATATTGACACTTTGGGCCCAACCTGGACATTTCACAGGGGTGTACTCACTTTTGTGGCCAGCAGTTTATTTTGAGTTATTTTAAGGGGACAGCAAAATCACACTGTTATAAAAGCTGCACACTCACTACTTTACATTGTAGCAAAGTGTCATTTCAGATCTACTGATTTATTTTTCTGTTTCTGTAGATGCTGCTTCATCTGTGTACTTTCAGTGCTCATTACCAAAGGTAAGAACAAAACAAACTACATTTAAGAGTTAAATCCATGCCATATTAACATATACTGTATTAATGGCAGACCTTTGTGTTTACAGTTAAAGTATGTGTTTTTTTCAGTGTGTCTGCAGCTCACAGTAGAGGGTTTTGTTGGTGGTTCTGTTCTCCTGCCATGTTCTTCAGCTGAACATCATATTAAACTTTAAGACACTGCTGTTCACTGGAGACACAATGGCAGCAAGATTGTGTATGATATAGTTCAGGGTAAAGATTCAATAGAAGATCAGGACCCACGATACAAGAACAGAGCCAAAACTTTCCCTGAAGAGTATGTGAGAGGAAACTTCTCCATCAATCTCTCTGATCTCACTCACGCTGAGGCAGGAAAATATACCTGTCTCATCACTCCCTCATCTGAACACGAGACTGTAGAGCTGAACATCAACGGTGTGTGAAAGTAACTGATAAATGTGTGATGGTTTTAATTAATTGTAAAGAAAATTTTAGAACATCTTAATACAGTAAGTGTTCAGATCTGTAATTTAAGACAGATTTGTTTCATTTATCACAGTGCAATGATATTGTTTTTCTTTATTGTTTTTATTGCAGAATCCAGAGCAGAAACAGAAAACACATTCACTAATCAAAGAAACCGAGGAGAAGATACAGTGGCATCACCATCATTGCTCTGTGTTTACATTGTAGTGGCTGTAGTGCTCAATTTTTATTATGATTTAATCATATATTTCTGATCAAATCAAGTAAACTTGGACTTCTTTGCAACTAATTGAATCAAAATGTCTGTATTGTGTCTGTCTAATTAAATTCATTCTTATTCACCCAATATTTGTAAAGCACTTAAATTCTATAAAATTCTGCCTTTTTACATCAACTAGTTAATGTCTTATTCATGTATGGTTTTGGTAGTTTAATGAATGTCCATATTGTTGTTTCAATTAGATTTGTTTTAGAGGACAGCACTAAGAAGCAAACCATTATCAAAAGTTCAGTAATTTACAGAAAAAGAAAAAAAAAAAAAGCACATTAAAACAGGCAAATAATTTGGTAAGGCTTTAACATGCACCAACAAAGTTTAATTAATCTGCTTTCTTCACTTTAAGTCTTTTAACCATTTTAGTGTTTATAACATAATGTATAAGAAACCTTTAGCCAACAAAATCTTGGCTCTTGAAAAAACAGATCCCCAAACAACCCTTGTAGGACTTTAACTCACTTTCGATCTTAAAACTTCTTAAAAATTAAGCCATTTTAACACCACCCTTTTTTGGGAATATATAAAGTAAACCTTGGTCTGGCAAACACACACACACACACACACACACACACACACACACAAATAACTTCTTACATAACCTTGAATAAACATAAGATAAAACAAACAATTGTGAGTGTAACAGTTTGAGCTGAAAATTCCTGTCATATGCACATAAACTGATAACCAAGTTACGTAATTGTACTTCAGGTATATAACTGTAAAGACAGCAATGAGAAGTCAGATTTTTATGATTTCACCTTTACATCAATGTCATGCAACCTTTTTGAATAAACATATTATCTTAAATCTTACTCTAGACTGCAAGGTTATGTATCACAATTTCCACAAAAAAAAAAAAAAAAATGCTTTTACCATTCTAAAAACACAGATTTGTTGCCATTATTGGAACTGAAAAGGTTCGACTAGCCTTTCCACTCCCTATTAAGTCCTATTGTACCTAATTTTGGTTGCAGTTCCACCAGAGTTCCACTGGGGGCAATCGACATGAGTGCAAAATGAATGGGAGTCTATGGGGCTAGACGGCTAAATTTGTCCCTTTCACCCAATTGCCATTGAGAAATCTCAGATCTGATTGTAGGTTTTGCAAGTTCAACATGGGTTATGGGTCGAAAGTTGAATGAACGAGTACTTATGTCCTTTCGATTTATTACAGGTTGAGTTGTTGTTGCCCATAACACGTTAGCATTCTGCTAATGAACGCTGATTGGTCAGTGAAGGACTGATTACGACTGATTACTTTTTCGCCTCAGAGTTTTTCTTTTCAACAGAGCAACTTTTTTTGGTTGCTGGCACTTTTATCTGCCTATTGTTGTGTATGTACTGTGAAATTTTGGGCTACCACAGATTGTAATGATATGTGTTTTTGGGAGGGGGACTCTTCCCTTACTCGATTGCTGAAAGCACCAAAGTGACTGAAGGATTACCGTAAAGCAGTATCTCTGGTCATAAGATGTGTATGACATCATACACATTTTAAAAGACTTTTTAAAGCAAATAAGTGACTCTAAAAAATCTAGCACCCAGCAATGTGTAATTTCTTTGCATCTCCTTTCAAATACAACATTCAAATTACTAGACAAAAAATTATATCATGAGAAAATTGGATTTTGAGGGGTATACCGCCATTGACCTCCATTCATTCTGCACTCATCATGTGAGCGCCCTCATATGGAATCAGAGTGGGACTGCAACCAGTTCAGAAGCCCGAAGTGTAGTGAGAGTGAAACTTCTTGCCATATTAGACATTCTCTGGTTCGACTAACCTGAAACACACGTGATCATTGTCATGTGGTGAAACTGGCCAATCGTGAAGTGCTCCTGCAGCCGCTCTGGAGAAACTGCAGAGTCAGCCGGCTGCTCTCGAAACACTCTCGCGGTACTTTGATGCCACATTCATGTCGGAAAAAACAACTGCTTCAAGTCAGACTGCAATCGGTTTGCGCAGTGCTTCATGAAGTCGAACGCACATTTTGCCAGATGTAAAATGTAAAGTGGCACCAGAAAGTTCAAAGGTACAAAAACTTAAAACACAGATGCTATTTTCACTCTGTCCTAGTGTGGAGAAATTACAATTATAGGTTTTAATTCTCAGGATGAGATTTTCCTCATTGGTTTAATTGAGACCATTTCTTTTTTAAAGTTGATCTTATTCAACAAGAGTTCATTCCATCCTGAGAAAGCTAAAGGGAGGAGATGGAGCACTCATATACAAATACATGGTAAAAAGCAGTGGACCCTTTTCAAAAGACTGTGATGATGCATATCAACATGAACATCTAAAGTTTTTACTTTTTTCATGTATGTAGTCTACATTTATAACATTATACTTTGTGTTAGATTTTCTCATGCGGTGTAGTAGTGTAATGCTTATTGGTTGGTTATTAATTTTGGAAGTGTTTAAGTTGCAAGATTTTGTTACCAGTCCATCTGTACAGAAATTTATTCATGCAGGAAGCAGGATTTATTCATGCAGATCGCAGATCATTTTCAGATTGTTGTAAGTAAACAGTCTTTTAAAAAAGAAATAAAATGAATACTGATCTTGCGTTTGAATGAGTTGCAGGTGTTGCCTATGTCAAACGTTGGAGGCGATGAAATGGGTGGAGAGGTTATCGTGAATGGCGTGGCTCTGGCGCAATTCATTTCTGGGCACGAGGAAAGCGTAGTGGATGAGTTGATGCTGACGTGGAGGCAGAGGTCGAAGCCAAGGCCGGCTTACCACCGTTAGAGCCGTTTTCACCTAGTTCTGTTGATTACTCGGGAAGGAACGCGTAGTAGTCACACGCAGCTGTACTTGCAGATGATTTTATTTTAACCCACAAGAATGTATATGCCTCTGCATGTCCTGAAAAGTTACAGATTGACAGTTCGCAATCTCAAACGTCACGTTCCTTATTTAGTCCACCTCATAATACAGAGGAGCAATACATGTTTTAAATGTAACAAAAAAGAGCACATTATCGCAGATTGCTTAGTGTTGAAGCGCAAGCAGAAACCACAACCAAAGAGCGTGGGGTTTGTGAAAGCTCTTAAATCTGCAGTCGCTGTGCATACTGAGGAAAGAATTGATGAGAGTTCCTTCATTTCAAAAGGGTTAATATCACTGAGTGGGATTAGAGAGGAACAGGAAGAAGTAAGAATACTCAGGGACACTGGTGCCATGCAATCGTTTATTTTGGCAGGTAAATTACAGCTGTTTGACAACACTTTTTGTGGCTCTAGCATGATTGTACAGGGCATTGATATGAGTTGTGTGAAATTCCCGCTTCATTGTGTGCACTTACAAAGCGAGTCGTGTACTGGTTTCGTGAGAGTTGCTGTGTGTCATTCACTGGCAGGTGTAGTGGATAAAAGGTGCGCTGCCAGTAAAGTGAGTGATTTTGACTCCTTAAGAGAGTTGATATTGCTAGAGGAATTTAAGGGATGCTTATCTGAATGCATAGTAGTATACCTTAGTGAACAGAAGGTGACTACTGTCACGTGCAGCTAGACTTGCGGATGAGTTTATTTTAACCCACAAGAATGTATTTGCCTCTGCACATCCTGAAAAGTTACAGATTGTCAGTTCGCAATCTCAAACATCACGTTCCTGATTTAGTCCACCTCATAATAAAGAGGAGCATGAATGTTTTAACTGTCACAAAAAAGTGCACATGATCGCAGTTTGCTTAGTGTTGAAGCGCAAGCAGCAACCACAACCAAAGAGCGTGGGGTTTGTGAAAGCTCTTAAATCTGCAGTCGCTGTGCATACTGAGGAAAGAATTGATGAGAGTTCCTTCATTTCAAAAGGGTTAATATCACTGAGTGGGATTAGAGAGGAACAGGAAGAAGTAAGAATACTCAGGGACACTGGTGCCATGCAATCGTTTATTTTGGCAGGTAAATTACAGCTGTTTGACAACACTTTTTGTGGCTCTAGCATGATTGTACAGGGCATTGATATGAGTTGTGTGAAATTCCCGCTTCATTGTGTGCACTTACAAAGCGAGTCGTGTACTGGTTTCGTGAGAGTTGCTGTGTGTCATTCACTGGCAGGTGGAACGATAATGCCTGTTATTGAAGTTGTTGATGAACCAAATGTGTTTTGTGAGTTAGAGGTACTGTCTGAAACTTACCCTGATGTTTTCCCAGCCTGTGCCGTCACGCGTGCTCAGTCACGCAGAGTAGGTGATGTGATTGATCTGTCTAATTCCTTCATGTTTCCACTGTTGTCAGGTGACACATCACTGGATATGAATCTTGAAAAGAAAAATGCTTCAAAGACAGAAAATAAAGGTGTAATTGTGTCTGATGCAGATATACTCAAATTACCAGTCTCACGTGAGAGAATTATTGCTGCGCAGAAGGAGGATAAAACTCTTGTGACTTCTATCAATTCTGCTCTTTCCCTTGATGGGGCTAAGGAAAATTAATTTGCTTATTTTATTGACAATGACTTATTGATGAGAAAGTGGTGTTCTCATGTTGACAAGAATTCAGACTGGAACGTTGTTTATCAAATTGTTGTCCCGTTTTCCTATCGTCAACATGTCTTGTGCTTGGCTCATGATCACCAGCTTGCTGGTCATTTAGGAGTTACGAAGACCTATAATAGGATTTTGAGCCATTTCTTTTGGCCAGGATTAAAAAAAAGATGTGTGGCTACCAGATTCCCTGAGGCGATTCCACTACGAAAAATCACTGCGCCTGTCATCGTAAAAGAATTGGTGAAATTCTTTTCCACGTTTGGACTACCAAAAGGCTATTATGGTAGCTTCTGTAAGAATTTCTCTACTGTCGTCTTACGAGTCCTCTTACTTCACTACTCAGCCCATCTAAATCTTATGAGTGGTCTGCTGAGAGTCAGCATGCATTTGTTTCAGCCAAAAGTTTGATGTGTAATGCACCTGTTTTAATGGCACCTGACTGTACTCGAGTTTTTAAATTGGAGGTTGATGCGAGCGCTGTGGGTGCTGGTGCTGTCCTTATTCAGGAGGATGAGAATGGGATAGAACATCCTATTAGTTATTTTTCTTGTAAGTGTAATAAACATCAGCTGAATTACTCAACAATTGAAAAAGAAGCTCTTGCTTTATTGTTCACGTTACAACAATTTGAAGACTACCTTGGTTCCAGTAGTCTTCTGATTGTGGTTTATAAAGATCACAATTCTCTTGTGTTTTTAACTCGAATGTGCAACCACAATCAGCGTTTAATGCGCTGGGCTCTTATTGTCCAGAGCTACAATTTAGAAATCAGACATAAGAAGGGTTCAGAGAATGTCTTAGCTGATGCTAGTTGGGTATGGTGTTTATTCTTACAAACGAGTTTGTTCTTAAGGGTGGGAGTGTTACGTCCATAAACATTCCTGTGCCTGCTCTCTCTTGCTCTCTTTCTCTCCTTAACTGTCAATCTCTTAGGCAGCCTCCCTTGTCTGCTGATTGGCTCTGGAAGCTGTCCATCTTCATTAATCAATGTGACACTGACCTATCCAGTGCCAGTAAAGTTTCCACCAGCAGATAAAAGGATGTGCAAGGAAGTGAACTGGAGACCTCTTTTGCTTCCTGGGTTTTTTGCTGTTATGTTACTTGTCTCTTGAGTTGAGTTGTTTCTTTGTTTATGCCAAATTTCAGTTTGTTTGTTTTTACATTTTTCTTTTGAACCTGACCTCTTCTTGATTTGCCATTTTGTTTGTTTTTTTTCACTTTGTGACTTGGATGCCGTTGCTCTTTGAGCTTTGCTGAGCTTAGGCTCTAGGACATTGACTCTTTACCCAAGAGGAAGGTGGATAGGAAAGATGTCGTGTGACTTCCATTGTGCAACATTTAGGTAACTCGATCTGTTTAGACACCCTAGGTAAGAGGTGAATGCCACCCCCTGTATGTTTGGTTTTTATTAGTTGAGGATAGGGAAGTATATGGCGCTTGGCGCTGAAGATTTGCTTGCTTTTCTTTAGTTAGGTTAGAGGTTTAAAATAAGTTAGAAGTGCTTTTGTTTTGTTTCTTTCTTTCTTTTGGCGTCACAAGAGTCCTTTTTCTCTTGGGTTGATTTATATTGTTCTTTTGTTTGTTTTCTGAGTTGTAAATATTTGTACATATTGGTTGTCTCTTTAACTATTTATATAATTTTTATAATATTTTCAATATTTTTGTAGTTATTTGGAATATTTTCACTTTGTATAATAAATCACATTTGTTGGCAACTGGTGTCTCTGCATTGTCTCTTGCTACCTCCAAGTTTACAGTTTTACCACAAAATTTGAATGTTACTCCTTTTACCCCTAGACCATTTTTAAGAGGGTCGTAACACTTTATATTATATCACTTTTGCATGAAATCCCAATGTGAGGGTGTTTATAATGCAGTGTCTATGGAATGGACAGTACATTTGTGACCCTGGACCCCCCCAAAAAAGTCATATAAGGGCCAGTTGTTTGAAATTGAGATTTACAGCTGAATAAATAAGCTTTTCATTCATGTATGGTTTAAGATTGAACAATGGTCGGCCAAAATATCTTCATGGAACAAGATCTTTACATTCAATAATATCCTAATGATTTATATATTTGACATCTACAATACTTTATTTATTTATTTTTTGTTTGTTTGTTTGTTTGTTTTGCTCTTCTGCAATACACCTATAGGGTGTCTCCTATCAGATGTCAAATAGAAGATGCCAGATGCTTATACACCGATGCTTTCCAGATAAAGTTATCTTTAACAACTTGCAGACGCACATGTGCTATGTGGGTTCAGTTAAACATTTAAAAAGCTTTTAAGTTATCAGTGCTTTATTGGGGTTCATAATTTAATTTATTATGTAAACGGCTCTCCCTGATTCACTGACTGCACAGTAATTAATAACATTCACCAGCAGGGTGCAGCATTTAAACATGAATGTCTAAAGACATTGCTTTTTCTGACTTAACGAAAATTTTTAACTCTAACCAACGGTAACCGTTTACTTGAAGGATATCAACATTTTCATACATTGCATGAGTTGTTGCGTTGTTGCAATGTTATGTTCTAGCTCCCCAAAGGGAGGGAAGGCTGGCAACCCACTGCTCGGGCCCACCAATGCCAGCAAAGGAGGTATAGTTGCGGTGCGAGGCAAGGATAAAAAACACCAAATACCATATAAAAACAAAGCTTTTAATTAGCCACGGTAATATTGTAAATAATAATGGTAGCACTTTATTTTACAGTCCTGTTCCTCATGTACATACTATGTACTTATTATAGTAATTAAAATAAATATTTAATAACTAGGTACTAATCCTGAACCTACCCCTAAACCTAACCCTACCCCATGTAGATACCTTGTGTTACCAGAACTTTCTTAGATAAATACACTGTAAGTACACTATAAGTACATGTTAGCACACGTATTGTAAAATAAAATGCAACCATTATAATAATAAATTGTAAGTAATAAACAATAATTTTCTGGGAAAAAGGGATGGCTGGACGGACCAAAGCAAAGAAATAAACAAAAAGGACCCCACCCCTAACCTATACTAATCACAAATAAAATAAATAAATACAATCCCTATCTGGCACACGGTCAATGCGCCCTAACCAAACTTACAGCTGACTTAAAACTTAAAGGGTTAGTTCATCCAAAAATGAAAATGATTTCATTAATAACTCACCCTTATGCTGTTCCAAACATGTAAGACCTCCTTTTATCTTCGGAACACAGTTTAAGATATTTTAGATTTAGTCCGAGAGCTCTCAGTCCCTCCATTGAAGCTGTGTGTACGGTATACTGTCCATGTCCAGAAAGTTAAGAAAAACATGATCAAAGTAGTCCATGTGACATCAGAGGGTCCGTTGGAATTTTTTGAAGCATCGGAAATACATTTTGGTCCAAAAATAGCAAAAACTACGACTTTATTCAGCATTGTCTTCTCTTCCATGTCTGTTGTGAGAGAGAGTTCAAATCAAAGCAGATGAACACCGAGCTGAGCCAGAAAACGAACAATAGACTGACTCGTTCATGAGTGAATAACCGGTTGCATCGGTTTTCGGATCACTGGTAGTTCTTTCGGACAGTTCGATTCAATAAACCGGTTGAAGAAAACGGTTCACCGGTTCTTTTGCTCTCGACGTAATGGCGTCATTTGCGATGATTGCCCTTGATTCAAGCCTTCGGTTTACCCGTGCTCATAACACTAGCACAGAATCAGTTCAGAATCAATCACCAAAATAATCACTTCAGTTCAGACCAGTGTGTCGGTCTGCTTCACACTGAATCACACATGCGCAGTATCATCAGCTCCTCGTTCACGAATCGTACGCGTCTGACATAAACGGCTCTTATATTGGTTTGTTTGAAGTCAGAGGGAGTGTCAGCCACATTAAAAAAGTGAACAGCTTAAGTCATTTGTGGATTAATGCGTATTAGAGATGTGAATCATTTAAAACGATTCAGTTCGATTTGGTGAACTTAATGATTCGTTCGCGAACCGGATATCCAGACTGCTTTGATTTGAACTCTCTCTCACAAAAGACACGGAAGAGAAGACAATACTGAATAAAGTCGTTGTTTTTGCAAATTTTGGACCAAAATGTATTTTAGATGCTTCAAAAAATTCCAACGGACCCTCTGATGTCACATGGACTACTTTGATGATGTTTTTCTTTCCTTTCTGGACATGGACAGTATACTGTACACACAGTTTCAGTGGAGGGACTGAGAGCTCTCGGACTAAATCTAAAATATCTTAAACTGTGTTCTGAAGATAAATTGAGGTCTTACATGTTTGGAACAGCATAAGGGTGAGTTATTAATGACATAATTTTCATTTTTGGATGAACTAACCCTTTAAATCTACTCCCCAACTCCCTATAAACAACAGAGAGAAAAGGAAACAAAAATAATTCATACAAATTAAAAGAATCCACAAATACACAAGCACTCTGTCCTGCTACTACAAGTTCCAAAAAAAAATGGAGCAAGTTAGGTTTACTAACACACAGAAATAGTTTATAACTATTCTCAAATGTTTCGATCAAAACATTTGCTGTGTCACTCACACACACACACACACACACACACACACACACACACACATACACAGGGTACAAACCAAACCAAAAACAGGAACAGAGAGACCAAACTGATCCAAAACGGAGTTTTTTAAAGAGCCCACAAGCAGTACCAGAAAAAAAATGACTGTAAAACGAACACAGAATTCTGGAGACGTAACAATGCAGGACATATTCCTATATAATTGTGTAATTCATCTATGCTAGAGTCAAAAAAGAGGCCCATAGAATATTGTGTTACTGTGTGGCCACTTGATAGAGCTACTGTATATACATTATCTTACATTATCTAGTGATTATATATATGGCTTAAAAATTCATAAAGCTTGCATTGATTTGTAAAGTTTATATTGATAAAATATCCAAGAATCATAAACTTTTGTTGGTCACAGAGTTAATTTCCTTATTCCTCCAATGGAGAGATGATTTTCTTTTTTTTTTTTTTTTTTTTGGATGGAACAAGGGTGATGTGTTGGCCTGCCGCCCTTTCCAACAGGAAGTGTTTCTGTCCAAAATTACTAGTTACTGAGATCACAGTTGAAGAATATGAACCTTATAAGTAAAATGAAACACACAGTTCACAAACAAAAACAGATGTATACATTAAAAAAAAAGAAGAAGAAATAGAAATTATGAATCTGCAGGTTCAATAAATAAGCCTACTCTTTTTAGACTGGGGAGGCACATTTGAGTTGAAAATTTGACAGAACATTGAGCATTGATCTAGGAAAACTTTTTTTTTCTTCAGCAATACTAAAAGAATAATTAAGTTATGAAACACATAATAACTCACAAATCAATAAAAAAGAAAAACAATGCACATAAATCCATCCTTTGTTCTTGCCCACAGAAATGGTAAATTAATTAGTTTACAGTTATCAACATACAAGGTAAATATAACACCAGTTGACAACCTGCCCCAAAAGAGATTTACGGAAAAATACTTTTGCTTTTCAAACACTGTTTAACCTTTCAGTTATAATTATTATTATGTGGAATTCATCTTTGTGTATGTTTACATACAGTCTATACTTTTGTGTTCATTTCAGAAAACTATACATTTCATCTGAAAAGTTGTAATAGAGACTGTGAAAGGTTATTGTAATATTACAAAACCATTTTTGTTCTTTTATTTTTCTTTGTAAACAAACATTGCTGATTTCTTTGATATTTGTGCCTCAGGTGGAGTGCTGTGTTTTTAAAACCCTGTTTCATGGTAAAAGAAGTTAAACATGTCTCAAGAAGTTCTTCCCCAGGAGTGCATTTTGCATGAGTGGCTCCTCAGACGATCCCCTTGCCCCGTCTAAATAGAGTCACCATGTCCACATGTGTATGTCATAGACCCAATCTCAGCTTTCAGACATTTACAAAATGTTCACTGACTGAGGCCTTAAATAGACTTCTCTTTTAAATCTTTTTTTATTGTGCTCCAGTACTTTTATGTGAGCCCCTTTAAGTCCTTCCAAATCTTTATTAGCTCCTGTGGGGATCTCAGGATTGTTGCGATAACTCTGAGAAAATCTTCTCGATTATCTTGTCCCAGAAAGAGTTTAAATTGTGAAGGGTTTGGGGGAGATGAGGGTGCAACGCCCAACTGTTTCAGACAAGCGCCCACATATGCATCTTCTATGTTAAAGGGCTTTACTTTCTTGGAAGCCTGAACTAATTTTTTTGGCAGGTCATTGGAGAAAACATAGCCCATTCCCAGTAGGTATGTGGGGTATGTCGGTTCAGGGTACAATTCCTCTGCCACATACCATTTGGAGTTTTTGTTTCGGACAACAACCTCATTCCTCATCAAATACCCTGTGATGTAGTTCTGTCTGGGTGTGTTGGGTGACAATAAGAGGTTCATCAGGTTCTCCAGGTTTATGTACATATCAGAATCAACCTTCATAGCATAAGCTGCTTGAGGGCAATGGGTGGCCAGCCAGTCCATGATCACCATGGTCTTTATGGTCAGATTGAAGTAGGAGTCCACGAAGTTGCTCTGCAGTAAATCTCTGTGTTGCCGACTCTCTTCCTCCAGCTGATGTTGAGCTTCAGCTCCTCCAGTCAAACCCACCATGAACAGAGTCAGCACTGCTTTTCCCTGCACTGAGCTCTCAGTCCCCCATGTGCTGCGGATGGCGTTACGAGCATTGACCTCATGGGGGGCCACAGGGACCATCAAGACCAGGAATGGATCCTGCTTACATTTATCAGGTTCATCCAGGATGAAATGATAGTTGCTTGGATGAGCCACATGATGATAGATAGTTGTACCTCTTGGTTGGATTTGTTGATTGGGCAAAGGTGATAATACATTATTTTCAGTACGATCAGCCAAAGTGCTTTTAATTACCTTATAATGAGTCAGATTCATGATTTTATTCAACCAGGTTTGAGAGAATGTAGTTGTCTCAAAGACATAAGCAACAGCAGACAATAAAAATGCTAATGTGAGCAGCAGAATAAATGTCTTTTTAATGTGACGCATAGATAGACCACAATCTTGAGCCAATCTGCAGAGTAAAAAAGAGAAACAGATCAAAAATGCATTTCATAGTGAAAAAAAAACAGTTGAGAAGTGTTTTTTAAATAGGCCTGTAATTTATTTATTTATTTATTATATAAAAAAAGAAAAATATATTTTAATGTTTTATTGTAAAATTAGTTCCCTTTCATTTGGTCACTTTTGACGTCACGTAGGTGACCGATTCATTGGGATAGTGCTTCGATAGACCAATCTACTTCGAGTGTAAACTAAACAAGCCAATGCACATTGGCATGCAGTTATTGTATCCAGCTGCCACTGATTTATTGTTCGTGGCTGTTTTTGCCCCATTGACTTCCATTATAACGACATTTTTTTGATTGCAAAGCCATGACAACATAATATCATGCATTCTTGATTGTTGGTGGTTTTCCCTGTTAAATGAGGGAGACAAATTTTAATTTATTTCTAATGCTACAAAAAAAAAAACTAACAATGCATCAAAGCCAATGTTGTTACTAATCTTTGACATGCCCAAGACTGTGATAAAAGGTTAAAAAATATCCAGTTCACAATCACGTTTTATATTAAAAATATGACACTCCTGCTTGAATACGTTCAAGGGCAGGACAGCGGTCCCACCTACACAAATATACAGCTCCCCAGTGAGCTTTCTTGCTTAGACACAAAATCTTCCTAGTGGCGCCCACTAGGGTTGTGCCGATAAAAGATAATATTGTGTATCGACAATAGTCAGAGGTATCGAGGATAGCAGATGTCTCTGTCGATAATCAAGACGATATTATTCTCATTCTCCTATTAATGTATTAAATTATAATAATAATAATTATTATTATTTTTATTGGGGGCCTGTTATAATTCGGCTATTAAAATGCCCAGCTATTTCACTTCAGCACCGCATTTCACACACACACACACAGAAATCTACTATTGATTTTAACCAATTACTGATTTTGCAGAACATTTAGACTGATAACTTCTGTGCGCAGATGTGGCAGATTTGTCACAGGTTTCGCGATATGACAGTTGCGTCCGACTATATATGAACTAGGAGTTTTAAATACAGTAAAATGACAATATCGCCCAACACTAGCGCCCACTCTGACCTGGATCCAACAACTAGTGTGCCTTGTGACAGCCCCTCCTTGGCCGATTCCTCAGAGGAAGGATCTACTGACTCAGAGACGGGGTACCGTGTGGCACTTGCTGGGATGCAGAGGTTCTAGGTGACCTAGCCCACGACGTAGCGAACACCATCACTTCGGCGAGAGCACCGTCTACTAGACATGCTTATGCTTTGATGTGGAACCTGTTTGTAGAGTGGTGGTGTTCTTGCCGAGAAGACCCCCGAAGATGCCTGATTGTGGTCATTCTTTCCTTTCTGCAGCAAGGGCTGGAGCTAAGGCTGTCTCCCCCAACCTCAAATTCCAAGTTGCTGCTATTACTGCGTACCATGACCCCTTAATAGGAAGTCTTTAGTTAAGCATGACTTGCCAAGACCCTGCCTACACCATATAGGGGCGCAGGTGGCTCGCACAGAGCACTGGTAGGGGCAGCACCCATGCAACTTTGGTAGGGATACCAATTCGTCAGTCACCAACGTGAGTTTGAGAGTGACCGATTGAAAGTGAAAAGTCACTTCACACCGCCACGGTTGTTGTACCACCACTGAGCAGCCGGGTCACCATCTTGGCTCGTCAACGAAAACCTGGTATGTATTGCACCTGCTGCCACAGTAATACTCACACTGTGATCAGCGGCAGCTGAATGCAATAGCTGCATGCCAAGGTATGTTGGCTCGTTTAGTTTACACTCAAATTAGATTGGTCTACTGAAGTGATGTCACTGATGTGACTGAGACATCACAATTTGACTGCCAGGATTATTATGAAGTGTCAAGTCCCAATGTGTTACTTTGTTCCCTGCTTTAATAATAAATTTCTTCTTCCCCTGCATCATCTTACATTCGTCTTTCAATTTCCCTTTTCTATTACAAACTGAAAGACACCGAACAAAACAAAGTGAAGTGTATATATATATATATATATATATATATATATATATATATATATATATATACAGTATACACAATTAGAGAGAGAGAGAGAGAGACTGTATATACATCTTAGTATATACATCTTAGTAAATTAGAATGTCATGGAGAAGTTCATTTATTTCAGTAATTCAACTCAAATTATGAAACTCGTGTATTAAATAAATACAGTGCACAAAGATGTCAGTAGTTTAAGTCTTTGGTTCTTTTAATTGTGATATTTTTGGCTCACATTCAACAAAACCCCACCAATTCACAAAAACAAACATCAAACAACATTTCAACAAACAAATACTTCCTGAGAAAAAAAAAGCATTTTTAGTGAATTGTTGGCCTTCTGGAAAAGTAAGTTTAATTACTGTACATGTACTCAATACTTGGTAGGGGCTCCTTTTGCTTTAATTACTGCCTCAATTCGGCGTGGCATGGATGTGATCAGTTTGTGGCACTGCTGACGTTGTATGGAAGCCCAGGTTTCTTTGACAGTGGTCTTCAGCTCATCTGCATTTTTTGGTCTCTTGTTTCTCATTTTCATCTTAACAATAGCCCATAAATTCTCTCTGGGGTTCAGGTCTGGTGAGTTTGCTGGCCAGTCAAGCACACCAACACCATGGTCATTTAACCAACTTTTGGTGCTTTTGGCAGTGTGAGCAGGTGTCAAATCCTGCCGGAAAATGAAATTTAGCATCTTCAAAATGCTGGTCAGCAGAAGGAAGCATGAAGTGCTCCAACATTTCTTTGTAAAGGGGGGCAGTGACATTGATTTTCAAAAAACACAATGGACCAACACCAGCAGATGACATTATACCACAAATCATCACAGACTGTGGAAATGTAACACTGAACTTCAAGCAACTTGGGCTATGATCTTCTCCACCCTTCCTCCAGACTCTAGGACCTTGGTTTCCAAATTAAATACAAAACATGCTCTCATCTGAGAAGAGGACTTTGGACCACTGGGCAACAGTCCAGTTCTTCTTCTCCTTAGCCCAGGTAAAACGCCTCTGACGTTGTCTGTGGTTCAGGAGTGATTTAATTAGAGGAATATGACAACTGTAACCAAATTCCTGGACACGTCTGTGTGTGCTGGCTCTTGATGTCTTGATGCCAGCCTCAGTCCATTCCTTGTGAAGTTCACTCAAATTATTGAATCGATTTTGCTTGACAATCCTCATAAGGCTGCGGTTCTCTCAGTTGGTTTTGCTTTTTTTTCTTCCACACTTTTTCCTTCCATTCAACTTTTTGTTAACATGCTTGGATACAGCACTCTGTGAACAGCCAGCTTGTTTGGCAGTGAATGTTTGCGGCTTACCTTCCTTGTGAAGGGAATCAATGATTGTCTTCTGGACAACTGCCAAATCAGTTGTAATTGGTGGGTTTTTTGTTAAATATGAGCCAAAATCATCTCAATTTAAAGAACCAAAGACTTAAATTACTTCAGTCTATGTTTAATACACAAGTTATCAGTCAGTCAGTTATAAGTCACACTCATTTCAAAGCACATCAAGTTACTAAGACTGTAATAAGATTTTGTATGTAAATAACACAAATAACATTAGCCAAAAAATAATAAAGGAAGAAATTGCTTACCTTTGCCAAATTTTTTTAGTAGCCATTCTGGGGAGTTAAGCTTTAATCTTGCTCCTTCACATATTCCCTGCCGGAAAAGCCTGTCTCTCATACCTAGCAACAGGTTAACTAGAGGTGGAGCTGGGAAGCAACTTTTTTTTGCACTTGTGATACCCTAGTGTAAAAAAAAAAAAAAAATCTTTATTGTATTACAAATGTACTAACAACAGATGTACCGTCTTTAAATATATAAAACGTATATTAGCATTATGCTTTTGCCTATTTTCACAATACAACTTTTAACACTTTAAAACTATTGTAATTTGGTATATATGAAGAGTCTGTTTTCCAAAATGCAATAAACGTTATATACGTTAGAAGTATCTGTTCAACCAATCACAGCGCACCATTCCACGCGGAAAGAAATGGCGGTAATGTGTTCATTAGATGAATCGCATTCGATTATTTGATTTTGTGAACGTGATAATCGCGTAGCTTCTCAGTGTTAGTGTTTTTATTAATGAAATTTATGTTTTTGTGAAAACAGCACATAGCACTGGTCAACTAAATTAATGTAACATGGCAAAAATTGAATGTAAGGGAAATCTCATATGTGAGATTCTAATGTGATGTTTTTCATGTTCTTGTTCATGATGACATTTTATTTTATTGCTGTAACTAATTTATAGCATTAACAAGATGACCTGTTCAATTAATTTCGGGAGCGATGATTGATGGATGTATTTTTAGTCCAGTGGCTATATATAAGTATGATTGTGATATAATATAATTAGTATTGACCAAGTTCAGAGGCTGTCATATGTGTATCAACTTACTATGTTGTGTATTTTCATCAGTGTCAACATGAAAAATAACTTTCATATTAATTCAATAGATTTATTGCATTTTAATTTATTCTATATTGAACTCATCTGTATGCTCATCGTCCACATTAGGTTGTGGACCTGACTGCAGTTTGTCATCATAACTGTCTTGAGTCTGCAAATGCTCACATTCTATGGCGTTTGGCACTTCACAGAGGAATCCAAGTTTTCACTGTACAGGGCAGATGGCAGACAGTGCATATGGCGTCGTGAGGTTGAGCATTTTGCAGATGTCAACGTTGTGTATTGAGTGGCCCATGGTGGCAGTGGGTTGGGCCGGCGTATGTTATGGACAGGTGCATTTTATTGATGGCATTTTTAATGCATAGAGAAACCGTGACGAGATCCTGACGCCCATTAAGAGGTGATATAAACCAAGTCTAGGGTCAGTGCACTGCTGCTGTTTTTGCACTTTATGCCCTCATTTAGAGTATACTAACTTCAAAAAGCAGCTTTACAGAAAAAAAGCATTTCTCTATTACAATTTAGCCTGATCTGTACTATAAATACTATACTGTTCAGTTTGAGGAATAGTGTTGTATCATTTGATTCATAGTGATGCTATATGGGTGTACTTGCTTCTGTTGTATAATGTGCACAACAAAATCACTAGTTAAATCATCTCTGCTCAGAGTGCATATCGTCCTAATCTACAGAGAGTTAAAAATAACACTGAAGCAGTGTTGAAGTTCATGATATAATTACAGTTTTTGCCCGTTGCTTGATCACATTTTGCAAAACTTCGCTCATTGTGCCAAAACTCTACACACGAGTAAACATGACACAACACTGGGAAAATATACCATTCACATCTGTGTCAAATTGCAGCTCTGCTATCAAAACCTAAACTCTGCTATCAAAACCTAACATTCCTTTGTCAAAGTGTAACTCTTTTGTTTAAGGTATGGGTACATGTGTTTGAGGTATGGTAACAAAAGCTTCAAGTTGTGTTACTTTAGTCTAAGCATGGGTCTATAGTGTTCAAGCAACGGGCAAAAACTGTAAGTGACTGAATAAGTGCTGATTGAGCATTAATAAAGAACAGCTGCTGTTAGCAAGCAGAATGACTGGAGAAAATAGAAACTCAATGAATCGGATAAAAAAAAAAAGCATTCATTTCCAACCCTTTATTCAAAATCAGATCTAAAATCTATAGAAAATGAACAAACATGTTGCTCCTTGAACATCAGCTGTTATAATACAGTTTTTTTGGATTGCTTGCACACTAAAATTTAAAGTAGTACATTATTGACAAAACCTTACACTCAGGAAGCAAAACATCAGCCCATATTTGCACAACTATAAGCACATTGTCAACCTCACACTTGTTGCAAAACTCTACACACAGTGATTTGCAAAACACTAAACAGAAAAATCTATGACGTCACTTCCTTGCAATACCAAAGCACTGACTGTCAAATTACTGCACCGTCCAACCAATTGGTTCAACACAGCCATCAGGTATGAAAACAATTGTTTGCTTAATTGTAGACATACCAATCAGGTGTATAATCACTATAAAAAGCAGCAGGTGAGTTCATCTGTCTTCAAGCACCATGGAAAAAGTCAGAGAAAGAGTAAGACGAGGAGGCGAACGAGGAGAAGAACGTGGATGAGGACAAGGAGGAAGAGGAATCAACAGAGGAGTAATCAACAGAGGAAGAGATGGAGGTCATGCTGGAGGAGGAGGAGGAAGACAAGAAGGTGCTCAAAGAGGACCGAATCTGACGAATGAGATCCGCGCAACACTGGTTGACCACGTTGTCAAACACGGCCTGATGCTGAGGGAGGCTGGACTGCCAGTACAGCCAAATCTAAGCCGATACACCGTGGCAAGTGTGATAAGAACATTTCGACTGGAAAATAGATATTGTAAAAAATCATCATATCAAAAACATCTGCACGGTTTCAGTAACTGCTTACAGTACTGTATTCTATGCACTATCAGCATTTACCCTTTCCTGTGAAATTCCTGTACTATTGTATACGGTTTTTTTTTTTTTTCTACATGGGATTGAGGGTCAGGAACGACAAGGGGGAAGGCCTCCTATGTTCACAGAACAGCAAGAGACGGAGATAGTAAACATGGTTTTGGCCAACAATGCTATAACACTCAATCAGCTCCAAGCTAACATTGTCAATAACCACGTCAGTTTCAACAATATCCATCAGGTCTCAACATCAACACTGGCACGCATCCTAAAAAAAAAAAAACATTCAGATGAACCAAATTTATCGAGTGCCCTTTGAGCGCAATTCTGAAAGGGTGAAACGACTGCGGCATGATTATGCAGAGGTATGTACTCACTTTAGCTGTGTGATCTTGCATACGGTCTCATATCTTTTAAAGTACTGTAATATGTATACTAGATCTACATTGAACTACACAATTTTGCCTGACCCTGTTCTTCAGAGAGTTTTACGAATGGATGGAGAGGAGATCCAGCATGAGTTTTATTTACGTAGATGAGGCTGGGTTTCACCTGGCAAGAACACGAAGGAGGGGAAGAAACATCATTGGCCACAGGGCTATTGTCAACGTCCCAGGGCAACGTGGGGGCAATATAACACTCTGTGCAGCCGTTACACAGAATGGGGTCCTCCAAAACCATGTTTACTATCTCCGT
Source organism: Carassius gibelio (assembly GCF_023724105.1). NCBI lineage: Eukaryota > Metazoa > Chordata > Actinopteri > Cypriniformes > Cyprinidae > Carassius > Carassius gibelio. The sequence goes on from NC_068417.1 coordinate 30,968,148, forward strand.
CTCTTGCTGTTCTGTGAACATAGGAGGCCTTCCCCCTTGTCGTTCCTGACCCTCAATCCCATGTAGAAAAAAAAATAAAACAGTATACAATAGTACAGGAATTTCACAGGAAAAGGTAAATGCTGATAGTGCATAGAATACAGTACTGTAAGCAGTTACTGAAACCGTGCAGATGTTTTTGATATGATGATATTTTTACAATATCTATTTTCCAGTCGAAATGTTCTTATCACACTTGCCACGGTGTATCGGCTTAGATTTGGCTGTACTGGCAGTCCAGCCTCCCTCAGCATCAGGCCGTGGTTGACAACCAGTGTTGCGCGGATCTCATTCGTCAGATTCGGTCCTCTTTGAGCACCTTCTTGTCCTCCTCCTCCTCCAGCATGACCTCCATCTCTTCCTCCCCTTCTTCCTTGTCCTCCTCCACGTTCTTCTCCTCGTCTTACTCTTTCTCTGACTCTTTCCATTGTGCTTGAAGACCGATGAACTCACCTGCTGCTTTTTATAGTGATTATACACCTGATTGGTGTGTCTACGATTAAGCAAACAATTGTTTTCATACCTGATGACTGTGTTGAACCAATTGGTTGGACGGTGCGGTAATTTGACAGTCAGTGCTTTGGTATTGCAAGGAAGTGACGTCATGCTAGATTTTTGTGTGTAATGTATGTTAAGTGTGTTTAGTGTTTTGCAAATCACTGTGTGTATAGTTTTGCAACAAGTGTGAGGTTGAAAATGTGCTTATAGTTGTGCAAATATGGGCTGATGTTTTGCTTCTTGAGTGTAAGGTTTTGCTAATAGTGTACTATTCATTTTAGTGTGTAAGCAATCCAAAAAAAAAACTGTTTACAGTAAACTTGTCACTTTACATATTGTACTGCATTTTGTTATGAATCTCCATGTCAACATTTTGGGCGTGTTGAGAAATAAATGAGTTTCTTCAGTCTGCAACATTGGTCTTGTGTTTTTGTTTGGTGAATTTACATTATATTTGTACTTCGTTGATGGTAGCCTACTCTAATCATAGGGAAGTAGAAGGGCTAAAAGTGTTTTAGGTTTATCACAGCAGAGTGTAACTCGTGCAAACAGAGTATAGTAATGTGAAACGTGTGTGTTTCATATGGTAACAAAGTGTGGTTTTTAAACCGAAGTTTATACTTTTTCCAAGATTGTTTAAATATGCAAAGGATCTGTAGTGTTTTGCTAATTTGGTGTGTGGTTGTGCTAATTGTGTGTAGTGTTTTGAAAACACGGGCCCTGTTTTGAAAATCGTGCTTAAGCAATCCACAAAAACTGTAATAATAAAATAAAAATGGACTATCACAAAAAACATACACTGGTATGCTTTATATCTGCCAAATATGTAGGGTTTTTTTTTTTTTACAGTTTTTGCCCATCGCTTGAACACTATATAGACCCATGCTTAGACTAAAGTAACACAACTTGAAGCTTTTGTTACCATCCCACAAACACATGTACCCATACTTTAAACAAAAGCACTGCTTTGCACTCTAGTTGCAATTCTGCAACACACTTGGTCCTGCATACTACACTCTATTTCATACATAAGACACTTTGTTCAAAAATGAAATCTCAGAGTTCCATTTGGAAAACACATGTATCCAAAATACAAAACACATTGAGTAATTGCTACCACTCAAATACACAACTGAAGGCACTTACTTGCAAAACTGAACACCAATCAGCCAGCTACAAAAAGCCTCAGTTTAGCCATTTCAAGAACTTTGCAAGAAAGGATGGAGGGAGAGCAAGAGCAAGAGGAAGAGCAGGAAGTGGAAGAGGAGGAGGAAGAGGAAGAGGAGGAGGAGGAAGAGGAGGGAGAGCAAGAGGAAGATGAGGAGGAGGAAGAGGAAGAGGAGGAGGAGGAGGAGGAAGAGGAAGATGAGGAGGAGGAAGAGGAAGAGGAGGAGGTCGAAGAGGCCATGCACGGACCCCTATTTCTGATGATATAAGAGCAACTTTGGCGGACCATGTTATCAACCATGGCCTGACTGTGAGGGAAGCTGGGCAGAGAGTCCACCCACACGCCGTATTTCTCTTCTGCAGGTAATGGAACTGTGGTGACATTCAGGTGACAGCAATCCATGGATGGTTTCGACATGCAAGGGGATATTTTCCCCGGTACCTAGCGGGAGAAGACATTGCTTGCGATGTGGATGAGGCCAACAGACGGCGGGATCCATGAGCTCACGAATGCACAATTGCCATGATTTTCTGTGTTTACAGTATAGTGATATATATATATACAGTCTTGTTCAAAATAATAGCAGTACAATGTGACTAACCAGAATAATCAAGGTTTTTCGTATATTTTTTTATTGCTACGTGGCAAACAAGTTACCAGTAGGTTCAGTAGATTGTCAGAAAACAAATGAGACCCAGCATTCACGATATGCACGCTCTTAAGGCTGTGCAATTGGGCAATTAGTTGAATTAGTTGAAAGGGGTGTGTTCAAAAAAATAGCAGTGTGGCATTCAATCACTGAGGTCATCAATTTTGTGAAGAAACAGGTGTGAATCAGGTGGCCCCTATTTAAGGATGAAGCCAACACTTGTTGAACATGCATTTGAAAGCTGAGGAAAATGGGTCGTTCAAGACATTGTTCAGAAGAACAGCGTACTTTGATTAAAAAGTTGATTAGAGAGGGGAAAACCTATAAAGAGGTGCAAAAAATGATAGGCTGTTCAGCTAAAATGATCTCCAATGCCTTAAAATGGAGAGCAAAACCAGAGAGACGTGGAAGAAAACGGAAGACAACCATCAAAATGGATAGAAGAATAACCAGAATGGCAAAGGCTCAGCCAATGATCACCTCCAGGATGATCAAAGACAGTCTGGAGTTACCTGTAAGTACTGTGACAGTTAGAAGACGTCTGTGTGAAGCTAATCTATTTTCAAGAATCCCCCGCAAAGTCCTTCTGTTAAAAAAAAGGCATGTGCAGAAGAGGTTACAATTTGCCAAAGAACACATCAACTGGCCTAAAGAGAAATGGAGGAACATTTTGTGGACTGATGAGAGTAAAATTGTTCTTTTTGGGTCCAAGGGCCACAGGCAGTTTGTGAGACGACCCCCAAACTCTGAATTCAAGCCACAGTACACAGTGAAGACAGTGAAGCATGGAGGTGCAAGCATCATGATATGGGCATGTTTCTCCTACTATGGTGTTGGGCCTATTTATCGCATACCAGGGATCATGGATCAGTTTGCATATGTTAAAATACTTGAAGAGGTCATGTTGCCCTATGCTGAAGAGGACATGCCCTTGAAATGGTTGTTTCAACAAGACAATGACCCAAAACACACTAGTAAACGGGCAAAGTCTTGGTTCCAAACCAACAAAATTAATGTTATGGAGTGGCCAGCCCAATCTCCAGACCTTAATCCAATTGAGAACTTGTGGGGTGATATCAAAAATGCTGTTTCTGAAGCAAAACCAAGAAATGTGAATGAATTGTGGAATGTTGTTAAAGAATCATGGAGTGGAATAACAGCTGAGAGTTGCCACAAGTTGGTTGACTCCATGCCACACAGATGTCAAGCAGTTTTAAAAAACTGTGGTCATACAACTAAATATTAGTTTAGTGATTCACAGGATTGCTAAATCCCAGAAAAAAAAATGTTTGTACAAAATAGTTTTGAGTTTGTACAGTCAAAGGTAGACACTGCTATTTTTTTGAACACACCCCTTTCAACTAATTGCCCAATTGCACAGCCTTAAGAGCGTGCATATCATGAATGCTGGGTCTTGTTTGTTTTCTGAGAATCTACTGAACCTACTGGTAACTTGTTTGCCACGTAGCAATAAAAAATATACTATAAACCTTGATTATTCTGGTTAGTCACATTGTACTGCTATTATTTTGAACAAGACTGTATATATATATATATATATATATATATATATATATATATATATATATATATATATTTATTTTATTTTTTTTATTTTTATTTTTTTTGCTTTATCTGAGTTCATGTTACTGCAATGTACAGTGCTACAATGTACAATATTGAGCAGGCCTATTTGCTTTTTTGGTTGTTTGAAAATGTGCCTCCTGAAATTATGCCTTCTGAATAAACAGTGAAAATTAAAGACTGCAGTGTTTTATATAAAGTAGACCTGTGTGTTCCCCCTGATCTGAAAGTGTATGCATCAGATGCAAGTGTGTGTCATTTTGTCATCAGAGTTACACTTTGACAAAGGAATGTTAGGTTTTGATATTAGAGTTTAGATTTTGATAGTAGAGCTTCAATTTGACACAGATGTGAATGGTATATTTCCCAGTGTTGTGTCATGTTTACTTGTGTGTAGAGTTTTGGCACAATGAGCGAAGTTTTGCAAAATGTGTTCAAGCAACGGGCAAAAACTGTAAGAACTCAGGAGTTTAACAGTTAGCTCAGGTTACGTTAACTTAGAATCTGTAGATATGTTGCCAACTTTACCGAACTTCAATGCATAATGCAGTGTTTTTAATCAGTTTTTATATACTTAATCGTAGGCGTCATCTAAAAGCTGAAAACATGCTATTTTCCGAGGCGAGATTGGATGAAAATTCTGAATTCAGAAACAGATTTATCAGGACCAGCTCTTAAAGTGACGCATGATTTGAAACGTTTTTAACGTTACATTCGTCGACACTTTTTACTCTTCAAGCACTGGTTATTATGCTTGTATAATTAAATTCACTGAACTAGTATTTAATTGGACTGCATGTTTTACTGTTGTACTTCCAGATATAGTCTCACGGATGGTCTGAAATATCGTTTGTAATGTTACAAACAGTATTTAATCATGTTTTAATAAATTATTTCTTTTGGTTACTCCGATATATCTGTCTATCGGTTAAGCAAATATTAAACGTATTTTAAAAAGCTGGTGCCTAAACCCATTTACCAGTTAGACCTTGAAATGGTGCATGAAAAAACAATGTCTGTAGTGTGTGATCTGAGTAATCTTGTAATAGGGAAAAAGTTTCACAACTTCTGTTTCATGACATGACAGTTTTAATCACCCTTCTAAATGAAAGCACTGTTATTGAAGCTTATAGGTATTATTGATAGACTCACTGATAGGGATGAACAGGTGATGCAGATAAGGTTCAGAACTATAGATATAAAACATTTATCAATACATTTCATTGTATTTTTGTAGATTTACTAAAATTTCACATTTACATGCTTTTTTTTTGTACTTACAGATCAATTCTGTGTGAGGCTAAAACCAAGGACAACATGAAAGGGTGAGTTGCACAATGCAAAGATCTTCACAGATTACACTTGGTGTTTCTTTGAAAACTCACAACATTAAGGGCTACACAGAAAAGAGGCACAATACCTATTAGCTTGTTGCATGGCATTTTGCACTTACGTTTCAGAAACTACAATGCATTTAAAAGTCACGTCTAACTTCATCATCTGCAGTTATCAACAGGAAGTTCCCTCTTTGACCCCAGAGAAATTGATGTTTTCTGTTGACCAAGTCATAGTTAACAGCCACATCATCAACTTCTGCAACGCTCTGAAGTTGATGATTGCTTCATACTACTGCTTGAACATTTCATTGCCAGGAACCCAAGGAGAAATGCAAGAAATTGTGCAAAGGGTAAAACGCACACTCATACACTCACTCTAACTCGTGTCACACTCACACACATGCATCCACACACTCTTGCAGACACTCTCACACACACAGTTACACACTTTCACATACCCTTACAAATGCATCCTTACACTCACACATCCTCACACACGCTTCTAGGGCTGCCCGATTAATCACATGCGTTTGTCAGGTGTGTCTCATCAGTGGACCTGTGATTAGTAGTGAATATCCATCAGCTGTTTTCAAATGGAGCAGCATTTAATACACAGAGCTGTAGTTCACTGACAAGCTGCGCAATATCCTGTTCATAACTGAATGCAATTTATCAGCAAACGCATCTGACAACCGCATGTGATTACAGTTTTTTTTTGCAAATTTTTTTGTGATTACAGTTTTACAAATTCTTGACAGTGTCACAGACTTAAAATACTTGCTGATTATTTGCTTTCATTTGAATAATTTTTTTTTTTTCATGCATCATCTGTTGTCAAGATGAATTAATCTGTTCACAAGTGGTTCACTTTTAAGGACAATTGAATTATTAATTGATATTTGTTTACCAAACTTCTATATTGTTGCAGTTTTTAACAATTATTTTATAGTGTGTTGCTGCAGTTATGATATATATATATATATATATTTTTTTTTTATATATATATACTGTTGCAGTTATGAACATACTGAATTGATAAGTTGTGATCTAATTTTAACTTTTGGGCTTATTTTTTAATTGGAATACTGTTGCAGTATGATGATCATTTGTAATAATATTTTCTATAGTATTGCAGTTATGGACAAACTATTGGAATATTGTTGCAGTTGTGCTATGATCATTATTTGATTTAAAGCAGTGTTCAAAATGTATGATAATTTAATGTTTTTTCCACAATATTTATGTAAAACATCTTATTGAACATTAAAAGCTGTGCAGAAAAAATGCAGAAAATCTCATGTAAAAACTGTATTTTTGAATAACGGAAAATTACCGTTACTTAATGTGAAGCTTTTGCTTTATCTGTCATCTCCACAGCTCATAACAAGCGACTGTAAAATTACAAAAGACATCAAAAAGGTTCAAAAAGGAAGGCATGCACTGTTTGAATGTGAATGGCAGGGGAATGCTATAAAAAAAACTGGACCTGTGCCCAAAATCACAATCAAAGAAACGTTTCCAAAATTGATTTGGGCTCGCCCAGGACCTTATGCAATCTGTTCCAAAGTGGAGGCAGAATTGGAGGAAAACATTTTTTAACAAAGGTAGAATGGAGATAATGGGCACAAATACCGGCAAATTGATTTCCACAAACCTTCGTAAATCATGTGCGTGATTTATTGAAATATTCTCGGGCTCTGAAACCGGCTCAAATTGATATGGTGATATTGACACCACCCTCATCTGTTATGAATTTGAGGTTTCATAATAGCGTACTGTGGGATGCTGTCATGAAGGATGAAACTTTGTGAATTTGCAATGTTTCCAGATGTTTTAATGCACATTTTCAATTCATGCATAAAAACAACTGGATGGAAACATAAATAGGTCTACTGTTGCATTATGAGTTTTTTTTTTTAATTATGCTAATGTGATAAAATTTTTATATTGTGCATTCTGTAGAACTTTTTTATTATTATATAAAAATACATTAAAATTTACAATAAAAAATACAGTCAGGTTTTAAGATATCTGATGACACTTAAACCTAAATATAAAATGAAAATATGAAAATGTAATTTAATAATTTTTTTTGCAAAGATAAAGGACAAAATATGTTTGCAGTTACTTATTAACAAGGTCACAATCAGGTATACTTAAGAAAATCAAGACTAACAGGGGGTCGAAAGTAACAATGTTCAACTTATGTTCAAAGTGAAATTATACTGAAGTCTTTCTACATTTCTACCACCTGGTATTTTTAGACCACACTTCTGAGTTACTGGCCACAGCAGAAATATATCTCTTTATACAACATTATCTTTTAAAATGAAGTTTTTTCAGAAAAATGGTACTTTCGCCCCTGCTCTCCCTAGTTTTTACATTAATGTAATTTTCAACAATACAAAGAGCGATGCGTACATTTTACCCGATGTTAGACTTATTCTCTTTTATTTGTAAATAAAATATTTCACTAGATTTGATCAAATTATTGTGCTCCCGTGATTTTTCTAGAATCTAGAGTATCTTTTGCTGCTGAATTATCCACTAACCTAGTTTATAATAGTACTTTTGTCATGGATTATGATTATGTATTTGTTCATTTGTTATTTTTCAGTCAAATGAAGTTGTGTATATGTAGTAGATTGTGTTCCACACACAAAAGAGTGATGATTCACAGCAGCAGACGCCTGAAGGGGCGGACACACTAGACTGTGAACTACGAGTATGAGTGGGAGCAGGATATAACGGTTTCCCGTCAGTTTTCACAACATGGATTAATACGTGCTTAATACTGTGTCTTCTGAGACGGTTTCAAAAGCTTCTTATTATAGTGTGCTGTCTCTCTCTCTCTCTCTCTTTCTCTCTTTATATATATATGTCCACATTCAAATGTACCATCTGTTCCTGTTTCCAAATTCAGAGTTATTTTTATATCAATTATGTTATGTCATGTTAGTTCCTTTTTGCCAGCAAATATATTAGTGTTGCTGAGATGGTTAATCTTTAAATAATAAGATAAGACAAGATAAGAAAAGCTCTTTAAATAGGAATAAAGAAGCTTGAAATGTTTATCTGTTGTTTTTGAGTGAGCTCAGCTCATCTGTGATTGGACGGGCCGACGTCATGGGACTTACTAGAAAATGGTCACGGTTTTTGAATATTTTTAGGAAACATCTTAAAATGTATATTTTGCTATGAGTTACATGTATTACTTGGGCTGCACCGATACTTTCGCTTCTGTAAAAATGCCCCGATACGAAAAGCCACACAGCGTGTGAACAGAGCCGCGTCCAGAAAAAGAAACCCTGAGAGTAGAAGGGAGTTACCGTAAGAAATGAAGCATGACTTGAGCGCGCGGCTGCACAGGTGCGCGGTCTTGAGTGAATATCTCACAGGCATCACTGGAAAGTTGGTAGTTCGGTCGGATATAAAAAGAAAGCAAGCAAAACATTGCACAAGTTACTAAAGTTATTTGATTGTGAGGAGAGAGAGAGCAGCATTATACTTTTGCATTAAACCTTTTAATGCTGAAAACCATGTTATTAGCTTGTCATGTGTTTTTATATATACACATACACATTTATATATTCAAAAAAATGGCATCAACTGATTCACCTCAGATTATTCATTTGCAGTATAAATGAGATGCATGTATTTAAGAACAAGTCTGATCACTGTGAGGAAATGTCCCCACCAAAAGACTTAATATGCACACCTAGCTATATACTAAAAATAAAAAAAACAAAAAAACAGGCATGTGTTACAAGAATAATCATTCCAATGTTGCATGGCTTACTCCAAGTAATAATGGATTTAGAGGGTGACAAAGCAGCAGCCCACAAGAATAATTATTTAATAAAATCTGAGAAAAAAAGTGATAAAGGAGCAGTCAGTAACTTGAAATGGACTTGTTTAGGCCTATTTATTACTTAAACAGTAGCAAAAGGATGAAAAAAAGCTATCAGGCTGTAATGATACTATAGAGATGAGATATGGTACTATACAAAGAGTGCAAGACAACTGGGCAAACAGCATATAGTCTTTATAATAGTTCACAAGTTTATCATAGGCATGTCCAGGATATTCTCAAAGGTCAATTCATTTATCCATAACAGGAAGCGGTGGGTGAAGACATAAACCAATGTTGAAAACAGTTGTGAACAAATTGTTTTCAGGATCATTTGACGAGTAGAATGTTCAAAAGAAGAGCATTTATCTGAAATATCATCTTTTGCTGTCACTTACTGTCACTTTGGATCAATTCAACGAATCCTCTCTGAATAAAAGTATTAATTTCTTCAATTTCTTACCATCCAAAAAAATAATTTTAATTCTTATAATGTTACAAAATATATCTATTTCAGATCAATGTTGTTCTTTTGAACTTTCTATTAATCACAGAATCCTGAAAAAAAAAATGAAAAACAGTTTTCACATTGATACTAATCAGAAATGTTTCTTGAGCAGCAAATCATCATATTAGAATGATTTCTGAAGATCATGTGAAGAAAAATATATATTTTTTTAATTGTAATGATACATCATTATACTATTTTTACTGTATTTTGGATCAAATCAGTGCAGGCTTGGTGAACAGAAATGACTTTTCAACAGTAATGTACTTCCAACAGAATAATTCTAGAATTATTTACAAATGTAGTTTTTTTTTTTTTTTTTTTTATTATTATTATTGTAGTTATTTATTATTTTCTCTAAAGACAACTGGATGATTGAAACTTTGTGATACTGTTTGTTCCAAAAGGTTTGTTTAAATGCAAGAAACTAGTTTACTATATATTAAAACTATAAATTGTGACAAGACTGGCTGGGATTATTTAATGATTTCAGTGCAGTTTACATAGTAACCTCTAGTAGATGACGGCAAGGGATTGTTATGAGTGTGTCTGTCAGTCTGGAGACTATATTCAACCATTTCAGTCCAAAACTCTGCAATGTCAATCATAGCTATTTCAAGAGTGATTCCTGCATTTATACGCCAATGTAATTGCTATAGATTATATATAGCACAGAAACCGCACAACAAACACTCCTTCTATAATTACAAAAAAGTTGTCAGTCATCTCATTGAGATCTCTAGCACCCCTGAACCAGGCCTAAAAATATTTTCCGAAATAGAAAAGTCCCAACATGGAGTTGATAAATATAGTGGGAAGATATATTTAGAGAGAGAGAGAGAGAGAATTTCCCCTCAATAAAAGTTCGTGAGAAGCTTCCTCTTCCCGACTGCGAGTGGTGGTTCATTGTTCCTTGTTTTTTTTTCTTTTTTTGCTGAAGGAAGCTTCACTGGAGCGGTGCCAATCAAGCAGCGTTTAAAATTTAAAGAGACATGACAAACAAACTTGATATAAATGATTGTAAATAATGAATTCACCGAATTTACCATATCCATTGCGTGAATTTAATCACGTTTGTCATTATAATTTTTACTCAAATAAAAATATCTGAGGGACCCCCAGGTCTATTTTTTACTTCTAATGGGGGGTCCCTAATGCCTTAAATGCTCCCCCCCCCCCCCCCCCACACACACACACCCCCACCCCTTCAATTCAAGCACTGGTTATATTGTTATAATACAGTACAAAATGCTCTGCTTTTGCACGCAAGGGGTTTGTTAGATGAATATGTTTGAAGATGAATATCAAGTGTAGCGTTATTTCTGGCAGGTCACATTAGTCAAGCTTGCATCAGCTGATCCCCATCCACCTATAGGAATACAACACCTATATAAGCATTCTTATACAAGGTTCATCTGTATTATCAGCAGTTTTCTCATTGCTCAATAGCTCATTAAATGGAGAATTCGGCAGGCAAAATCACCATCATCACTAGGAATCAGAATTTAGAGAAGTGGAATTTGTTTCCCCAATTTACTCAAGTACTTTTATGCTTTCACTCAAATAAAATTAAAAACCGAGTCCTACTTTTACTTTTACTGGAGTTATATTTGATTATATGGATCTGTTCTTTTACTCAAGTACTTGATTTGTGTACGTCGTCCTCCACTGCCAGCGGGGCAATGATCACAAACACAGCCAAGGAAACTCTCATTTGGTTTCAAATAAATAAAGTAAAGCTGCTAGAATGGCCCAGCCAATCACCTGACTTGAAGCCAATAGAAAATCTCTGGAAAGAACTAAATATTAGAGTTCATACGTAGAAGAGGCCCATGGAAACTTCAAGATTTGAAGACTGTTTGTGTGGAAGAATGAACCATAATCACACCTGAGCAATGCATGCGTCTAGTTTCTCCAGACAGGAGGACTCTTGAAGCTGTCATTACCAACAAAGGCTTTTTTTCATTAAGCGTGTTCAATATTTTTTCCCTGTGTCATTCCATTTAATTACAAAGAACATAATTTCCGAATTGATCATCATTATTATTATTTGTGTGTATGGATTATTTGGGTTTTTACCGACATCTGGTGAAAATGTCATGTTAACAAAAATGATGATGTGTTCAATACTTATTATTAATGCACATCAAATTAGATGTCACATTGCACAAAATGACATGGTCTCAAATGCAAATCATCCTCATTCTGGTTTTATAAAATCAAGATATGTATAAAATCAAGTATGCAGCATCCTGACCTGTTCCCTGACCTTTTCCACCTAAACACAGTTTGTATTTATAAATAAATAAACCAAAGTAGTTGTAGTAGTTTCTTTAAATCAATATATTTAAGAAACAAAAATCTCTATGATCTGTATAATCTGTATTTTTTATGCATCAATGAAATGCATATGAAATATGCAGGTATTTATGCACAAAACTATATATATATATATATATATATATATATATATATATATATATATATATATATATATTGTTGTCTCAGATAGCCTGGTGGGCAAGTGGTCAGCCTGTATAACTTTGATGCATTACAGGCGTCTCAAGTTTGAATTCCAGTCCAAGGATCTTTCCTGTTTATCTCTCTTGCACTTCACTTCCTGCCTGTTCTCAACTGTCTTATCATAATAAATGCGAAACGCCCCAAAATAAAAATAAAAATGATAAAAAAAATTGGTCACACACAATGTGGCTGCTAATTGTGAAAAACTTAAAGGGATAGTTCACCCAAAAAATGAAACTTTGATGATTATCTGCTCACCCCCGGGACATCCAAGATGTAGGTGACTTTGTTTCTTCGGTAACACAAACTGCAATAGTTAGAGTTCAAAATCTCAGTTTATCAGTCTTGTGTACGTAGATGGGAACCATGACTTTTGGAGTCCAAAAACATACACAAACAAAACCAGATTAAACACTGTCATGTAAACACTAAATTGTGTTGGTGATTTGGATACTGTACAGGAAGTGTTTGACTGATAAGTTCATACAGGAAAGCAGACGTGGAAAGAGCACAAAAATAGTCTACTCAAGTAAACGTACCATTACATTAATAAAATTGTACTTAAGGAGAAGTAAAAGTACAATTCTAAAAAACTACTCAAGTAAAAGTAAAAAGTATCTGATTTAATATTACTCATTTACATTTTACAGAGGGAGGCAAAAACGGGACAGACCAAGAGCGATAATTAAACACATCTGATCCAAAAACTACATGGTATGTGTGTTTGAGCCAGAGCTGAGTTTGACACCCCTGGGATAGTAGGCCTATAAATCTCAAACCAGTTGTTTTTAATTAAAGGAATCAGTTATTTAGAATAAAATAATAATAATAATAATAAGTATCAACAGAATTACATTTTTCAATGCAGAGGAAACACAGAAGCTTCATCGGAAGTGGGATTTCGATGTATTTACCCGCTGTTTAATGCAGGACATGAATGCATTTAACCTGCAGTTACAAATGCAGAAAAAAATGTTTTGATATATAAGACATACGATGTTAAATACTCATTTGAATAATGAAACCATAAGATAAGTCAATAAGTGAGTCATTGATTGAACCGAATCATTTAAACTGGTGATTCATTCACGTACGAAACACCGTCATTGCGTTTTTGTAACAGTCTATGGGAGAGGCGCAAAACGGTACTATGGTGGCTGTGTTTGGAATTACTTTTGTTTTCGAAATAGAGCAAAAACAGGCAATGTGGTGTCTAAATCTCAAGTCTCTTAATTAACTTTTTATTTATTAAACTGTTGTATTGTTATTAATGTGTGTGTAATCATGCTGATTTCTGAAGGAAAACACAGAACTCTTCATGTGATATTGATTTACTATGAAATGATTTAAATATATAAATATTCTGCCCCTATATGTTCAATTTTGTGATCATTTTAAATGCATTTAAACAGACTGAATACAATCTATATGCACGCGTACTAGTCTGATCTACTAGACTTCACAGCACTCTGTAGAAGTGCTTTCTTTGGCTCTTGGCAAAATACTGATAATGTCAAATCAAACATTGTTAAAATAGCAACTATGGTATTATCACAGATGACATATATCACACACGCTAAATTTATGCAAACCCTTTTGCTAAACTGTCAAAGCTTCATTTTAATCACCAATGCAATGAAGTATTTCTCTTACCTCTACATGCTTGCAAAGGGTTGATGTCAAGATTGTATAAGCTGCTAGTTTGGTCTTTCCACGACAACACAGCTTACGCTGAATAACAGAGCATAATGGCCAGGGCTTCACTTCATTTCCTTCCTCAGTTTAACTTCAGCAGAATACAACGGGTTTCGTTTTCAGCTGGGGATTTGTTTTAGAGGACAGCACTAAGACGCAAAGCATTATCAAAAGTTCAGTTATCTACAGAAAAAGCAAAAAAAAAAACAAACAAAAAAAAAAGCACAGAAAACAGGCAAATATTTTTTTTAAGGCTTTAACATGCACCAACAAAGTTTAAACTGCTTTCTTCACTTTAAGTCTTTTATCCATTTTAGTGTTGCAACACAATGTTTAAGAAACCTTTAGCCAACAAAATCTTGGCTCTTGGGAAAACAGATCCCCAAACAACGCTTGTAGGACTTTAACTCACTTTCGATCTTAAAACTTATTAAAAAGTAAGCCATTTTAACATCACTTTTTTGGGAATATATATATAAAGTAAACCTTGGTCTGGCACACACACACACACACATACAAAAAAAAAAAATTACTTCTAACATGAACAAACATAAAATAAAACAAACAATTGTGAGTGTAACAATTTGAGCTGAAAATTCCTGTCATATGCACATAAACTGATCACCACACATAAGCTACTAATAAATATTGTAGAAACGTAGTTTTCTGTTAAGTTGCTTTGCAATGATTTGTATTGTAAAAAAACACTATACAATTAAACTTGAATTGAATCGAATTGAACTTGTTCCAGCACCCTGTTTAAAGGAACTGTGAATAACAGTTGTCTAAAAAAAATAGTTAATAGTTAAAGAGTTAATATCTAATTACAAATGTGCAACTTCCTGAAGTACACCAGTCTTGTTCAAGCTCAATTGCTCCAGTAACTTATTTGGAGGAACTGTGGCACAATAAAAAGAAAAAGAAAAAGAAACCTTGTTGTCCATATACATAAGGAACTCCAAGTGCATTTTGTTTGACTTTTCTGTCTTTTTCAAACTCACTCACTCCAAAAGCTTGTTTTTATTTCAGATCAATTTAAATCTTTAGTACTTGTTTACACAGTTTAGTAAATTGCAATTTGTAAGGAAAGTTCAAATATATGGTCGACTGCATGTGCATCATGCTGTCTATGAATATACTTGATAATTGTTCGATACTGTATTCAATAAGCTGGGTAGCATTATGTGGCATTTTGAAACTCTGTTTGAAAAGACAAAAATGTCTAGTTATAGATCATTTAAACTAATATTTTGTTGATATACATGAATGGCCAGGCCAACGTTAGTTAATTTAGCAAATAACAACAACAGTTCCTCCGTTGGCACATTAAACCAAATCTCCCCAAAAAAAAAAAAACCCCTATAACCATTAGCTTGACTGAAAACTGCGAAGAGACGAGCACATTGATTCTGGTGTTTCAGATTTAGTGTTAACCAATAGGCTAAGTTAAGTAAATGTACCTCACGTATATATCTGTAAAGACAGCTGAAGACCAGAGTAATTATGCTGAAAATTCAGCTTTGATCACCAAAATATATAAATACTGCAAAATTCAATTAATAAACACACAAGTCCTGTTGAAAACTCCAGCATATGCTTGTTAGGGATGTTTGAAGAATGGCCGCTGGTCATGAGCTGGTTTAAGCAGCAGTGTGGGTACAGTGTGGACTGGGTGTGGGGAGGGTGTGGGTACAGTGTGGACTGGGTGTGGGTACAGTGTGGACTGGGTGTGGGGAGGGTGTGGGTACAGTGTGGACTGGGTGTGGGGAGGGTGTGGGTACAGTGTGGACTGGGTGTGGGGAGAGTGTGGGTGTGGGGAGGGTGTGGGTACAGTGTGGACTGGGTGTGGGGAGGGTGTGGGTACAGTGTGGACTGGGTGTGGGGAGGGTGTGGGTACAGTGTGGACTGGGTGTGGGGAGGGTGTAGGTACAGTGTGGACTGGGTGTGGGGAGGGTGTGGGTACAGTGTGGACTGGGTGTGGGGAGGGTGTGGGTACAGTGTGGACTGGGTGTGGGGAGAGTGTGGGTGTGGGGAGGGTGTGGGTACAGTGTGGACTGGGTGTGGGGAGGGTGTAGGTACAGTGTGGACTGGGTGTGGGGAGGGTGTGGGTACAGTGTGGACTGGGTGTGGGGAGAGTGTGGGGAGGGTGTAGGTACAGTGTGGACTGGGTGTGGGGAGGGTGTGGGTACAGTGTGGACTGGGTGTGGGGAGGGTGTGGGTACAGTGTGGACTGGGTGTGGGGAGGGTGTGGGTACAGTGTGGACTGGGTGTGGGGAGGGTGTAGGTACAGTGTGGACTGGGTGTGGGTACAGTGTGGACTGGGTGTGGGGAGGGTGTGGGTACAGTGTGGACTGGGTGTGGGGAGGGTGTGGGTACAGTGTGGACTGGGTGTGGGGAGGGTGTAGGTACAGTGTGGACTGGGTGTGGGTACAGTGTGGACTGGGTGTGGGGAGGGTGTGGGTACAGTGTGGACTGGGTGTGGGGAGAGTGTGGGGAGGGTGTAGGTACAGTGTGGACTGGGTGTGGGGAGGGTGTGGGTACAGTGTGGACTGGGTGTGGGGAGGGTGTGGGTACAGTGTGGACTGGGTGTGGGGAGGGTGTGGGTACAGTGTGGACTGGGTGTGGGGAGGGTGTGGGTACAGTGTGGACTGGGTGTGGGGAGGGTGTAGGTACAGTGTGGACTGGGTGTGGGTACAGTGTGGACTGGGTGTGGGGAGGGTGTGGGTACAGTGTGGACTGGGTGTGGGGAGGGTGTGGGTACAGTGTGGACTGGGTGTGGGGAGGGTGTAGGTACAGTGTGGACTGGGTGTGGGTACAGTGTGGACTGGGTGTGGGGAGGGTGTGGGTACAGTGTGGACTGGGTGTGGGGAGGGTGTGGGGAGGGTGTAGGTACAGTGTGGACTGGGTGTGGGGAGGGTGTGGGTACAGTGTGGACTGGGTGTGGGGAGGGTGTGGGTACAGTGTGGACTGGGTGTGGGGAGGGTGTGGGTACAGTGTGGACTGGGTGTGGGGAGGGTGTGGGGAGGGTGTAGGTACAGTGTGGACTGGGTGTGGGGAGGGTGTGGGTACAGTGTGGACTGGGTGTGGGGAGGGTGTGGGTACAGTGTGGACTGGGTGTGGGGAGGGTGTGGGTACAGTGTGGACTGGGTGTGGGGAGGGTGTAGGTACAGTGTGGACTGGGTGTGGGGAGGGTGTAGGTACAGTGTGGACTGGGTGTGGGGAGGGTGTAGGTACAGTGTGGACTGGGTGTGGGTACAGTGTGGACTGGGTGTGGGGAGGGTGTAGGTACAGTGTGGACTGGGTGTGGGGAGGGTGTAGGTACAGTGTGGGCTGGGTGTGGGTACAGTGTGGACTGGGTGTGGGGAGGGTGTAGGTACAGTGTGGGCTGGGCGTGGGTATCGTGTGGGCTGGGGAAATGGACCACTCATATAAAAATACACGGTAAAAAGCAATGGACCCCTTTCACCAGACTGTGATGACGCATATCAACATCATCATCAACATCTCCTAAAGTTTTATATATATATATATATATATATATATATATATATATATATATATATATTTTTTTTTTTTTTTTTTTATGGATGTAAGCATACATTTATAACACTATACTTTGTATTATATCACTTTTGCATGAAATCACAATGCGAAGGTGTTTATAATGCAGTGTCCATGGAATGAACAGTAAATTTGTAACCCTGAAAAAAAAAAAAAAAAAAAAGTCATATCAGGGTCTGTTTAAAAAAAAAAAAAAAAAACTTAGCTTTTAATAAATTAGCTTTTCATTAATGTATGGTTTGTTAATACTGACCAATAGTTAACCAAAATATCTTCATGGAACATGATCTTTACTTACACTAATATCCTAATGATTTATACCGAAACTATGCATTGTTGTATATTGCAACAGATATAACTGTGTGACGTAAGAGTGATATAGGGTCACATTTATCATCATTCTCTCTTCTGAATGTCTCTCTCAATTTGTTCCCAGTTTTGAAAGTTGTGAAAACACCATCATGGAGTTTTTCTTATGCTATTTGAGCAAATGAAAATGCAAAAAAAAAAAAAAAAAAAAAAAAATAAGATTATTTGTGGTACTCTCCCATTCTAGAGGTTAACCCAACTACGATGACTTCCACTGCTGAGAAACCCAGAAATGAGAAAAGGGTCAATGATCACTATGGTGGTTGTAATAATTGTATTTATATATTAAAAAAAATAATAATAATTTGATCCAAATGTGTGATGCCATTGTTGTCAGATTTTGTTGGTAATTTAAATCTTGACAAACAGCTTTTGAGTTTTTTTGGTCTTTTTCATTTAAATAGCTACCGTATACAACATTCACTACCTTGACATGAAAAACATTTCCTTGATAGCACACGTACATCACTAAGACGTCTATTTGACATCTACAAGACGTATTTTTAGAGGATTTGCTCATCTGCAAAACACCTATAGACACCGGCGGCGCCAGGGGGGGTCTTGGGGGGTCTCAAGACCCTGCCAAAAACTGCCTTGACCCCCCATTTGACCCCCCAGCCTCTTCCTGATTAAAAAATATATATATTCGGGATAAAGATCCAAAAATGTTTCTCTTCAAACTACGCAGAACAATAATAAATAATAATTATTTCGACATTTATTCATACACTGAACCGAGAACCGTTTCTGTCGGACGTGTCCGATTCGAGAACCGATGAGCTGATGATAACTGCGCATGCGTGATTCAGCGTGAAGCAGACTGACACAGAGCGCATCTGAACCGAACTGATTCTTTTGGTGATTGATTCTGAACTGATTCTGTGCTAATGTTATAAGCGCGGGTAAACCAAAGGCTTGAATGAAGGGCAATCATCACCAATGACCGCATTACATTGAGCGCAAAAGAACCGGTGAACCATTTTTTTTTCAGCTGGTTTATTTGATCGAATTGTCCGAAAGAACCGGTTCATTTGAGCACCTGCTCCTTTGCCCCTTAAGTGCCCTTTTGTCAAAGCAAAATTTCCTCTTTTTTTTTTTTTTTGTAATAACATAAACTTTTGTGAATGCCTGCCCACGCCCAATCATAATATTAGTACAATTTATTAATAATAATTTAGCCGTAAATAAAATGACCAACATGATGACATTTCACCTGACAACGACCTCATCCAACCGGGAAGATTCCTCACGCTGCACGCGCATTTTTTATTTGCTAGAGGATATTTTCAACACTGTGGAAGCTGGAAAGTGGTGTTTCATTCTCAGCAAAGAGATTTTGATGTTTATTTACTTATTATTATTTCACAAGAACGATGTGATGTGAGAACATGCAGATACGTTGTTTATATTGCTGTGTGTAGCCTGTAGTGTAGAAGTAACACTAGCGTGCTGTTTGAGGGAGAAAAGTTTCACATGCATCGAAGGGTCTGGTCTTTTTTATGTTATTTGAATAAACTTTTATTATATTACAGTACTTATTTCTTTTTAACACGTAAAAATAATTATCACAACACTGGTAAGGCTTATTCAGATTTTCTCATTCACTGAATTATCATTATAAAAATAAAATCAATTCAGAAATGAATTTAAATATAATTATAATTTAAATGTCATGCAAATATTTTTTTCTACAATAGCAACAGTGTTTACAACAGCAAGACCACTTTAGCCTGTAAACTCAATAATATCTATCTGGAAATAAATGTAAAAATATCAATGTCAATAAAAATGCATAATATACCTGACATCAAAGTGCAGTGTGAAGGATATGAATAACAAATGTAGCCTGTCATTTTTTTGCATTGCAAAGGTGTTTTTGTTGTTTAGTAGCAGAAATATGCAGTTATTAGCCATGTCCACTGTATTTTTTGTTGGTTTTCATGAGACCCCCCTTGAAAAGACCAGGACCCCCCCCCCCCGTTGCCCCCCCAATCAAAATTGTCTGGAGCCGCCACTGCCTATAGAACGTCTCCCATCAGATGTCAAATAGACATTTAGATGTCTTTAAGATGTTTAGAATATGTGCAAAACTGACATCTTACAGATGTCTGCCAGATGTTTGCACACCGATGCTTTCCAGATCAAGTTATCTTTAACAAACATCTTGCAGACGCACATGTGCTATCTGGGTTCAGCTAAACACATAAAAAGCTTTAAGTTATCAGTGCACGTACATTGAAAACTATATTGATGTGCTTTATACAGTGCTTAATTTAATTTATTATGTAAACAGCTCTCCCTGATTCACAGACTGCACAGTAATTCATAACAGTCACCAGCAGGTGGCAGCATTTAAAGAGGAATGTCAAAAGAAAAGGGTCTCATTCACTAATTTTTGCGTACAATTTTCTTATTTATACGCACATTTGAACTACTCACGAGAACTTTCCGCCTAATTCACAACACGTGCGTACGCACATGAGCTTGTTCTTAAACTCGTTCTTCTGTTAGTGAATTTGGAGTCTTCTAAATGAGCGCCCGCGTGCACGAGGTCAGGAATTAGCATAATTCACGCCCAAACCAGCTCCATATAAGGGCTTTCCACAACGAGGCACTTGTACAGAGAAAGACAATTATGGCACCGAAACAAAAGACAAAGAAAAATAACTTTAACGATAATGAACGTGAGGTTTTGCTGTCGGAGGTGGAAGCCAGGAAAAATTATTTGTTATTTAAAAGTGTATCCACTGGCATAACGGGCACAGGTAAAAAGGAAGCATTATAACACAGGCTTGGAGATAAGGTGGTGAGAATGGTTGGTGATGTGGCTTAGGTGTGGTTCCAGTGAGTTACATAAATCAATGAGGACTTCTCTGGGCAACCTAAAGCGACTGAACAGCCATTCGTCACTCTAAGCGAACATATCTGTGCGCTCTCTAAAGACGCACTCTCTCATTACAGCACGCGCCGTGATGTCTTCAAGCAGTACCAAGTGTGCCATGCCTCTAAACACAAGATGAGACCCATTAATCACCGTTTATATAAGGATCGATCAGGTGATTATTGTTTGGACCTCTAATATTATATATAATGTAATGACATTTATAATGACACCTTCATCGGGATCCCCCTCAAGGGGGCCCCTCTCAGTAGTCACTGACAGCAGCCAGCCAACCAAGTCAAGTGATCTCTGCTTTTTTTTTTCTTTTTTTTTTCGAACGGAAGTAATATGGTTACTGTAATATGTGTTTTTTTTTTTTTTTTTTTTTTTTTTTTTACGGTATAAGGAAAACGCAGATCTGCAAGGAGTCAGCAGTGTTTTGATTTGAGGGCTCAGGCAAACGTAAAGAGAACGTTGTGGCGTGTATCGATTGCAAGAATCGCGGAATCCAGTCATAAAAACCGAATTTAGTTTAACGCAGAATGACACGTAATTTGCCAAATTTTTGAATGAATTAATTAAAAATAGGGCATTGCGTTTACATCAAACCACGATACGAACTAATATCTGTAAATATTAAGCAGGAACAGTCTGTTTAAATATGAATCCTGCGTGTCTCTGTTAATGAAAGGAGCAGAAGCGCGTCTTCCTTTATTAACACACTGAAGCGCGCGCGACGCTCGCGGTGATTTCAGTCTCGCGTCTGATGTCTCACTAAATGAGCATGTGAACACATGAACAACATCTACAGAACTGCTCTGACAGTCACTTCATGAGCATTTGACCGTTTGATTTGAGTAAAATTAGAGTCACATCACATACACAGAGCTGTAAAGGTACGTCAACCCGTCAAACTAAAAGTCCTGTTTTAGACAAGTATTTGCCAGAGATGTATTACTATTGTTCAGCAGAATGTACATAGCCTACTACAAAAAAAAAATCAAACATTTTTTTTTAAAATTTTAAGGTTTAATCACACAATTTCTTCAATGTTTTATTTTTAATAGTAAATCCCCTTTGTTTAACAAAAAGTTAAGTTTGCTTAATTTTCAATAATTAAAAGATAAATTAATGTTTGGTGTTTAATTTAAATGCACTTAATTCATCTGTCAACTTTATTGTCAATGTTCAAAGTACAAGTACAGACAGAAAAACAATTATTAATAATTAAATGTTTATTTTTGATGTATATGCATTCTATTTTTCTAAAAAAAATGAAACTTAGTTGTTTATTTAACACACCCCTGAGCTGGTAATAGTGACCTCTTTCAAAAACAGTGAAATGGTAATTAGGACAAAATATTCCTAATTTCTACATTCCTATGTGGAATCGCTGCGATTTCATCATCTTACGGCCATAACTGAGGAACACATCGCCACACTGTGAGGTAAAAACCAGTGGGTTTAGCTTCAGGTTTGAGGTTGTCTTCACAGGTAATTTCAGATTTTTGTTTCAATTATTTTCCCAGCTACACCATCAACTTCATCCTCAACATCAACAGATGCATCACTTCTCAGTGCTGATGTTTCCTCTATATAGCCAAGGTACCACAAGCTCTATAATCATAGCTGATATCCTGCACAGCCCAGAGTTTAAACTGATAAGTATGTGCTGTCATATTATTTGAAGAAAAAAAAAAAAAACAGTGCAAATCACTATTGAATTCCCACCAAACTATATTTTCAAGCAGTATTTGCACAGTAAACTTTTTTTTTTATTTATATAAAGTGCGGGTGAACTTAAACTGTATGGCTATGCTGTGGTTCCTGTAGGCTTTGCGTGGGGGGGGGGGGGGGGGGGGGGCTCTATGTCCATTTTGCTTGGGGCCCCCAAATTCCTTCAAACGGCCATGTAATATATATATATATATATATATATATATATATATATATACATATATATATAATTGGAACTGTAATTATAATTCATCAATAACATCTAATTATATAGGGTTCTTAACACATGCTTATAAGGCCCCCGTTTGTACATGATTATTGCGTACGTGTGGTATAAGTTGTTCTTGAATCTTTTCGTACATTTAGAATGAATTTTAGTACGAAAGTTTTTGATGAATCATGATTTATTCGTGAAAACGTCCGTACACACATTTCACGCAAAAATCTGTGCCTACGCATATTTAGTGAATGAGACCCATTGCTTTTTCTGTCTTCATGAAAATTAAAACTCTAACCAACGGTAACCGTTTACTTGTAGGATATCAATATTATTTCATACATTTCATGAGTTTGCAAGACATATTTCTATATAAATCATATAATTCATCTATGCTAGAGTCATAAAAGAGGCCCATAGAATATTGTGTTACTGTTAGGCCACATGATTACATTATCTTCAGAAAAGGATCATTACTGAGAAAGCCTACAGTCTAGTCTTCAGATGCTGCAGGAATGCAAATAAAGTGGCTAGTGATCAGAATCAGAATCAGAATCAGAATGAGCTTTATTGCCAGGTATGTTTACACATTCGAGGAATTTGTTTTCGTGACAGAAGCTCCGCAGTACAACAGAATGACAGCGACAGAACATAAAACACATAATAAAAGAATAAAAAATACAAATAAGTAGATAGTGAATGACAATATACAAATGACAATTGTAGGCAGGTATATTACAAAATGCAGTTATGTATGTACATATATATTATGTGCAAAATTTAAGTGTATACTAAGTATGTGTGTTAGATAAATAAAGTGTATGTGTATATAAATATAAAGTGTAGTGTGTACGCCGTTATTATCAGCTGTTCACAAGATGGACAGATGGATGTTCATACGATGGATGAAGAGTGATTATATATTAGGCTTCAAAATGCATAAAGCTTGTATTGATTTATAGTGTTATGAAGTTTATATTGATAAAATATCCAAGAATCATAAACTTTATTTCCTGGAGTAATCCCACCCAAAGCCAAAGGAGAAATGCTTTAGCTTTTTTTGGAGGGAACAAGGGTGATGAGAGTTGGCCTGCTGCCCACTCAAACAGGAAGTTTTTCTGCCCAAAATTATTAGTTACTATTTAAATGAAATGTCTCATATAATATTACATTGCTTAGAAATGTAGAAACGTGTGCGCATATTATCAGCTGTGTACCTTGTAAAGGCAATCTAATTCATATTACTTAAATACTTAAAATAAATGCAAGGCTGAGATCACTGTTTAAGAATGTGAACCTTAAAAGTAAAATGAAACCCACAGTTCGCAAACAAAAACAGATGTATACAACAAAAAAAAATAAAAAATAACACATATACGGCACATTTAAGTTAAAAATTTGACAGAAGATTGAGCATTGATCTAGGAAAACATTTCCTCAGCAATACTTAAAGAATAATTAAGTTATGAAACACATAATAACTCACAAATCAATAAAAAAGAAAAACAATGCACATAAATCCATCCTTTGTTCTTACCCACAGAAATGGTAAATTAATTAGTTTACAGTTATCAACATACAAGGTAAATATAACACCAGTTGACAACCTGCCCCAAAAGAGATTTACGGAAAAATACTTTTGCTTTTCAAACACTGTTTAACCTTTCAGTTATAATTATTATTATGTGGAATTAATCTTTGTGTATGTATACATACAGTCTATACTTTTGTGTTAATTTCAGAAAACTATACATTTAATCTTAAAAGTTGTAATAGAGCCTGTGAAAGGTTCATTTTTGTTCTTTTATTTTTCTTTGTAAACAAACATTGCTGATTTCTTTGATATTTGTGCCTCAGGTGGAATGCTGTGTTTTTAAAACCCTGTTTCATGGTAAAAGAAGTTAAACATGTCTCAAGAAGTTCTTCCCCAGGAGTGCATTTTGCATGAGTGGCTCCTCAGACAATCCCCTTGCCCCGTCTAAATAGAGTCACCATGTCCACATGTGTATGTCTCACATGTGAGACCCAATCTCAGCTTTCAGACATTTACAAAATGTTCACTGACTGAGGCCTTAAATAGACTTATGTGAGCCCCTTTAAGTCCTTCCAAATCTTTATTAGCTCCTGTGGGGAACTCAGGATTGTCGTGATAACTCTGAGAAAATCTTCTTGATTATCTTGTCCCAGAAAGAGTTTAAATTGTGAAGGGTTTGGGGGAGATGAGGGTGCAACGCCCAACTGTTTCAGACAAGCGCCCACATATGCATCTTCTATGTTAAAGGGCTTTACTTTCTTGGAAGCCTGAACTAATTTTTTTGGCAGGTCATTGGAGAAAACATAGCCCATTCCCAGTAGGTATGTGGGGTATGTCGGTTCAGGGTACAATTCCACTGCCACATACCATTTGGAGTTTTTGTTTCGGACAACAACCTCGTTCCTCATCAAATGACCTGTGATGTAGTTCTGTCTGGGTGTGTTGGGTGACAATAAGAGGCTCATCAGGTTCTCCAGGTTTATGTACATATCAGAATCAACCTTCATAGCATAAGCTGCTTGAGGGCAATGGGTGGCCAGCCAGTCCATGATCACCATGGTCTTTATGGTCAGATTGAAGTAGGAGTCCACGAAGTTGCTCTGCAGTAAATCTCTGTGTTGCCGACTCTCTTCCTCCAGCTGATGTTGAGCTACAGCTCCTCCAGTCAAACCCACCAAGAACAGAGTCAGCACTGCTTTTCCCTGCACTGAGCTCTCATTCCCCCATGTGCTGCGGATGGAGTTACGAGCCTCCAGCTGATGGGGGGCCACAGGGACCATCAAGACCAGGAACGGATCCTGCTTACATTTATCAGGTTCATCCAAGATGAAATGATAGTTGCTTGGATGAGCCACATGATGATAGATAGTTGTACCTCTTGGTTGGATATACTGATTGGGCAAAGGTGCTAATAAATCCTTTTGATTACGATCAGCCGAAGTGCTTTTAATTACCTTATAATGAGTCCGATTCATGACTTTATTCAACCAGGTTTGAGAGAATGTAGTGGTCTCAAAGACATAAGCAACAGCAGACAATAAAAATGCTAATGTAAGCAGCAGAATAAATGTCTTTTTCATGTGACGCTTAAATAGACCACAATCTTGAGCCAAACTGCAGAGAAAAAAAGAGAAATGGATCAAAAATATATTTCATAGTGAGAATAAACTGTTGAAATGTGTTTTTTTAAATAGGCCTGTAATTAATAAATTTTTATAATTGTTATTATTATTTTAAAACAACAGTTGTGGGTTGCGCACTTGTGGGTGGCTGCACTACCCCCTGTCGTGTTGCAAGTGGCCAATTTCACTGTGTGCCTGAGCACTAAAAGAGCATTTCCTAAAGAGCAAATTTCTCTCAAAGAGCACGCTGAGGTGGCTTTCGTGGATGAGTCATGTTCCCAATGCAAAAAGATGACCATCTCTCCATGATTCTTCTGCGACACAGTTGAGAACCTTGCCCGGCAGTTCTAGGCTGCACAGGAGCAGATTCAGGCAGTCCAACCCTCTGCCCAAAGGGCAGCTGCTGCCTCCACCCTTCTGCTGGCCACAGCTCCCCAGCCTGCTCCTTGCCGAGGGTGGCCCCCTGTGTCCGCCCTCACTCACGCGCTGCATCCAAAGCAGCCTCCAGCAAGTGGCGGTGTAGAGCTGGGCATAGGCAGGCCGCCACACCCGTCCTGGCAGGGAGCGGAAGAGCAAAAGGCCCAGGGACAGATGACCCAGAGAGGAGTAGCTGCTTTTGCCCTGGAGGAGGGCCGGGTGGAGAATCTGGAAATCTCGACAAGAGAGTGGTTTCTCTATGTCAGAGTCCCAGGAGGGCACAGAGGGCCAAGCAACGGACCTCACTCATCCTCCTCCTTCGCCAGATGGCAGCAGTGGGCAGTTCGAGAGCATACTCGCTCACCCTACTCACACACCCTCTGCCAACCTGTGTAACCAGGTGAGCCATGCACTCCACACTCACACCCCTCATCCCTCATCCAGCCCTCTCACAAGCCACCCGAGTTGGATCCATGTGTTCCACCTCGCTGCCCCACTCGCTGTTTGTGGATCTTGGCACCTGGTAAGCTCTAACCAGCCTGTCTCGCTGGCTTCTGTGGACTATTAGCCTCGGCTATGTGTTACAATTCGCCTTCACTACAGTGAAAGCGGCCTATGCCCCTGTTCTGTTGGTAGAGATTGCAGTCCTACTGGCGAAGGATGCGATAGAGCCCCTCCTTTGAGCCGATATGATGGCAGGGTTTTACAACCCTTACTTCATTGTACTCAAGAAAGGCGGTGGGTTACGGCGCCAGTCTTGGATCTGTGAGTTTTGAACCGGACCCTTCATCAGCTACCATTCATGATGTTGACGCAGATATGCATCTTCGGGTGCATTATACTTACAGAGCATCGGGATCAGTTGTGTGAGCACAGGGATCTAGTGCCCCAGCACCTCAGCATTTTGTGCCTTCAGGTCAACTGGGAATAGAACAAGCTTACCTGATGCAGAGGATCTCTTTTCTCTGTATGGAGTTGGTTTCGAATAGACAGTGCGCCTCATAGTGCTAGCCTTCTTGAATACATTCAAGGGCAGGACAGCGTCACACTGAAACTTTTTCAGAGGCTCTTGGGACCCTTACACTGCTTATCCTGTTACACATAAGACCGCTCAAGCACTGGCTTTATGGCTGAGTTCTGAGGTAGGCGTGGAAGTGCAGTTATAACAGCCTGTCACCAAACATTCACCCCATGGTAAGATCTTGCATTCCTCCGGGCCGGGGTGTCCCTAGAGCAGATCTCCAGGCGCTGGGGGGCCATGTACAACGGGCATGCATTCTTAGGGTTTCGGAAGGGCCGGCAGCTGCATTGGTACATCAATTGCCTAGAGTTGTTAGCAATGCGTCTTGCATTGAACCGTCTCAAAGGTGCTTACGAGGCAAGCACATGCTGGACCAAACAGACAACACAGTGCCTATTGCGTACATCAACCGACAATGTGGTCTGCACTCCCATCACAAGACCTGTTTCCTCGAACTAGTGCTCATCACCACAGACACTCCTTGATCGATTCCTCTATGGAAAGGAGCTACTGACTCAGAAATGGGGCACAGTGTGGCAACCACGTCCTGTGTACCATGACCCTGTCAATGGGAAGTCTTTAAGTAAGCATGAGCTCTTATTCAGGTACCTTAGAGGGGCCAGGAAGTTAAATCCCCCCCCCCCCCATACCTTCTTGGGACCTGACTCTAGTGCTAAAATCACTTTAGCAAGGCCCATTCAAGCCTTTCAATTCAGTTGAGCTAAAGTTTCTTTTATAGAAAACTCTGCTCTTTCTTGCACTGGCCTCCAATAGGGTAGGGGTCCCGCACATATTCTTCAACGATTCATGCCTTGAGTTTGGGCTGGCTGATTCCTAGGTAATCCTGAGGACCCGGACCGGCTATGTGCCTAAGGTTCCCACTACACCCTTCAAAGACCAAGTGGTGAACCTGCAAGCGCTGGCCCTGGAGGGGGCAGACCCAGCCCTGGCTTTGCTCTGTCCAATCCGAGCATTGAGGTGCTACGTAGACCGGAAACAAAGCTTCAGGACCTCAGACCAGCTCTTTGTCTGTTACGGAGGCCAGCAGAAGGGTAATGCCATCTTTAAGCTGGCTCATGGCGCCTTGCTGACAGATATTTGTAGAGCTAAGGGCTGGTTGACCCATAACACATTCGCTATATTCTATAGCCTTTGTGTGGAGCTGGTATCCTCCTTTGTTCTCACCACTAATGGGTAGTGGTACAGAGAGGCCCCAGTTGGAGTCAGCTTGCTAAAACTGCTCCAGAGTGTCCGTACTGTAGACCCTGCTTCATGATGAATCTGTGAGAACCATGGAAGGCTGGGTTCCATATTCAGACCTAAGCATTACTCATATGTGTAGAGTCCACGGTATAGCCTTAGAGCCTGTTTCCCCCCAGCAGAGATCTGCCTTCCCAAGAGGGTTTTAATCACCTCAAGATTCTCCATATACACCAAAATAGATGCTATATTTGTATTTGCTTCCGAAAACTCCTTCGGGAAGGACGTGAATTCTGCAGCATCCCTGTTCCAAGTGAAACATGTACGGTTTCCCAGTGCTATCCAATCTCACCCAGTGAGGTAGTGCTCACCCAGTAGAGGCAGTCCCCATGGCGCTTTGGTAGGGATCCCAATTCATTGGTCACCACATCGCCACGGTTGCTGTATCACCACTGAGCAGCTGGGTCACCGGCTCGGCTACTCAGCAAAAACCTGGTATGCATTGCACCTGCTGCCTTATTATACTCACGCTGTGATCAGCAGCAGCTGGATGCAATAATTGCATGCCAGTGTGCATTGGCTCATTTAGTTTTCACTCAAAGTAGATTGGTCTATCAGACCGATATCCCATCTCGCAGGTCACAGATGTGTCTCTGTCCCCTCCTTCAGGGAACGAGGGTTACAATATGTAACTGAGATGTTACAATTTGACAGCCAGGACTGCCAGTTTCCTTCTTTCTTTACATATATATATATATATATATATATATATACACACACACACATACACACACAGACACACACATGCTCACCTTCTAATTAAAGCAGATATGATCAGTATTGGCACAGATAATTGTTCTAATTTGATTTCAGACAGATTCATTTCAAAGCACATCAAGTTACTAAGACTGTAATAAGATATTGTATGTAAATAACACAAATAACATGAAGCAAAAAAATAAATACAATAAAATAATAATAATAATAATAATAACAATAATAAAGGAAGAAATTGCTTACCTTTGCCAAATGTTTTTAGTAGCCATTCTGAGGAGTGCAGCTATGATCTTGCAGCTTCACATATTCCCTGTTGAAAAACCTCTCTCTCATATTTAGCAACAGGTTAACTAGAGGTGGAGCTTGAAAGCAATTGTTTTTTTGTTGTAGTTTTTTTGCACCTGTGATACCCTAGTGAAAAAAAAATATATATATCTGTAATATATTCACTGTTTTAATAGAACACTGTAAATATACTAACAAAAAATTACAATCTTTAAATGTATAAAAAGTATATTAGCATTATGCTTTTGCCTATTTTCACAATACAACTTTTAACATACTCTAGAAAGGGATACTCCAAAGTGACCCCAACTAAGTAAGCCAGAGGCAACAGCGGCAAGGAACCAAAACTCCATCGGTGACAGAATGGAAAAAAAAAACCTTGGGAGAAACCAGACTCAGATGGGGGGCCAGTTCTCCACTGACTAGACGAAACCAGCAGTTCAGTTCCAGGCTGAAGCAAAGTAAGATTGTGCAGAAGAATCATCTGTTTTTTGTGATCTTGTCCCGGTGGTCGTCTGATACAAGGTCTTTACAGGGGATCTGTATCTGGGGCTCTAGTTGTCCTGGTCTCCGGTGTCTTTCAGGGCTTTAGAGGTCCTTTCTAGGTGCTGATCCACCATCTGGTCTGGATACGTACTGGATCCGGGTGACCGCAGTGACCCTCTGATCTGGATACAGACTGGATCTGTTGGCTACGGTGACCTCGGAGTAAGAGAGAAACAGACTAAAATTAGCATAGATGCCATTCTTCTAATGATGTAGCAAGTACATCGGGTGTTATTGGAAGTGTTCCCCGTTCTGGTTTACCTAATGAATGCAGCCTAAAAATCATTTAACGGATTTGTATATTAGAAGCATATTAGTGTGTTATGTGTAAATCAGGTTAAAGAGATGGGTCTTTAATCTAGATTTAAACTGCAAGAGTGTGTCTGCCTCCCGAACAATGTTCGGTAGGTTATTTCAGAGTTTAGGCACCAAATAGGAAAAGGATCTGTCACCCACAGTTGATTTTGATATTCTAGGTATTATCAAATTGCCTGAGTTTTGAGAATGCAGCGGACGTGGAGGATTGTAATGTAACAAGAGCTCATTCGAATACTGACGTGCTAAACCAGTCAGGGCTTTATAAGTAATAAGCAATATTTTAAAATCTATACAATGTTTGATAGGGAGCCAATGCAGTGTTGACAGGACTGGGCTAATATGGTCATACTTCCTGGTTCTAATAAGAACTCTTGCTGCAGCATTTTGGACTAGCTGTAGTTTGTTTACTAATCGTGCAGAACAACCACTCAATAAAGCATTACAATAATCCTTGAGGTCATAAAGGCATGGATTAACATTTCTGCATTTGACATTGAGAACATATGCCGTAATTTAGATATATTTTTGAGATGGAAAAATGCAGTTTTACAAATGCTACAAAGTGGCTTTCTAAGTAAAAATTGCGATCAAATAGCACACCTAGGTTCCTAACTGATGACGAAGAATTGACAGAGCAGCCATCAAGTCTTAGACAGTGTTCTAGATTATTACATGCAGAGTTTTTAGGTCCTAAGTTAACAACTCCGTTTTTTTGTTTTTTTTAGAATTTAGCAGTAAGAAATTACTCGTCATCCAGTTTTTTTGTATCGACTATGCATTCCATTAGTGTTTTTTAAATTGGTGTGTTTCACCGGGCTGCAAATAAATATAGAGCTGAGTATCATCAGCATAACAGTGAAAGCTAATACCATGTTTCCTAATGATAACTCCCAAGGGTAACATGTAAAGCATGAAGAGTAGCGGCCCTAGTACTGAGCCTTGAGGTACTCCATACTGCACTTGTGATCGATATGATACCTCTTCATTCACTGCTACAAATTGATGGCGGTCATATAACTACGATTTAAAGCATGTTATTGCACTTCCATTAATGCCAACAGTGTTCTAGTTTATGCAAAAGAATGTTGTGGTCAATACTGTTCAACGCCGCACTAAGATCCAATGGCGCTAATAGAGAGATACAACCACGATCAGATGATAAGAGCAGGTCATTTGTAACTCTAAGGAGAGCAGTCTCAGAACTATGATACGGTCTAAATCCTGACTGGAAATCCTCACAGATACCATTTTTCTCTAAGAATGAATATAATTGTGAGGAGATTCGAGATCGGTCTATAATTAACTAGTTCTTTGGGGTCAGGTTGTGTTTTTTTTTATTATTATTATTTTATGAGAGGCTTAATAACAGCCAGTTTGAAGGTTTTGGGGACATATCCGAATGACAATGAGGAATTAATAATAGTCAGAAGAGGATCTATGACTTCTGGAAGCACCTCATTTTAGGAATTCCTCTCTGCTAATCATGATGTTAATTTTATTAAGTATTATGAGTTTAATACATGATATTTACAGTCTGGTGTAGTAAAAATAAAATTTTTGTGGTGTTTTCAGTAAATAAACATCCAATAAACATAATTTTATTCAAGATCACAGTTTATGCTCACATTTGATTCCAGATCAGTCAGTAGACCTGCCACTTCATACTGACAACAGATTAATACATCTGTAAGCTTAAAAATTTAATGATTACCCACGTGTAATGCATAACATAAAACTGTGTTTTCCATCACACTGCATTTCAGAAATGCATTTCTTCACCCACTAACACACACACACACGGTTGTTTTTGTGAGAAGTGGGGACATCCCATAGGGGTAATGGTTTTTAATTAATTAATTAATTAATTCAGATTCAGGAAGATAGACCAAGTCAGAGTCAGGAAGCCATCCGCAGCTTTGATTTCTTCACTGTACCGACATCACAAAAGCTAGACATATTTTTCAAGTTCCACCCTCAACAAAATTCAAGCAAAGCTTCGGTTCAAAAGGTTTTCTGCTGTAAAGATGGCACCAAAAGAAGGTGGTTGTCATACAGTGAGGAGAACCATGCATTACATTGCTTCATTTGTATGGCATTTGAGAAGATTTTCTTTTTCCCGAAAATAATAGTTAATGTTATCACTTTGGACTGAAACTTAGTGACTTTGTTCCCAAAGGGTATAACTAAATAAAAATTTTTGGGGGAAATTTTATTACTTTTTTGTGAGGGTTTTGTTACCTTGTTACACTTGTGGTGTTCCCGGTTAAAAATGACTGGCCTATAAAAAATGGCTTATAAATTACTCATTATACCATATTTTCACCCAATCTTGGATTAAATCTTTTTGTCACCTTGTTCTCTTTCAATTAGGACTGGTTTTATATTTCTGTTTGCATCTGATTAATCGTGGGCCTAATTTATCTGAGAGTAGGCATCTCATTTTTTGAGTAAAAAACAAATAATTTATGAGTAAATTTGGAAATATAAAAAAAAATATGAAAAAAATGGCTATTGTTGATCACACTAGTCTACTCTAATGTTTCACCAGGAATTTTATTTTGAAACTTTAGTTTTGTAAAAAATATGGCACATAGTCACACTTGTGGTGTTCCCACAATGACCGACCATTGAAAGTGAATGGGGAGACTGAAAATAACAGAACAATTTAGTTTTCAGGAGCATGTTCATTATTTTCATGTACACATATGAGCATATGTGCTTGCAAACATCGAACCCTTGGACCTGTGCATGTATCGATACATTTATACACACGCTACCCAGACACACACACACGTTAAAACACACAATCTTTTTTGAGTATTACACAAGGAAAACCTTCAGGAGGAGGCTGTTCCTAGAAGAGCTCGGGAAATCCATGGTGACCCCCCTGATACAGAGGCGCCAAAATATACCCAGAGCACTGCCCTCTGCTACGTTGGTGAGAGACATACAAACACCAAAACCAGGTCCTTCAGCTGGCACAGGCAAAGGAGAGAAACAAAAGAGAGGCAGTTTGTGTGCCCCAAAATATGTGAAAACAGGCACTGTCTGTTTCAAATGCAGAGTGCACATTTGCAAGGCACATACATTATACTGTTGTCAGTCATGTGCATAAGTGACACAAAATGACCAATTGCAAGTTACCTTAAAAATGCTTTTGTTAGTCACTTGCATGAATTCACACAGAGACCGTCACAGTTTCTTATTTTGGTTAGTTCATAATTTTGAAAACTGAAAGAAAATGAACAGTGTTTGATTTGTGTTCTCTATATGACAGCGTTAATGTGTTTATTTTTTGTATGTCACAATGGTCAGATTTGTCAGGAAACAGCACAAGTGTTACTGTGCACCCCTTTTCTGAAAATTAAAGCATTTCAAAATACAAGCCCTGTGTTTTGTAATCTTCTACATTCACTTTCAATGGCCGGCCATTTTTGACCGTGAACATCCCAAGTGTGACTTTGTGCCATTTTGTACGAAATAAAAGCATTTAAAAAAAAAAAAAAATTCCTGGTTAAACATTAAAGTAGGCTAGTGTGATCAACACTTTTTTTCACCTTTTTCACAATATTGACAAAATTATTAACAAATAATGCTTTTTTCACTCAAAAACTGAGGTGCATAAGCTCGGATAAATGACTCCTACAATTAAATAGTTTGAAAATTAAATGCAAAATCAGTCCTAATTGAAAGAGAACAAGTTGACAAAAAGATTGAATCCAAGATTGGGTGAAAATATGGTATAATGAGTGATTCCTAAGCTATTTTTTATAGGCCGGTCATTCCCCTTCTCGTGGATGACTGTCGCACACAAACAGAACCAAAACCCAATAAAGTCCTAGCCTGGTCCTCTCTCGTCCAACACTGTCCTCCGAAACTCCTGCGGGACTCGATACCAGTGAATGGCGCAGGTGCTCCACCGGCCTCGCTCAGTTCCCTCGGCTCTCGTCACACAGTGTTTTACATAGTTTTACTATGTCCCAAAACCATGCCTTAATAAGCATGCACTGACTATTTCTCCGAGTTCAAAAGAAAACTCTATGAACTGCTCCATTGTGGACTTATGGAGCTGTATGAACCACTACAAGCTAAACAGGAAGTGTTTGTCTGAACTCAGCTGGTTTTGCGAGAGAACGCAAATATGTTTCCAAGAGAACGCAAATATCTTTGCGAGAGAACGCAAAAGTTTTGCGAGAGAACGCCCCAAATTTTTTCACTTATTCAGATTTTTTTTTTTCACCACAATGACCCTTTAAGGGCTCCGTACGTGGCTGCGCAAATGCGCGATCTTGTTGAGTGAATATCCCACAGACATCACTGGAAAGTTTAGTTCGGTCAGATATGTAAAACGCAAGCAAGTAAAACACTACACAAGTTACTAAAGTTATTTGACGGTGAGTATAGCTAGAGATTCGTAAGAGAGCGGGGGTGTGAGAGAGAGCGAGAGAGAAAGAGATAGCGCACTTCTGTTGCATGATCGTGATCGCTGTTTGCTCCATTAGCGCATCATGCATTTTGATTAAAACTAAATCATAAATATAAAACAAACAAAAAAATGATATGGCCATTTACTATGAACAACATTTATTTTAAACGTCAAACATACACGATTAAAACAAAAGTGAAACTAGCAGACAGTGTGAAATGCGCTAAGCTAAAAGTGTCTCTCTCATTCTGCACCAATGCAAAAAGCTTATACAATACATTTTAACAGGTATAATTAAGTGTGTAAATAACAGAAGGAAATCTCTATTTGGTAATGAAGCCAATTCACATTATGATTATTCTTTTTCTTACTATTATTATTTTGTAAACATTTGTTAAAAAAAAAAAAAAATAGGCTGTGAAAATACTGGTATCGGTATCAGTATCAACGAGTACCAAAAAATGAAAGTATCGTTATTGGACTTGTTCTGGAAAAAGTGCTATTGGTGCATCCCTAGTTATTACATTAAAAAAAGAACACTTATTGTAGCATTGATATAAAACATAAAAATTATACAAAATATTTTAAAAGTTACTCAGCTAATTTTGTTTATTTAAATGTAGCTAAAATAAATTGATTGCAATCACTTTCCTTAAAAAAAATTGTAAATTCAATGTATAATTTCTTCAGGGAAATATAGTAAATATTAGTAAATGTATTTACTATTGTTTATGTATTTATTAGTTATAACAACATATAGCCCTATACTCTATACATTTTCTACAAAAACATTATAAAATAATAATTATTATTATTTTTAATTTTTTTTTAAGTAAGAGAAAAAAAAATATCTATTTAATTGATGCAGTCGTGTTTGAACAGGAACCTGACATAATGTAATATTTTTTGAGCAGTGTTCTTTATCATTCCTGTAATAACAAGACTCTTAAAAAGAGAAAAAGAAAATCTGTTGAACAGTAAAGTGATGGAACATTTGAAATTATGACCCCGTTTAATTTATGTGTGAGGATGGGGCATCTTCTGCATCCACCACAAACAGATTCTGTGTTTTAACTAAAGAGCTTGCATTGAGGAACATATTGTTTTAGAGATATTCAGCTAAATACAGTATATCCTCAACATGTATATAGTGTATCATAATATATTTGCTGTCCATCCTCAATCACTCAAATGTAAATGTGTAATTAGGTCTAAAGACAAACTGCATGACATTCTTCTTCCAAACAATACTGAAAAGGTCTAAAAACTGATCATGGGGAACTACTTCTGCAGCTTTATACAGATATCAATGCCAAATGTTGTTCTTCAGCTTTGTTTCTCCATAAAATGTATAATGTTATAATAATGCAGGGATATAATACTATTATTGCAGATTGAGTGTTTTAGCCATGCAATATAGACAGTGTTAACTTAACTGTACACTTTATAATGCATTCACTTTATTTATTTGTTTTATTACTCTCTGAAAACAATGTATCTCCAAGTAATTTTAAAAAGTATACTAAATTACAATTGTTTTAAAGTGTGTTAAAAGTTGTATTGTGAGAATAGGCATAAGCATAATGCTACTATTTTTATATATATTTAAATATACATTTTTTGTTAGCATATGACTTTTTTTTTTCAATTTTAAACGAATTAAGTTTACTTTCAGTAGGGAAAGCATGATTTAAACAAGTACTACAACACTTATCTACATGCAATCGCTCTCTCAATAATGCATTTAAACCAATATAAATTTACAGTGCTAATTCATCTGTATCCGATTTCGAATGAGCAGAAATATGTAAGAAATGCAGCAATCCGTAGGTAAAATAACTAATGAAAATGTACTGTTATTTTCATCAAAAACAAAATATACACATCAGCAAGCAGCAATTTATACCTTTTAATCCTGACAACCATGTTATTAACTTGTCATGTGTTTTGATTTGTTTATGTTTATATAATGAACAGAACTGTGATATTTCAAACATACAGAAATACTTTAGCTGCGGAGTGAAGGCGGAGGAGTGCGAGCAGGAAATGGTGAACCCGGAGGGGAGTGATTATTAAATGCTTGGAGCGCGGAGGGGAAATTGTTGCCGCTCGACTCCGCTCACATACTCTGCTCAAGATCAATGTTAGATTGGGTGAAACTGTGTGTGTCATGTCCCCTTTAAGATGCACATCATTTACCAGATCTGATTCCTTAATTCTCTCATCAGTCCATCAGCAGCAGAGTTTGTTAGAGGAATGGACGTGGGCTGTTTTGATTTGCAGCAGTGTTCAGAATTCAAGCATCCTGGTGCCTTAGTGAATGTTAAACATCAAACAGTGCCATCAGTTGATACACCTCAGATGGCTCACCTGCAAAATAAATGAGACGCATGTATTTAAGAACAAGTCTGATCACTGTGAAGTAATATAATATAGCGTTATTCTGTTATGATACAATACAAAGTGCTCCTCTTTTGCATGCAAGTTATTTGTTAGATGAATATGTCAAACTGAAGATGAATATCAAGTGTAGCGTTATTTCTGGCAGGTCACATTAGTCAAGCTTGCATCAGCTGATCCCCATCCACCTATGGGAATACAACACCTATATAAGCATTATTATATAAGGTTAATCTGTATTATCAGCAGTTTTCACATTGCTCATTAGCTCATTAAATGGATAATTCACCACGCATATCACCATCACCACTAAGAATTGGTATTTAGAGAAGTGGAACAAGTCTGAAGAGGAAGAGGCCAATGGAAACTTCAAGATTTGAAGACTGTTTGTGTGGAAGAATGAACCAAAATCACACCTGAGCAATGCATGCGTCTAGTTTCTCCAGACAGGAGGACTCTTCAAGCTGTCATTACCAACAAAGGCGTTTGTACGAAGTATTAAAATAGATTTCAGTAAGCGTGTTCAATACATTTTCCCCTGTGTCATCCCATTTTATTACAAAGAACATCATTTCTGAATTTATCATCATTATTATTATTTGTGTGCATGGATTACTTGGGTTGCTATCGACATCTGGTGAAAATGTCATGTAAACAGCACCTTTAGAAATATATTTAATGAGAAAAATGTTTTTATTCTGTTAATGCACATCAAATTAGATATTACATTGCACAAAATGAGATGAGCTCATATGCAAATCCTTTTCTTTGGTTTTATAAAAATCAAACTGAACAAATTGGGCTCTTGTATGCAGCATCCTGACCTGTTCCCTGACCTTTTCCACCTAAACATAGTATGTATTTATAAATAAATAAAAGTAGTTGTAGTAGTTTCTTTAATTCAATATATTTAAGAAACAAAAATCTGTATGACCACAAGACTTGCTTTGAGGGAATATATAAAAAAAATAAAAAATCTTGTAGTTTTATGCATCAATATATGAAATATACAGGGATAGCCTGGTGGACAAGTGTGTTGCCCCTATAACGTTGTTGCGTTACAGGCGTCCCAAGTCCTGATCCCACCCTACCACATCCCCTGCTCTCAATTGTCTTATCATAATAAAGGCAAAGCGGCAAAAATAAATCGTAAAAACATATTGATCATGCACAATGTGGCTGCTGATTGTGTAAAGCTTAAAGGCATAGTTTACCTAAAAAATTACAATTTGATGATTATCTGCTAAGATGTAGGCGACTTTGTTTCTTCAGTAGAACACAAACTGAGATTTTGAGCTCAAACCATTGCAGTCTATCAGTCTTATGTAACTGGATGGGAATATACATGTATACATGTAATGCGTTACTTTCAGAGGTGGATAGAGTAGCCTACCCAAAAACTGCACTCAAGTAAAAGTACTTATAGAAGTATTTATTAGTAATAGTCTGAATAGTTACTTGAGTAAGAGTAAAAAAGTATCGGATTAAAAAACAAAACAAAAAAAAAACCTACTTGGTTACTAGTTTGGAGCATATAGGCCTAAAATACGAAACCTTTATACTACAATTGTGCCTCTTTCGGCAAAAGGACGCTTTCATATTAATGATTTGTAGTCTCTTATCTGCATTATAATTCGGGTTTCGTTCAGTTGGTAGAGCATTGCATATGCATAAATCATGCGATCATGGGTTTGATCTCAAAGAATGCTTGCGCTCATAAAATGTTAACACTATAAATAATGATTTATTTTCTCGATTTCTGTGAGGGTAGGTTACAAATGATTTAGCCACCTATTTAAATATGTACAAATTCCAGTGAGATCGGGAGTCCATAATTGCATTTAAATAAACATGCTTTTTAACTGCTAATTACAGTCATGCATCATTTTATGACGACAAATTCAACACGACACTGTCGTTATTTTTAACTCTAAAACATAAATATGGGTCGTAATAAGTTTTTTTTTTTTTTTTTTTTTGGAGGACGGTCTGAAATGTAAAGAATGCATGGAAATGGTCTATTTTTTCACTTGTTTTGAGTTTATAAATTGTGTGTATATGTCTATAATTTAATGATAGCAATGTTTTAGCACTGTAAAACCTTTTTTATCATATGAATAATATAACTTTAATATTCAATCTATTAGCATTAAAGCAACGCAAAAGAACATATTCACATGTCAATGAAATAATAAAAAAAAAAAAAAACTGTTTGAACAAGGCTGTGAAACTTGCTTTCTTTCTCTTTTAGTTTCTCGGGTTCAGAATGCGGAAATGAAAGTAAACGCACTGTAGCCTACTTGCGCAATCGTTCGCTCATTTCAAATCGAGTTTCTCCTTAATATTGGTGGAAATTCAGTTGAAGATCAAGATAATAGTATATGTGAAAAAATGCATGAAAGTCAGCCTGTTGTTGAAGTCAGTCTGAAGACGACTTTTTTTTTCGTGTCAGCTGTAATTTACATCTGAGAATATTACACAGAAGTAGAAGAGTTTATAATACATTGATGAAAAAGTAGAATTTCACCCTAATTCGTGAAAAATGTATAAGTAGTATTGTCAAATTAAACTTACATTGATATTATTGAGCTGCCATGATGATCATCGATGAATTCTGTATGAAACGCTGTTTTCGTGTAGTGTACACGACATCGTTCTAAAAGCTCTTTTACCTAGAAATAGATGACGATAGATGACGTTATATTATCTAGTACAGACCCCAAAAAACATAAACAAAAGACGTGGGAGATTCACGTTTCTTTTTGTTGACATAATAGTATTTCAGAAATAAAGTCTGTCTCTCTCTCTCTCTCTCTCTCTCTCTCTCTCTCTCTCTTTATATGAAGAGTTTGGATCCACCACGCAATAAATCCATTTTGATTCATTTGAGTACAAATGTGTTTTGTTTACCAAGAACAATTTAACGATTACTATTCAAAACGTTCACATAGCATCTTTAGGTTATAATAACAACATTAAGAATTCTAATCCAGATTTTGACTTTCAAATAATTTTTCACAAAATGCAATTAATCCATGATATTTTTTTTTTTTTTTTTTTTTTTTTTGGTCAAAGCTGAAACTATTATTTTGATCTGACATTAGCATGTTGTATTTTTGTTTTTGTGGTGCATTGCTATTATTTTTATGTTATGTTCATTTCAATGTCTTACAAGCCATTTAAAACATTGAACATTTTACCAGTAGGGTAATTTGGTGAAGATCCTCCTTCATATTATGAATCATATTCAGAGTTAAAAATATTCAGGATAATTTTCTTTGTTTTGTGAAAATAGCACACTAT
Organism: Carassius gibelio; assembly: GCF_023724105.1. Taxonomy (NCBI): domain Eukaryota; kingdom Metazoa; phylum Chordata; class Actinopteri; order Cypriniformes; family Cyprinidae; genus Carassius; species Carassius gibelio. The sequence goes on from NC_068417.1 coordinate 31,008,613, forward strand.
TTTGTAGTTTAAACAGTGAAGAAGAGAAATTAAACTAAGCTTCATATTCATTTAACATCAGTCAATTTATTTATTTTTTCTTTGTATACATGGTGTTCAGGGATGTGAGCTCTGCAGACTCACATTAGGAAAACAAAAGTTTCACAACCACAGACCTTTTTTATTATTATTCACAAATAATAAAATCCCACAAGTAGTTCCTGAGGGAACCAATGTGCAGAACATTTTCTCCCATGTTTCAGGAAAACAAACAAAACAGCTCTTGTAAGATATGGTTCTCGAGATCAACAGCTTTGTTTATATATAATTATTATTATTTGTTTGATCCTGGAGCAACATTTCAGTCCAAAAAACACGTCCCTTAAGATTAGAGGACAGTTATTGATTGATAAGAACAGTTCACATGCCCTAACATTAACCCCAGCCTAACCCTAACATTTTAGCCCCAAACCCAACCCTGAAATCTGATTGGTTGACAGGGATGTTGTTCCATGACCAACGAGAATGTTAACCCAGTACACATATCCTACTTGGCAAAATCACTTTCACTTCATTTGACACATTACTCAGGGAAAGTTGCAGATGGGCTCTTTGCCAACTTGTAGTCAATTTATTTATAATTCCAGTTTAAAGGGTTAGTTCACCCAAAAATAAAAATGTCATTAAAGACTCACCCTCATGTCGTTCCAAACCCGTAAGACCTCCATTTATCTTTGCAACACAGTTTTAGATATTTTATATTTAATCTTAGAGCTCTCAGTCCCTCCATTGAAACTGTGTGTACGGTATACTGTCCGCGTCCAGAAATTTAATTAAAACATCATCTATAGTCATCACATAGTCCATGTGACATCAGAGAGTCTATGACTTTATTCAGCATTGTCTTCTCTTCCGTGTCTGTTGTGAGAGAGAGTTCAAAACAAAGCAGTTTGTGATATCCGGTTCACGAACGAATCATTCGATGTAAACGGATCTTTTTGAACCAGTTCAACAAATCGAACTGAAACGGTTCTTGTCTCCATTACGCATTAATCCACAAATGATCTTCAGTTCTCTCTTCACAGCAGTTCAGTCAGTGTACTGTTTGAGTAAATGAATTACTCCGGGATATTAGTTTGTTTTAACTCAGAGGAAGTGTCAGCCATGTTAAAAAAATTAACAGCTTAAGTCATTTGTGGATTAATGCATATTGGAGACGCGAACTGTTACAAATGATTCAGTTCGATTTAGTGAACTGGTTTAAAAAGATCCAGTTAAATCAAATGATTAGTTCACAAACCGGATAACACTACACTGCAGTGTAATGCTGAATAAAGTCATAGTTTTTGTTATTTTTGGACCAAAATGCACTCTAAAAACGGCTGGGTTATTTTTTAACCCAAAATGCTGGGTTGAGTCTCTTGGGTCATTTTGTTGGGTTATTTAATTTGTTTTTAAACACTTTTGGGTAGTTTCAATTTACCAGGTGTTGGGTTAAACCTGCTGGGTTGCGTCGCTGGGTTGTTTCAGGCCAGCGCTGGGTTATTTAACGCGCCTTGAAGATGTTTAAATCGCTCCCCAACTGTCATTTTGGAAGAACAACGGGGCAAAGCCACGGCTTTCAACTGTTTTAAGGTAAGTTTATTTAATGTTTTCAATAATAATTATTTTAAATTGGCAGAATTATAACTTTTTTTTGCAGCAACAATACTGTTAAACGTCTACAGGCCAACATTATTTACGTTAAATGATGAACTGTTTACCTCAAACGGCCAACCTACGTTACGCGACTCGCATAATCGTGTTAAGGTATCTGAGACGACAGATTAATAAAGTTTTATTAAGTTTCAGACAGTGACTGATGGCTGAAATATGCGAATACCTGTGAAAATAGAGGAAAAAGTAGTTTCTGACACTGAAAAGTGAATTTGATATTTAAGTGAGTCAAATGAGTTCAAAAAGTGAATACGACTTTCTGCTCTAATGTAAACGCCTGCAGTTGTCCATATCGACATTTAAATCATACAAATTACGTACAATATAGTCGGACCGCAGGTCTAAAAGAACCGACGACCCAGTTCAAGTAAACCGGTTCAGTAATTCTCGAACAAAGTGATTCCCGGAAAAGAATCGACGTCTCAGGGCATTTCAAAGTGCGCGCACGCACAGCGAGTGACGCTGGCCGCGTTAGTGAAGTGATTTGATGCTTTTGTGGTTTATAAAGTCTTTTTACATACAAATTATAATTCAAAATGTGTTTTTTTCCTGTCAGAAAAGCGCATGGATACATTTGTGAGAGAAAAACTCGTCGAGTGCAGTCTTATTGAGGCGTCTAACGGTAAGTTCGTGTTTATTATACATTTTACATAATTGTTTGTCTGTGATAATCAACTAACGTTAACCCTCACGTAACTTAAACGCACATATATTTTTAATTCGTGCTATAGTTAAAGCTGCACCAGAATGTACCTAATTTATGAGCGTAAACATCATATATTAATTTTCCAGATCGTGTTTTTGACTTGTCCTTATCACTTTGGTACATCTATAAGTTTTTATATATGGACTGTTTTACCTACGTGACTTGTCATAGAAATGTCTGTGTGCGCGCATGCAGTGTGATCTCCCTTATCTGTGCCAGTGACTGTGTGTGTTTGATATAGCCAGCATATTAACATAAAACTGTGATTTATAATGACTGGAACATCCCATTGATTAGACAGTTTGAAAGCACACCTTTCAGCCAATCACTATATCATATTCTGCTTCTGTAGAGCAACTCATAGGTGAATTTAACTCATAATCATGATGGGTCAATTTCATGATTAACTTCACACAGTTAATTGAACTGAATCACTGTTATTAAAACAATTTGTATTTTTTCTTTTTTTTTAAACTTTATTTTAAAGGTTGGAACAAACATGGAATTCCTTAACTGAGCAGAGTCCACAAAACCCCATCCAGTTGTCGTGGCGATTTAAAAATGACAGCAGATCTCTCAGGCATTGATCATAATCAATGGAAAGGTAAGGATATTCTGCACTATTTTCAAAAGGAATTGCAAATTGTATATTTAATTGTATTTTTCCACATGTGGACATATACATTGTGACATAGTCCAAACTCAATTGAAAAGCATTTTTATTTCAGATGCCTTACACAGAAAGCTGTCAATTTGTGTCAAGGGTGGGACTATACTATGGGGCGTGTTTGTATTGGGAGATATTTTGTAGTTTTTACCCCAAATCTCTCACTGTTTGCACTCTGATGCACGTCAGCAAACAACATTGCAGTTCTACTCTTATTTACCTAGCTGCATCTTACCCTATATTTTATTCCTCCGGTGAAAAGCATTTGGTTAATGGTGAATATTGACCAATAGTACCATGTGGCTCTAACGGTTAGCAGGGGTTAGTAGCTGCATTTGGGGTAAAAATGACAGAATTATTTATTGTGTGAGGTGCCAAGAATATAGGTAGATCCGGGTTGCACTGTCTGTTCTTTATCACACATCTCTCGGAGCGGCAGATGCCTTTAGTAGTGCCTTAACCTCCATTGTTCAAAGCATTTTGCACAGTTGTCTTTGAGTGACGTCACCTCCCAATACAAACACTCTCCATAGTATGGTCCCACCTCTGACAAAAATTGACAGTTTTCAATGTGAGGCATTGGAAATTCAGATGCTAAAGATTCCATTTGAGTTTTGGCAGGTAACATGTGCGACACAGTGAAAAAACAGACATGGTAATTCATAAAACCTCATGTACTTGTTCTTATGTTGCATCTATGCTAACATTAGTCTGTTTCTCTCTTATTCCAAGGTCACCGTAGCCACCCGTATCCAGTCTGTGTCCAGATCAGATGGAGATCATCATCTAGAAAGGACCTCTACATCCCTGAAAGACAGCGGAGACCAGGACAACTAGAGCCCAGATACAGATCCCCTGTAAAGACCTTGTCTCAGAGGAGCACCAGGACAAGACCACAGGAAACAGATGATTCTTCTGCACAATCTGACTTTGCTGCAGCCTGGAATTGAACTACTGGTTTCGTCTGGTCAGAGGAGAACTGACCCCCAACTGAGCCTGGTTTCTCCCAAGGATTTTTCTCCATTCTGTCACCGATGGAGTTTTGGTTCCTTGTTTTTCTTTAGTTGGGGACAATTAATATCAAGCGATATCATCCACTTGATTGCACAGAGGGACGATACATCACTGAATCAATGACGAATTGACTTTAACTGAAAACTGAGTGTTTACTTTTGTCCCTTTGCATTATTATACACTATTTTCCTATTTAATACTGTAAAGCTGCTATGATGCAGTATTTGATCAATATGACAGGCTTATTACTCATAATACATGGAAAATACAGCTACAAACTGACTTTGTTTTTCCATTTGAAATTTGGCAGTCACTGTGCATTCATGAAAACTGAAACCGTAATTTTTGTTCAGTGTTTTTGAAACTGTTTTTGTTCAAGATTTGCAATTGTGTTTGGATTGTCACAATTTGTCACATGTGGAAAACGCAATTGAAAATATAATTAGCAATTCCTTTTGAAAATTGTCCTTCAGTTAACAGGCTCTATAACAGAGTACACTGCTCTCAGGTGTAGATCTTTGCTTCAGAGCTTAAGTGTTTGACAATAGTTCACCCCAAAATGAAAATTGTCACTAATTATTCACCCTGGTCTGAAAGCTCTCGAATATCAACGAAAATATCTTAACTTGTGTTCTGAAGATGAACGAAGGGCTTACGGGTTTGCAACGACATGAAGTTGAGTAATAAATGACAGAATTTTCATTTTTTGGTGAACTATATGTTGAACTACCCTAAGCAGTGCACATCTACCTACGTAGGAGTCTTTATAAACTTGATATAAATTTAAGGACATCTTTAAATGATTTTACATTTAAATTTAAAGAATGTTAATTGTCAATGTCATTTCACTGTGTATTTAAATAGCTAAAAATCTCAAAATGTAATAGTTAAACAGCTAGACACAGGTCATTCAGAAATAATTTTCTTATTTATTGCAAATGTATTTCTGTGATTTTTATTTATTTATTTTGCATTTGCTGGAAACAAAAAAAGGGAAAATTTCATGTTGTTTGTCATTGGTACAAATTTTTTAATGTCAGATGGCATTAAAAATATTTTTTTACAGTCTAAATAACCTGTATTCTTCATTATTTATTAATCCATGATTGCTTTGTTAAGCAAAAGTGAAATTATGAGAATAACCCAGCAAGAATAACCCAGAATCATAAAAATGCAAACCCACAAATGGTAAAAATGACTCTATCTTGGGTTTTCTCAATAACCCAGCATGCTGGGTTAAAATGTGTAAACCAGCATGCTGGATTACTTTAACCCAGCATGTGTTCTGTCCAATATTTACCCAGTGCTGGGTTGCCAATTGGGTTATTTTTAACCCAGCCATTTTTAGAGTGTGTATTTTCAATGCTTCAAAAAATTCTAACTGACCCTCTGATGACACATGGACTACTTTGAAAATGTTTTTATTACCTTTCTGGACATGGACAGTATACCGTGTATACGCTCTAAAAACTGCTGGGTTGAAAACAACCCAATTTGGGTTATTTTGGCAACCCAGCGCTGGGTCAAAAAGGGACAAACCCAATGCTGGGTTATTTTAACCCAACCAGTTGGGTTATCATGTTTAACCCAGCCGGCTGGGTTGCTTTTTTATGGTTTAAAATGACTACATTGCAGGGTTTCAAAAAACAGAGCGGGTGTTTTTTATCACTGTATTTCAGAAGGAAAACTACTGTATTTAGAAAATGTTCAAATTCTTTTTGCATGTGCTTGATTAGGCAGTGTTTGTGAGCTCAGCGCCGCTTTGCAGTCGTCACCGGAGAAACCTCTACCTCTCCCGCTTAGCGCCTCCTGCTGGCAGAAAATTAACTTGCGGAGTCCCGCCATGAATTCAGTGCAAGGCTGTGGGGAAATACTGCATTGCAATACTGCAATAACGTATGTTATTTACAGCTACAGAGTTCATAAATAAAGCATTGAACATTTGTTGAATATAACTTAAGATCAAATTTGACTTTGTTCAATATTGTATAAAAATATACGAAAACACTTTTATACAATAAATGTACAATTAGTTCCCAGACAGCATGGTAAAATTGATTCAATGTTGAGTTTTGATCCAAACCATCATTTTGGTTGACATCACAATTTCAATGTTTAAAGTGTGTTGGATCAGCATTGAAATTTTGATGAAAGGGAACAGCACACATGGGTGAAGACAGTGACATTGAACTAACATTGAGTCTTAGTTCATGAGCACAATATCTTGCAGGCATGTATCTGTGCAAAACACTACTGGGGGTTTCCACATCAGTGGGGCGTTTCAGTTTATGATGGGCACTTTCAATGCCTCATTTGCTCTAATACACTGGGGGTTTGGTTTAGGGGTGGGCCCTCATGATTTTAGCAAGTCTTTAGAAAAATGGTTGAAAAACCAATTGTAGTTTGAAAATTGGCACTAATTGGTATACGCCCATTTTGGTTTTGCATGTGGGCTTCTCAATAGTTAATTGATGCTTCCTTATTGAGAGAAAACACAAGGTGCGTCCTATACGGAAGTCTTGATATGCATGACCTCTCTGAGTTTCAAACAATGGTGCATATAATTAATTTCTGTTTTTAGCATGCTTTTTACTTGCATTGTATTTATTGTTACTAAATCTACTAACATACATTAATTTTCAAAGTAAGTAAAAAGTGTTGAAATAAATTGTACAGAAGCGTGGGACATTGATACAATGTAGTGTTTTCATCCAAAACATGTTGAATCATCATTGATATTTTGATTAAAGGCAAGAGCCAAAATGGAAGTGGGTGATGAAAAATTATCTCCAATTCATCTTTAGCCTTGATTGATAAAATTCTACAATATTTAGCTGATCTCTAAGAGCTCATGAGCATGAATATTAAACTTGACATAGCCTATGTTTCTGTTACTCTACAATTACTCCAAGGCATTCAGTAGGAGGGGTTAAGGCTGATGAGGATGGATAATTAAAGAAAAGAGAAGCACACCCTTAATCATGCTGACATTGATCATACATTGAGTTGTAGTCCACAGCACAACTGCCTGTCACAAGATTGGATTGTATCCCATCTCCTGCTAGCAGATTTATTAGGTAAACATTCATATTCCTGAAGAAGTATCAAACGTAACAGTTCTAAAAGGTACAGCTCAAAACCAAAGATGTTTTCATGTGATATTCAAATAGATTACTGGTTTAGCATTAGGTAAATCTGCAGCTTTAATGAAACAGCTTTATAATTAAGCTCATCCCACAAACTAAATTCAGAACATTTCATATGCTACAATAAATAGGTTATTGGTAAATTAGGTGCCATAAAATTTACAAACCGTCAACATACTGATGTCTTGTGTATTATAGCTCTTCCATTTGCAAATGTCCTAAGCACAAAATGTAAAATATATTGAAACAGTAATAGAGTTTAGATTAGTTTAAATCAGTGATACTAAAATCATGTTCTAACTGTCTGTATTCATAAATAGTTAAAAGTAAATGTTATATTTTCAATATATTTTTATGTGACTTTATGTATGTATGTATGCATGTATGTTATATGTATGAGAACTTATTTTACTTTTTCAGAGAATCCAAAAGAAAAGAGACACAGTCTGAGCCAGATTTGATCAAATTGAACAGTTGCACCACTTGCAGCAATAATGACTTCACGGTGGTCAAAGAGGCGTAAATTGAAATCAATGATTAAGTCCACAGAGGCAGAAATACTACAACAATTCTATGAAACCAGTGCACAAAATTCTGTGTCAGAAGAAAATCATGTTGAAGCAGTAAAAGATTATGTTGAATACCCTAAAGTTGTTATAGACTCAGCTGGTTCAGATTGTAATGATTCAGCCACAGATGAGTTCCCTGTTGGGGTGTCTGATGAGGTTCTGTGGCATCCAACCAATATACACAATGTTAAAGGGGGGGTGAAATGCTCGTTTTCACTCAATATCATGTTAATCTTGAGTACCTATAGAGTAGTACTGCATCCTTCATAACTCCAAAAAGTCTTTAATTTTATTATATTCATAATAGAAAGATAGTCTGTACCGATTTTTCCCGGAAAAACACGAGCATCTGGAGGCGCGACGTGAGGGCGGAGCTAAAGAATCACGAGCGCCAGTTGCGTTGAGAGCATTTAGAAGCTGTGACAGCTGTGAAGGCTGAAACTGAACGAGAGCAGCAGCAGCAAGGACTCGCTCCGAGCGGGGCTCGAACCCGGGTCTCCGATGGGAGGCGGACACACTAACAAGGAGGCAGAGATATTTTAATCAGTTTTACTCACCGCCTGCGGTTCCAACACACGATCGTGACCTTTTTCCTTGGGATTGCATCATCCTTAAGAAATAAATGATACGCAAATCCGTCGTCAAACTGGGCTTTGTTTGTAAAACAAGCATTTTAGAAATGCAGGGAACAAACACTTGCACAACTCCGTTGATGCTCTGTAAAAATAAACTCCATCCACTGGTCCCTTAATGCTGTTTTTTCTTTGGTAATCTGTGCAGGGTTGTCTTGCCCTGGCAACCAAAAACACTTCTTTTGTGACATTTCGCGACGCTCTCGCTCTGATCAGTGAATGTCTGGTGTGTTCTCAGTGCTCTGCTATACGGGAGCGCGCTCTTCCGGCAGAAGTGCCCTCAGGACCCATATAAGGAAATTCCACTCCATCTAACGTCACACAGAGCCATACTCGAAAAAAACTTTCCGAAACTTGTGACAAACCGGAAGGAGTATTTTTGGAACAGAAATACTCCTTCAAACGTACAACTTAATTTTTGAAACTTTGTCCATGTTTAGCATGGGAATCCAACTCTTTAACAGTGTAAAAAACTCAGTATGCATGAAATACCCTTTAATAATGACACATTCAACTTATCAGACGTTGACTCTGATACTGAGTGAGTTTCTTTTAAGGAGTTTGCGATATTGGGCCTCAACCTTCTCAGTCTCACTTGCTGCACTCAGTGCACTTTTAAGTATTTTGAGAATGTTTCATCCAGAATTGCCCACAGATGCCAGGACAATTCTTAAGACCCAAACCCATGTATTTACCATAAAGATGCAAGGTGGAGAGTATTATCATTTTGGCTTGGCAAAGGGGATACTGTCGTGTTTGAAAAGCTTAATTCTGCCTGAACGATTGAAAATAGTTAAAGTACAATTCAATTTAGATGGCCTTCCACTTTTCAAAAGCAATACACTTCAGTTCTGGCCAATTCTTGCCATTGTCAATTGTGACTATACTAAACATCCCTTCCTCGTTGGCCTTTACTGTGGTATGAAAAAGTCCAAGTGCATATTTGAGTTCTTAAAGCCATTTATTGATGATTTAGCTGATGTTCTTATGGGTGGTATTGTTTACAATGGTCAAAACATATAGGTGATGCCCCTGCCAGAGCCTTTGTTAAAAATATAAAATCTCACAATGGCTACTCAGGCTGTGACAAATGTGTTCAAGTGGGTGAGTGGCAAAATAAAATGACATACCCAGAAACTGATGCAAAGTTGAGGACGGATTCTGATTTTAATGATATGATTGATGAAGACCACCACTTGAACCAAACACTTTCTCCTTTAGCTGGCTTGGTAAAAATGGTTACCATGTTTCCATTAGATTATATGCACTTGTGCTGTCTAGGCGTCACTAGGAAACTTTTAAACTTATGGATCAGAGGTAAATCACATACTAGGTTGTCCACTCAAACTGTAGCTGACATATCTGAAAACTTAAAGCTGCTGAGTTCCTACACGCCGGTTGAGTTTAGTCGGAAGCCAAGAGGGTTATCAGAAATTGACCGCTGGAAAGTGACTGAGCTGCACTCATTTACAGTATGTTGTATACAGGCCCTGTTGTGCTTCAGAATTGCATTCAAATGCCGATGTATGAGAACTTTATGCTGTTTTCTGTTGCAATGCATTTGCTTTTATCCTCTGGAACCCTAGAGGCTTGTCTCATTTGTATGCCACTTTGGACAACTGTATGGTAAACATGAAATAGTCTACAATATACACCAGCTCACTCATCTGGCTGAAGAGTATCGTCTCTTTGGACCTTTGGATAATGTGTCAGCATTTCCTTTTGAGAATTATTTAGGACAAATAAAACGTCTTTTGCGCATATAAAACAAATAAAACGTCTCCCTTACCCTTACAGCAAGTTGTGAAAAGGTTATCTGAGATGCCAAGTCCAGATTCACCAAAGCCTCATGAGTGCAACTTAAGTCAGACACATTTTGACGATCCAGTTCTTCATAGCCTTAGTCTTGGCAAACAGTTCAGAAAAGCTGTCACTGAAAAGTACACTCTGTCAATAGTGCAAGGAGATAATTGTGTACAAATAGTTGGTTGTTATAAAGTTTGGGAGTTGCATGACAATCTTGAAATGGCCAGGCTCCAAGATATTAAGCTGAAATATTTCCTCTGTCCTGACAAGAATGTTTTCATTGCCATGCCACTCATCCATATGACATAATTAATTGTTTGTAGATTAAAACATGATTTTGCTGTTGTAAGAAAAGCTTGTACTTAACATAATTAGTTCCTGCTTTTCCATCTCCAAGGAAAAGTTTACATTTCTAATCTCGTGTTGTAGGGGAGTTATTTTGTTTTAAAAAAACGAAGTAGTGGTGCATCAATCAATTTCAAAATGGTGGCACAGAAATTGTGCCACACAGCTGGCTGATTGGAAATAAGCTTCTTTGGTCACCATATCCACCCAAAGACACAGCCAAGATACAGGCTGCAGTGAAAAATATGAGCTGCCTACTGAGGAATGGTTGTCCTATGAACCTGTTAAGACACCTTGCAATTCGGGGTGAGTGTATAAATTAATATGAGTTGGAATTTGAATTATTGTGGACTTTATTACACTCACAACATATAACTTGCAGCCACATATGAAGAAGCTGAGAAGGGTTTGAAAAGATACCTACAGGAGAACTGCGACACAAGTGACATTCAGTCTCAAGTAGAAACTGAGAAGTTTAAAAAAAGAAAATCCATGTAACACAATGTATGACAAGGGGAAATAATAATCATAACATGAAATTCCTAGATGTATCTGAAGTTTTATTTCTCTATTAGACCCAATCCCATTTACAACACATCTGATACAGAAGAGGAAGTTAAAGAAAGAAAGCTCTGCCCAGCTCCTAGACTTCTATTTCCAGGTATAACAGTGATGTTATGTAACTAAGACTGAGTGGCACAATATATGCAATTGTTCCATTTATGTGGACATTCCAAAATGTAATTTTGCTAACACGTAAAATCTGTTTCACTGCAGTCTCCAATATAATGGCTCCTGTTCAATCAGCTTCCAGAGTCCTCTGACCAGATGTGCAGCAGTTCTCCATACTTGATTGAGTCAAGTGACTCAACAGCCCTGCCTGCCATGTACCCCTGCCAGGAACCATCTTCCAAGGATCATGAGGGTATCCATTCCAGAAGTGCTTTGGCAGTTTTGCAATGAGACCAATATTTGCTTTGATTTTAATGTCCAACTTCCTAATTTCAGGCAATTTACACCAATATACAATACTGTTACTTTATCCTAAAATATAATTTGGTTGCTAATCTGTTCACTAGCAATAGTTTTTTCTTGTTGCAGATGCAAGGGATTCTGCAAGAGAGTTAATGAAAGGCAAGTGCAGAGAAGTTTTCCTACTTATACAGTATACATGTTAAATATGTTTTGACCTGTAATGTTTTTTTTTATTTTCCACAAGATGTTGCTTTACAAAAGTTGATCGTAACTGTAACTGAACTTGTAAAAGAAGTGAAGGAACTGCGTGAGGAATGTCAGGAATTCTTCACAATTCTTAACCGCTGCAACCCTTGCCTGTCTCAGTCCCTCTGCACAATAGTGATGAGCTTGAGAGTGCAGAGGAGATATTAGCATCCAGTGAAGCAAGGACAATAATGGTTTGTGGTTCTATGTAGGTACCATTTTGTTGTTAACCCTTTTTTTTTTTTTTTTTTTTACATGTTCTCTCTGCTTTGTGTTCACATTTTGTATGGCAGGTAAAACACTTCAGCATAACTGGAGGAACCTCATTGGAAGTTATGGTCCGTCTCATGCTTTCTTGTGCACTGACCAATGAGCTGGCATCATCACTAAATTGGGCTGGGAAGATGGTTAAAAAGCAGTCAAGGCAAAAGAGGGCATTCAAGGATACGTTCTTGAATATGTGTATATTTGGTGAATTATTACTATCAATGATTTTAATTGTCGTTCTGCCTTTTGTGTTCCCAGAATTGACCTTACTTCATCCAATATTTCCCTGTTCCAGTTCCTTCATTAAAGTATTAAATTGAATACATTTCATATCCTGTTGTTTTTCTTTTGTTAGATGCTATGACTTTGCAGATGGGTGTGGGAAAAGTTTCCAAGTATGAATATAGTCAGGCAGTCCAGAAATGGCTCCGATATGCACCGTACCGTGTGGGTGGAACTGCACTTCAAACAACATGGAATTACATGGAATTGAGTGCTTTGAGTTGAATGAATTAAAAGAACAAAGACTGGAAACTAAAAAAGAATGAGATTGAAACAGTGTTTGTTTTTTGTATTTTTATATAGTTGGTTGAATATTGATTCAATGTTATGAGCATGTTTTTGTCTTCAATATTAATAATGTTTCAAATGTGGGTGCAAAAGTGACGTTTAAACAACATCACTTTGTAACGTTGAAGCAATATTAACACCATTGATTTGTGGTTGAAATCTGAACGTTATTTCAATATTAACCGAGGGTGCAAAAGTGACATTGAAACAACATCACTTTGTAATGTTGAAGCAATCTTAACACCATTGATTTGTGGTTGAAATCTGAACATTATTTCAATATTAACTGAGGGTGCAAGAGTGATGTTAAAGAAACATCACTTTTTCTAACATTATTTCAATGTAATCAGCGTTGACACATCAACACTGACTCAACATTGTTTCAATGGTTACATGCTATCTGGGAAAGCTCTCTGTTATGCTTTTAAGGGACTCTGTTAGAACATCCAGCACATTATCTTTATCTTTAGACCCATTTGAAATCCCAGTAGGAAAACTATTCTTGTTGTCACATCCTTCATCACGTAGTAACTATAAGATAAGATCACTTTTTCAGAAGGAGCTTGTAACAACTCCATATATGGTGTCTTACTGGAGGAATGTGTTACACAGATTTTACCCAGCTAAAGGTTTTCTGAAAAGGTTTAAATCCGACATCGATACCAATGTTCTTTTTGTGGTGACAGTAATGAATCTGATATTCTTATCGTTTGGGATTGTCCTCATATATTTAGCTATGGTATTTTGGATTGAATTCTCTAGTGTTACTACACTGTCATGTCATTTGTCTCTCTGTTGTGTGGCGTCCTCTACTGGATAAAGACCTGAACCAAATCTTTGAGGTTTGCAGTGATTCCAAATAGCTTTTTGATACTCGAGTCATACTTTTATGACCCTTTTCTTTATTGTCCTCAATGTTGTTAGTGTATGTATGGAAACAAGCCTATAGACTTTTTGTGTTTTTATCCTTTTGAACACTTCGTGTTGATTGTTGTTGTTCAATAAAGTATTCAATCAATCAATCAAGCAATATGTTTGATTGGGGTTGGAACTAAACTCTACAGGACACTAGGTCTCCAGGGGCAGAAAGAGAAACCAATTCCAATTCCAAACCAGTAAGATCAATCATTTTCTGAACACAAATGAAGATATTCTTGATGAAATCCGAGAGCTATCTGACCCTGCATAGACAGTAGTGATGACAGGTTGGGCCAGGTAAAAAAATAAATTTCACTTTATTTGCAGGATGGGTCATTATAAACAAAATAAAAACATCCATTAAGAATCAATCTGTCTGAAATTTGTATTACAGGAAGTGCTCAACATTAAAAAGCAACTTTTTACAACACTCTACCAAAGTTTAATTTTCCTTTTTAAGTTAGAGCTGTGCGTATAGCATAAAGTGTTTAACTACTTTTAAGATGGCAAATATATATATTAGGGTTGGATCTAAACTAAACAGTATTTTAAACTAAAACGAAAACTAAACAGTATACGATCGAAACACTATTTTAAATAATCTTTATCTTTACATACACAGCCTAGAAGAATTATGATACTCACCTGAATTTAAATGAGAAATATTGTAAACAAGATATGTGATAAAGGTTATTATTATATTATTACTATTAATAAATATATTAATTAAAAAATAACATTAAAGGCATTATCATTCCATAATCCAGTGGTTATGCAGTAGGCTGATTCCAGGTCCTTGTGGGAACATTTTTGTTTGTTTGTTATATTCACAGAATTGTGACAACAAAAAAGAACACGCTATTGAAATTAAAACCAATAAATGTATTCATTTAAAATGCATACACTGTATCAACCTTGTGGTGTGTCTTTTTATTGTTTTCAATAATTGTTTGTTAAGGTATGTTTGATTGGGGTTGGAACTAAACTTATTTCTATGCAAGTTTTACGGTCATATATAAATCAGGATACATGTTATTCAATTAAATTCAAATATGTTAATGAATTAATCTAAATAGCATGCAGCTTTCTTTCTCATATCCTTAGGCTTTGTATTCTTAGAGGTTCCTAGACAAACATTTTCCAGTAGTTTTAATTGTCAGAAGCGATGGAGAAGTAACGCTACTGACATTCAAGAATTGTTTGCAAAGCCTTCCAAAGAGTCTCCAGTGTTACTGCCCCATAGAGGAAGATACTGCAGTTATTTTGACGTTCAAAATATTTTAATAAATTCAATTAAAATGTATATAGTTTTTCATCTCAACTTCAAAAGTGTGTCTTGTTACCTGGGCCTGAAAAGCATTTTCTAATTCAGGATACATGCTATTGAATTAAAATCAAATATTTTAATAAAATGAAATGCATGCCGTTTTCTTTCTCAAATCTGAAGGGTATGTCGTATTACTGGATCCAAGAAGAACATTTTGATGATGGTTTTAGCCACATAACTATAATATAACACATACTATGGAAAATGAAATTAATACATGATTTAGTTTCAAATAAATACAATCTTATATCCAAGCTACAAAGGCTGTTTTGTTACAGATTTAAAGGATATTTCACAATCATTTTCATTGTCAAAAGTAATGCCAAATTCATGCTATTGACATTTAAAAATTGAAATATAAGATTTTATTTATTTTAAATGAATCTATAAGTTTGAATATCAAACTCATTCAAAATAACTGCAGTATTTTCCTCTAGGGGGCAGTAATGCCAGAAAGAAGGCTGGGCAAGCGATTTTTAAATGTCAATAGCATGAATTTGGCATCACTTTTGACAATGAAAATGATTGCAAAATGTATTTTATTAAATCTGTAACAAAACAGCCTTTGTAGCTTAGATTGTATTTATTTGAATTATCTATTGGTTAGTATGTGTTTTATTGTAGTTGAAAAATGTACAGCGTACATTTATGTGTCTTTTTCTTCGCTTTAGCAGCCATGTTGCCGAGATAATTCATACCCCTTCATTTGAAGTGTGGTCCCGAAAAATCTTCTTTTGAAGAGCTATCTGGACTTTCCCCTTACCCCTTCCCCTCCAACCAAAAGAGAATCGAGACACCCCTACCCCTTCACGTGAACGCACGGGTACGGGAAAGGGGAAGGGCTGAGGGGTAGAATTGGGATTGAGCCTAAAAGCTACTGGAAAATGTTATTTAAGAAATGTTCTGAAGACACAGCCTTTAAAGCTGAGATAGAAAATTTTATTTATTTGTTAACTAATCCATTGTTTGTTTAATTTTATATTTTTCTTTTGCTTTTTGTTTTGCATTTTGCAGATGGTCCCTATCCTGCACTTTTACAGTCTGTCAGGTCTATCAGTTACAATACCTTTGGCAAATTAAAATAAATAAAACACATTTTGTGTTCTCTTCTACATTTGAAAACAAATATAACACCGCATTTCTTGTCATTGTGCTAAATCGTTAAAGACCTATTAAAAGATTTCCTAGGCTGAATCTCTGACAAATGTCAAACGTCGAACCAGCTTTATATCGGTGAATTCAAGGTGCTTGTATTTAAGTAATTCAATTTCGAGCAGCTTTATAGTTGTAGTCTAGACTAGACTACATCTTAGAGATAAACATTATAATTTTCTTCCATTACTTTTGTCAGTCAGTTTTAATTAATTTTCAAATGTTGTATTGCCTATCCTTTGAAATCAATGAGCTTACAGTATCTCTAAACATATTAATCTATCCAATAGTATATAGTTAAACAAATAGCTTCAGTACAAGTAAATTGCAAATCACATCAATGCAGCTGTAATCGTTACATCATATAAAACTCTGATGGGAAATATTTGAAACTGATCTATATAGGGACAGAGACTCTTGCAGTCCGAATAGTCAATCCCGATTGTACTATCTGTGTTTCAGCGCTGGTTGACTCGAAAGTGGAGACCATCCAGGGAAAGCCGTTAGGACGTGGGCATGGGCTAACCCTCAATGTTGGTCTTTTCCATGAAGAGGAAATTAATTTCCTGGTACTGGAGGGACCATCAGTAGATATCATCCTGGGATGCCCCTGGCTCACATTACACTCTCCGGAAATCAGGTGGGACTCAAGTGAGGTAGTCCGTTGGAGTCGGTTTTGCCATCAACACTGCCTCACTACTTATCACCTCACAGGCCATGGGACTGTGCCATTAACCTTCTGCCTGATGCTAAACTCCCCAAGAGTCATGTCTATCCTCTGTCCATTCTGGAGTGCAAAGGTGATGGAGCAATACATCCAGGAGGCCCTCAAGCAGGGATTCATTTGACCATGTAGCTTACCGGTTGCTTCCAGCTTCTTCATGGGCAAGAAGGACCGGGGCTTGTGTCCATGCATCGACTACAGAGCCCTGAACTCACAGACTGTTAAACTCCCTTATCAACTTCCCCTGGTCCCTGCCGCCCTTGAGGAACTCGAGCCAGCATCTTCTCCAAGCTGGACCTGCGGAGTGCCTGTAACCTCGTTCACAAACGCAAAGGCGATGAATGAAAGACAGCCTTCATCGCCCCTTCTGGACACTGTGAGTATTGTGTTATGTTGTGTGGACTCACCAACAGCCCCTCTGTCTTCCAAGGGTTCATGAACAAGGTGTTCCTGGAATTCCTAAACAAGTCAGTCATATTGTACATTCACGATATCCTAATATATTCCCAGAATTTGTTACAACAACATCAAGATACGACAACGCCATCTCTTTCTGAAGCTGGAGAAATGTGAGATCCACCACTCCATGGATCAGTTCCTCGCCTATAACATCAGCCCAGAAGGTATCCAGATGAACCAGGGGAAGGTGACCGCCATCAAGGAGTGGCAAGTTCCACAGTCCGTGAAGGAACTCCAGAGGTTCTTAGGATTTGCTAACTTCTACCAACGCTTTATTCAAGATTTCAGTCTTCAAACTGCTCCATTGACCTCTCTCCTTCGAGGTAAGCCCAAGTCCCTGCCCTGGACTTCCACTGCCCACAAAGCCTTAAAGAAGCCTTCAGCATGGCTCCCATCCTTCGCCACCCAAATCCAGAGTCTCCATTCGTGGTCGAAGTGGACACCTCCACCACCAGCGTTGGAGCCGGCATCCTAGCAGTTCCGTGAGCCTCCACCCCTCCAACCTTGCGCTTACTCTTCCAGGAAACTGACCCCAGCAGAGCAGAATTATGACACCAGAAAACAAGGAACTGTTAGAGATCAATCTCGCTCTGGATGAATGGAGACATTGGCTGGAGGGAGCTAACCACCCCTTTACTGTCATCACAGATCATACAAATCTCCAATACCTCTGTGAGGTCTTGGGTACCCTCGTCATTCCATCAGGGCGCCAGGAGCCACCCCTGGAGGAAGGGGTAATGTCAGGAACTCACAGTCACAGCCACCCCGATCATCACCCACACCTGATCCAAATCATGCCCGATCCCAATCGCCCGAGCTCTGATCACCTGCACCTGCAATCACTCACCTGGATAAAGCCACCATCACACCAGTAATCCGGCATCCGGTCTACTGTTCACTACCCTGAACTGGTGTCCGACCAATCTATTCTAACCTATTCTGCCCTTAGATCCCCATGGACAATCTCCCCTGATTCCCCATTGATGTCTCCCTCTAACTCTCCAGAGCTCTGGGATTTATCCATTAATCATATCATTGTCACTCTACTTATTGTAAATAAACTATAAGCTTTTATTATACCCTCTGCCTGCATCATGGTGTGTGACACATAGCGTATGTCATATATTAGATTTCTGTATGGTGAGTTCATTCTGACTTCCTGTGGGTGGTGTGGTTTTGATGTGTGAAGGACAGGACATGAGAATTTCGCAAGTTCATTTCTGTGCAAAATTGTGTTGGACATTTCAGAGGGTTTGCTTGTTTGCGTTCACATAATGTTAATTATTTCCTAAAAGATAATCAACATCAAATCTGTGCATGAAAACCTCCCTTTGCAGAAGTGTTTGCAGTGTGGTTTAGCTGAAGTAAAATGTTAAGTTAAGGTCAGTAGGCTACTTAAACCATTCAGTTAAGTGTAATGAGTTCCTATCTGCTTTAGACCTATCACCATCACATGATTTTCTTAACCTCAATAGGAAAAAGTTTGGCAGTGCAGTCATATATATATCTACAAAACAAAAAGCTTAATACTGTTAGAGGTTAAACTACCTGGCTTTGCAGTTCACTGGTGATCAGGTGACCATGTGTGGAAAACTTTACTGAGCTTATCTGCCAAAGGCCAACCACAATACCTACGTTTGATCTGCAAAGAAGCATTTGGCTTACCATCAAGTAGGTGGATGATTCCATTGTTTATTTAAAAAAATAGAGAAAAGTTCATTTTTGCTGTCTATTTCTGTAATATTTTATTAATTGAGCAAGTAAATATATGTTTTGGAACTTCACATTTAAAACAAAAGTAAAAGCAACCTGCTGATATAAGGTCAAGAACATGCTTTCCTGTTTATGATTTGGGCTGCAGGAGAAAAGCACCGCTTTTGTTCAAACTCTTCACGCATCAAGGAAAAGACCACCTCAGTATACTGAAAGAGCAACAGGGCAATCATCAATATTAATATCTAAACATTTGCATTTGTGTATTTTATGCATCTGTATCTGGTTTGTGATACAAACAGCGATAAAAAGTCAAAGTAATCTTAATTCATAATTAAATAAATAGAAGAAAAAAGAGATGGTTGCATAATTTACCACTGTCTTTGGCTCTTGTTCCAGACGTATAAACTGAGTCTGCTCTATATCTGTTTCTCTAGGTTTTAATTTTTCTCTAGAGTAGCAACATACACCTATAAAAGAAGAGAATAATGGTCATATTTTACAGATGAATTTAAATTTATAATTGAAATATTAAAGAACAGAATTTACCAATGGCTACAAAGACAAGAATACCATGCATCAGCCCAGATAAGATGATAATAATCATCCACAGTTGCTGAATTTGGTCAGTATAATTCACCACTGTATGATTCTGGCACTCGGGTGATTTAACTGGTTCTGTAAAAAACATAAAAAAATAAAATAAAATAAAAAAAATATATATATATGTCCTGATTACTGAATGCTCACTCACCAGTGATGTGAAGTCTGATGCCGTCGCTGAATTTTGGAGGTACTTCTGTAGTCATGCAGTAATAAATGCCTAACTCATCAGCAGTGACATTTTTTATGAATAGACGATTGCTAGGTTGCACTGAATATTTGGGTCTGAATCTTACATCGTAGTAAAAAGGAGTTGGTGAAGTTGAAAATAACCGCAATATCATAACTGGACGATTTGGTAGTTTCAGTAGCATCCAATAAATCTCTTTTTCATCAAGATCACAGTTTATGGACACATTTTGTCCCAGATTTGTTAGTTCTGTTAACGTTTCTACAGCCTGACACCATACTAGTAGATCTGCAAAATAAAAAAAAATTAAAGAAAAAAATTTAAACGTATGAAAACATAGTATACTTGTTTGAGAGTAAATTAATCAAGGTATTCAAAATACTTACAGATAAGATGCTGGATGATCTTTGTGATATTTCCACACCTGAAATACATTGAGATGAAATCTGGTTGCATTCAAAAAGGCTTTAAGGTGGATTTTTAATTAAGAGTTTTGAAATCAACAGAGGTCTATTTTCTACAAGCCACTGAAAGGAAGTGACTCTCACGCCACAACTCTCAGATCTAAAGGAAGAGTTCACCCAGAAATGAAAAAGATGAAGAGGAGTGTAACATCGAGGCTGAGGCGGCATTAGAATCCATTTGCAGAAGTTTATTTAGAGAAGATATCAATGACAGTATCGTTAAGTCAGGCATAGAGTCAGTGCTGTGATAGCAGTCCAATCTTTCAACATACACAATGATAATCCACAGGCAGAGATGAGTAGGCAAGCAAAAGGTCCAAGCACAATCGTCAGTTCAGATCAGGCTATCAATCCAACGGTGCAATCAGTGGTGGAGCTAGAGTTTTATACATGGGGTGGCCAGGGGGTGGCTAAGGCTAATTCAGGAGGTCCATGACAAAAAATCAGTGTATAACTCCAACCTGGTATAAAAAATGGGAATTATATAATTTAATAGTTTTATTTAACAAAGATGTTTTAGATTGATCAAAAGTGATGATACAGACATTTATAATGTTACGAAAGATTTATATTTCAGATAAATGCTGCTCTTCTGAACTTTCTGAACTTTTTTTTTGAAACCTGAAATAATTATACCCAGCTGTTTTCAACATGATAATAATAATTACTTTTTTGAGCAGCAAATCGGAATATTAGCACGATTTCTCAATGATCATGTGATTGGAGTAATGATGCTAAAAATTAAGTTTTAAAAATCGCAGGAATAAATTACATTTAAAAAAATCAAACAGAACAGTTACTTTAAATAGTAAAATATTTCACAATATTACTGTTTTTGCTTTATTTTGGATCGGTGAGCAGAGTTTATATAAGACCATTCTTATAATAACGTTAAATCTATACATTTTTATTAATTATAATAAAAAAGCAATTATGAGTTAATTTATAAATGTAATTTTCGCATTACATTTTTCTCTCTAGTTTGTGGACACTAGTGAGTTGATTTCTGCTGTTAATATCTTCTAGCTGCTGTCTTTCCGCGGTTGAAACACTCGATGAGTGATTACATGATACACTATATATACACATTCAGTAAGTTGTAGTGTAACTTTCAACATGGATCTGATGTTCATTCAGTGTTTACTTCATGCTAATAAGAATGAGAGCGTGCACGAGAGGCTGGAAATAGACGCGATGAAACGTTTCACTAGACCAGACTCGTCGCATCCTTGATTTCACGGCTAAAATAAATGCTTCTTTTAATACGATTAAACAAAAAAAATGAAATAGTAGCATAGTAATTATTGGGGTGGAAGATTAGATGTCAGGGGTGTCCAGTGCCACCCTCGACAACCCTCTGGCTTCGGTGGGGGCAATCCAACAATCACAAACAAGAACTCAGGCAGAATCATACACACAGAAAAGATAAGCAGAATAACAATGGATAACGCTTGATAAGGCAGGTAAACTGGCAATACTTCGCAATGAGCAAACTCACATACTCTTGTTAAATAGCTACTGTTCAAACAGGAAATTAATGTAGAAGCGGTATACAGACAGTACACAGTACCACAGTACTCCGGCGAGTACACATATGGAGAAATGTAGCATTACATCACTAGCTTACAGATGGTCCTCTGAAGTGAATGGGTGCCATTAGAATAAGAGCCAAGTTAAAAATAACTTGATGTCAAACATGCAGCTTTTCACTTCGCTGTTAACTGATGGACTGGAGTGGTGTAGATTACTTGTGGATTATTGTGATGTTTTTATCAGCTGTTTGGAGTCTCATTCTGACGGCACCCATTTGCTGCAGAGGACTGGTGAGCAAGTGATGTAATGCTACATTTCTCCAAATCTGATCAGATGAACCAGCAAACTTATCTACATCTTGGATGGCCTATGGAACAATTATTTTAACAGTACAATTTTTACTTTATTTTTATCAGTGTGTGATGATGGTGTTATTGCTTTAGTGATTGTCTTTTAACTATTCTAAGTTACAATACAAAAGCTTCATGCCAAATATTGCCTGAATCTTAAAGTAAATTGGTCTGCCAACATTAAGCCTGTAGATTTGAACAAAAGCCCAAAGACTGATGTGGAAAAAGCGATAGACATTAAACTATGCTTAATTCATCATGTACTGTTTTCATTTTTCATTACAGCAGGAATTAAGAGTGGCACACTTCTCTCTTTCTGTCTCTCTTCATTAAAATCTTACCTGTATGAAACCTGCCCTTCAACAAAGTAAAAGTCCAGATTTGGGAACATTAAAGTATGTATTTTTTATTAAACCTGTCATTATGTCCTGCCAGTAGAATATGAGACAGATAATCTGTGAAAAAATCAAGCTCCTCTGGCTCCTCCCAGTGTCCTATTGCCATTTGCAGTTACGGACCGCTCCTGGTAAAAAACAACCAATCAGAGCTGCGGTCCGTAACTTTTTTTTGTGTTCAAAGTACAAAATGAACATAATAAGCGAGTACACCATGAATCCATTTTCCAAACCGTGTCTTTAGCTTGTCCTGAATCACTAGAGTGCACCTATAATAAGTGTTTATATTCGGACTATTTTAGATTGCTTCGGGGATACCGTGGCGGAGTAACCCAGTACCTTTGTGATTCTTCATAGACATAAACAGAGAGAAGTAGTTCCGGCTACGATGTTCTTCCGCAAGACGCAAGCAGTTCTGTTTATTAACCGCTAGAGCTTCAAAAGTTACCAACTGCAGCTTTAACATTTTCCACTAGGGGCCGAGGAGTTTTGTCTTGTAAATGACTGACTGACTAAACACAGAAGCAATTTGAAAATCATATCTGGCTCATACTGCATGGTTTCTCTGAATAACAGCACATTTACAGCCAGCTTAAGCTCTGTAAACTGGGTCTGATCAAAAGGTGTTTTATTGCGTATGAACTGAATTTGAGGAATGCATATTTAGCACTGGTCAAAGAGACGCATCATGTGGAGTTGTGTGGAATCAGGACTGTAGCGGGGGTTTACGGGGCCAGCTGTATGTGAACCCTCCTTTGAAATTGTGTAAATAGCACAAATAAATAAATATAACCCTGATACAAATTAAACAATGTTTAAGTTTTTTCAAGTTTGTTGGTGTCCAGGTCCAGAAATCGAAAAATCAAATGTAAAATAGCATTACATAGTCTTCACGGTATAAATTAAATATAGATTAATTCTTGTTAAAACTACAAAGTAATTCAGCCAAGAGCAGTGAGCGATTGTCTCTCATTTATTTTCTTGGTTTAACATTAAAGATTTAGTTCATCCAAAAATGAAAATTAGGCTGCGTTTTACTCCCCCTGAGGCATCCTAGGTGTACATGATTTTCATCTGTCAGTAGAATCTAGTTCTCTTCAATAATAACTTTAATGTAGCTTGCACTCACAGTTGTAAACTAAGCAGTCCTGGGGGAATGACGTATGAGGTCCGTGTTACACATGCGCCGATGAGTATTGTGAAAAATTGACTAAATCAACTTAAAACAGACCAAAACGACTCACTCAGTGTAATTAGTCCATCCATTTCATCCTGTTTGACCCATTCATTTCATCACAATTTTCAGACAAATAAGTGCTAATTAATGGTGATTTATTGCCACCCTACACAAGACTTTACACAAGTATTTTTTATTATTGTTTGCCTCCTGTATTCATTTATTTGTATAACTATGAAACTCATCTTTCAATTGAAAACTTGTGTGACCACTGTTACCAAAAGACTATAGTCAAAAGTCTATATATTTCATTCGCATTAATCATGGCCCAATTTAGCATTAAACAGTGTTTGTAACTGGATGTCAGTATCATGTTTCCTGTTTACAGTCTCATATCAACCATGTTAATAAATGGCTAAATATACATCAAATACATTTTATTGGTGTTGCATTTAATTAGGAACATACTGTGATTAATTTGATTATGGAAATATGTGAATATAGGACCACAAAGTAGGAGTTCATTCTGACTTCCTGTGGGTGGTGTGGTTTTGATGTGTGAAGGACAGGACATGAGAATTTCGCAAGTTCATTTCTGTGCAAAATTGTGTTGGACATTTCAGAGGGTTTGCTTGTTTGCGTTCACATAATGTTAATTATTTTCTAAAAGATAATCAACATCAAATCTGTGCATGCAAACCTCCCTTTGCAGAAGTGTTTGCAGTGTGGTTTAGCTGAAATAAAATGTTAAGTTAAGGTCAGTAGGCTACTTAAACCATTCAGTTAAGTGTAATGAGTTCCTATCTGCTTTAGACCAATCACCATCACATGATTTTCTTAACCTCAATAGGAAAAAGTTTGGCAGTGCAGTCATATATATATCTAGAAAACAAAAAGCTTAATACTGTTAGAGGTTAAACTACCTGGCTTTGCAGTTCACTGGTGATCAGGTGACCATGTGTGGAAAACTTTACTGAGCTTATCTGCCAAAGGCCAACCACAATACCTACGTTTGATCTGCAAAGAAGCATTTGGCTTACCATCAAGTAGGTGGATGATTCCATTGTTTATTTAAAAAAGAGAGAAAGATCATTTTTGCTGTCTATTTCTGTTATTTTTTATTAATTGAGCAAGTAAATATATGTTTTGGAACTTCACATTTAAAACAAAAGTAAAAGCAACCTGCTGATATAAGGTCAAGAACATGCTTTCCTGTTTATGATTTGGGCTGCAGGAGAAAAGCACCGCTTTTGTTCAAACTCTTCACGCATCAAGGAAAAGACCACCCCAGTATACTGAAAGAGCAACAGGGCAATCATCAATATTAATATTTAAACATTCGCAAGTGTATT
The DNA here is from genome assembly GCF_023724105.1 of Carassius gibelio. Lineage (NCBI taxonomy): Eukaryota > Metazoa > Chordata > Actinopteri > Cypriniformes > Cyprinidae > Carassius > Carassius gibelio. Next base: position 31,033,608 of record NC_068417.1, read on the forward strand.
TTATGCATCTGTATCTGGTTTGTGGATACAAACAGCGATAAAAAGTCAAAGTAATCTTAATTCATAATTAAATAAATAGAAGAAAAAATAGATGGTTTTGCCTAATTATTTACCACTGTCTTTGGCTCTTGTTCCAGACGTATAAACTGAGTCTGCTCTATATCTGTTTCTCTAGGTTTTAATTTTTCTCTAGAGTAGCAACATACACCTATAAGAGAAGAGAATAATGGTCATATTTTACAGATGAATTTAAATTTATAATTGAAATATTAAAGAACAGAATTTACCAATGGCTACAAAGACAAGAATACCATGCATCAGCCCAGATAAGATGATAATAATCATCCACAGTTGCTGAATTTGGTCAGTATAATTCACCACTGTATGATTCTGGCACTCGGGTGATTTAACTGGTTCTGTAAAAAACATAAAAAAAAAATATATATATATATATATATATATATATATATATATATATATATATATATATATATATATATATATATATATATATATATAATAACTTTACATTGAAAGCACTATATACTAATATGTCCTGATTACTGAATGCTCACTCACCAGTGATGTGAAGTCTGATGCCGTCGCTGAATTTTGGAGGTACTTCTGTAGTCATGCAGTAATAAATGCCTAACTCATCAGCAGTGACATTTTTTATGAATAGACGATTGCTAGGTTGCACTGAATATTTGGGTCTGAATCTTACATCAGAGTAAAAAGGAGTTGGTGAAGTTGAAAATAACCTCAATATCATAACTGGACGATTTGGTAGTTTCAGTAGCATCCAATAAATCTCTTTTTCATCAAGATCACAGTTTATGGACACATTTTGTCCCAAATTTGTTAGTTCTGTTAACGTTTCTACAGCCTGACACCATACTAGTAGATCTGCAAAATAAAAAAAAATTAAAGAAAAAAATTTAAACGTATGAAAACATAGTATACTTGTTTGAGAGTAAATTAATCAAGGTATTCAAAATACTTACAGATAAGATGCTGGATGATCTTTGTGATATTTCCACACCTGAAATACATTGAGATGAAATCTGGTTGCATTCAAAAAGGCTTTAAGGTGGATTTTTAATTAAGAGTTTTGAAATCAACAGAGGTCTATTTTCTACAAGCCACTGAAAGGAAGTGACTCTCACGCCACAACTCTCAGATCTAAAGGAAGAGTTCACCCAGAAATGAAAAAGATGAAGAGGAGTGTAACATCGAGGCTGAGGCGGCATTAGAATCCATTTGCAGAAGTTTATTTAGAGAAGATATCAATGACAGTATCGTTAAGTCAGGCATAGAGTCAGTGCCGTGATAACAGTCCAATCTTTCAACATACACAATGAGTAGGCAAGCAAAAGGTCCAAGCACAATCGTTAGTTCAAATCAGGCTATCAATCCAACGGTGCAATCAGTGGCGGAGCTAGAGTTTTATACATGGGGTGGCCAGGGGGTGGCTAAGGCTAATTCAGGAGGTCCATGACAGAATATCAGTTTGTACTGTAACTCCAACCTGGTATAAAAAAATGGGAATTAAAATAATTAATAATTTTATTTAACAAAGATGTTTTGAATTGATCAAAAGTGATGATACAGACATTTATAATGTTACAAAAGATTTATATTTCAGATAAATGCTGCTCTTCTGAACTTTCTATTCATCAATGAAAACCTGAAATAATTATACTCAGCTGGTTTCAACATGATAATAATAATTACTTTTTTGAGCAGCAAATCTGAATATTAGCATGATTTCTCAAGGATCATGTGATTGGAGTAATGATGCTAAAAATTCAGTTTTAAAAATCGTAGGAATAAATTACATTTTAAAATATATTCAAACAGAACAGTTATTTTAAATAGTAAAATATTTCACAATATTACTGCTTTTGCTTTATTTTGGATCGGTGAGCAGAAGAGAATTCTAAATATATATATATATATATATATATATATATGTGTGTGTGTGTGTGTGTGTGTGTGTGTGTATATATATATATATATATATATATATATAATTGTGAAATATTTTTTATAGTTTATATAAGACCATTTGTATAATAACGTTATATCTATACATTTTTCTTAATTATAATAAAAAAGCAATTCTGAGTTAATATATAAATGTAATTTTTGCATTACATTTTTCTCTCTAGTTTATGGACACTCCTTATTCAAAATTATCCTGCACGCCACTAATCCCCAAAAATATTTATAGTTTGAAATTCTTAACAAACTTGAATGAAAATGTTGAATGCTGAGACTTAGTTTCCTTCTGAAATAGACGCGATGAAGCGCGATGCGGAACGCTAGATCAGACGCGTCGCATCCATGATTTCGCGGCTAAAATAAATGCTTCTTTCAGTACGATTAAACAAAGAAAATGAAATAGTAGCATAGCAATTATTGGGGTGGCAGATCAGATGTCAGGGTGTCCGTGTCACCCTCGACACCCCTCTGGCTCCGCCAATGGGGGCAATCCAACAATCATAAACAAGAACTCAGGCAGAATCATACACACAGAAAAGACAGGCAGAATAACAATGGATAACGCTTGTTAAGGCAGGTAAACTGGCAATACTTCGCAATGAGCAAACTCACATACTCTTGTTAAATACTGTTCAAACAGGAAATGAATGTAGAAACAGAGGGAGCGGTACACAGACAGTACTCAGGCGAGTACACATATGGAGAAATGTAGCATCACATCACTAAAGATGGTCGTCTGAAGGGAATGGGTGCCATTAGAATAAGAGTGCAAACAGCTAAGGTAAAAATGACTTGATGTCAAACATGCAGCTTTTCACTTCGCTGTTTACTGATGAACTGCAGTGGTGTACATTACTTGTGGATTATTGTGATGTTTGGAGTCTCATTCTGACGGCACCCATTTGCTGCAGAGGACTGGTGAGCAAGTGATGTAATGCAACATTTCTACAAATCTGATCAGATGAACCAGCAAACTTATCTACATCTTGGATGGCCTATGGAACAATTATTTTAACAGTACAATTTTTACTTTATTTTTTATCACTGTGTGATGATGGTTTTATTGCTTTAGTGATTGTGTTTTAACTATTCTAAGTTACAATACAAAAGCTGCATGCCAAATATTGCCTGAAGCTTAAAGTATATTGGTCTGCCAACATTAAGCCTGTAGATTTAAACAAAAGCCCAAAGACTGATGTGGAAAAAGCGATAGACATTAAGCTATGCTTAATTCATCATGTACTGTTTTCATTTTTTATTACAAACAGGAATTAAGAGTGGCACACTTCTCTCTTTCTGTCTCTCTTCATTAAAATCTTTCCTATATGAAACCTGCCCTTCAACAATGTAGAAGTCCAGATTTGGGAACATTAGCATTTTCCACTAGGGGCCGAGGAGTTTTGTCTAGTAAATGACTGACTGACTAAACACAGAAGCAATTTGAAAATCATTCACTATCATTGATATCTGGCTCATACTGCATGGTTTCTCTGAATATCAGCACATGTACAGCCAGCTTAAGCTCTGTAAACTGGGTCTGTATAAAAGGTGTTTTATTGCGTATGAACTGAATTTGAGGAATGCATATTTAGCACTGGTCAAAGAGACGCATCATGTGGAGTTGTGTGGAATCAGGACTGTAGCAGGGGTTTACGGGGCCAGCTGTATGTGAACCCTCCTTTGAAATTGTGTAAATAGCACAAATAAATAAATATAACCCTGATACAAATGAAACAATGTTGAAGTTTTTTCAAGTTTGTTGGTGTCCAGGTCCAGAAATCGAAAAATCAAATGTAAAATAGCATTACATAGTCTTCACGGTATAAATTAAATATAGATTAATTCTTGTTAAAACTACAAAGTAATTCAGCCAAGAGCAGTGAGCGATTGTCTCTCATTTATTTTCTTGGTTTAACGTTAAAGGGTTAGTTCATCCAAAAATGAAAATTAGGCTGCGTTTTACTCCCCCTGAGGCATCCTAGGTGTACATGATTTTCATCTGTCAGTAGAATCTAGTTCTCTTCAATAATAACTTTAATGTAGCTTGCACTCACAGTTGTAAACTAAGCAGTCCTGGGGGAATGACGTATGAGGTCCGTGTTACACATGCGCCGATGAGTATTGTGAAAAATTGACTAAATCAACTTAAAACAGACCAAAACGACTCACTCAGTGTAATTAGTCCATCCATTGCATCCTGTTTGACCCATTCATTTCATCACAATTTTCAGACAAATAAGTGCTAATTAATGGTGATTTATTGCCACCCTACACAAGACTTTACACAAGTATTTTTTATTATTGTTTGCCTCCTGTATTCATTTATTTGTATAACTATGAAACTCATCTTTCAATTGAAAACTTGTGTGACCACTGTTACCAAAAGACTATAGTCAAAAGTCTATATATTTCATTCGCATTAATCATGGCCCAATTTAGCATTAAACAGTGTTTGTAACTGGATGTCAGTATCATGTTTCCAGTTTACAGTCTCATATCAACCATGTTAATAAATGGCTAAATATACATCAAATACATTTTATTGGTGTTGCATTTAATTAGGAACATACTGTGATTAATTTGATTATGGAAATATGTGAATATAGGACCACAAAGAGCACTACTTTATTAACGGCAGACTCTTCCAGAATTAAAGTTCAGACACAGAAATAAAATTGAATTCTTATATTGTTTTGAAAATCTTTCCATCAGGAGTAGCGTTTTCTCTCTCTTTCTCTCTCTCTCTCTCTGCCTAACTCTTGGATGTCAGTGTCATATTATGAAGTACCCAATGAACTGCTATTTAAAACCCAAGTATACTGTATCATGTACTGTATGTAGAATGGTGACTCAGAATGTCCCGGCTGGATTCTGCTCCACCCGTCAACAAGATCAATTCAGTTTGTTTCCCCAACAGCTGCACAGTCTGTCTAAACTCTGACAGGAACACATGAGAGAAAGAAGCAGGACACTAAAACAGTGAATTAGCTCAAGGTAAGCTATAAATCTCACGTTTCTTATCAGAGTTGTTATTTTGTTTAGTAGGAAGAGAGCAGCAAGTTATTTATCATGTTCTTTTTTGTATTTCTTTTTTTCTGTTGCTGTCATTCATGTTAGCATATTCTTTTTTTTGTATTTCTGTTGCTGTGTTTATGCCGCTAAGAAACATTTTGAAGGCAAATCTAAACTATAAAATAAATAAACAAATAGTATCCAAAGTTCTGTGTAAGTCTTTATTTTATTTCATTTTTCTCTTCAATGTTTTCAGATCACTATGAGGAACTTAAAGAACAAGGCTGAACACTACTATGATGGAATCTTAAAAATGGAATTCATAAGATGCTTTCTTCTTCAAAAAAAAAAACAAAAAAAAAGTGGTAATGCCAGGCAAGGTTTTTCCTGAGGTAAAGGACTACATGAACCGGATTACAATTACACTTGAATGAAGCACAAAACAAACATCATTTCCAGTTCAAAATCAACTGAAGGATCAAGAAGGATGTGTTTCATCTTCACCAGTCGAGCACAGTTCTTCATCAGAGGTGTGTAAACATTAGTTGAACTGTATTTTATTCGTTCAGTCTGTGAGCAGTGATATTAATACTTATTCTGCCCTGTTTGTAACATTTGATTAGACAATGACAATATTGTATAGTAATTAAATAAAATGTCATAAAAAAAGTTGTATAAAAAAAAACACCAACAACAAATGCCTCAAATGCCTTTTGGAAAGCATTGTGCCGATCAAAAAGTACATAATATATATTATTAACAGTAAACCAGATTAAATGATTAACTTCCGTCTCTAAACAGATTAAACTTCCGTCTCTAACTTCCTGTAAAAGATCACATCCATACGCATGCGCTTAAGCATCTAGGCTTCATTCAATACTTCATTCATTCAAATTTTGACAACCATTTTTGGTAACTTAGTCACTGTAAATTGATATATATATATATATATATATAAAAAAAAAATCATTGTTGAAATTATTCAAGTGCCACGTTTAGAAGAATTTGAGTTCTTCGATTGAAAGAAAAAAAATCAACTAAATACCATGGGACAAAGGTATGTTTGAGACAAAAGATTGAGATCATCATCGCCATGCGCTATCGTTAGTGTAGCATGAAGCTAACAGCTACTGTACATTGTTTGTCAAATATTATTTATTGTCTATTAAGAAGCATGCAGTTAAATATATTAATATCCCCATTGTGATAAACTGGTAGATGAGTTTTTAGAAAACTTGATTGGTTAGAAGGCTTGAATGTATTTTGGACGAGCTTTACAGTGCAAGTGGGTGAAAGAAAGAATGGATGAATTAGGTGTGTGGAGTGAATTTGTGCTGTTTTTCCTAGTGCATACTGTTATTAATAATAATTATTCAATAAAATAATAAGTCGTTGTTTATTATTTCTGGACCTTTTAAGTAAAAAGCTCATTTTGGGTCCCATGTTTTATTCAAACTAATTATAGACGAGTGGTAGACTTTCTTTAATGACAAGAAAAACATGATTCACAGTGTCCACTAGACTAGAGAGTAGATTCAGCTCCTTTGGAGAAAGTGTGAATACTAATGAGATATGATGGCTAAATGTAGGTTAGCAAACTATTGATGTCTTTTTATCTTCTCTTTCTACAGTTGGTGCTTCATCATCATCATCATCTCTGTGTTTCTGCTGTATATCTCAGGTGAGAATTCAAACATTTTAAATGAAACTTAACGTCACATGCAGAAAGATGAAAAGTGTGTTTGCTGTTTTTAGGTGCTTTCTCTGATCCTGTGAGGGTAAAAGTTGAGGGTTTTGTTGGAGACTCAGCTATCTTGTCTTGTTCCATCCCTGAAAGTGAGATTCAAGACAAAATAGAAAAATTACACGTAATCTGGAGAGACGATAAAGGCAAGAAAGTGTGTGACATCATTGGAGGCAGCATAGCTGAAGACCAAGAGCCAGAGTACAAGGTCAGAGTCGAAACGTTCCCAGAGGAGTATAAGAAGGGCAACTTCTCCATCAAACTCAGCAGTCTTCAAAAAAATGATGCAAGGAAGTTCCACTGTTACATCACAAGGGACACATTTCAGAAAGAGGTCATCACAGAGCTTCATGTCAGAGGTATGTATAAACTTCAAATTCTGAATAGTCTGCAGTTGTTAGTGACTGATCGAACTAATGTTAAAACTCAAGCAACAGTGTTTGGGCCCTCTGTAGGGAAAGAAAAAAAAAACATCGTTGATGTTGGAATCTGCACTCTTATATCAAACCAACTGTAAAAAGTCTGGGAATAATTCTGAACTCTTCCTTTAAGTTTGATCATCACATCAATAAAGTCAAGCTTTTTTTAATCTGAAACTTTTGTCTAGAATAAAGCCGTTTCTGTCACCCAAAGAATTTGAAAGAGTAACACATGCTTTCACTTTATCTCAATTGAACTGTTGTAATTCTTTATGCTGGAATCTCACAGTCCTCTTTTGCAAGGCTTCAAATGGTGCAAAATGCTGCAGACAGATTTCTAATGGGAGACTCTTTATTGGTAGCCGGTTCTTCATAGACTTGATTTAAAATATTGATGTTTGTTTTTAAATCTCTTAATGGTCTAGCACCATCGTACCTGTCTTAACTTTGAAATCTGAACACATCAGTCAGGTGCCTGTGGTCCGCAAACAAATGTGTGTTTGCCGTTGTTGGACCTAGGCTCTGGAACAGTCTTCCTTTTTATCTGAGATTCCTGTCCTCTGTCCATGAGTTTAAATATAAGTTAAAGTCTTATCTTATTTTATTTTATTTTATTCTATTTTATTCTTTTCTTTCTTATTTGTATCTTAGTTTTATATTCTGTAAAGCACTGTGGTCAACTTCTGTTGTGTTTATTTGTGCTATATAAATAAATGAAATGACAAACTTTGCCATTGTCGTTTTGTCTTACAGATAAACCAGAAGGAAGAGGAAACCATGGAGAACTATCGTTGATTGTGTTGTTGATCAGTTTTCTTTTCACTCACATTTTGCCGTTTATCTGAACAATATTTTATTCAGTTCTGTAAGTGTTGCACGGTTGAGTACAGATCTGATCAATCAGCCAAAGTACAGTATGGTCATTGTGTGTAAATTTCACTCTACATTTCAGAAAATAACATGTTGATCCTTGGTTTTTAAGTCATTACATTACATTACATTACCTACATTATTCCTTTCCATTCATTTTGTTCATCTTAGTCATTGCACAACTTGGCAAACCTTGTATGCATCAGTATTTATACTAAGGATGTTACAGTTTCAGTCATTGTCATTTCTGTCAGTCGTGTGTGCAATTAAAACTATATAACATCAACCCTGTTAATAAACTGAAAAATAAAATATTTTACATATCTGACTAAGCCTCACTTTACTTGTGTTGCATGTAAGTCATGAAACATTTGGATTACAAAAAATAAATTAATAAACGTTAACTGAAATAAAATATAATAATTACAGCTAGTTGCCAGAGCAACATTTCTCATTTGAATTTGTACATACATGAAAGATTAAAAAACCATTAACAATAACAAACACATAGTAATAAAACTTTTAAATTAAATCTAATACAGAAAACATATTTATTAGTATTAAAAATTTTAACTAAATTTATTATTAATAATATACCAGTAAATCTTAAATGACACTGAATGTTTGTCAAAAAATTGCCACATAGCACTTCATCAAATATCAAATACTGATAAATGTTGACTCATATAGAGAAGGTGCACTTAGAAAAGAGTAGTTTTGACAAATATTTTTAAATGTAAAATAATGCATGCTTATTATAAGATGTAAGTGGCTTAGAAAAACTGCTTTACTACAACATGTTGCAAAATGGAGGCTGTCTTGTTGAGATCGTTTGACCAGATGAACTTATTTTTATCTCAGTAACCCCCCAATGACTCTACAGTTTCAGTTGTGGGAGGTAGAATGATAAAATGGAGCAAGGACTACTCTTAACACAAGACATGAATTGTTTTGCTTCTGGTTATTTTGCTTTATAATCTGCTATTTTGTTTGTCCAACTGGTTATTAATAGTATTATTTTATAATCTGGTTGGTTGTCAGACTTTTTCATTATTATTAGTTGTTTAATGTTAGAATTTGTTATTTTGTTTGTCTCTGGGAATCTGCTAATTGGATGTAATAAAGAAGAGCAAGCAAAAAAAAAAAAAAAAAAAAACTCTCAAAATTAAGGAGATAGTAGGGATAGAAAACCATGAATATGGCAAGTGTAAGGAAGGTGTGCAACCAAAATGTTGCAACTGTGGAGAGGCACATAGTGCAGCATTCAGGGGGTGTGAAGTATTGAAAATGGAAATTGATATTCAGAAAAGAAGGGTGGAGAAGAAGCTAACATATGCAGAGGCAGCAAAACAGGTTAAAGGACAAACTAAAGAGCAAAGAGGTGAGTCAGGGGTTGCAATTGAAGTAAACAAAGTTCCAGGAGAATTTATGATGATTGAAAAGAAAAAAATAGTGACATTTATTGTAGGAGTTATAAATAGTACAGCTGGGATTGAATCAAAAACACAGAAGACTCAGTTAATTGTAATAGCAGCAATATGGCATCTTGGAATGACAGGCTTGACCTGGGAAGAAGTCAGAGATGAATTGGAGATAAGATCAAGTCAAGAAACATATGTGTAATGCATATAGATGATTTCAATAATTCAGTGGAATGCAAGATCTCTGATAGCAAATGGACAGGAGTTCAAGCATTTTATTGAAGATTTAATTATAAAACCGTATGTAATATGTGTTCAAGAAACTTGGATGATTGTTTAGATTTTGTTATACAAGGGTATGTAGTATAGTACGGCAAGATAGGGAAGAAAGGATTGGTGGTGGGTGTGCAACATTTATTTAAAAAAGAATTTCATATAGAATACTTGGAAAGGGAAGGGATCAAGAATATAATGTTTTGGGAATATGGGGTAGAGGACAGGAGATAGTTATTATAAATTATTATAACCCATGTAAAAAAATTGGAATAAGATAAATTAAAGGAAGTTCATGGTCAAGATAGATTTAGAGTAGTATGGTGTCAGGATTTAAATGCACATAATACACTATGGGGAGGAAGTTACATAAATGCTAATGGTAAAGTAGTAGAGGAATTAATAGAGGAGAGGGAGCTGGTACGCTTAAATAATGGGAGGGGAACAAGGGTATACGTTCATACAGGAATGGAGTCTGTTTTGGATCTGACACTAGTTTTGAATAATTAAGTGTAATTGGGATGCTTTGGGGGAATCTAGTATTGGGAGTGATCATTACACAAAAGTAATAACATTAGATATAGAGGCAGATAGAACTATAACTCAAAGAGGAGGAAAATTGGTATTTGAAAAAGAAAATTGGGCTAAATTTGAGGAATTGTGCAAGGACAAAATGGCTGCAATTGATTCAAATCAAGATATTGACATCCTTAATGAAAAAGTATGTGCAGTAATACTAGAAGCAGCATCAGTATCGATTCCAAAAAGTAGGGGAAAAATGACACGGAAAGCGGTTCCTTGGTGGACAGATAAGTGTAGTAAAGCTGCGAGAGAATAAAAAAAGATTTTTAAACTTCTTCAGAGAATGCATGATTATAATCATCTATATTTATTCAAGAAAGCTCAAGCAGTTGTGAGAAGAACTAAATATATATATAAACAACACAACATATTTTTCTAAACACAAATTATTTGCATTACAGGTAGCATAGCACTGTTACACAACAGACATAAAACATATTGACAAGGGCTTGAACTAGTTTAATCAATTCAACATATACATATTAAACTAAATTAAATAACTTGAATATTAAATTAAATACAAATATAATTATTTTATATTAAATAAACAAATAAATAAAGCTACTGCATACACTGCATTGAAACAGATCAGCCTGAAGCAGGTGAGGTCTTTATAACTAAATACAATCCAATACAAGTCACGTTTTATCAAACCTTCAGGATTCCTGAAAAACAAAAACAAAACAAAAAACAAACGTTGTCAGGTTAGACGCCATTTTTTATTTAATTTGTTTCATGTGAATAGGAAAGAGTTTGTGTCTTAATCAATGTCATTTATTGGTTTTATCCACTGGAAAGTTTCTGGAAAGACATATTTGCCATGTCTGAATCTTATTTAATAGAGTCCAATGAACAGACTGTGCTTATGGCATCTACTAGGGGTGCACAATAAATATCTGCCGACAATTAATGCACATCTCTTCAGTAAAGCCTGTTATCTAATCAGCGGTAAATTCCATCAGGTGCGTGATTTCACATACAGCAGCTGTTAATACACAGAGCCATTGTTAATTGACAAGTTGCGCAAATCCACATTCATTATCAGTGTGGATTTGCACAGCTTGTCAGTTAACAACGGCTCTGTGTAGTAACTGCTGCTCTATGTGAAATCACGCACCTGATGTAATTATCGGCCGATATTTATCGTGCACCTCTAGCAGTGGTGTAATGTAACGAAGTAAAAAATACTTCATTAAAATACTTGGTACTACATGTACTTTACTCCACCACATTTCCTAATTAAAATGTATACTTTAACTCCGATACATTTCGGAGATATATTCATAGATATATTTAGAAGAGTATATTCGTTACTTACTATAAAATAGTTGGAAGAACATAGACTAGTTTGACGAATCAGTGGTCTGGCGTTTTCAAGTTAGACTCCTAAAAATAGCTTTGCTCATGCACAAACAAGTGCGTGTCGCACAACCGGGGAAGATTTGAGTTGAGGCTGAGGTGTGCATTATATAGCTTCATCTGCAATGATATGGAAAATGTTGTTGTAATGATGTGCAATCTGACGTTATCAAGTAGGCCATATCAGCAAATCACACAAAGAGTGCACGCACTTTAATTTATTAGTCTTTTAAAACTCAAAATGTTTCCAGGCATTTTAAATTGTTTAAATGGCCAAAATGCTTCCGAATGTTTTTTTTCTTCTTTTCTTTCATCTATAAAAAATAGGCCTAGTTAACTTAATCTATATCACACAAAGAGTACGGTTTTTCTGCAGATGCATGAACACATTAAATAATCATTGTATACAAGTTCAGTAAAACAATAAATGACTTTTTAGACATAATATTGCTTGTTTTTGCTTAATTTTGCTAACTGCAATAGTTCTAAACAAAGATCACAGCACTGTTTTGCATCTCTGAGCAATCGACTGTGTTCACTTATTGAACGAATCAGCTTTTTGAATGAATCAGTTGAATAAATGATTCGGTGATTCACTCATTAACACAAGCTGTGTCCAAATTCAGGGTCTGCATCCTCCTTAGGATCCTTCCTACCCGGTTGAAGGAGGATGGGTCCTCCGACGACCGCAAAAACCGGAAGTCGGTGTTTGTGAATTTGGACAGCCTACCCTTCTTTCAGTTCCCTCCCTTAACCGTTGCTCATATCCTGTCGCCTAGCAACCGTGACAGCGCCAAGCAAGACGCCGGTGAAGAGCTCATCGTTCTCTCCCCGGAGCTTTATAAACACTTCTGTCTGCTCTTTCGTTCTTAGAAGCGTTAAAACAGCTTCAATCACTAACAAATAAGCTGTGTGTAAGGGGATATTCACACAGGCAGTAAGGAAGAAGCTAATTTACAAAAGAAAACGTTTTTGTTTTTTTTTACATATACACGTACACATGTAAAAAAAAATGCTTAACGCTAAAACAAAATGCCTAACTAGAAAACCACTGAAAATATATCTTTTTGAAAAGCCAGTTTTTAAAAAACATCGAAAATAATACTCCTCCCCCACTCCGCTACCGCTCGCTTCGTCCTGCCGAAAAGAATTATGGGATAGGTAGGACGCGAAAGGATCCATCACACCCATCCTTCGAATTCGGGGAAAAGGAGGACGCATTTGTGGGCTGCATTTGAAGGATCCTACGAATTTGGACAGCCTTCGTCGCGACGCTGTGACGTAACATCCTTCAAATGCGTCCTCCGAAGGATGTAGACCCTGAATTTGGACACAGCAACAGTCAAATGCTTGGTTTCTGAATAAATCAGCCGTTTAAATGAATCGGTTGAATCTCAATGACTCACGCATTAACATTCACTTTGCTGTCACCTTACTGGCGGTTTTAATTTCTCATTTCGACTATTTATTTTTCCTTCCTGTTTTAAATGATTTCCAATATCAATATTTAGTGTTGTGTGTTAAAAACCAAACATTAGGCTTATTTATACATCTGTATCTGCAGTTTAAATGCATCCATATCCCCTCTGAGATACATGAACTTGCTACTCAAGCCGTGTAAGAACAACCACTGACCCCTATTTTCTACCCTGATTATAACTGGTCTGATATGTGATATTTAATATGTGTTTGGGTGCATTTCTAAATGTTTTCCACAATTATATCTAGATGCTAGAAACAGTGCTGTGGAGAACTAGATGCAATGTAATTCTGTGGTTACTACTCTGGTTCACTAAGTATAGAACAGAAAATAGTAATAATGCAAAGTCAAGCCTCGCTTTAATTGAAGCACACTCTAAGCGGTCACACTCACACTCAGAGCTGAAGAGTAACAGAGAAGAGGGGAATTAACAGAGATACAATCCTCCCTGCTGTGGTTTCAACTCCACCATTAGAGCCTGGCTTTTGGATTCCTATTGGTTTCTCTACAACATAAAAATAATGAAAGATGAATGAAAAAAGTAGCATGTGGGTTAGTACACACTCACTGCACTTCACAGTTGCACATCATCAGGAAATGCACTCAAACACTACAGGTGAAGTGTGTCATTTCTGTGCCACTAATTATATCAAATGGAAGTGCAAGAATAGTTGTTTCCAAATAGGTTTCCCAAACCCTCAAACCGCTCAACTGCTTCTGTCTTCCACCTCCTAGGCAATTGTATTTTCAGTTGTTACTTACTGAATTCACATTTGGATTTCAGATTTAGTTTTGAATGGTTACTGTTATGGGAATTATTTTGTTTTTAAAACATGTTACTTCTTTACCAGATTTATGTTTCATCATACAGCTAATGATGCTTTTGGGAAACACAGCTCTGGTTATTTTGTATTAATATTTATGTTGTTTATTATAATTAGATATTTTGCTCAAATACTTGTGTTACTTTGTTTGTCAGGCTGTTTTTTTTTTTTTTTTTTTTTACAGTTTTGCCAGATTTGCTATTTGGTTTCATAATCTGTGTGTTTGGCAAACTTTTTTTTTTTCATCATTATTATTAGTTTATTTATTTTTGGTTTTGTTTCAGAATTTATTATTTTATTTGTCAAATTATTATAGACGTTTGTTGTGTTTTTTTTTTTTTTTTTTGGTCTCTTTCAGAACCTGCTGTTCTGAATTTCTCCATCACAGTACACTTCTTCAATAAACGGCGTATTACGGGTATCCCTGCCTGATAGTGTCACCGAGCACCAGTAGGGGTGTGCGATATTGACAAAAAATTATCCCCCAGTATTTTCTGGGATTTTATTGATAGCAATAATTGGTTGATATTTTGCTGGTATCTTAAACTTCAAATGCAAAATTAAAACTACAAGTAGGTGGCAACAAGTCACTGTTAACAAGTGAGTCATTTCTATTGAACGAATCATTTAAATGATTCATTCAGGAACGAAACGCTGTCATGTTGCTCAGAGACGCAAAACAGCATTGTGACTGTGTTCGGAATTATTTTTGTTGTAGAAATAGCCAAAAACTGAAAATATGGTTTCTAAAATGTAAGTCTCTTTATCTTACTGGTTTTTTTTAACTGTTGTAAAAAAAATCTATATTACATTTGTAAGCGTGGTAATTTTTGTTTTTTGTGTGACATTGATTAACTATATGCAGTTATATAAATATTTACGTGTTCTGTCCCCATGTCTTGAATTTGTGATCATTCTAATTGTATCAAGAACACGCTCTAAAGAACACACTCTAAATGCATTTCAAGTAATACATGTGTGCACTCTGTAGGGGTGTTTTGAAAGGTCTTTGCAAAATGCTCGATTATGTCAAATCGCACATCCTTAAAACAACAATTATGATATTATCGCAGACGATATATATCGCACACCCCTAAGCACCAGTGTTTAAATTTATAAGGTCATCCTATGAAAAGCTCACTGTGCAGTTGCCTTTAAACATTAAACTGAGCTGATTTTTTTTTTTTTGGTGGTGGGGGGGGGGGTATACACACTTCACCTTACCTCACTACACTTAAATACTATTCATAGATTTTTAATAGCAAATTATAGCATCCATTTCATCACACCTTTGACTTGAAGATTTACGCATTCGTTGAGACCAAGCTCGGGGATGAAGCAGCAGTACGACCCTTCATCACTTTTCTGAAGACTCCCGAGCTTGAGGGAGAAGTTTCCCTTCGAATACTCTGCAGGGAACGTAACAGTTCTGCCCTTGTACTCTGGGTCCTGCTCCTTAGTCATCGCCATGCCATTTAGTATGTCATAAACATTCTTCCTGTCATCATATCTCCAGTGTGCATTGATGCGTGCAAGACTTCTGTTCCCAGGATGGCACGGCAAAACTGCAGAACCTCCGATAAAACCCTGAACTACTACTTCCTGGACAGACGCTGAAACAACAGCAGAGAGAGACCAGGAACACATGAAAGAGAGTTGATATTGACTTTAAATTTTATTTTAAAAAAAATCTGCAATGGTATGTGTTTACCTTCATTCAAAAGTAGAATAAAGAAACAGATGAGCAGCACACTGCGAAAAACAAACATCACACAGATATATATATATGTGTGTGTGTGTGTGTGTGTGTGTGTGTGTGTGTGTGTGTGTATTTGATGGATTCAACTATAATTAACTGCTGCAAGTTTGACATCAGATAATAATATAAACACATAAATATAAATAAGTATATAAGCATTAATATCCGCACTAACACTTTATTCACTTTAATTTGTTTTCATGAATTCTAGTTTTGTTTATGTTCAACAAGCGTTAACTTAGTTCTTCGAATTAACGGCGCAAGCAAACGCATAATTTTAAACAGTGCACTAGAAATTACATTTCTCTGTTCCTGGTAATATTCAGGACACGCTATCGTTGTAATAGTATCGACATTTAATTGACACTGTATATATAACGTTAGAGACTGACGCTTAACTAACACTAAGCCTCGAGCTAATCTTAACTTTCGACGAGTCTTTCTCCTAAAGGTCAGTGAATAAAGATGACTACTGCTGGACGACGACGATTTCAGCACAACGTACCTTTTGAGCATGATGCACGAATTTAAATAAATGTAAACAGATAGTTATTTGAAAAAAGATGATGACATTTTAGCTGTAATATAAAAAGTAAAGCCTGTTCGTTATACTGTATTACTTGCAGCCAGCAATGAGCAATCCTCAACTGCGCATGCGCAGATTAAGTTGTTTACTCAACGGTCTTTACTGAATAATAATAATTAATAATAAATAATAAAATAAACTGATACAAACGCGTCTATGGTTATATACAAAAGAAAAATGATACTTTATTAATTATATAGATATATATTTTTTACACCACAATGAACACGTATTTATTCCTTCGTCTAATGAATCCAAAATAAAGAGCTACTCTGCAAAAACGAAAACATAATTGTATCAATAAAACCACTACGCATATACCTATTTCCACTATGAAAGATATGAGCCAAGGTGCTAATTTAGTTAATATATATATATATATATATATATATATATATATATATATATATATATATATACATATATATATATATATATATATATATATATATATATATATATATATATATATATATATGTATATATACATATATATATATATATATATATATATATATATATATGTATATATACATATATATATATATATATATATATTATATTATATTATATTATTAATATGGACATATGAATCAGCCAATGCTGCTTTTTGTCCTTCTGTTATTTTAGTATCACCGAAATACTAGTTTTTATTGGGCTATCATTTTAAATCGGTTTCTATTTTTATATTTTCATCTTTCATTTTCAAGTTTTGGTTTCTCTCTCTCTCTCTCTCTCTCTCTCTCTCTCTCTCTCTCTCTCTCTCTCTCTCCTGATATGTTTGAATGTCGTCGCACATATGAAGCTTGAATGTTTCTCAGAATGTACACCAGATGGCGCTATAACTTTTCAGATTATTTACCCGCCAACCGCCAAAACTGCAGAAGAAGAAGAAGAATTGGGAAGAACGTCGCACATAAACAGAAGAAGGGATGCCCACTTCTTAGTTCACTTATTGCTATTCTGCTGTCCAGAATACTTTAGCAGTGCCTTCACCCGTTCATAGCCCATGCCTGATATTTCTAGAGCGAGTCTCAGACAGCTGTGTGCTGTAAGTATGGCGTTTATGAAGCTAATATCAGCTCTAGCTGTCTAATATTAATGGCCCTGGAGCCTAGCAGCCAATGCTAACTTAACTTACATGTTTAAACTGAGTGACAATAATCACATTCACGAGCTCCAAGAGCTTCGAGACACTTTTATTGTGATTATTATTTCTGATATATACTACGATTTTATGATGTACTGTGCGATTTTGACTGTAAGATGGTCATATAACTTTTTTAAACAGTCTACTGTTTATATATATATATATATATATATATATATATATATATATATATATATATGATTTAAATATGATTTAGCAATATATTTATTCCTAAATCATGAAAGATATATTTACTTGAGAATAGAGATAAGCAGTCTTGTTTTCTGAGACATTTAACAAAATTATTTGAGTTTTTGCCAAAACAAGAGCAAATATCTGTCATTGGTGTAATTATTATTATAATTTTTTTAAACAACATTTATATTTTTGAACTCATTGACAGATATTGTTGTTTTAAGCATCAACTCACTTTATTTTTGATCAGTTCCTCAGCAAACAAGCATCTTCACATATTTATTTTTGTAAGCACGTGTATGTTTCGCAGGCGACATTAAAAGTAATTTTAAGTAAAAATGGCATTTTATTCATTTATGTAAAATTAATTAAGAAGAAATGTCATAAATACAATTAATTGACTTCCTAGACATTTTTTAAGAACATATAGATGTATTAATGCTTTTTTTTCCTTAAATCATTCCAATTATTCCTTTACTGCTCTTTACTTGGTCTTATAAAAAGTGTGTATATAATGTTTGTACAAATTCCTAAAAATACACACTGTTTGCTGTAGTGCCTTACGCTGATTTATCACGGTGTAAAAGTGAAATGCTTAAAAGGTCTGTTATAGTTTGAATGCCCCAACAGTTGTTGTATTTGTTGTAGATGGCAGTCCCGTTCAAGATCCCCAAAAAGAAGCAGCCGTCAGATCTGTGTCTCGACATGCAGTCTCCACTGTCTCGACTGCAGGACAGCAGCTCACACGCGGTAATAAAGCCCTCATCTGCACTGATGTCCATAGAATCGGCCTGGAAATATGTGTCTCCTCTCAGCCTTTTTTCATGTAAAGCAGCTCTTTTAGTTTAAATACGTCTCGTCTCACAGAAGCAGTGGGGTTCGGTCGCTCTGAATGGAAGAACGCTTCAGAAATGCAGTTCTAATGGAAATGTGCTGCGGAGAGATTCTCAGAGGAGTGAATCTTTGAGGTAAGACCTCGGTAAACCGGGAACGTTTGGAAAGTGTCACTAGATGGAGCTGTTTATTCACTTTGAAAGATGTGTGTGTGTGTGTGTTCAGACTAGATTCACTGTTACACTAGGAATTATCATTTTTATAATCCTGTGTCTATATTCTCCAAGGCTGCATTTATTTGATTAAAAATGCAGTGAAATGGTTATATTGTGAAATATTATTACTATTTAAATTAACTGTTTTCTATTGTGATAAATTTTAAAATCCAATTTATTCCTGTGATTCAAAGCAGAATTTCCTCAGTGTCACATGATCAATTGGGAATTATTTTAATATACTGGCTCAGTTATTATTGGTGCTAAATTATTATTAAGGACTCTTATTATTAATGTTGAAAGCAGTTTTTTTCCAGCTTAATATTTTCATGAAAACTATAATACAGTTTTTTTTTTTTCAGAATTCTTTGATGAATAGAACATTCAAAAGAACCACATTTTTTCAAAATAAAAGTCTTTTGAAACATCATATATATCTTTACTTTCAACTTTTGAGTGGACTTCAACTTTGAAACACAGAAAAGAATAACATTTGAAAATAAATTCTGTTAGAAAACAGTTATTTTAAAATGTAATAATATTTCCCTGATTTTTATTTTATTTTTTAAAAATAAATGCAGCCTTGGAGGGCAAAATACATGGCAAAAGACAAATCACAAACATCAAGAAAATCTTATTCGTTCCAAACTTTTGAGCTGCGAGGTACTATTTTTCATCTGTAAAGTTCAGAACCAAAACAATTCCCAACTCCAAGTATTAAAGTGTGTATATTTTAAGCAGTCAGACTTAACGGTTCGTTTTAGCAAGATGATAATGCGGGCAAAATTATCTATATAATTATATTGTAACAAGGATCTCACCTGCATTTAAGGTTTTTGCACACTGAAATTTTTGCAAGTTAAAAAAATAAATACAACCTCACGCTGTGTCATTTATTTCTATGTATTTCATTTATACACTGCATTTTCAGCATTTTCAACATTTTGCTATGAAAAGATGACAAATAACAAAAAACAAAAAAGTGCATACAACATTTCAGACTTTTAGAGAGCAAAACATAATTAACAGTTGCATAATGACACATTTTATTTGTATCTGTGTCCATTTCTCTCTTGCAGACCCATCAGGCCGTCTCTCAGCGGTGAGCGGCGGGATCTTTCACCGGGCTCACGGACACGCACCTGCTCGGATAACATTCCCAGAGGAGCCACACGTGGACTGATCAGTTTTAAAATGAACAAACAACCGATCAAAATCAGCCCCATGCAGGGGAACAGGACACCCAATAAGGTGTCCGAGACGCCCGGTTTCAGAGCCCAATGTCAAACTCCCACCGCAGGGAGAGACTTCACAGGAAACAGCAGGTGAGAATCTGAGCCATGGCGTGCTGGTCTGTGTCCCTGATCTAGAGCTGGAGATTTCAGTTTGATCGAGTGGGTTTTATAACGTCTGTGTTTATTTGTTTCAGATGGAGACCCAAAAGAGCATCGGATACTCTTCTCTGCCATGATGAGAACCATACGGGCGCGTCTGAAAGCTCTTCGTTCAAGATCCATAGAGGTACATCCCTGTCTTATTTACGTATCGTTAATATTATATATATAAAAAAATTTTTAGTTATTATTATGATTTAGTTGGCTTTTTTTATATTTTCCAGTTCCATCTTAATTTTAGTATTTTAATTTTTTTGTTTTTGTTTTATTAGTTATACAGGTTTTTATTATTTTTCTTTAAATTTGTATTATTATAATAATTATTATTATTATTATTATTATTGTTATTATTTAGTTTTACAAATTTTTGTACTAAAATTTTGAAGTATAGCTTCAGAAATGTTAAACAGAAACAGTTCATTTAACAGTCTCTAAATATTTATTTATTTTATTTTTCAGTCTTGGGGTGTGTGTGTGTGTGTGTGTATGTTTATATATTATATAATTTAGTATATTATTTTTATGTTTATTAGGAGATAACTCCACTTTTAACAATAAAAAAAATCATGATTTTTCATTGTGCATTCCAATTCTCAATCAAACTGCAGATAGGTTGTATTTATTAGGTAAAATAAAAAGCTAACTAACACAATAAAACACAATAAAAACATGATAACATAATAAAAAACATAATTTTTGAAAATATTTGAATTATCTGTTTTTGCAAGAAAACTTTATATTATACATATACATTTTCCTAAGAAAACGTAAACCTAACCATAAATTTCAAATGAAATTGACTTCATACTAATTCTTGCCAAAAGCACAAAGACAATATAGCATGACTATCCGCATAATTCAGAAAGCGACTTGGGTTTTCCCTAATGAGTTGGATCGTTAAACAAAAGAAGCAGTTAAAGTAAACCGTAAACTTTGGCTGAGATATCTGCTGTAGATTATCAAGAAGCTAATGAGGGAAAATGCCCTTATTTTGGGGCTTTTCGAAGTCCCTGCATCTCTTAGTACCTTTAATGATCAGCTTTGTCTCTCTCCATTGTGCTTGGGGCAGTATGTTTAACATCTCGCAGCTGTCTCCTATCCTTTGACCCTCCTTCACTCCCTGCTCTACATAATATTGGACGGCGTCAGAGTTTTCCTGGCTTCAGATCGCTGATAAATAAACAAATGCTTAACTTTATGGATCTGTTAAAATGGTCCTGCTTCTCGCTGGCTTTCTCTCTTATACTCTGTCTAGTTCCACGTCTCTGGGGAATTGGGCGATTTAGCCCCGTTTCATGGCTGATGTGACCTCCACCAAGGTGGAGGAATGATATTCGGTCAATAAGGCCGTTTTATATGTACTGGGGACTGCATAAAGAGAGAAAAAAAAAAACAGTTGTTTGGAGAAGGTCGTGCTGCTTGTAAAATCCTAGAGTTTCCTTTTTTATTATTTCACCATTTCATCTTAGGCCTGGATCCAGGGGAACTGGAGGAAGAGGAAACCGAAGGGACACAAGGCCACTCTCCGGTGAAAGAGGCACAGAGGTCGTCCACTTCAGAGGACACGGCGCACGTTTTACTGGAAGAGCGCAAATTAAAGTCAACTGGTTCTGTCGGTGACGTCTCTAAGGTGAGATGGTCTCTCTCCAACCTTAAATACCACGACTGAGGTGCCCTTGAGCAAGGCACTGAACGCCTAACTGCTCCCTGGGCACTGCGGTAAAAATGGCTGCCCACTACTCCGTGTGTGTGTGTGTGTGTGTGTGTGTGTGTGTGTGTGTGTGTGTGTGTGTGTGTGTGTGCACTATGGATGGGATAAATCCAGAGCACTTAATTCTGATTTTGGGTCACCATACTTGGCCACATGTCACGTCACTTTCACTTTCATAGTAGGCTCATAAATATTCATCTGATCATATTTTTTACAAATGCTGCTATGGCAAAGTTTTGGCTGATAAATATTAATTGGATCTGGCATTGGTTTATAACAGTCCTAGAGTGAATCAAAGAATGTCTCTGCTTGTTAGCTAATTAATATTCATGAGGCAAACCTTCCTTGTAGTAGGGATTGTAAATATTCATTAGGCCATAATAACATCATTGGTGATATTATACAAATCTTACTATAGCAAAGTGTTGGACCATAAATGCTAATTATTTTTACTTGTCTAATTAATATTCTCAAAAAGAAGTTTCACCAGGATTCATTTTCATTCATTTGGCCATACTGACGTCGGTAAAGAGTTAGTGAAGTTCAATTCCTACATGGCAAATTTGGAGGTCATAATTATTACGTATTTCTGACTATCATGTATTTGTGGTTATGTTGGATCATACCACCTGGAATGATGTCTTGGCTCATAAATACAAATGAGGTCATACTGACCAACCAGTCATGCTACCTAATTAATATTCATGAAGCAAAGTTTCACCATAGAACAATCTAGTCTTGGCTCATAAATATGAAATAGGTTATACTGACATTGCCTCAAAGCCTTCTAAGAGCTGTCATTCATGTTACTTAATATTCATGAATTGAGCCTTCACCATAGTAGGGCTCATAAATATTAATTAGATCATACAATTATTGGTACATCAGTGGTGATATTACAAATCCTACTATGGCATAGTGTTGCTACTATGCCTAGAGCATCCAAAGTCACCATAATATGAGTAGTACCTATTAGTTTATTCATACTGGTTTTGGTACTTAGAAAATGTAAGATTCTGACTATGTCTTACATTTAGGTCATGAATATTAATTACTTTATGCTAAGATTGCTTTGTGACATTTCTGAATATTAAAGAGCTGAACCTGTGCCAGTTTTGGACAGGGTGTTGTCTCACTCAGCTAGAGTTTAACTGTAACCTCTTTGTTCTTGTCCCTTCTGACTCTAGAACGCTGCAAGCAAAAACAAGAATGGGACTGTGTTGAATGAACAGTCTGTTTCGAAACTGTCCAATCATGAACCCAGCCTCCGCTCAGGCCGCTCTCTTCAGGAAGCTCCAGCTAGGCATCCGAGGACCTCTGGAGAAAGAGTTGCCACCTCTGTGCCTGTTAGAAAAGACATACTCACTTCACCTCCAGAGGCCAAGAGCAAAGACCCCTTTGGGTCGTTTTACAGCAACAGACTGAGGAGGAAGCCCCCAGTTTTCTACAAGACCTACAAGAGATCCAAGCCTAGCTCCACAGAGCCAAGTACGTGTGACTGTCTTTTTTTCTTTCTTTCATATTATTCTTTTCATCAATTTTCAGACATTGGTTTGAGTGCAAACTTGCCTTATTTAAACTTTCTTACCCTTCAGGGAGGCGGGTAGTGCGTTTAACAGCTTTTGCATGCCGTGTATGCCAGCTTACCCCATAAATGCTTGGAAAAAAAGTTTACATGCTGCCTTTGTCTTTAATGGAAGACGTATTTCTTAAAAGCACTGATTGGCAGAGGCACCAGATCTTGTTTTTCAAAATGGTCAGAAGGTCAAGATAACCCAACCTATAAGAGGTTTGTTTAAAAAAACAAATGCACCAATATTACAATACAATAAGTTGATTATTTTTGTGTTTTGGCTGATAAAAAGAAACAGATTTTAAATTCTATAATGCATCACAGCATTATAACAAACATAAATGTACATGATGAAAAATGGATTTAGAAATTTAGAAAATCTCAATCTAGGTATCAAGATTGAGAAATATAGATCAAATGTGAACATAAAAAGATTTTAAAACTGAATTAACCATGCAGGTTTAAACAAAGGAAACCCTTACTTCCACCAATGGAAAAAGTGGAATCTAGATTTAAAAATGCAAACGGAGTCTGAACATAAAACGAGAGTAAAACCGAATTAGCAGGTAAAATAAAAGAAGCTTTTTCCAGTAACTTTTATTTACTGTGCATGCCTAAATAAAATAAACTTCCAACAACAGACGAAGTGGAATCTGGATTTAAAATGGAAACTGAATGTGAATGCAAGAAGAGAGTGAAAACTAATTAACCTAACAGGTAAAAAAATAACCTTTTCCAATAACTCTTATGGTACAGATCTACAACCTATGCATCCCTAAATAAAATAGTAAACTTTCACCAGTGGACAAAGTCGAATCTGGATTGAAAATCGCAAACTGAGTGTGAACAGAAAAAGAGAATGAAACCAAATCAACCCCATCTGACAAAAAACTGCCTTTTCTGTGACTACATGACAGTTCTATTGTTATGAATGCAGCTTTTTTTCTGAGCTGTCATTGGTTAAAGGATGTCCTCATAAAGATTAATGCCTTGCTAAGTGTGTGGTGTGCAGAATAGCAGCATTCACTCTCACAATCTAGATTACTGCAATCCTGACCTCAAGGTCTGGGTAAAGCCCATTACACCTCTGTCTGCTCTGCTCTGTCGCAGATGAACCATCCTCCTCTTCATGATCAGCTGGGATTAGTTCATCCTAAAAATCTTTCTCCTATTATGGTTGCCCTTAAAGGAAATAGTCACTGGTCACCCAGAAATTGATTACACACATTCACGTTGTCTTCAGAAGATATGTGATAGTGTGCAAAACAGACAAAAACTTTGTTCATCACTGATTATCTTCTGTCTCAGTCTGGATCATTAGGTCAGTGAGTTCATTCAGGCTGGTTTTGTGAACCAGATCAATTGATTCATCGACCGGCTCAAAATAATGGTTCATTTTGTTTCAATCTTATGGCTACGTTCATGTTGTTTTTCATTAAAAAAAAAAGTAGTCTTTAAAAGCTTCAGTTCCCTTTTTTTATGATTTTTTTTCCCATTAGTGGCCATCTGAAAAAGAAGATTTGAACAGATTGATTCGAACAAACATCTGTTTAGTTTGCAAGTCTCTCCGATTCAAACCATTTTTAATGTTGCAAAAACAGATGGGCGGCATTGAGGCTGTTATGGTTTTCTGATGGATTGGTGGACAGGAAGAGGAAGGGAAGGAGGTGAAGGATGAAAAAAAAGAGAGAGAGGATTATCCATGTCCCTGTTTCTCTCTCAAAGCCCATTATAGGACCCAGCCAAAGAGAAGCTTCTGCTGCAGAGAGGAAGGAGAAAAAGATAAACACGTGGTCAGAAATTAACACTCATCATTCGCCAAATGCAAGAAAAATGGTCTGATAGCTTTACTAGAAACATAATATCGCGCTGTAAGAACACAATGTCGCAATGACCATCTGACCCTCGATGGTGTTAATCATGCGAACTTTTCAAATACACACACAAGCTGTTTACTGAAGCAAACATCTGTCAAGACTCGCGTTTACCTCATTGGAAAATGTAGCATCAGAAGTTTATCTAGGAGGCCTGAAGTTTGTTTTTCCTCCAGAACGTTTAGACATGTGCGCTGTGCTCCAGAAGTCTGAGACCACTGGTGAAAAGGCTTCTATTTTTCATTTGTTCCTAATTTAATAGAACACATTTCAACGCAAAATATATTATAATGCACAACCTGATGATGTTTGCTCCAAAGAACCTACTGTGTGCTTCTATGGAAGCAAGAACATCTGTTCATTTCTGATTGGTGAATACACATCTGTCTCTCTCTCCTTCAGTCGTGCTGTCCAGCGATGATGAAGGAGCCGATGAGATGAATGACGTGTCTGGGGGTTTGCAAGAGCAGCGGATTTCTGAGGGGATCATGGACGCTCAGGTAATGGATAACGAATGGGTGTAGATTTCGAGTAGATGCCCCTACTGACTGCATGTCATAAATATTAGCATTTATTCATTTAGCACTTGCTTTTACCCAACGCAAATTACGAATGATAAATGTTTAATGCGGTTTGTGGTTATACACTCACAGAAGTCATTGAATAATTTACTCAAACTCTGATAATAAAGAAATAAATGCTTTGTTTTCAATAATTTGACACATTTTATTTAATAAAAAAAGAACTGAATACATAAACATTAAGAATGTAAAAATTATAACATAAACCATGATTATTAAAATATGTCAATCATTTGGCAGCCCAAGATATTTATGAACATTTCTGTAAACGAACCAAAATTAGCCAAAGGCTATTTTTCATCCATAGTCCCTGGATAAAATAAGTATTGTATGTTTCTGTGTCTTTATTTATTTTATTATTCAAATAAAAGCATGGCGTTTACATGCAGATGAGTTTATATTTTAATGCCTTAACGCATTCAAATTGCATAATAAAAAATAAGCATTTTTACACTGTATAAAATAAACGAGCTATATACAGATTTGATTTTCTTAGTTTAGTTTTTTCTTTAGATATTTTTATAATGTGTCCCAAAGGTGGACAAAAACAGAGACCCGTAAAAATAGTAATGTGAAATATTAGAAAAATTTAACAACTGCGGCTTCGTTTTTTTTATAGAAAGTTCAAAAGAACCGCATTTATTTGAAACAGAAATTGTTTGTAACATTATAAATAAATGTCTTTACTGTCACTGTTTATTAATTTAATGCATCCTTGTTGAATAAAATAATTAAATACTTAGTGACCCCAAGTTTTTGAAAGGTAGTGTAGAAATGCTTTTTCTCTTAATCAATGTGGAATGGAAAACTCTTACATCTTTGACTGATCTTCAAATGTCCCTATCATTATTAAAATCTAACCCACACCATTTGGATGAAGCGTTTGTGTCCTCGAGAATCTGTCTCTTTGGAGAAGCTTTGAAACTTTGCCGAAGAGCTATGCTAAACAAATGTTAACTCATTTCAACTTATCTTCATGCACATCTGTCTTTTGAAGTCTAGATTTGTTCAGTATGGCTGAGGAGCTTTGGGTTCGCCCTTGTTTACAGCTATTCGTCAAACCCTTTCAACGAATTTCCTTTGTCAGAATCGTTAGTTTTGTTTGTCCAAGCTGGACACATCTTCAATTTGCGTCGTTTTTTGTGACATTAGAACAAATTCAATATGGCACCCCGGTATGAGAAGCTTCTAGCTTTGGTATGCAGCGTTTTGGATTTGCGCTCAATTCTGAAGTAGAAACTCCTTTGAGAGAAGCATTCGGCTTGGGATGTTTGAGGACTCGTTGCGCTAAATAAAAAAAAAAAAAAAAAAAATTTGCGATTTAAAACTTTTTTTTTTTTTTTTTCTATTGACCACAATGAAATAAATAAATAAATAATGTGTTTTTTTTTTGTTTCATTCTCTTTCATCACGCTTCAGTCAGGGAACCAAAAGAGCCCAAAGACAAACGCAGGAGGTGAAACATCAGCGACCAAAGTAGAAGTGCCTTCCAACATCGAACTGGACTTCAGCAGACTCCATTACGACACATTCGAGGCGCAGGCCAACGGGACCATTGTGGTGAGGGAAACTAATGCTGAAAATATGATTTATAGTTGTATTAAATTATGAAAGTGGTTCAGCAGCGGCCTCAAACCCACTAGATTGGACATCAGTCTGAAGATCTTAATTCTCTTATCTGGTCAGATTGAATTAGGCCTCTCGGTTCCATCTTCCAGATCTGGACGGATGGGTTTCCAACACATGGTTCCAGCTCTTCCATTCAGCCAATCACACAGTTCGATTTGTGTTGTTGTTTGTGTAATGAAGGACATCTGTTATCCCAGTGTTTTAATTGGCCGTTCCTGCTACAAACCACAGAGCAACAGCTAGCCGACATTGGGCTGCAGATGTGATTAAGAGAACAACGAAAGTTTGTTTGCCACTAAATTTCGAAGGTTACACTGCGGAGCGGCTGAGAGCCGTGTTTATTAGAACAACAACAACGGCTGGAACCTAAACTGGCCCTGACACCGAGTACAGCTTATCATTGTTTGTCCAGCAATGCTTCAAAAGCACATAACAGGGGCTTTTCTGCTCTCTGTTTACAAGCCGTTAAGCAATAGTTGCGCTCTCCTGGAGGGGGCCGCTTGTTTAGGATGTGTTTAATGAGAGTAGCTGGAGGGGGCGCGTGTGTGTACCATGTGGATTTGATCAACAGGTCAGTATCTCTGTTCCAAAACCCAGGGAGCTGCCTCTTTTAACCTAGTAAAGGCTTGAAAAATGGTTTTGAAATTGTGAAATCAAAATTTGTATATATATATATATATATATATATATATATATATATATATATATATATATATATATAATGGACATTATTGTGAAAAACTATCTTTTCAGCTTTTTCTTTTCAGGAACTAGGAAAAAATACACTACTGTGAATAATTATATAAATAAAAAATCATGAGGAAAAAATTACGGTGTACAAAAATTGATTTTTGTTTTTTAATTATTTAAAAAATATTGATATATAAATGTAAAATATAATTAGTTTAATGCTTAAAATATCATTAAAATAGTTTTAAATGATATTATTTTGCTTGATGGCAGGTCAATTGATTCATTATTCAATGCTTTTTAATTATTTATTTTTTTGCTAATTTAAAATGATTCATTGCAATACACAATTGTTTTTTGTCATCAGTTTGCAGATTGATTTTCATCTAAACTATATAATTTGAATTTTGTACAATAATAAATCACAATTATTTAGCTTTTTTTTTTTTGCTTCATTAATGCCCGACACAAACTTTCAAGATTTAAGTCATATTTCCAGATATGATTAAGATTTTAATAACAATAACAATAATATTTATATTGCATAGATATGTATCACGCTTACTGTGGTATGTTTTGTTATTTCCTGTCTATGTAGACTGTTCCAAATCAGTCTCTTTTGAGGTTGGTTTCAGTTAGAATGCTGCCTTTGAGAAAACTGCCAATGTAGGCAGCATGAACGCGGATATTTGGAACAAAGGAAGTGTCAAGCGTTTGTTGTCTTTATCGGAATGAATGCCAGCAGGAGCGTCCTCTGTTCTGGTTTGGGTTCATTGACCACAGTTTTATGTGACTGTGTTCTTTTCTGCTTTTCCATCTGTGGCAGAATGGCTCTTTTATATCGTCAATCTGTTAAATATCTGCTGGTGGACAGACTTTGTTGTCAGCAGTTTTAAGAGACCGCCAACCCTTTGTTATCCCCTTCCATGTTTGGCTTTTGTCTTAATGCAATGTTTTCCTTCTCTTTCTTTTATAGATCACAGATGAAGGCATCTATGTACCACTGAAAGGTATTTACAACTAATATTCTTTTTCTTTTTTAGTTTAGATACATATTGAGGATTAAGAAATAAGGTAAGCAAAAAAAAAAAAAAAAAAATACTTGAAAGACCATTAAAGTGTACCATAAATCTGTTTTTATTTTTCCATCCAAGTTTTTCTGTTATATCAGAGCTCAAAAATAAGAACTAGCTTTATATTTAATAATAATAAAAAAACATATTTAGATCTATTTCTATACATTTTTTATTTAAAAAAAACTTTTATATTTATGAATGTTAAGTAATGAATGAAAAAAATGAAAGAATCTAAAATAGTCTAAATTATATAAATGTAAATATAAAATTGTGTGAGTGTGATATTGTAATAACAATGTTAATAGTATTTAATGATATATTTAAAAAGTAACTAATACATTTTTCTAATCATGTAAATAAAAAATATTGAAAATAAATATAAAAAGTACATCTAATAAATTAGTATAATTAGAAAAAAATTAAAATTATAAATATAAAACATCTAATTATACAGAATTAAAACTAATATTGTTCAAATAAATTTAAAATAAAAAACAGCATTTAAAATGACAAATGTAGAAAAAATATATAATTAACTTATTTTATAATAGATTTAATAATTTTATATATATATATATATATATATATATATATATATATAATATTACGAGTGTAAATGTAAAATAATTTCATAGAAATATTTTAGTAATATATTTAATAGTACATTGACATCTTATCTTAGTTTTTAAAGCCAAAATAATATTTAATGCAAGCATTAATAAAAAAAATAAAAAATAAAATGTGGTCAATTTGGTTTACTTCTCTTTATGAAGTCTGTCAATGCTATGACAGACAAAAGTGTGTGTGTGTGTGTGAGAGAGGATTAATTTATTCAGTCTTGTGCTCATGCTGGGAAGAGCAGTGAAAAACGAGACAGGTGATTTTGCTTAAACAGGTGTTTCGCGTTATATTGTAGGACACATGCGTGTTAAGGAGTAGAACTATTTATTGTGATACTAGTATAACATTCGGACACCCAGTGAACAAATCTGATCTAATACAAAGCGTATGTATACAAATACCATTGTTTTCTGTGGTGCTGCCCCGTGTGGCAAATAAGTGTAATTACATCGATCGATCGGCTCACTGGATGGGTGTCCAGCAAACTGCGGAGTTCATTAACCCTTCACCCTGTTTTGTCCCAGGTCACAGCTCTCCTCAACTGTCTGTGACCCTCTGTCTTTCCCTCCTCGCTCTTAGTTTCACTGCTAAGACGGCTCAGATTAAGACTCTATTTATGTGTGTGAGACAGAGGAAGAGCAGAGAACTTGTTTGCATGACTTCAGTCATCCCCGTATTACTGTATGTGTTCAATAGAGCACCTGTGTGTGTGTGTGTGTGTGTGTGTGTGTGTGTGTGTGTGTGTGTATAAGATGCTTATGAGGGTTTCAGACAACGCTTCTCTGTTCTTAGCTTTCTAGGGTCTTTGTGCGTAAGCCACCCACTCGAGAGACATAAAAACAAATCATTTTGAGCAAGGTCATCCTGTTTCGGGAGCCAAAGAGAGCTTTTTATCAAGCCTTTGTGATAAATTTATGGCTGTTAGCTACTAGTGTTGACGTATATGCTAGTGTGTGCCTAAAAGCTTATCAGTGATAGTTTACTTGCGTAATGTGACATATTTTTGAGGGAAAGGGATATTTTTCAGGAAAAATAAAATGTGGTGGGACATTGTGTTATGGGATTGTGACAAATTGGGGCTAAATATCAGAATGTACCAATGCTGGTTCACATTGGTATTCATTCAAATGAGGCTATCCTGTTTCAAGAGCCAAAGAAAGCATTTTATCAAGTTTGTGGCTGTTCGTTATTAGCATTGACAGACGTATGCTAGTGTGCACCTAAAAGTTAGTCAAGCTAATGTCAGTTGCTGTTTGAAACCATTTAATGTTAATAACGTGTCTTTTTTCTGAGGAAAAAAGGACATTTGACAAAATAAAATAGGGTTGGACTTTTCTAGAGGCTGTTAGCTATTAGCATTGACACACGTACACTGGTGTGCACCTAAATGTTAGTCAAGTCAATGTCAGTTGCTTTTTTAAACCCATTTTATATGAATAATGTGAACTTGTTTTCTGAGGGAAAGAGTATATTTGGCAAGTAAAAATGTGGTTGGACTTTTCTGGTGTCTGTTAGCTATTAGCATTGGTGTGCATATGCTAGTGTGCGCCTTAAAGTCAAGTCAACGTCAGTTGTTTGAAATCTATTTAACTTGTGGAATATGACGCATTTCTGAGGGAAAGAGGATATTTGACAAGAAAAATAACTTAGTGGGACATTACATCATGACACATGGGCACTAAATATTATAATGTATAAATGTTAGTTGGTTATTATTTGAATGAGACCATTCTGTTTCAAGAGCCAAAGATAGCATTTTATCAAGCTTTTGAGTTCAGATCATGCCATGTCTAGTTAAGGCTAAAAAAAAAAAGTAGCTACTTGGCTATTGGTTAGCATTAACCATTAGCAATTAGCATGCACATTCTAAAGACCTAGGACAATAACTACAGTATAATTATAGTTCTAAAAATTGGTCTAATTAAAAAGCAATAAGGAAGTCCACACTACAACCTTAACAATAACGACACCGATACGACATCATTGGAAACGCTTTCAGATTTTTTTTTTTTTTTTTTTTCAGCAAATAAATGATAAAAAACATTGACAGCCAATCAGAATCCCCCTGACTTTAAAGAATTGGAGAATTTGAAGCAGCGCACAACGAAACTTCTAATTGCAGTTCGTCCATTGGCTAAAATTAACGGTAATCTAGCTATTGTAAAAATTTAACTTATCCCTGCATATGAAAATGTCTGCTTATACAATAGGTGAAAAACGATGTGAAAAGAGTAGAATATCCAAATTTTCTAGTGTTCATAATATCGTAGAGGAAAAGTTCTCGAATTACCTACTGCTTCTGATGAAATTTCGAAGTGCGCAACTGATGGACACTTTACTATGAATTCTTAGGAGAGGAGTTGTGAATGTGCAAGTCACATGGTGATGACAACATTAAGTAAATAGGCCAGTTTTGATTTTATGCCAACTTTTAGCTATATATTTCAAATCAATAAGAAAACAGACCACAAATACTGATGAGTTTACAGATTTTTCCAATTTAATGCTGTCTAAAATGAGAACGTCTTTCTCTATTTGTCACTCAATAGACTAATAATGGTGGTGGTTTTGATTCATCTCAGAAATTCAAATCTTATTTGAGTCTGTTCACCAAAATGATTCGTTCACTGACTCTTTGGCTATGCCAGTAGTTTTTGGTATTGTTTGCATGTTTTGAGCAGATCATTGAATCATGTACTCCAAAGTTTGTTTTTACTAGGGATATCAGTTTGTTTGAATGACTCTTTGAAAAGAAACCCATTAAGATTATACTTCGCCAAATATTTGTCATGCTATATTTAAAATATATTTGAATAATCCTGCTTGTTTATTGTATTTGTAGGTGTTGATGGAGAGGGTGAAGTAGCCGTTAGCGTGTCATGCTCTCAGCTGCTCTTGTACGGCGTGTGGGACGGCGGACTGGCCCGAGACGGTAGTTTGTTATCGAGCACAGAGGAGCCCGCACCTTCTCTCCTCTTCCTCATGGTGTCAGATGCTCAAGCCAGGCTACTCCAGACAGAGCTGTCCGTGCTGCACACCGTACACACTTCAGGTGAGCCCTGCACAGGAGCATTCTGGGTAGGGATCCATTTGAGCTGAAAGTTATGCTTTTCTGGATAGAAATTTTATGGATAGAAAGTTATTTTATTATAAAAGAAACTCATTTCACAAATGACAATTAATACAGATTATAATATAGGCTATCAAAAATTGTATTGCGCTTTTGTAGAGCACAATGTACTGAAATTAAAATGAAGAACCTGCTCTAAATTCTGACTGGATAAAGCATATCTGTACACTAAATACAGATAAAATAATTGACATTTTTATACATTTAAATTCAAGTGTATTTGTATAACGCCTTTTTAAAAAATTATAATTTTAAACACACACACACCTATTTAAACAGTTGAATATTTAAAAATATATTTTTAAAGTGCCAAGTTGCAATGTTAATTGGAAACTTTAAACTAGAACTGCATAATATTTTATTACTTTTTTCTTAAATACTTTTTTCCATTAAATGAATAATTATAATAATAGTAGTATTTTTATATCATTTTATTATAAAAATATAAACGTGTATTATTAATAACTGTAAATAAAACAAGAAACAAATAATTGTTTAAAATTAAATATTTATTTTTGTAATTTAATTGGATTTGTTGTTGTTATTATTACTACTACTAATACTACTACTACTATTATTATTAATAATCAATATTATTTTATTATTCAAAAGATTTTACATTTCAATCACAATATTTATCAGAAAAATTGCAAGTCCAACACGCACACTCACACACCCCCTTGATTTCTGTAATGAGAATGCTGCTGGCACTGTGAAGCAGTCTTAATGGCACCATGCGGTTATCGCAGCAGTCGGAGCTCATGTGACCAGCCGTCAACCATTGAGTATTAAGGCATTCCCTTCAGTGTGTGTGAATCACAAACAGGTGTGTGTGTGATTGAAGCAGCCGCCATTAAAAGATTAATTAATTCAGTCTGGTTCTCATGTGCTTGGCATTCTAGCAAGGAAGAAAGCATTTATTTATTTATTTATTTTATTCATTTTGGCCAACCAGTGAGCATTTCTGGATGGATCTTTAAGCATCTGAGCCAAGTCAAATGCTGAAGATAAACAAATAAAACAAACTAAATTAATAGAAAGAAATGAAGAATGTGGTTTCTATTTTTCTGTTCTGTTTCCAGGACAGGCCTGTCCGTTCATCCTGCTGGTGTTGACTGGCCAGCTGGAGGATCTTCAGGTGGCTCTGTTGGCATCTCTCATGGACGTGATTGGCCTGCGACACGGTCAGAGCGATTTGAGTAACTCTCTGTCCTGGTCCGACGGACTGAATCAGCTTCATTGCTACCCACGGGGTGAACATCTCCTGTCCCTGCTGGGACAGAACGTGAGGGACGCTGGACAGGACATGTCAAAGGTCAGTTCATATATCCATCCATCCATCTATTGATTCATGCATTCCTTTGTCAGTCTTCCATCTAATCTTTTCCATTCACCCATTGATTTCATTGTTCGCCCATCTATCTATTCTTTTGTTCATCCCTCCATGTTTCCATCCTTTTGTCTCTTCATCCATCCATACTTATGTCTATTTACCTGTCCTTCCATCTATTTATTTTACTGTCCATCCTTCAGGTTCTTTCATTCTTTCATCTATTCTTATGGTGTCTTCACACCAAACAACTGTAATTATTTGCGCGAGTAGATCATGTTTAACGTCAATACGAAGACCTGAATAGTGGAAAATTCATGGCAGGCAACGTGAACGAAGCAAAATGTGTCTCATTTGCTGCAAACACGCTGTATTTGCCTCAGTCATTTTGAGCAGAAGATTAGCATGATCTAGCTGGAGGAAGCGGTCACACAAGCGCAGTTCCTGGAGAATGACGCTGAAAATAATTGAGTTGTTTGCGCCCCTGGATGGTGCTGTGAGCTCAGACATGTCAGCATTTGGCTTTCCGGCGTATTTGGAACTTCCAAAACAGGTACAAATCTGCAATTATAGTTATCTCCGCCATGGTAGATCACGCAAAGTTTTTATTTGCGCGAATAACATCCCACGAGTAATCTAGAGTGATTGATGCGATTTGCATCTATTTCCATCAATTTCTCTTACTCCTTCTGTCTATCCATCCATTTATTATTTTGTCCATACATCCCATAATCTGTCTGTTCATTCAGTCCTGTCCTTCAGTATATCCTTCATTCCTTTCATCCATTCATTCATTTGTCAGTTTCATCCTGTCATTTTCATGAATTCTTCCATCTAATATCTGTCTTTTTTGTTTATTCATTAGTCCACCCATCTACACCTTTTTCTGTCCATCCTTCAGCTTCTTTAATCCTTTCATCTATTTTGTTTTAGTTTTTTTAATCTTTAGTCCATTCTTTTGTCCTTTGTTTCATTCAGTCATTCATCCATACATCAATCATTCCTTTGTCCATCCATTTTTTCCCATCCATTCTTTGTTCGTTCATTGATTTCATTGTGTATCTACCAATTCATTTGTCCGTCATTCAATCTGTCCATCTCTTGGTCTGTCCACCATTCATTCTTTTGTCCATCCATCCACCTTTTCTTTTGTCCATCTGTCAGTCCTTCCATCCACTCCTTTGTCTCTCTCTACTCATCTGTCCTTCAGTACAACCTTAATCGTTTTCATCCTTTTTATTAATTCTTCAGTCTCTTATCATTCATTCATCCATCCAATTTCTTTGTCTTTTTTTATCCATCATTCCATCCATCTTTTCATTCCTTCAGGTTTGTTATCATTCTTTCATCTATTTTTTTGTTTATTTAATCTTTAATCCATTTTTTGTCCATTTATTGAGTCTTTCATCCATATATGATTCATTAATTTGTCCATCTGTCCATCATTCATTCATCCTTAATTCCTTTGTCCATCCATTATTCAATTAATTCATCCAATTTATGTGTCTATCCATTTTTGT
The DNA here is from genome assembly GCF_023724105.1 of Carassius gibelio. Classification (NCBI taxonomy): domain Eukaryota; kingdom Metazoa; phylum Chordata; class Actinopteri; order Cypriniformes; family Cyprinidae; genus Carassius; species Carassius gibelio. The sequence goes on from NC_068417.1 coordinate 31,069,464, forward strand.
TTATCCTTGATTCCACCCATCTGTTTCTTTTTTCTGTCCAGCCTTCACTTTCCTTCAACCTTTCATATATATATTTTGTCTTAAATCTTTAATTTTGTCCATTTAATCATTCATTCAGTCATATATCCATACATTGTTCATTTCTTTTGTCCATCCATCCCTAATTTATTTGTCTTTCCATTAATTTGTCCATCCATCCATCTTTCATTCATTCTTTTGTCTATCTGGACATTAATTTGTCCTTCTATACATCCAGCCATTCATTTGCCCCTCTCCGCTGCTTCCTCTTACAGTGTTCAATGGGTTGGCCAGATATTGGCAGATATTTGAGTGCAGGCGTGATAGAGGCACCGGTGGAATTATACGGCCCAATATAAGAGCAGGAGTGAGGTTAGCCATGGTCCATGGAGGCTGTGCTGGTGTGTAGATATGGAACAGAGCAGGAAACTTGGCTGTCTTTATGGATAGTAGCTGAGCGGTCCCCTCTCTCTCGGTTCTGTGGAAGTGGCCATTGTGTCACTCTCTCCAGAGACTTTATGACGTGGATGAGGGGCTCATAGCGGCTGCACTTTGGGGGTCCTACAACTTTAGTACATTTGTGGGCCTTTTTTGGGGCAACATCTGCGTGTGGGCGTCAGGACTCTTGGGGCGTGACACGTTTCTTTATTTTCGGTTTCAATGTTGCCAGCTGGCAGCAATGGAAGTAGGCCACCTCAGACGCGTTCTCCTTTCTTTCTTTTCTTGCGTTTTACGAGCTGGCTCAGCCGCTCAACAGAGATGGAGCCCAGTTAGCCGCCCTAAACAGGCAGCACATGGCGTCGCTATTCTCACTCTTCATTTTCCTTCTTCTGAACTCATATCGCCCTCAAGTCTACTGGCACTTCGATCACATCATGTTTGCTCTCTTTACATTTTCCCAACCTATATATACAATCCTCTTTTGAACAAAATCAAATGTAATTTGCGCGGTCGAATGAAAACCGAGTATCCAAACCTGTTGACTTTCTCGTAGCCAATAGCCATGAAAAGGTCAGTGGGTTTGGATACTCCAACCCCAGGCAGTTGGAGTATCTCCAGCTGTTTTGATTCAGATCTGACCTGGTTCACTTTTCCCCAGCTGGAGAACACAAGTGGGACCAGCAGCTTGCTAAGAGAGCCAACAGTCAGAAGACCCCTCCGGAGCCACAGCCGGCAACAGAGCTCACCACGCAGGTACTGGATTTGATCTTTCATGCCAAGAGGCCTCAAATATGATGACACTAAAAAATATGAAGGGAGCTATATATTTTTATGCATACAGGTTCATTGGAAATGTAAAAAAATATATATATATTAAATATGAGAGAGCGCTGCAGTGATGACTTATTTTTGTAATCCAACCCAGCATATAGTATTGGGGAAAACCAGCTAAAGACAAAAGTTGGTTGCACTTTTTTTACAGTACGTGTACTAACATGTACTTATAGTGTACTTACAGTGTATTTATCTAAGAAAGTTCTGGTAACACAAGGTAACTACATGGGGTAGGGTTGGGTTTAGGGGTAGGTTCAGGGTTAGTACCTAGTTATTACATAGTTATTGTAATTACTATAATAAGTACATTGTATGTACATGAGGAACAGGACTGTAAAATAAAGTGCTACCCAAAAGTTTTCACAAAATTCTGATTTCACATGGACTATTTTAATGATGTCCTTACTATATTTCTGGGCCTTGAATGTGCTTGTTGCATTGCTGTCTATAGAGGGTCAGAAAGTTCAAGTATCAAAGATATCTTAATGTGTGTTCTGAAGATGAACAAAGGTCATACAGGTTTGAAACAACATGAGGGTGAGTAATTCATGACGACAAAATTGTAAAAAAAATTTGATAGAAACTGGCCATTTCAAGACAAGTAAAAGCTTTTTAAAAATCGCAAGGTGGTATTACTGATGCAATTTATGTTGTAGAAAAGAATGTGAATATATAGTCTGCTTGTGTTAACCACAGAACTTCAGACATTCAACAAAAGACACATTCAGAAAGGCATTAATTTCAGGATGATCAAGAAGTGCTAAAATGTCATCCCACAATCAATCATTTTTCTCAGAAAAAAAGAAATAGCTGCAAAATTGTTTTCTTATGTAGTCGGTGCACTAAAGTCAAAATAAATATTAGAGATATAACAAATAAAACAACAAAACAAGTCTTTAGGAGGTGTAAAGCAACTATAATTATTTAAATTATATACATATTAACTTTTTTTCCTGACATTTTTGTGGAACCCTTAATGCATTTTATATAATAAATGTATATATATATATGCTTTATCTTTTGCACCATTGAAGACAGGAAACCTGTTTTTATACTTGCCATTATTTTTGCAATTCAGTTAGGTGCCACTAGAGGTGCAGAAGCGACACACTTCACCTTTAATTTCTTCTTTGAAGGCAATGATTAAGCCGTAAGCTCAGTAGTTGGAACCCAAACGCTGACGTTCCCTGGCCCTTCAGAGAGCTTTCCATACCACTAACTTTCCATCAAGTTGTTGAAGTTTCCATACAGGCAGTGAAATTTAGATTTAATTTGTAAGTCAATATTGATATGTCGTGATTAGCGCCGAGGATTGTATTTTTGGAAGCTGAAGTTACATTTTGTGTGAGGAGCTTGTTTGAACTGTTTTCCACCAGGCTGATCCAGTACCCGCCTCCCCCCTCCAAGGGCGGCATTACCGTGACCGCCGAGGACCTGGAGTGCCTCAAGGACGGCGAGTTTCTCAACGACGTCATCATCGACTTCTACCTCAAGTCAGTCTGATGAATACTTATGAGGGTTTCAGCTTGTAAAATTAGATCTGATATTTTCCCCGATATTAAATACTCCCTTCAGGTACCTTCTGTTAGAAAGAGCCGACAAAGATGTGGCCGAAAGATCTCACATCTTCAGCAGCTTCTTTTACAAGCAACTCACTCGGAAAAACACTAGCCGCCCTGAAGAGACTGGCAGCACGTAAGAAATCACCTTTTATAGTGTGTTTATAAAGGTTTTAAAGAGACAGTACACCCAAAAATGCAAGTTAAAGGGATAGTTCACCCAAAAATGATTTCTCACCCTCAAGCTATCCTAAATATATATGACTTTCTTCTTTCAGATGAATATAATCAGAGTTATTTAAAAAATATCAGTAACACTTTATTTTACAGTTACATCTATTAGTAGCTTATTACTAATAACTAAGACTTTTCTCTCAGTAAATTCTTAATTTTCTGATAAATGAATTGTAAGTAATTGTTAAGTTTAGGTATTGGTTTGGATTAGGAATGTAGAATAAGGCATTAATATGTGCTTAATTGGCACTAATACATGGCTAATATTCTAGTAATATACATGCTAATAAGAAATTAATAGATGTAACCATAAAATAAAGTAATACCAAAATATCTTGGCTCTTTATAATGGCAGTAAATGGGGGTCGAGACTTTTAAGCCCAAAAAAGTGCATCCATCCATTATAAAAAGTGCCTCACACGGTTCTGGGGGGTTAATAAAGGCCTCCTGACATGAATCGATGCATTTGTGCAAGAAAAAAAGCCATATTTACAACTTTTTAAACCGTAATCTCTAGCTTCTGTTAACTGTCGTACACTTGTTCAAGAGAGAGTGGCATTCCAGCGAAGACGTAGGACGTAAACATATCATAAATCAGGAGTAATTTGAATTTTTTGGATAAACTATCCCTTTAATGTAACTTTAAGGATTTTTTTGTTTGTTTGTTTGTTGACTAAATTGTATGCTTCTTGCTAATGTGAATGACTGTGTGGTGTTCTTTTCCACAGAGGCCCGTACAGTCGACATCAGAGAGTGAGAACATGGACCCGTCATGTGGACATCTTTAGCAAAGACTACCTTTTTATACCCGTAAATCAGGAGTAAGTGAGGAATTTACATTTAAAACACACACATGCATAGTTCAAATGGACACTAAATATTGGATAAAATAACTTTGAATTATTAATTATTTAATTATATTAATTAATTGATTTATTATTATTATTTAATTATTTTTGTTAGGGTTTTTTTTATAATATGGAATCAAGTATTTTTTTTTAATGTCTCACCAAGGCTGATTAAAAATACAGTCAAAACAGTCGTATTGTGATGTAACCGTACAATACAATACAATATTTTAAAATGTAATTTATTTCTCCGATGCAAAGCTTAATTTTCAACATCATTAGTCCATTAGAAATCATTCTAACATGTTGATTTGCTGCTCAAGAAACATTTCTCAGTATTACCAATATTGAAAACAGTTGTTCTGCAATATTATCTGAATATTCTTTAAAAACATTTAGATATTTAGGATTCCATTATAAATTCATAGCATTAAACAGCATTTTTTTTTTTTTTACATTGATACATTTAATACATCCTTGCTTTTAAGTATTAAATCTGCTAGTTTGTTTATTCATAATCAGTATTTCAGGAGCATCACCATTCATTCTTTGGAACAGAACAAGCTGTCACCAATGAAAGTGAGAAAACATGTGCACTTTCAATGGCAGAGCGTTTCACGAAGCCTCGCAAATAGTTACGACATCTCAAACACACGTTACAGAATGTTCTCTTGTTAAATATCCAGGATGCATGTTGAAGGCCTGTGTAGATGTTGGATATCTGACGACAACAGAGCATGTTAGATTGAGCTTAAGCAACGAGTCTGTATTGCCAAACTGCGAGAGAACAGGCAATTCCTGTGTGGTACTGCATGTTCCCATAAAAGCAAATTGCCACGCAGGACACACACTGTACGTGAACGTGCACACACTCGCACAGCACGACACGGCACAGATGATTCACAAACCGTCCCAGTTCAAGGATTAGCAGATCTTGTACCAGGACTTGGTGATAAAGTGTTTTTATGATTACGTTGCTGGGGATTATGATTTTAGGCAGCATTTGTGTTAATAGACTTTTGTTCTGCAGTCTTTATCTAAGTTGGTAAGTTTCCATGAATCAGTTATGTTGATCCATTTGAATGAATCTATTCTTGGTTATTTTGCATCATTACTCAGTAAATGTTTGGGGAAGTGTCTGCATTCACATTTATAGGTAAATCTAATTTCTTGTTTATTTAGTAAGGAACAGGGGGAAAAATGTATTTTTTAAATCTTTGTAATAAATTAGATTTAGATTTAAATAAAAATCATGGTTTAGCCTTTTCAGATCAAATACATAAATATTATGTTCAGAAAGTTATTGTTATTTAGCAGTAAAATCCTGTGCTACTGCTGCAGGGTGTTTTCTGCAATGGAAACAGGGCTTTATCACTGATCACTGACTTCCACTTCCTCTCCTGCTCTGTTTGCTCTCGGTCCAGGGCTCACTGGTACCTCGTGGTGATCTGTTTTCCTGGTCTGGAAGGGCTTGAGTGGGTACCGTGGAGAAACAAAGGCCTTGTGTCGCAGGATAAGAGTCAGACAGCTAAAGCCAGCTCTGCAGGGGATTGTCAAAGAGGTAGCATACACACATCAACAGAATTAATTTAAAAACACACATTTTAATTTTATTCATAAAGTGCCTTTATTTTTTATAACAGTAACTTTTAGTAAGTGTATGTATGTGTGTGTGTGTGTGTGTGTGTGTGTGTGTGTGTGTGTGTGTGTGTGTGTGTGTGTATATATATATATATATATATATATATATATATATATATATATATATATATATATATATATATATATATATATATATGTATACACATACATACATACATACATAAAATTTGAAAATGTTAAAAAATAGTTATTACATTTTTAGAATTTCTTTTATTTTTGTTCAGATGTTCTTAGGTCAAATTTTTCCATGTAAAATATTCAGAATCTGTTCATGTTTACAAACATTTAGTGCATTGAATTCTTAAAAAATTATACAATATTAGATTGTGCCACTTTTATGATTAACTATTATTAGAAATCATATTTTTTTTTGTTTTTTTTTAAGCCAAGTTTATTTTGTTAGATAATATTTTTTATACATATCTAATAGTTGTCTTTCCAAAGAACAGTTGTTCTGTGCATTTATTGTAAAGGGATGGCATTTTTTTTTTTTTAAGTAATGCAGAAAGAAAAAAAATATATATAAAAAAATAGTTATTTTAGACTCTCTTTTCTGTTTTTCCAGACAGGTCACAGCAACCAAAAGGAAACAAATTAAAACCCAGTGAGCCGAGACCCCACAACCTACCGGTAAATACTAATACTATCAGTGGATATTAGCAGATGTCTTATCAGGCATCGTTAGTATTCATTTTAAACATTCATGCACATTTTGAGTTTTTATGTACAGCAATATGTCAAGAAGGAGTCTGATGGCTCTTGTGTGTTTTTAGGATTGCACAGTACACAGCTGCACAAGAGAGACCATCTGCAGGAGGTACCAGTATTCAATATTTCATCTTCATCTTATACACAACAACAGCAGTTATTACAAATGTGCCCCCACCATAGAGAATAACGGCTCTTTCTCTAGTATGTGAGATTGGTTTCTGATCCAGTTATCGGTCTCTTTCCCTGGTTTACCCTCAGGCCCTGTATTCTGGTCATGGACTCTCTGAAGCTGTCGTACCACCAGCGAATCTACACGCTGTTACGCGAGTGAGTCGTTCATGCAATCCGAATGTTTTACTGCATTGGATCATGTCAGAGAACTAAATACTGAACTCTAAGAGAAATGTCACCTGTCCCGCAGGTATCTGCAGGTGGAATGGGAGGTTCGGAAAGGAAGCACTCGAGCTTTTACCAGTGAAAGCATAAGCGGGAGTCTGTGCAGGGTCCCGCTGCAGGACAACAGCAGCGACTGTGGCCTGTACCTGCTGCAGTATGTGGAGAGCTTCCTGCAGGTACTTCAGACTGGCTTAAGAGCAGAATTCGGTCTTTGTCCCGATACCTCGTGTTCTGTGGTGCGTTTAGTTCAAGGTCTGAGCTTTTTGGTTTCCTCAGTGGTAAATGTCAGAAACGTAACCTGACATTTGCTGTTGAGTGGGATTTTCAGTAAAGTCAGTAATAGATTGGGATCTCAGAAACTCAAGTTACACCTGTTTGTTTTGCAGCCTTTGAGTTGAATCCTGGTTTGTGTTAAAGCACATACTAGAAATGGCCAACTACATACTTTTAAGGATATGAAGGTTTTGGGACAAACAAACAAAAAAAAATATTTAATTAATATTTATATTAATATTTAATAATTGTATTTATTTTATATTCAATTTATTTGTTTTGTTTTTTAAAGAATGAAATTTTATATGTAAAACACATTATATTTAAATAGTATAAGTGTATATTATATATTAAGTATATTATACTATATATAAACTTTTTAAATATTTACCATATTTTTCGGACTATACGTCGCACCTAAGTATAAGTCCCATCAGTCCAAAAATACAAAAATGACGAGGAAAAAACATATATAAGTCGCACTGGACTATAAGTCGCATTTATTTAGAACCAAGAGAAAACTTTACCGTCTACAGCCGCGAGAGGGCGCTCTGTGATATCAAGTGTAGGCTACAGGAGCACAGAGCAGCATAGAGCGCCCTCTCGCGGCTGTAGATGGTAATGTTTTCTCTTGGTTCATTTCTCTCGGTTCAGGTCAAATTAATTTTGATAAATAAGTCGCAGGACCAGCCAAACTATGAAATAGTGTATATATATATATATATATATATATATATATATATATATATATATATATATATATATATATATATATATATTATAAAATACACACCTGAAATCAGTAAGCTTAACATGACAACAGTCAAAAAAGTCTTACAGGCTGTGCTAAAATGTGCAATGTTAAGTGTAATGTTTATATTAGTGTTGGTTTTTGCCGTCTTAACACGAAACAACAGTTTTTAAAGTTTTACAGATTTGTCCTTGATTCGTTAAACTTTCCGCTCAACGCTTTTTTGTTTTTGTTTTTCCGCTCAGAATCCAGTGGTGCACTTTGATCTCCCGCTGCGATTGGACCATTGGTTTCCGAGGAATCAGGTGCGCAGGAAGAGGGAGGAGCTACGGGAGCTGGTTCTGCAGATTTACCGAAGACAGGGGGGCGGGGCTGAGCAGAGCACTAAATAATAACAGCCGGAACATGTCCTGTCACTAAACTGATCATTAGGGCCATTTTTTTTGTTTAAGTGCTTGTCCTGTTTCATTTTATTTGTTTTTTCTACTGATTAACAGATAAAGGATATATTTATAATTTAACTTTGTATTTATTTGTATTAAAATGGCTTTTAAATGTGACTTAAATTTCATCTGTTTTATTCATTTCCAAACAAACATGTAGGTTATTTAAATAAAAAAAGGAGCTGAATATTTTAAATTGATTTGGTATTTTGAATTTTTTTACTAACAATTTAGACACTTCATAGAATTGGGAATATATACTATATATATATTACATCTAACAAATTTGACTGTTTTTCTCACGATTGCAAGTTTTTATCTCATAATTCAGGCTCTTTATTTCACAATTGCGAGATTTTATCCAACAGTTCAGACTTAAGTTGTATTTTCAAGTTTTTATCTCATAATTCAGACATTTTTTTTCTCAGAATTGGGAATTTATATATCTTGAAATACTGAGTTTATATCTTACAAATCTGACTTTTTCTCACAATTTATCGCACAGTTTTTATCTCGCAATTGAACATTTTTTTTTGCGAGTTTTTATCTCATAATTCTGACATTTCTTGAATTCATGAATTCGAGAGTTTATATCTCACAAATCTGCCCTTTTCGCACAATTTTAGAAATTTTTCACACAATTGTAAAAGTAATTTTCTTTTCAGATTGGAAATGTAATGTGTTATTTAACAATTTGGTGTGGGGTATAAATTGTGAGATACAAAGTCGAAATTACCTTTTTTTTTTTTTTATCCTGTTGTGGAAACAAATTTATGGGTAGTAAATTATTAGATGTAGATCTAGATTATATAATCAGATTCCAAAAAAAGAAATTAAAAAAGTAATTGAAGTAAATTCCAAAAGTAGTGCTCGTAATCAGATTACAGTTACTTTACAGTTACTTTTTTATAGATTACATGATTAAATTTTGTTCACTCAATATTAGTAAATTGCTTAAAAATGTGATGGTTTTATATATAAAACAAAATGTATGTATTGATCACACTTTTAACAGCACATTTTTTTAATGATCTTATTGGGAGGAAGTGAGTGACTGAATATTATTCATGTAATTATATCACTGACAGCCACAGCTGGAAGCAATAGTGCCATCTCCACAAACAAGCATTGTGTTCCTGAGAGTGAAGCAGGACTGGAAACCCCATAATGCACTTATATGCTCCATTAAAGAAAAAAAAAACAGAACATAAAAACAGCCCTTTTTCCAGAGGCACACAAAAACACGAATGTTTATGATGAAACTGAAACAAAGCATCGGCCCGCTTTCACTTGTGTTTGTATGAATTGGCCAGAGCTCAGCTGGACCCCTCACTGCCTACTAAAATAATAATAAACATCATAAACTGTATTTAACCAGTACCTGCCATATATTTAAAATGCTTTTCATTAATGGAAAACTTTAAAAATGGAGAGGGATGAAAAGAAATGAAAGGCTTTTTAAAGAAAAGTCCGCTTTGACTGTACAGGCATTATCAGCCCCCGCTGGGCTACTTTAAGCATTTTGTTGGAAAAAGCTTTGATGGCCAGTGCTGATTGGTTTTTCGTGTGCATTTTTCTTCTTCCAAGGAAAATAATTATACATGTGTATTAATTGGATGCATGACAGTGAAGAATTAAGTATTTAGTGGTAAATGGACTTTTTTTTAACTGTGCAATTTGTGGGTCTATCAGAGGACTAAATCCACTCTGAAAATTACAACATTTCATATATATATATATATATATATATATATATATGTGTGTGTGTGTGTGTGTGTATGTATATATATATATATATATATATATATATATCATTGCTATATATGAAGCTGGTCCTATATTGAGGAGTAGTGTTGTTCATGAACGGACTGGGATTTGGAGGAGAGCAGGCGTGTGTTGGCCCGGAGCAGATGGGAATGGGATTTAAAGCAGCCGCTGCTGGTTGTCCTGAATGTCCTCTCTTTCTCTCACTAATTCAAGTGTTTTTCACTGGAAGATTATTCCTAGGGATAGTGAAGGATTCCTCAAGGAAAATTAAGAGATTATTGCTGTACCTGTACAAGAACGGCCACCTGTTTTTGTTTTGACTTGTCCAAAATGCCCCTTAAAATTCACCAGACACTTTTTAACTGTTTATTTTTTTATTTTTTTATTTTATGTATTTTTAATCATTGGAGTGAAGTTTTTTTTTTTTTTCATTCAAATTCGTTTGCTGGTTATGTAATTTCTCAATTATTATTATTATTTTTTTATTAAATTAGAAACGTAAGATAGCAGACTTTGGGACACCCGCCTGTGATCGGTATATGATTTGGGTTTATTAATAGAAGTACTGATCCTCCCACATGAGAGTTGGCCTTAAACTCCAAGCCTGACTGGGGTGCTGCGTGTGGGATTTAGGATCATTGTTGGGTTTTTCTCTAATCACGTCTGACAATGGAAGTAGCCTGATTGAGCCCATGTCAAGCCCAGCGCTCCAACTTTAAACTATACGGCCCTAGATTAGTTAATCTGGACTAGAATCTGAGATTAGAGCTGAATTAGGCTCTGAAAAGAGGAGATCTCACACGCACGCCCCCCTCAACCTTGATTTATACCCCATAATCTACTCTCACAGCAAGGCTACTGCTTTCTGGTTCTGTACTAGCTGACTACAGGACTATATATATATAACTATCAAAATTATTTTAGCTTCAACAATTAGATGGCTTTCTGCTAAGTCATATCAACCTAGTACAGTAAGTTTGAATGGAAGTGATTGAAGATGAAATGCTTATCTGACTGTCTGGATAGTCACCCAGACTCTTCTGGGTGAGCGTCCAACGACTTACCATTTTATCCAATAACTAAAGTCTAATCATTAAACCTTCTTGAAATGTCACCATCACTGTCTGGAGCTAGCTGTGTCCTTTGTACTCCAAATAGTTTTGCAGACAAAGAAAGCGCAAGGTTTGTTTTATAAATAGGTCTGTCTGAATTCAAGGTGTTGGAGCGCTGCCGTGTCGACCTGCTCCAACCCTTCCTTTGTCTCTCTCTAAGCTATTTTAATTCAGGACACCGACTGATGCACAGGTGAAGCCAAAGTTACCGAAACGCTAACACAACCTCCTGCTGTAGTGAGAAGTTATGATAAGTCGACCCGTGACTATTGTCATAATGTCATAATTACCAGAATGACTGTTCAGCTTAATCATCATTGCCATTTGAAAATCTTTTTAAAAATGGTCACATGGAACCATTTCAGAAAATATTGTTTTCAGTGTAATCATAACAAAAGGGTTTTCAGTTTAACTGAACTACCTAAAAAGTACTAAAATAAAACAAAATTTATAAAAAATTCTAAAATAAATAAATGTGTGGAAAAGTCTTCATATTGGTGAAGAATTTAGGAATGCATTTTGGTGCACTTTTGAACATTGTTAGTAGGACGAGTGAAAGAATGAAAGGAAGAATAAGTGAAAAGAGAGAACACAAAGCTACAGATATGGCAGATGTCACACAGGATTTGATCTGTCACAGCCACCGCCTGCTTCCCGTCAAACACCCTTTACCATCAAACTCAACGGATTTAAACCAGAGTCCATCAGCTCAGTGTCGGAACCATCTGGCGCTCTTAACATTCACACTTCCAAAGAGAAATCTTGTCTGTCTCTCAGAACCTCTTGGCTGAACATACAACACTTTACCAACTATGGCGTACATCATTGTTTTCTATGTGCTAAACTGCAAACTTGCAAAATAGTGTCTTCATAACATTTCAGACAAACCAGCATTCAGAAATTATCTTTACAATAGTTTTGGGCGATATGCTCCATATGTCATCAGCCTGTGAGATCACTGATATTATTTGTTAATTTATTGAATTATTTACTTCGTTTTATAGCAGGAAAGTGACCCTGATAATAATTCAATAAAAAAAAAAAACATTGTTAGTTACTAATTATAATGCTTACAGTCCATCGGTTATTCACGCAGCAGCTAACTAACATGAATATTATCAACGAACATCCCTGACTTCAGTCTAGTTAGAGTTTGTGAACTTTCAAACACTCCCGTTATAATCGGTGAAGCTTATACTTACATCGCACGTACATCTGCACTTTGTTGTTTATAAGGAAAAATGTGCAAATTTCAGTGAGCACACTTACTCATCAATAAAACGCCGGTGTTTCAGCGATGACTCATCTGAACGCCTCTGATTGGCCATTGAATTCATAAAGTCAGCAGAATTGTGTGTGATTGGTTATACTGTGCAACACTGTAAAAACGTGTACAAATAAATAGGATGGAACAAATAAGACCTAATATTATTTAAAATGATACTGTTTTATCGTATATTGGCAGAAACCCTACTTTAAAAACAGCAATTTAGAGTTAATTCAACTCTAAATATATGTTGAATGAATAGCTGTGGTTTTAATATCCTCCACCGAACCACTGATACCTTACGAAACCTGGAATTGTTTGGCCCACTCTTGTGCCATCTGTTCATACTGTTCATACACACCCAAAACACAATAAAGATGAAGTTCTTGTAAGCTGTATGGTCACGGCACGTGGCAAACTCGTAGACAAAGGGCTAACCCTACAGGAACTAAAATCTAGTCAAACACTTAGCAAGAGATCTTGCATGTTAGATTGCGCAATTAATTAATTATGTCATTGCATCTTGAAATTCCATTTCAGATATTGGCAGCAAAGAAGCCACTCATAATTGAACTACTCAATGGATCAGACCGCAAATTACAAATTATGGAAATCTCGGCAATCCAGATGGATCCCACAGGTGGGCAATAAAGGAGTATCACTGACTTCTCGACAAGCTTCCTCAGAAGAATTAACTAATAGGATTAGAGGGCAAGAAAAATCTTCCAAAGAGCCATCTGCTAAGCCGCATGTGGAGACGTCAGCTAAAAGCTACGTGATCGCATCCCTCTGTGACAACGAAAGGATCTAGTGACAATGCAGACTAATTAATTCAACTATGTACAAGTTTTTGGAACTGTGAAGAGGGATGCCTGAATTGCATCCGTCAGTAAATTAAAAATTGACAACTTTTTCTTTAAAGTGTCCCGGAGTAAGGAATCATTATGCCTGATTTATCTTTTAAATGCATTTGGTGGGTTTTGATATTGTTGTTGTCCGGGCATTTTTCCATAGATGCAGGTATGTATCTACTCTACACGAATACCTTGAGGCGTTTTGTGATGCCTGATGTGTTGTGACCATGTGTTCTTTGTTCCTTATCAGATTCTGAGGATTATTTACCAAATGGATTTACAACTTTTGTGGACACCAATGAAGTTTTGAATCACTCGTTGGTGCCATTAAAAGATAAAACCTGGTCCAGTGAGGGGAAAACAGCCCTTTCTAGACGGAAAAGAGACCTTCTGTTTCCCAGTGGAGTTAAACTTTGCTCACATGAGACAGCGCAACAGGCAATACGGAATCATCTCAACTTCTTTCACCTGCGAGGTAAGAAACAGACATTTTGGTTGCTTTTGAGAGATTCTGGGAAAGTCACCAAAAATGGTAATTGTAAGGTACAGTATGTTGCAGATGACTTCATTAATGTAAATGGATGCTCTTTGAGATCATTATGTGAGAAAAATGAGCTCATGCTTCTGTACTTTTCATCAATAATAATAAACTAAGCCAACCTGACCAATTCCATTAATGTCCAAGTAACCACATATTTCAACCACGGTTTCAAAACGTCAGAAACACACTGTCTCTTTGTCTCTGTCTTACTTATAAGCTTGCTCAAATATTCAGACGCACTCAACATACTTTTCCACATTATGCTCTTTCTAAAGTTCACATATTAGCCTGTGAAGTTAGATGCAATCAAAGTATTAAACTCTATTGGAGACCACCGCTGAGAATAATCTTTCTCGCTGTTGCATTGATAGGACCCAGATGACCCTAGTGAATCTAATTATGAAGACTTGAGAACCAAGTGTTGCTGTTTTACATAAAGGTTATGCTCGCAGTGTGTCAGTGGAAAGATGATTACGTTTAGCCACGGAACCCTATTATAGTGTACTGTGGTGCTTTATTACATGTGCAGCAGGGTCCAAAAGTCAGAAACGATTATTTTGCATTTTTATAATTGAAAACAAATACAATTTGTGTGAAACACGTATTTAATTATTTGGTGTTTCCCCACTTTATATGCCAAATAAATGAATTCATACAAAAATGTAAACAAAATAATACCGTACACTTTTTTTTTCTTCTCGCATTGATGCCATAGGAGAACTATTTTGGTTCCTCAAAAAGCCTTTAGTGAACATTTTAAAAATCTAAATAACTTTTAGTACAATAGAAAAGTTAAATGGATTGTTAAAAGTTCCTAATGGAACCATAGAACCATAGAAACAATAGCCTAGACATTCAACTCAATGACTTCTCTTGAGTTTCATGGAAAATTAGAAATCATTTGGGATCCAAACAACATGAGGTTGAGTAAATAATGACATACATTTTATTTGGGGTAAACTGTCCCTTTAAGACTGATAATAAAGGCGTGGCTTGAGATGTCTGACAATGCTTTTGAAATCAAATACTGTCAACATGTATTGTTCCAGTAGGGAAGGCCAGAATTCCCTGTTTCTCCCTCATTGCTCCTCATGCACTCCTAACTGCTACTGAATCACTGTAGATGGTGATCAGATCCTTCGCTCTGCCAGGAAAACTTGTGACCTTTGCCCTCCTACACGCTTGAGTTCTGGTAGTCGTCACACATAGTCGGTATGGCAGGCAGATGTAGATGGAACTTTCGACTGGAGCCGCAAAATGTTTAGCAAGAGTTAACATCCCCCATCTGTGCATTTAATTTTCAGCTTGCAGGATACTTTAAGAAAGTATTCGACACGTACCAAAATAGTAATTTTGGTTCACAAATTGAGAAATAAAAGAAACTACGTTTGCCTGGAACAATTGACGTGTGTGGATAAGGATAAGAGATGTTTCCATTATGTTAGTTATTGCTTTTTCTTCATGCAATTTGGAAATAACGAAATAATTCTGTTATTTCTGTCTTCTAAATCAGAGGAGTATCCATTCAAATTGATGTCAATTTCAACTACAGCAGAGTTCATAGCTGGAGATTTTGTCTTCTACACTGTTTATAGTTCACTAGCTCTTTTCCTAAACCTAGCGAGCTGCATTACTGTCTGCTGTCTTTACTGGCAGCATAAATTAAATTGAACCTCTTAAGTGACTTATCTGGAGTGCCCTCATAGACAGCAACTCTACAAAGTGTATAGTTCAAATGACAAAGTGCTCTGAAGATGCAAGTAACAGTTGATTCCAATTTGGGGTTAGCATGTTGCTAAAGCTAATGCAGTGATGCACTAATAAACAAAAACTGTTTTACACACTATTTTATTTATACTTTGTCAGAATATATTCAGAAAGAAATAGGTAACTTTTCCTACATTTTTTTTTTTTGGATGTTTTATGTTCCTGTGTTTTCTTGTAGAGTTTGTGTGTGTTTACTTTGTATGGATTGACATGCATATGGGTATCTGTAGATCTGTCTGCATTTGTTTGTGTGCCTCAGTGTGCCAGGAAACAGTTTGGGAGGCTTTCAAAATCTTCTGGGATCGCTTACCCGAGAAAGAAGAGTACCAGATCTGGATGAGGAAATGTCAAAATAGTAGCGTTAGTGTGTTTGACATTGGCCGGAGCTTTAGCCAGTCAGCTGAGCACCTTGCTCTGATCTCAAGTGTAAGTATCCTTGCTTATGTCATGATATGGAACAAATAACTCTCACATCAGCGCTTTAATGAATATACTGAAAATTCTTAAAAATTAAAAGAAGCAAACTATTTGTTATGATATTTTGCAGATGGTAGGAGCTGCCTCAATGACATCAACAAGGTGAGAACTGCTTATAAGCATCTACCATTGTAATACTATGCGTTAATATCATGGTACATGAAGAGGGAAAATACTTTTAAACTTCCAAGCTTTACACTGTGTTGCATCTCACACAAGTTGCCACCAAACTTGGTCAACCCAGCACATTTATCCATATTTCAATGGAAAAATAATAATGTGCTATATAGACAAAAACAAGAACCCACGTCACATTCCGCTGTTTCTAAAATAACAGTGTTATCAAATAATTCCTATATTTGTCTTATGATAGTGTACCCACCAGTCCATGGCAACCTGAATGCAGGTAGGACTCATGGGCATAAAAGACCATATTGTGCAAATCAGTAGTGCTCTGCTTTGAAGCGTAAATATCAATAAATCTGCAAATGGCCAGTGTGGAGCTCAGATTATAACATATGTAACATAACACTAACACTAAATGAATAATCTGAAACACCAGTTCCTTACACACACTGACGCTTTGCAGACAAAACCACCCGTTAACAGTAAAAGCTGGCCCCTGGCTTCAGACTGCAGAAATTTCAGTCATACCTTTAGTCCCTGCTAAAGCTAGTTCACTTTCCACCAGCTTTAGAGAAATAGCTCTGCTTATGGTTTAATTCATTTCTTGGGGGGTGGGGGGGGGTATAACTTGGTTGCCAGTAAGAAGTTTAGATTTTGTAGATTTTGGGTATGTTCCTGGCCTTCAAAAGCATTTATAATTGTCTTCTCTTTCGCAGACATCAGACAACGACTACTGCGCCAACACAAGCAAGCGTGGCCACAACCCAAGAAGGTCAGTCTAGATACTACATTGTTTTAAAAAAAATATACCACTTGAACAATGGATCTGCGTTCCTATTCCCTTTCTTTATAAATACTTTACAATAAGTCTGGAAAGCCTTATTTCTATTTACTGGATTTTGCAGTCAGTTGATTTAAGTTACGTTCTGATTGATCTTTATTGTTAATGTCGGTATGAGACCCTGCAGTCATATCAGTAGAGACCTAGTGCTCTCTGGCTCAGGATATGCACTGCTTTCAGAATAGACTTTAATCCTTTTTAGGTACTGATTAGCTTGTAATGCAGTAGAGGTGTCAGGATCCTTAGACTTCATTCTTCCATTTAGTCAAATGTAAGTAATTATTTCTGCATGGACTTAGCCTCAACGATAGGCTACATGTTTGTCCCTCATGTCCTGTAAACAAATAAGAGCATGCAATTAATTGATGTAACTATTTCTTTTATTACTGACACTTCCTCACTTTCTCTCTTGTTTTCTTCTCACTTAGTCAGTGTTTTGGTTCTTGAGGCAGCAATGGATTCACAGGACATCACACCACAGACCACTGCAGCAAAAATCACCACGATGGCTGCAGAGCTTCAGATGACACTTGGAATCAATCCAGAGCCTGACACAGCCTTTGAGGCCTCAACGGAGATAAGCACTAGTTCACCCATAGAACACACAAGTGTGGCCACTAGGAAACCTATTTCAGAAACTGAACTAAAAGTTGAACTGGATGCTACCGAGGGTTCTGTCAAAACATTAAATATTACCATTCAACATGAAGAGGTTGAAAGGGTCTCAGAGTCTGATAGAACTCCAGAGGAGTTTACTTTAAGAGCATATGATTATGATATACCCACTACCTTTGAGGACTTGCTAGGAATAAGCAATTCTCCTACAGTAGTCATCAGAGATTTTACTGAAGAGCTTTATTTAGGAACAGAGTTGGGAAAGGATGTTACTGAGGGTCCAGTGGTTTCCATTCAACATGGAGCTGACGTTGTCTCAAAGTCTACATTATTGACCACTGATACAACTCCAGAAGATTATACTTCCAAAAAACACGAGCATGATATTCCCACAACCATGGAGGACTCACCAGGGATAAGCAACAATACTCCTATGGTAATCATCAGTCAAATCACCGAAGAGATTAATTCAGAATCGGAACCGGAGATGGGAGAGGATGCTACTCAAGGTCTGGTTAAGACAGAAGGTGTTACCATTCAACATGAAGAGGTGGACATTGTCTCCGTGTCTACATTAATGACCACTGATAGAACTCCAGAAGATTCAACTTCAGGAAAACATGAGTATGTTTTTCCCACATCCTTTGATGACTCAATAGAGATAATCACTAGTTCATCTACTGAACTCACAAATGAGGCCACTGTGAAACAGGATGTTACAGAGCGTCCTGTTAAGACAGCAGATGTTACCATTCCTAATAAAAAGGCTGACATCGTCTCTGAGTCTACATTAATGACTACTGATAGTACTCCAGAAGATTCTACTTCAGGAAAATATGAGTATTTTATCCCCACATCCTTTGGGGACTCACTAGAGATAATCACTAGTTCACCTACTGAACTCACAAATGAGGCCACTGTAAAGGCTATTGTGAAAAAGAATGCTACTGAAGGTCCTGTTAATACAGAAGATGTTACCATTCCACATGAAGAGTTTGGCATTGTCTCAGAGTCTACATTAATGACCAGTGACAGAAATCCAGAAGATTCTACTTTAGGAAAATATGAGCACCTTCTTCCCACATCCTTTGAAGACTCACTGGCGATAATCACTATTTCACCTAGTGAACTCATAAATGAGTCCTCTGTGAAGGCTACTGTGAAACAGGATGTTACTGAGGGTCTTGTTAAGACAGCAGATGTTACCATTCCCCATGAAGAGTTTGACATTGTTTCAGAGTCTACATCGATGACAAATGCTAGAAGTCCAGAAGATTCTGCTACAGGAAATGATGATTATGGCATTCCCACAAGTTTCGAGGACTCAGTAGCGATAAGTACCAATACTCCTAAAGAAATCACCAGTGAATCTACTGAAGAAATTATTTCTGTAACTAAACCGTACATGGGAGAGGGTGTAACCGAAGGTCCTCTTAAATCAGCTGATGCTACAATTCAATATGTAGAGGCTGATGTTGTGTCAGAGGCTACACTGATGCCCACAGGTAGAACTCCAGTAGGTTCCACCACAAGAAAATATGAGACAGATCTTCCCACAACCCTTGGGGACTTGCCAGGAATAAGTACTAATACTCCTGGTGTAGTCACTAGAGAATCTACTGAAAATGTTATTTACGAAACTGAAGTTGAAGATGGATTGGGTGTTACTAAAACTCCTGTTAAATCAGCACTTGTTACCATTCAGCATATAGATGTTTCAGAAGCTACAATGATGTCAACTGATAGACCTGCAGTTGACTCTTTTACAGAAATACCTCCCGTTCAGAGTGTCTTACCAGAGAAACCAGCAAAGACAACTCCTACAGAACTGAAAGAGGTTTCACCTAATCCCCCCACAGAAGGGTTGCCAAAAACTCTGACAGATAAGGATGTTGTTGAAATCACACATGTAACCACAAATCCAGAAAATCTATCACCCACTACACCTGTAAATACATCACTTGAGGTAGAATCAACAAGTGGTGGACCTGAAGACATTGCAATTGTTACATTACTTGACGAACATGAAAAGGAAGATGTACCCTACACTAAACCTACACCAGAAGATGAAGAACTACCTGGTACCATGACAGAGAGTGCACATGAATTGTCAAAGGAAACACATGAGCTTGTAGTTGACTCATCTGATGCTGAAAATGATAATTTAGGTAAGGAAGAGGACATTATAACTGGGACACCAGAAGTTGTTGAGGTGACAGCTGGAGAGACACCTAGATTGACACAGGAAACTACAGAAGCTATTGAAGCTACTGTGTTTACTGAGAAAGACAAACATGTTGATAAGGACATAGCTGAAACTGTAAATCCTGGAGAGATGACAACAGAGCCAACAGAAGTTGCTGAGGTTGAATTTGATATTCCCACAGACGATGTAACGGTTCTTGAAAACATGGTTGAAAATTTTGTTGGAGGAACAAGTGAAGCTACTGCAGAACTGGGTGATGTAACGGAAGTTGTCGTCTTAGAAGAATCATCTGAGAAAAGTAATGATGGAACTTTTACTAAGATAACAGAAACTTCTACTAAGACCATAAGTCAGACCACAACTGGAATCACATCCAAGAACACACCTGATACTTCTTTTGAAATTGGTACCCCTGAAACTGACATTGTAGAGTTTGTAACTAAAGGTATGGAAGATAAGGTAGAAGACACAACTAAAAAAGGCGAAGGTGGTGAGGAAACACTTTTCAAAGTTTTCGAAGGCACAATGCCAGATTTTACTGTTACTAAGTTGGAAAACGATATACTGACAACTACCCTAAATGAGGATATACATGAAGTTACAGATCCATCAAAAATTCCACAGGACACACCTAAAGTTGCAGTGGAAATCAGACATGAAGGCACAGATATGCGTGGGACCAAAGGAGACTTCTTATCTGAGACACATGACGTTGCAACAGAGACACCTAAGGTCATTACAGAAGCTTATGCCATGACAGAGACAACTCATGTCATATCTCAAGCACCTGAATTGGAGACACGTGTATCTATCTCAAATGTCATATCTAAGGCACCTTTGTCAATATCTGAACTTTCAGAGGTGCCTGAGACAGTACCTAGAACCCCTGAAATGCATGTGGTCCAACCGGTACCTGCAGAAGATGATATCCCAACTCCTATCTTGAAAGTCGAGGATATGACGGTTGTTCTAAATGACTTGACAACTACCATTCAAAAGACTTTCTCTACCACATTACAAAACTTACCACAGGACATTTCTAATGATATTTTAAATGAAAACAGCATGGTAAGCACATTGGATTTATAATACACTAATTATTTATGACATTTTAGTTAACTATACCGTATATTTTTAACACCGTAGTTGTGAGTTCCTCTAAACATTTCATAAAGTTTTTTTTTTTGTTTGTTTGTTTATATATAGATTGGAAATGAAATTGATGACATTATGGTCCGACCAGTACGTCCTGGCAACCATATTGTGGAGCTGAGTATTAAGATAAGAGGTGAAAGTTATGATGATGCTCTGAGAGATCCATCAAGTTACTACTATCAACATTTATCCGAACTGTTCATCGATAAGGTAAGCAGCATCTATACATTTATATATTTATGTATTTGGTTACACGTGACAACAGTGTGTGGGGAATGGAACAAATTATTAGAACTCAAATGGAATTGGTATGGTACTGGTATTGGTATGGTAATTGAGCATTGATAGCATCTCCTTACTTTTTTCTTTTCTTTTTTATCCTTTTTGAAGATTGAAGAAGTTTTTAAAAGACTCCCAGGTTTCAAGAAAATATTCGTCCTTGAGTTTAGGTATGATTTTATGGTAATATAAAGGATTATGCATACAGATAAAAATAATAGCAAAATAATATACAGAATGTTGATTTCTGAATAACATTCTTTTTTTCTTCTTAATAAAATATCCCAGGCCACAAAAGGACATTGAAGGGTAAGTATTCTAACACTTTTATAAATCACAGTTAATCACATCTCAAAATGAAGAAAATGTGTAACGTGTGATTTGGGCTATCACTATTAAATTCACCCAGGCCTGATAAATCCGTCTCCCACCCTGCCATATCACACAGCTGCATGACCCATATCTCCTCCAAAACATCTAATGAGAAATTCATGTGCCTGAATTTTCCACCCACCATATGTAGTGTTTTATAGAGCGTTACTCTGAAATCGCTTTCACACTGTTTTCTTGGTAAGGTCATGTGGTTGTTGCCTCATTAGCCTTGCAAAATCAATTGACTGAAAGGATGGTCTTTTAGGTGTGACCTCTTATGTGTGTGTATCAGAGGGCTACTTCGTCTGGCCAATCGCCACCTGAAATGTGATAAGTCCCAGTGCTAAATGCATGCCCAGTTGCCAAGCATGATGGGACTGAATGCTAAATGTTCCCTTCTCTCAAGGCAATGTATATATCATGGCAATGTTTCCCGTGGTTTATCAGCGAGGCCTCAGATAACCCAGATAACTGCTTATTTTGTGAGCTTTATGAGGCCCCTTAAACCACCTAAGAACAGAGATGTTCTCACTTATAGTCATTTAAAACTAATCAGCATTTCTGGTGTGCCAAATAAATTGAATCTTCGTGGAGGTTTTCTATCATAGGAGAGAAAATTGATCAGGTCGTAAACAACACAGGTTTTCTAACCCTCATAGAAAAATATGTAGCAAAAAAAAAAAAAAAAAATCTAGGTCAGCTTTCTTCACTCCCAATTCTTTTTTCTTTTCCCCCAAGTAACCAACAGCTGGCTGCTGTATATTCTGTGACATTTTTGGTTGCTAGCTACTAAAAATAATAAAAAACTGAAAACAGCTTAAGCCAATGACTCTTAGCGTGTCTATGGTGGTTAGCCATTACTTTTCAGCTGGTTTGACTGGGACACCAGTCGGCTGATTGGTTAAACCAGCTTAACCAGACTAGAAGACCAACCAGACCAGCTTCGTGGTTCTAGTAAAACAATTAGACCTTAATCCATCTAAACCATCAAGCCACCTTAGACCTTTAACTGTAAGCTGTTCTTTGAATTAATTTTTAGTTTTATGTAAACAAAGTTGTAGAATATGGTCAAATATGACAAACTAACAAAAACAGATATCCTACTATACTGTAGATGAGTAATTTCATACATTATTATTTTTGTTATTTTTTTTTTTTTACCTCAAACAGTCAATGTTTACTTTGCATTCCCCAGAGGCCTGGCTGTGGTGGTACACTATGCCGTGGTCCTTGAGGGCGATGGTGCAGGAATAAGTAATGAGACCATGGATTACATAAACCTAAATTCCAACATGGTTGAGAACTTCTCCACCGATCCTGATGAGCTACCTACTGTGGTCTACACCATCACTGACTTCCGAAACTACATCACCGAAGCCCTCCACAAGGAGAATTTCATAAGAAACACCACTCTGGAAGTGGACCCTGATTCTTTGCAGCTGGAAAATGGTAAGACATTCTCTAAGAAGTAGAGACATATTGTGGATCCATTATAGGCAACCCAAGACATCAGGGTGTTGAGTTGAGTGTGTCTTACTGATGTTTCTTATAAACATTCAGGTTCAAGTTCTGTCATAGTGGTAAATTGCAAACTGTAGCTGAATGAACCCGAAATGCAGTATGTTGACAATGGTGGCATATCCTCTTACACTGCTTGGCTGTACGCGGTTTTAACAGAAGCAAGAGCCTTTATGGTTCTTATCTCTGGTTTTGGCAGACTAATCTCGCAGCCCTCAGAGCTAATCTCTTGAAGAGACGCCAGTATGGGTATGAACTGTGCTTGAGCAGTTTTAAATATAATTTGATATGATTTGTCTCTGTTTTGGCTTCACAGTGGAGACACTGGAGTCTTCCAAACCAACCAGCAGACCGCTTGACTCCAGTGACATGATGGTGAGTCAATGGTCATTGGCAGGACCACCCAGTAAATGGGTAACCATGACAGTCCAGTCCAGAATCCCTGTCCCGAGCTGCAGTTTAGGATTCAGGGTTTTTTCACCTCATTGCAGTGCAATTACTCTCAAGTGTGAATGTGAATCCTTCCAAAGCTGTTAAATGAAAAATGAGTCACACTAATGGCAATCACATGTAGTTTTTTTGTTGTTACATGATAAGAAAGATTACCTTGCACATAAAATGGGTTTTCATGGCATGTCATTAAAACAGATTATAGCACAGCTATGGGATAAAACAGCAGGTCTGTAAAACCATTCAAGTCAATTTTCCAGCTCAAGTATTCTCTAGACACAAGTAAGCATGCTATTTTATTAAAATTGTTTAGCTCAGGCACTATGAAATATTGAAAAGAATCTGTTTTTAATCTCAGTATGACATATATTTATTGCATAGGCTGAGCAGCTTTCTTCACAGTCTGTAGTTTAATTAGAAAGACACATTGGATACCAAACATGGCAATAATCTTAGAATTTACTCTCGGGTTTTCCTCTTACTTTTGACAAAACTGGCATTTCTAACAATATCCTTATTAAATAGATTTACTGTCTTGTTTTGGCTGGTGCGCTATGTCTGTATCTGGAAACATGTTCTCTATCTCTAATAATAGTATGCATGCCTCCAAAGACACAAATGTTAGTTACTTAAAGTTAATTAGAAGTTGACGTTTTATCTGATCTGAACTAGTAGGGTGCATAAAAATAGTTCAGTCTAGCCATTTGTCCTGCATTAAATGGTCAGTGGACCTAATTCAAGAAATACAAGCATAACTAATTTCAGTGTAAATTATCCGTGAAACTTCTTATGTAAATAGTCGCACTGAATTAAAAGTGACAGTTTACGTAAGAATGGTTTTACGAATGATTTACACAGAAATTTGTGCTGCTCGTGTTTCATAAATGAGGCCAGTGTGTGCATCTGACGGTGATTTAGTTCCAGTAGCACCTCACTCATTACTTGCATAAAAATTAAATGGTGTGAATAATTCATGAATTTATATACAACCAGCTGTTATACAGTTTAAACAACATGACATATTCCAAATCTGCATGAAGGTTAAATGTTAATTTCTGGTAATATGGAACAGTTGAAAACTGTCTTCTGGTCAAATGTGCACAAGTCAATAAACCAACTAGGACGAGACCCTCAGGATGGTGTGAAGATCATGTGCATGTGTGCTTTTTTAAGTATGTCTATGCATTTTTTCCACTGGCATATTGCTGGGGAAAAAAATGTATTTCCAGTGTAATTCACCAGGAAGTTTGAGGAAAATTTCTTCCACTTACACCAAAGGTGTACCTTTTTTTTTTTTTATTCCGTGATGGTCAAATGATAGTCATAATTTTAACAGCTGAAACATTAGGACATTCAGGGGACATATGCATCAGTATGGAAAGTTATAGGGTATTTTGTCAGCAACCTTTTTTTGTAGACCTACCTTAAACATATTTCCTTTATTTCTCAAAAAAAATATTTAACAGTCAATAGTAACTAACCATGATTGTTCAATCATTAAATCCTAGGACAATATTCTTGCCTCTGAGAAGCCACCAGATGTTCCCAGGCAGGAATTATCCAACAATGACATCTTCATTACAAACAATGATTTCCTTGACCGCATTGACACAATAGATCCCTGGATGGATGATCGGAATAAGGACACAAATGATGTAATCATCTTTGAGGAAAGTCCCACTCTGTCTCCCACAGATGTGTCTTTGAAGAACGTTAACATCGAGTTTACCTCTAAATTTGAGACCTCAAGCAGTGCGCCGGCTCCTGCTACAGAGAGTGAGTCTTACCTCTCATGAATTATTTCCCACGTAAAGGCAGTAATATGATTCTAAAATGGTGTGTTTTTGTTTAGATGAGGGTATTATTGAAGAGGAGGGATTCCTACAGACTGCAACTACAGACAGTCCTACCACAGGCACGATGACTAAAGGTGCCTTACCTTCGGAATCACATCACAAGTTGGAAGAGAACTCAGTTTCTCCTGTGGAACCTCCTGATGTTGTGTTGACTACTGAGAGTGACTTGATAGACCTGGGTTCAGGCTCAGGTTTTTCTGGGGATCATCTAGGTCCTGACATTTTGCCTTGGGAGTCAGGAACACCAGAGGAAGTCTTGAAGGAAGATGAAGTACACCAATCTCAAGAAGGTCAGGAATCTATAGAGGAACAGCTTGAGCCTCCCCACCAAGATCTGACACCCAATGAGCCATTCTTGAGCAGGGTTCCTGTGACACAAGATATTCGTACTAATCCTCACTTCACAACAACTGACCAGGCTCCGGTTTTTTGGACAATGGAAACTTTGACTGTCGAGCTTTCTATGCAGACCCAAATAGCCCCTGAAGAATATGATGACTATTTTCCAGATGAATCTACCACTATGGTTACACATGTGACCAGTCGACCCTTGCTACACATCTACACTTCAGCAGAAACCCAAGAGGTGGATGCATCACATAGTCCTGATACAATCATTTCACCTGCTGATAAGGACTATTCAGAACGACTTGTTACACCCACTCTGATCCCACCAAGCACAGCAGTAGCTATGGATGAACATACTACTTTAACAGAAACCAAGCAGATTCAGGAAATGCTGTCCTCCACAACAAAGTTCAATGAAATTCCTTCAACCACGCAAATACCTGTAATTCTAGAAATTGATACGGTTTCTGTGGAGGGTCCTACTACCTATTCAGAAGCCGTTGAGCATCCTGTAACCAAAGGTGTCACAGAATTACCTGCATTGTTATGGCCAGAGGTAGAAGGTTCAGATGAAGAAGTCAAGATTCTAGATGAGGAGATGGAAGGCATCAAGCTTATGCCTACAGAAAGCCCAGCAACTAAGCTCTCAGAGGAGGATTTAGCTGGGGATGAAATCTTGGTCGCGACAACATCTCCAACAACAATGACTACTGAAGAGCCAAGTGTAGATCATTCAGTTTCCCTGTCTCCTGAGAAGGACTCTCCATTCACTCGGATATCACATTCATCAATAGATGAGGCTGAACCTTTTTCAGAATCAACCACGGAACCTCTACCTACCCAATCATCTACTCATTCAGTTCTTCAAGAGACGACTCCAGAGACTCAAACCAATGGAATGCACTCTTATAATACAACTGTTGCGAAAGAGCCTGATTTATCAGATGGAGACTCAACTAAAATATTTCAGTCCACAATGTCTGTGATTCCAGATGTTTCAGAACATTTGGAGACCCTCAGTTCCACCACTGTACCATCATTTAATCAGCCAACATTCAAACCTACCAAACAAATAACATCAGATGACTCAGTACAAGAGCACACAGTAGGATCAAGACCTGATATCACAGGCCTCATCCTACCAACCAAACCAGTGAACGCTGATGCTGCTACTATGAAAGTTCCTGCTCCAGTAAACCCCAACATAACACAGTTTGATGTTTCTTTTGACATATTCCCATTTGATGGGCCAAGCCATGATGAAGACGGCGGTAGTGGATTTGCTCGCGGAACTGACTTGGCAGGTATTGCCTTGCCAGCCAGTCCTGGAAGGGCGTTAATAGTGTTTTTCAGCCTCAGGGTTACCAACATGATGTTTTCTGAAGATCTGTTCAACAAGAGCTCTACTGAATACAAGGCTCTTGAGCAGCAATTCATAGAACTGGTAATATATATTCATTATGCACTTACATTCTTAGGTACTCACTTTGCTCTTCTTTATGGAAAGAAAAATATTAGTAAGAAGACCTTGAGTTATTAATCACAACTGGTTTTAACATGTTTTTAGTCAGTAATGAACCCAAAGGGATGTTAGAGAAAAAGTTTGGGACTGATCACTTTAATTGCACTTTAATCTTTTGTGTTCAGAGGAAGTCTTCAATGATGACAAAATTTTCATTTTGGGGTAAACGATTCCGTATTTCACAGTCTGAGGTTACACACAGGGCAACGTCAGTTTAGATTGGTTGATGTTTGTTGTTGTAGGAGAGTTTGTTACGGGCTTTGCATATTATCCGTTAACTCCATTAGCATAGCTGTCTCTATGAACACTAACTAATGAGATAATTGATGGAATTAGAATCTTCAGTCCACTTCTTGACTTCTATTAACGTAACTAGATATGCATGCTTCTGTATTGCTGCTCACTGGAGTATGCTTTAATTATTTCTTTCTTTTTTTCTAGCTTGTCCCATATCTACAGTCAAACCTCAGCAATTTTCAGAATTTAGAGATCTTGAACTTCAGGAATGGCAGCATTGTGGTAAACAGCAGGATGAAGTTTGGCAAGCCAGTTCCCCATGGTGTGACGACAGCAGTTTACCTTATCCTGGAGGACTTCTGCAATACTGCTTACCAAACTATGAATCTTGCAATAGACAAGTATTCATTGGATGTTGAATCAGGTAACTCAAAGAACTTGCATATACACAGAAAACAAATTGGGGTTAGCTGAAGAAACAAGCTAATTTTTGGTGCCGCCTATGGCCAACAATATCCACCAAACATTATTTGATATTCTTTAAAGGGCAGAATGCCTAGCATATTATGCATTTTCTGCCAATTCAATGTCATAAATCAAAATGTCAAAAAATATATTAACTGACTAACTTAGGGACAAGAATATTGGAAGGGTTGTGCATTTTGCTGGCACACCTCCAAAATGGTAGATCTCTGGCATTTTGAACAATATTGAGCAGGTTTCTCCTATGCTAGAGGACACAAGGCAAGGCTTATTCCAGTCTGGCTTTGGAAAACAATAGGCCTTGTTGGGATGAGTGATAAGAGATTGATTCTGTACTGCAGACAGATTAGAGGTGATTTATTCTAGTGAGACGTGCAGAGCTCAACGCATCAGGCAAGTGAGTCATATTTGTTTGTGTCTCTGTGTAAATTCTGTCTGAGCTCCTTTGTCAACACACGTCTCTAATGACCAATGGCTGATGAATCTGAAATCAGTAAAATTATTATAAAGTGGGTCCATTATCTTTATTTTGATGCCACATTTGCAATGAATTGTAATAATGCTTATTGCAGCAAATGCAAAAATAGTCACATTTATCAACTGACATCCAAACTTTTAACGTCATTGTATTCCATCTTAATTTTATATAAGAAAAATATATGAGACATGATGTTTTTGTCTGGATAATTGTTTGTATTATATTTCAAAAATATGTAAAAATTAGATTCACATAAACAATGCATTGAATACAGCATTGAATACAGAATACAATGATAGTTGTTCCTGGCATCATAATAAATCCTCATGATATTTTTATTTTTCATCCATAAAAATAAATAAATAAAATGATAAAAACATAATGATTTATTTGGTAAAAGTTTTTCTCACACTTTATTTTAGGGTCCAATTCTCACTATTAACTAACCAATAACTATGGCTTTTGCCTCAAATAACTCTTTATTTGCTGCTTATTAATAGTTTATAAGGTAGTTGTTAAGTTTAGGGTATTGGGTAGGATTATGGATGTCATGCATTATATGTACTTTATAAGCACTAATAAACAGCCAATATGTTAATAATAGAGATGCTAATAAGCAACTACTTATTAGTGTGAACTGGACCCTATACTAAAGTGTTACCAAAATTTTTGTTTTAAAATGTATATACTATGATACTTACTATTAATATTATTAGGTTTTATTTTTATAGTTTCTGTTCACTGTGAGTATATATATATATATAATAGGTCTTTTTCTTTCTGATAGGTGACAAGGCTGATCCATGTAAGTTCCAGGCGTGTAATGAGTTCTCCCAGTGTTCAGTCAACCGCTGGTCTGGCGAGGCAGAGTGCGTTTGTAACGCTGGCTATTTTAGCGTGGACGGGCTGCCATGTCAGAGTATCTGCGATATACAGGAAGACTTCTGCCAGAATGATGGGAAATGTGACATCATTCCTGGCAAGGGCGCCATTTGTAGGTGTGTACTGTGCAAAATCTCCTAAAGCAACAACACGGCCAAAGATGAAATTCACTCACCTTTTTTTTAGGTGTCGAGTCGGTGAAAACTGGTGGTATCGGGGCGAACACTGTGAGGAGTATGTGTCAGAACCACTGGTGGTTGGCATCGCCATCGCCTCAGTCGCTGGGTTCCTCCTCGTGGCTTCGGGCGTGATCTTTTTCCTCGCCAGAACTCTGCGAGACCAGTATGACACGGATGATTTAGAGGACCCTTTACGGTACAAACTGTGCTTACAGAATAACAAACACACCCCAATGCCCCTAATAAATCATAAGATTATATTTTTTTTGGAAGAAATTAAGAAGCTTATGTCCTTCTTTAAACTTCAGAACAAGCTGAATTCCTTAGTGGTCTACAAAGTGGCTAATTAATACCGGTTCAATTCATTTGAATGACTTCGATGGTGCCCATGCGAAGCCTAAATGGCCTTTTTAAAGCATTCTGTCAATGTTTTGAATGAATGCTGTAAATACAAGTACTCTGAAATGTGATTTGAGTTTCCTCTGAGGCCCCAAGAGAAAAATAATGTTGCATATTCCAACTTGTTAAATGACATTTGGTTTCCTCACCTGGTTGAAAAAGAACCAACTATTCTCAACTGTGATTGTGTTTGAAAGCACTGCGTTCTGGAACATAAATATGGAGTGCACTGCAAAATTTTATGTCCCAAACGTGCGCGTTTTGTTTTTATGACCTTGTACGAATAAGTCTGAACACATAATATTTTCTCTTTGGTTGTTATGAAACAAATGCTCCTAGGCAAGTGCAGGCTGGACCAATTATAGTTTTGGACAAGTTGTTCCTGTCATAAGTTTTATTTTGATTTGTTTTTTTTTTTGTTTTTTTGTTTTTTGTTACATCATAGTACATCATCTGATACATCATAGTGATAGCACTGATGCAATTTTTTTTATAGTTAACATACAGTGTCCCCAATAAGTATTTGGACACTTATAGTTCATTCATTTACAAGTTGAAAACACATGAACGCCACCACAAAGTCTTATTAGGACTGGGAAACTCAATATTTCTTTAAGCCCAGAGTTTCCAAGTTGAAGGCGTATCAGTGAACAAGTGTGTCGGATGCAGTCGATGCAGCCAAAGACTAGATATGCAGTATTTAATTTTTTTTTTTTTTGCAATGTAAAATAAAAATATATATTACCTATATAAAATATCATTGAGTATATAATGATTCAGGTTACATCATCTAAAAAGTAAAAGCATAATGATGCAGATGCTTTATTCATAATTTTGAAGATTTTTGAATTTTATGAGTTAAAATCGCCTTCTTGTTTTGACCAAAGTGTTTTGAACACAACTGACATCGTAATTACAATTTGTCAATTCGTAAGTACGAACTTTCCAAGAAGACTTTTGAACGCGGCATTAATCCACAATGTATTAGACAACTGTGACTGAATTAGTACAGTATCTGAACAAATTTACATTTATTTTAAATACAAAACATATTGTGATGGTCAAACTTAGATCTGACTTCATACATGCACTTAAAATTATCGTGGGACCATTTAGTTTAAAGCTGCAAAAATGGTTCGGACAAGTCAAGTTAGCTCTTATACTTGAAAGGTTACTTTGAAATACATTTAAATAGATAAGAAAATACTTTAATTAATTTATTTTGCATCTAAACTTTGTCTGTAAACATGGCACACGGCAGACTTAAACCTGTTTGCTTCACTAGCACCAGGGCAAGCAGGGAAATCTTGGCAGACGTAAGATGATGTAACGTCTCTGAAGGGGATCTATCAGTGATCCTGATCAACAGGTTATAGAAGAATGAATGTCGGGATGGAAGAACATTGAGCCGCTCTCACTCGGCCAGAGATAATCCACTCACTTTTTCCATGGCTCTATATCTGACCCTGGGGCAGATATAAATAGGAGGGACGATTTAATTTTACGAACTCTTGCCAAGGGCATGTTTGATCCCAGACAAAACCCTTTTTTTTTTAGGTATGAACGTTCGTTTTTGGATTAGATTCGAACCTGTGTTTCCCAAATAAACACCCATGCTCATTTTTTTTTTTTTTTGCTGTTTAGATGTTGCAATACATAATCTTTTATTTCCTGACATTTTTTTCACAGATATTCAGAGAACGCACCATCTCTAGAAAGAGCTACTAAGTACAATCCCATGTTTGAAAGTGAAGCAACTACAGGCCATAATCAGTACTACCGCCGTTACCCAGATGCCCCTGCGTATAGCGCTGGCAGCGCTGAGACCTCCACGGACTTCAGCAGCGAGGAAATACGACACATTTATGAGAACAGCGAACTTACGAAAGAGGTAATGATGTGTTGGCGTGCATGTTAATAGACCAAAAAAGTTACCATATTTATTTCGAAATGAAAAAAACGTTTTGTGGGTTTTGTGGGATGGAAGTGATGACAAATGATTGAAAAGACATCTTTGAGATATAAAAATGCAATTTTCGAAAATAATGCGAGTCACGGCAATGCAGCAAATTTTATGTCAAAATGAAGCTAATAAAAGTGCAATAAATTAAACTGATTAATAAACTATGACTACTTTACGAGGTGATGATTTTGCATGAATTCGTACAGTGTTACAATGTAATTTTTAGAAAAAGTAAGATCAGGGTCCACCTGTACAAAGACATACAAATAAGATCATACACATAAGAATTTTCCCCCCAAAACTAAGCCAATAAAAGTGTAGTAAACTAAATTGATTATGAACGGAATTCATTAGAAATCATAACAATTTACAAATTGGCACTTTAGTATGAATCTGCATGTTATTTATATGCAAATGTATGATTTTTAGGAGGGGGGGGGGGGGGGGGGGGGGTGAAGGTTCACCCCTAAACCTTAAAATGAGGCATAATTAGATTGTATAAAAAAGTATGAATTAAATGAACATTAAAATAATAATAATAACTGTTCATGGTACACATTGTCCATAGAGCTGCACAGCTGTGTGCGTTTATGCAAGTGGTCTGCAGCATTACTTAGTGTTTTAGTAGCGTTTACTGCGCCACATGTTTGCATGAAATATTCCTCAAAAACATCCCTAAAAACACTCCATGTCCTTCATCTAAAGCACTGTTCCCTGTAGCAATGAAACTGTCATAGTCTCCCTGACTGATATATGCTCACAATAGAGAATATTCTGGCAACTCTGAACAATGGAGAATTGTCAAGCACGTCCTCTTTTGGAAAACAGTACTTGATGGGTAGATAAATCATATTTCTTATGTAACACAACTGAATGAACTAAAGAGTTTAAGAGACTAAATGTCTTTTATTCACTTATTCCTTCAATCCATTAAACATGTAATGTAGAGTTAATTGCAGAGGAATTAATATTTACTTACTTACCTACTAACTACATGCATAGTAGTATTTATGTAATCTGAAATACTTATGTAAAATATGTAAAATGCAACAATAGTTTAATTATGGATTATTATATTTTAGAAATATAATATTTTACGAAGTACAATCTATCTATCTATCTATCTATCTATCTATCTATCTATCTATCTATCTATCTATCTAGCTATCTATCTAGCTATCTATCTATCTATCTGTGTCTGTCTGTCTATCTACACTGAACAAAATTATAAACACAACACTTTTGTTTTTGAAACCATTTTTCATGAGCTGAACTCAAAGATCTAAGACTTTTTATGTGTACACAAAAGAGCTATATCTCTCATATATTGTTCACAAATCTGTCTAAATCTGTGTTAGTGAGCACTTCTACTTTGCCGAGATAATCCATCCACTTCACAGGTGTGGCATATCAAGATTATGATTAGACAGCATGATTATTGCACAGGTGTGCCTTAGGCTGGCCACAATAAAAGGCCCTACTCTATCTGTCTGTCTGTCTGTCTGTCTGTCTGTCTGTCTGCCCGTCTGTATATCCTATATAATCCTATAATCGATTCTTGAATAAATGTTTTACTTTAAAATCCCCTCATTTTACGTAAAACTGTCTGTAACTGAAGAAATC
Source organism: Carassius gibelio (assembly GCF_023724105.1). Classification (NCBI taxonomy): domain Eukaryota; kingdom Metazoa; phylum Chordata; class Actinopteri; order Cypriniformes; family Cyprinidae; genus Carassius; species Carassius gibelio. Next base: position 31,102,951 of record NC_068417.1, read on the forward strand.
CTTCATAAGATTCTGTGTCTCACCTTTGCTCTTGGTTTAAAGTGCTAGAGATGGTCTAGACGTCTAGAAGTAAAATGAGGGCTAGGGCAAAGAGGTCACTTTCTTGAGTTATATAACTGTCTTCTTCTCCCTTTTTCACCTTCCTGCTCTCAAAACAGGAAATCCAGGACCGTATTCGAATTATCGAGCTGTATGCCAAGGACCGCCAGTTCGCAGATTTTGTCCGACAACACCAAGTGTAAGTGTTTGTACTAACACAAACTGATGATGATAGACCTGACACACACCATCCGAATGTTCTGGTTTGCATATAACCTAAACTCAACGGACAGCATCTGTGAAAATTGTTGCTGACCATGAAAAAAAATAATTGGCTCGTCCTTCAGTTGTAAAAATAAGCGAAACATTCATTCACAGTTGTGCACGTAAAATGAAAGTCTATAGGGCAAGACATTCGCACAGGATAAACAATTTACATTTTCAATAACACATTTCTGTGTGAAAGATTTCAGTTTTAACAACAATACGAGCTCCACATTACTCTGGAATGTCTTGCCCAATAGACTTATTGTAAGTGTGGTACAATAAACACCAAATTTGTTTGTTTTTCAAAAGTGATGGATGAGTCAGAATTAATTTACACGGTAATCGACTGCATATCACATAGGCTGCAGACAGAGCTTAACTTGTTCTGAACCCAATACTTTTCTTTAACATGCACTGTGGCAGCTAATATGAGATCTGAGCCAAATAAAAGACTGCAAACCCAATAAATGCATCACTTACTGGAAAGCAAACTTCCCTTGTCCTTCTGTAAAACATGACTTCGGCTGCACATAAACATATATCAGTAAATTCTATGGAAAAGGGGTCAGCAACCTTAGGCACAGATGCCAGTGCTGGAGAGGAATCCACTGGCAGGCAAACAAAATTAGCAAGAGAAGTTTTGCTTCTGCATGCCATCAACCTCTTGCAGTAATACTACCTATCTATCCATCCATACATCCAACTATATATCTATTCAACCCCCTAAACGATTGTTTGAAAATTGCGGGCCTTTTTTCTTTTCTTTTTTTGTAGGCATTTTGAAATTAAACACTGAAACTGTGATTAAAGGAACATTTCAAAATGCCACAACGCGTCAAAAAGATTGCCAAGATTTTAAATTGGAGCGCTGGCAAAATATGTGACACAAAGAGCTGTAAAGTGACAAAAATGATCACTGACAGGTTCGTATGATGTTAAAATGTATTAGGGCAGTTTAAAACACTTAAAACTGGTGCCACTGCTTACATCCAACAGCAATATTTAATACTAAATTAAAAAAATATTTTCATGCCGTTGAAGAGCACAGATTTGTTTCTTTTGTATCATGAAGAATGTCTTTTCGAGACATTCGGTTTCTGGATATGAATTGAACTCTTTGTGCAGTGGTAGTTAATACGTCTTCAAAAGAGCTCAGTGTTCTGCGCTACAATGGCATGGCAAGACAAATCCAGACAGCAGGCCGTTCGTGGGTGTTCTACCTGTGCCAGGTGCCGTATAGAGTTCCAGACAGGTGGAGAGTACCAGACTGAAAAATTAAGGCTGGGGCTGAGTAATGGTTAACTGTCATACCAGCTGCGAGCACAGGGCAGATCGTTCACTACAGTTTGGATCCAGGCCACACACAGGATATGCACCGAAACCTAGTGAACTGCCTACATAGGAGACATTTTAAGACTTTGTAGGCAACCTACTGATGCGAGGGCTACTCCAGTTGAGTTCCTTTTGCCAAATTCTATGGCAGTAACAAGCCCAATAAACAAATAATAATCCATCCAAGATGGCAGATGAAGAAAGATTACTATTTTAGTGTATTTCTAAGCTAGTATAATTTTGTTAGCCTAGCAACATGTTAACACCTGACTTTAGGAACATTAGAATTTGCCCTAAGCAGGTTCCTTTTACTTAGTGTCTTTTATTTAGACCTAGACAGTTTTTGGAACAGAGATCAAGACTAACACATGGAAACACAAGTATAAGCATATATAAATGTAAAACAGATCACATAATACAAGTCTGAACGCAAACCAAGGACATTCTTTGGTCCTTAGACTCGAGCCTGGCAGAAACGTTTCAGTTTAGAGTTCAATTCAAGCCGTCAGTCAAGACAGAAATAGCAGACGTCTTTATTTGATTCAGTGTCACATTAAAACAGACTGCTTTCCTCAACCAGGAAAGGCTGTCATTGTAATGAGTGAAGTTTTATTGGTTCGTATTCATCTGTGTACTTTTTACGTTGTATGTCTTCATTATAGGGCACTTGACGCTAGGCGAGAGAGCTCTTCCAATTAGAGTTGCAAACCGCTAAACCCAAGGTACTTCTTTTTTTTTTTTTTGCAAAGTTCACAGCCTTATATAAAAACATTTGTTGTATAATAAATGTAATCTGCACCCATAGATTACCTAGACATGCTAAATGCAATTCTGGTCATCTTTTGCTCAACAGACTCTTGCCTTTTTTCTCGAATGCAAGAAGAGGTCCTCTTCTGCCATGGTGGACTTGTAAATGGACGGATTTGAATCGTTTATGGATGAATGCATGCGATGGATTGACAGATTGTGATCTAATGTAGAAAACAATGTATTTGTGAATATGTTTACTGTTTTTACTGATGGGCTGCATGATTTATTGCTGCATTGTCAAGGCCATATCCATAAACACTTATTATTGACACATATCTGTATCAACTGACCACACCAGAAAACGCAACTATACGGCCGGGCTTCATGTTGGTTCCTCTCTTTTTTTTTTAATGGAAAGCCTGTGTTTATTTCTTAAGGTTTTTCATTTGTCAGTGCCTTCACTTTGAGTGTTAATCTTCTTTTTATTTGCGACATAATTGCTTGTGTCCTAAAACACGGACTGACTGAAGAGAGAACGTTTCGCAATAGTTATACTATTTTAATGAATAGAGAGAAAGGTAGTTCTATAATTACATTTGCAAGTTTAACGTTTGGCCCTCATGGCTTTTTTGTTTGTTTGTTTTGCGAAAGCACAGCTTTTTGACTACGAGTTTGATTATACGAAATTGATTTTAACTCTAAAATTACTTTTAGTCATTTGTTTTGTGATTAGTGACTATCCTGCTGTTCATTTTTCTACTTTTGTAAAACACTTGCCACGCACACAAGTGTATTTAAGTTATATAATCTAAATGTTAATGTCAATTATCACAACAGATTGTTCGATTTATGTAAATTTGAAATATTATCGACTTCAACAATGATTTTCACGGTGGTTGCGGCACATGTTCTATTTTACGAATAAAGAATAGTGCACAATGTTTTGATTTATTGTTTAATTTATAATTTTTCAACAAATTAATAATCGGTAAATGCCTTTGTTTGTACACACCAGAGATTACTTATACAAGTAACTTCAGATGTGCACATATTGCTTCACAGGCTGGATTAGAACTTATTTTATTTGCATTGAAGGTTCAAGTTTTAATTAGCTTTTGTTATATAATTTGTATGTATGCTTATTTTCATTTTCTATGATAAGCTCTTTTAGATACTGTGATTCTATGTCAGATTAACCTTGGCACTATGTTCAAGTATGTAAGATAACATTTGCTTATTTGGCTGAACCATTATCACTACTAGGCATCTGCCAAAAGCTTACTCAATGACAAGTTGCCTTAAATACAATTGGTCATACTGAAGGAGGAGGCTATTAACTAATTTGTCATTTAGCTGATGATTTTATCCAATGGGATAAATCCAAAGTCCTATGCTGAAGCAGTCTTAACCTCAGGTGGCAAGCCCACAGACTCCCTAGCCTGGTAATACCAATTGCATTTTTTTTCCACCATGGACTTGTCTGTGTAACTTTTTTAAATTGACGCACAAGGGTTAAAGACTTACTAAGGCACTTTTCAAGCAAGAAACTAGATATCTTTGTTTTTGTCATTTTTACAGTAATTAGTTTTGTTGTTTTCTGTAAAATCATTTTCTGAAGACATTAGATGCCAATGTTTGAACTCTCTGCAGTGGCCAATTCTTGGCTATAATTTGCTGCCAAGTGGACCAGACTTTGTGTAAATGGTCTCTGCAAAATTGCTTAAAATTTCTGTTTTTGTGCTAGTAAATAATATTGATACTGTAGTTCCTGGATTACCCCTTGCAAGTTTAAGGGCCCTATTTTAATGATCTAAGAGTATGGTCTAAAGCACAAGGTTCTGTTGTACTTAGGGCATGTCCTAATTCACTTTTGCTAGTTTAACAACAGGAAAAATTGTCTGCACACCAGGCGCATGGTCTAAAAGAGTTGTTCCTATTCTCTTTATCAGTAATGGGTGTGTTTTGGGCATAACCTGTGATAAACCAATCAGAGTCTCATCTCCCATTCCATTTAAGAGCCAGTTGCACTCATACCATTCACTATTTACAGTACACGGAGAAATTTGCAAGCGCAAAGACTGAGAGGAACTGGATCTGTTGTGTGTGAGCAAATAGGTAGCCTAATTCTCCGATAAATGCAATGACTATCCATTTTGACATGTAGGCATTTTTATATTTATGTAACCTACACAATAATAGTCTTTTACATTGTAATCCTTACAGTATTTGGCATGTTTGTGTGCTGCTGCGCGACCTTGTGTGTAATAAGCAGAGTGTACACTCATTGTGGACCCGTTTATAGGCGCATATTACTAATGCTCTCTTTAAATAAAATAAATAAATAAAAAAGTACTGCACTACTGACTTAAGACTAGGCAAATTTCACTGGCTTTAAATTAGCAATGCACCAACAATGCGCCTGAGCGCACTTTGTTTTCAGACCAGCACCCACAAAAGGAGCGCACATGCATTTGCTATATAAACAACGTGGCAAAAGACATGAAAATTATAACTGCATCAGGGTGAAACTAGCAAAAAAAAAAAAAAAAACGCTTGCATTGCGATTAGGTGTATAATAAGTCGCTAAACCTGCAATGTTCCCAGATATTATTAAAAGCCTATTCAGCTTTTGTCTTAAGCAGAGGGGCCGAACCCTCCTCCTGGATGGCCACTGAGTTTACTCGCAGCCTGTTCCAACACAACTTATGCCAAGTTCACACTAAAGGATTTTAAGCATGATATAGGCCCAATGTTATCGAGTCAGTCTGTGATCAGGGCAAATTATCGGGTAATCAGCGCTCTGCAATCCTTATGTGTAAACTACTCTAAATACTAAATATTTAGTAAACTACTCTAAATACTAAAAATACTAAATATCTAGCATGCTATGTTATCTGGACTGGTCGGGTCACTCGACATCCTGTGTTATCAGGTGTTGCGACGAGCTACAGCCAATGAGAGAACAAGGCATGGGTTGAGGTCACCAGAAGAAAAACAGCAGCAGCAATATGGCTTTAAGAAGAGTGTGGACACAAGAAATTGAGAAAAAAAAAATTCAGAACAGGTCATTGCGTAAACAGCTTGCACCACTAATTTCTTCCCGATGTCCATTTTCAAATAAACAACTGCTGTTTTACGTGTTGTTTCGCATCATTCCTGTTCCACTTCTCGCATGTGTTTTGTGAGAAGTCTGAACTAGGCTTTTCTGTAATTATCAAGTAATCCTGACGACTTGATTAGCAGATTCAGGTGTTTGTACATATTTGGAACTGAATTGATTTGGAACAAAAATTGGACCTCCAGGAGCAGGGATTGACACCCTCCATCTAGAGCAACTTTGACTACACTTATTGCGGGGCAGTTTGATTGAAAAAACTTGGGTGTCTTGCTCGAGGGCACAGTGGTAATGGACTCTCCCAAAAGTACAGGGATTTCCTCGGTCAGGAAGGTCCCCTTGATTACTCACATTTTGGGCAATGTGATGCATGATGACACATGCTAAACAAGCCAAGGTTATGCAATACTGGTTTGACCGTGACTTTGGAAAAAGTAATTTCAGAACTTCCCTTGGATGCTCCAGTTACTCCCGTTCCTGAGATCAACTGGAAAGTCAAGGTCAAAGAGTGAATAGGGTTTCCTCAGACACCTTTTTTATCTCCCAATTCTGTTATTTTGTGCTGTCTAACCTTCTCTTCTTCCCTCACACTTCCCCAACTCTTTTCAAACGTGGTCCAGAAGACGCTCAACAAGTGGCATCAATGAAACAAATCCCTGTGCCAGTACCGGGCGTATAAGGTAACTCCACCATGGAACAAGTGACTTAACCTTTGGACGTACAATGCCTGTGATGTGTCTCCTTGAGCTCAGCCCTTAACAGACAGAGAAAAAGGGAAAGCGGGAATCTCCCACTTCTCAAGAGGAGAGCCACTGTTATGTGGAAACGGTGAGGCAGCTTCCTTGGGATACCTTATGAGCCAACTCTCTGTCCTCATCCTTCATGAAAACCTTAAGTAACTCAG